>NC_080078.1:76249318-76849318 GCF_949987535.1 Balaenoptera acutorostrata
GCAAAACTATATTTCTAACAACAGTTCCATTTAACCCATTTATGATTCCTGCTCCCGGTAATGGGTGTCATCCGTCTGTAGGTAAATAATACTACACCCTAAAATTTTGAAAAGAGGAAATCCCCATCAACTCTGTGTTTCCCTGATTCTAGAGCAATGGTTATCGTGAGTGGGGTCACTATCCTGACCCAGACACACGGAAGGGAAACTCTTAAAAGGATAAGAGCCATGAACAGCCCAGCAGGATCATGAGTGAATTATACCCACTTCCTCCAGGGCTCAATCAAAACTGAAAGAATCAAAATACAAAAACCCAGATCTGGTTTAATTTCTGGATCCTAGGGCTTATGCGACTGTTAACTAATGGTCGGACGCCAGGACAAGCATGACCACACATGTGATAGGCAAAGCTTGGGTACTGGAGCCCAAAGGATATGAATTCAAATCCTGCTCCTCTGCTTTTATTAGCTGTGTGACCCTGAACGAATGAACTACTTCTCTGAGCCTCAGTTTCTTCACCTGAAAATGGTGTTGATAATAGTATCGACCTCCCAGGACAATCTGTGCACAATGCATGTGGCATAGGAAGCCCTCGGTAAATGGAAATATTAAAATTCTTATTAACAAAAATAAACCAAGGAGTTAGACCAGCTGCATGGAAGGACCCAAGACGGGTGTCTAAATGGCCTACAAAATTTCATCCACGTCACTGAATATCCTAACCAAACAGGCAACCCAGCAAGGAATGCTTGCCTCTGACATCCTGGATGACTCCCAACTATAACTCTTTTCTCACCCAAAGGTCCAGAGAAACCACTGACATGTAAACCTCACCTTAAACTGGCTTTCTCTCCTGAGACCCAGCCGGCCCCTACTTCTTTATAAATACCTTCCTGGCTTTATTTACCTATTCAACAAATATTCCAGAGCATTTCTACATGTATAAGACCAAGTACACCTTGGAGAAGACAAACCTTTATAAGGCAACCTCCCTGCCCTCAAGGAGCTTCCAGTCTAGTTTGGGAGGGATACCACCACACAAAGGAACCACTGATGCTTCAGAGCCATAAAGTAGCAAAGGAGGTGGGCAGATGGGGAGGGCAGTCAGGGGAGACTTCCTGGAGGAGGTGATGCCCGAGCTCAGCCTTTGGGACAGGATTCGGGTAGGCAGTGTAAGAAAGCAGCAGCACAGGGAAGAGGAAGGGAGGCAACAGATATAGAAGCAGGATGGATGTGCCGAGGGGGAAGCAGCCTAGCCTGGAGGGGGAGGGTTTGTGTTGGACACTTGTGGGATACGCTTGACCCTGAAGTGGAGACACTGACGTGAGCAGAGAGGAAGCACAAAGGCAAGCTCAGGAGGCTCCTTCTGCTTCCAAACTTTCTCACAACCTGCACCTCGAGTTGGCAGGCCGCCACAAAGAATAATACACTCTGAGGAATTCAAAAAGCCCTTCTGAACAATTAACTAGCAAATCTGAAATATTCTGCCATGAGTAGAAACCTATTTTTGTTGAACAAACAACTCAAGGTTAAACCAGCTGCTAAAAACGCAGCCAGGATGGGGCTTTAATTTCATCCGGGTGGTATCCCTAAAAAGAGTAATGATGACGATGATGAGGTAAGCAAACCGAGAGACATACCTAATTGTGCTTTGCAACTCTCTATCGTCTTATCAAGATTTAGCTGGAACCTGCTGCGAATCTGCCGCTTGGGAGAGATGAGAGGAACAGGGGCCGACTGCTGCTGGACCGACTCACTCAGCTCCTTCAGATCCATCTCGGCCTTGCTTCGATCTGGAAGACACCATCACACCCTCGTAAGACCAGGCACTGGAGGGAATAGTGAACAACGCTCATCACTTAGCTTCCTCCTCAAAAACACACTTAGGAGCCCGGGAGGAAACAAAACCTAAGACGTTTTTGTCATTCGTCCCAACGATATCATCTGCTCGATGGCCCGACCCGGGCTGACTTGGAGATAAGAGCCTGAGAGAACATTTGGCAGGTTTCTACTGAACCATCGCCTGGGTTGCTTTCCATGTTGAAAATGCACAATCCCAGCCAGAAGGTTGGTTGTCTGTGAAACTCAGCATCATTATGGCTCCTCCAAAGCCAAAGGTTACAGTAATATGTTCAATCTCAACAGCAGCAGATAAAGTGACACTGAGTCTGGCCAGTTTGCTTTGAATTCCAGGCCCAGATCAGAGAGGGCTTGTATCTGAGAGAGGCGCCGAGTCTCGCAGAGAACACACTGATAAGAGGGAGAACCAGCTCCTTGTTCACCATGGAGACTTCAATCTTCCTTCTTAGTCGACTTAGTCTGGAGCTCAAATTAGAAAGAAAGGGAACACACAAGATAGGCAGACCCTCCAGCCAGTGTGCTGTAGCTCCCTTTGGCTCACAGCATCTATCTGAGGAACGGGGAACAGATTAGCCTTGGATATGAACCTGTGTCTTCTTGCTTCACTCTAACCCCAGGCAAAGGTCTCTGCCTAATGACTTAGGCCCAGAGGTCCTACTCCCCCTACTTCTGCCATGGGCTCTTTCTTTGCACAACCAAACTGGCCCAGGTTCCAAAGGGTCCGTGAGCTTGCATTTCTTGAATTCCTTCCCCACCTCCTCTGCTGCCTCCTCTAGTGGCCCCCAAAACATAAAAAGGGGACAAAATGGTGGTGACTGCAAAGGCTCAGAAAGCAATGAGAGACTGTCTTTCGCCCTGGCATCCCCTCCAACAGACCCTCAAGCAGAGAATGCGGGTGTCCACCCTACCCTGGCCAATCCGAGAAAGCAGGTCAGAAAGGATGTGGCGCCCATCAAGGACGAAGATAAGCCACCTGTGAGCTGGTTCTACCAGCTGTGAGCTTACTCCCCGACTTCTCTCCACCCCCTGCTACCCTCCACCCCAAACCACCAGGCTGTTACAGAGACCGAGATACAGACTGAGAGCTGGACTGCAAGGGCCCTCCAAAGCCTGCACTCTCCCCACTCGACCTGACCCTCGCACCCTGCCCTGCACCCAGGAAGGGGGGGCATGCTCTCACAACGCATGCCAGAGATTCATTCCTTTAAGGGGATCAGAGGTCTCCCCAAAGCCCCACCCAACTCACTCATAGGTGATTGGAGCCACAAGTCGCTCCAATTTCATTCATCACCATAATGAGGTAAGATGAGAAAGGGCCCTGTCCCCAAAACACACTTGCGGTTCATCACCAGGGACCAAAAGTGAGCTTTCAAAGCAAACAGGGACAGCATCCTTGTCATTAAAGAGATGGCTCTTAAAAAACATACCCGTGTGTGTGCATGTGCACGCATGTGTTTGTCTGGTGTGTGTGCATGTGCTGATCGGGGGCTCTTCAGAGAGCCTATCAAGGCCAGGACTGAAGATGTTTGCGGGGAGGACGGTTGAATGCACAACTATTTCGGACGGGGGAAGAATATACATTCAATTTTACTGGAGAAGCACCTAACAAAGAGAACAGAGAGAGTGAAACAGGGATAAAACAGCAAAAAAAGGAGGAAGAGGAGAACGACTAGGGAACATAGAAAGAAAAAAGGGAAGATCCAATTAAACAGCAGTAAGATCAGGACTTACGGACTTCAACACCTGAGCTGCGAATGTGACGGTAGAAGGGGAAAGACAGGAGACCTGTCTCGTCATTTCTGCTCTCAGAAATGAGGAAGCACACTGCATTCTGGAGGGAAAAGGCAGCCTTTTCAAGCATAAAGTTGGAAAAGAAGTATCTCACAAAAATACTTTCCATGAAGGGGGGTAGCAGGAGATGGCAGTGCTGCCCATGTGATAGGAGGACACCCTGTCCTCAATAACATTCCCATGCGGTTAACAGATTCCACACAGCAGTTATCGAAACGCACAACTGACTATACCAGGCAGGGGTCGGCCAACTTTTTCCATAAAGGGCCGGAGAGTAAATTAAATTAGGCTTTGCAGGTGTATAGGCTCTGCTGCAAAAGCAACCATAAAATGATGTGCTAAATAAATGGATGTGGCTGTGTTCCAATAAAACTTTATTTACAAAAACAAGTCGGGGGCCAGACTTGGTCCACAGGCTGGAAACTTTGCCAGCCCCTGTACTAGTCCAGTGACTGCTAACCTTAGCTGCACACTGAGATCGCTCCCCTCCCAGCCCAGAGCTTCAAAAAAAAATCCTGATGGCTCAGCCCCACCCCCAGAGACTGAATTCACTGGCGAGGGGGAGGCCTGAGCATTGGCCCTTTAAAAGTTCCCCAGGTATTCTAATTGGCAGGTAAGGATGTGAGCCCCTGTACTGGACCAATCTTGTCTGTGAGTAAAGAAAATGCCTCATGATTTGCCTTAACCCTTGTGTACCAAAACCTCGGGGATCATAAAAATAGATCTACACATCACCAAAATAATCGAGTGTGTGTGTGTGCGTGCACGCGTGTATACCAGGTGTGGGTCTACAGTAAATGCAATCTCTTAACTTTAGCCTAAAGCCTGAATATTCATAATCAAGAGGAATGAAAAGAAGGTAAAGCATTTCATTTCACAAAATAAGGTTTCTCGGGTCAATGAGCCACTGTAACGTTTATTCTAAGAAGAAACCACCGAAAGCCCGGGAGGGGGCTGTAATCAGGTCCCTGGGAGCGGACTTCTAGGAGTTTAGCCAAATGTAATTATCTTTCTCAAACTTTCAGCTGTGTGTGAACTCGACTGTCCTCCGCAGGGAGAAAAGAAGAGCTTCTCTTTCTCATTTAGCTCCTAGCAGCTTATCAGGACTCCTTCCACCTCTGCCCTTCTATATCGGGAATATCTACAGAATCCACCCTTGCTGCCAACATTTTGAACTTTTCAGCTGATATGAAGACAGCTGAGGCTATAAATGGAAACCGGGGATAAAAAAAAAAATACCCGCGCTAGACAAAAGAGGCACTATCTTCCATTGCTGGAGGGAGCATGAATCAGAACCACCCTTTAGAGGGCAATCTGGCAGTATCTCTCCAAATGTCAACAGCGCATGGCCTCTGACCATCAGGTTCCACTTCTAGGAATGCATCCTGTGGATTCACTCCCACATGGGCACAAGGGCCTTCACTGCAGCTATTTTCAACAGCAAAAAATGGAAAACTACTCAATAAATAAGGTGCCTGGATAAATAAGTTACAGTTTACCTTTGAACGGAAAAAAATACAGCTGCTAAAATAACACAGCAGCAGAGATCTCTATGTGGTGATATGGAAAGCCCATCTGTTTAAGGAAAAGGAAAATAATCAGTCAAGGACATTAGCATTGGTGTGTGGGAGAAAAGAAGGAAAGGGAATACAGATACAAATATATGTGTTCTTGGGGCTTCTCAACGCTGACATTTGGGTCTGGTAAGTCTTTCTTTTGGGGGGTGGGGAGGTCGGGGTAGGCGCCGGGGGCTGTCCGGGGCACTGTAGGATGTTTGACAGCAACCCTGGCCTCCACCCACTAGATGCCAGTAGCACCCATACCCCAGTTGGGATAATAAACAGGTGTCTAGACATTGCCAAATGGGGACCAAATCACCCAGGCTGATGTCTAGAAGAGCTCCCCAAGGAGACTAAAGAAGAGCCAACAGGGTCAGAGGATGAGAAAAAAAAAAAAAAAAGAGCCAACAGTGGTCACCCTTTTTTGGGGGTGAATAAGGGGGTCACAGAGACAGGTGATCAGAGGTTAGAGGTAGACTGGCTTTTCAACAGACATCTTTCTGTACTTTGAAATTGCTCTTACCGTGTGCATTCATTACTTATAAAAACAAAACTTTTTTTTCTTCAATTGTGTGACTCCACAAAAATCACAAGGCACTAACGGACAGCCGAGCCATCCCCATGGTGCCCTGATGGAAGACAAGCCACTATGCGGTGAGAGGAACAGCCATCAAAACAAAATGATTTAAAAGAAAACTATAAGCACTTCTTTTTTTAGCTTAAAAAAAAAAAAATCTCCTTTATTCAAAAGGTGTAGGCAGGGCTTCCCTGGTGGCGCAGTGGTTGAGAATCTGCCTGCTGATGCAGGGGACACGGGTTCGAGCCCTGGTCTGGGAAGATCCCACATGCCGCGGAGCAACTACGCCCGTGCGCCACAGCTGCTGAGCCTGCGCGTCTGGAGCCTGTGCTCCGCAACAAGAGAGGCCGCGACAGTGAGAGGCCCGCGCACCACGATGAAGAGTGGCCCCCGCTCGCCGCAACTAGAGAAAGCCCTCGCACAGAAACGAAGCCCCAACACAGCCAAAAATAAATAAATAAATTAATTAATTATTTTTAAAAAAAGGTGTAGGCAGACTATAATGAATGGTCTTCTAGGAGGCACAAAACAGCGGCTCCATCAAGGGAACAATGTCCTTCAGACGAGAGACCCTGGCAGATGCTCTTATCCATCAGTCAAGCAGAGACCTTCCCCACCTCATTCACTATTTTTTAAAAAAATATCAAGACAACATCTGGGAAACCGGGGTACCCAGCCCTGCATCCACGTCCTCAAAGTCTCGCTTTCTGCAGAGAAAAGAAAGCAGGCCTGACAACAGCAACAGTGGAAGAATAAACGAGCAGAAAGGCTTCAGGTCTGACAACGTTCCACCGTCGGCATCTCTGACGGAGCATCAAGGCACATTTTTGTCACTAACAGGACGACTGAACTGCTGCGTTTGTTGAGCCAAAAAGCAAACACCATGTGTGAGAGAAGAGGAGAGAGGATTCCCAGAGAAAGCACACAGGAGTCTAGAGGAAGGAAAGAACCACTCCGGTCCCCTCTCTCCCCGCGCCATAAACTCAAATTCTTATTCAGGACTTATTTTATAACTGCCGTAGAGGCACAGAAGGGGGCCAGAACCTAGCTTGGCTCCTTATTTTAGAGCAGAGAGAAGGGGCCCAAGACAGCAAACGAGGCCCAGTGTGTTAGCGTGCAGGGCCTTCCCCTCCGTCATGCAGCAAAATAAATAGTAAGAGTAAAGTAGCCACGGGCTGGTGGTTGTATTTTTGGTTGTACTTGTTTCTTTGGCCTAAATAGAGGTTTTTATTTTTACTTTTTATTTTTGATCCCGCTCCTTGCGGGATCTTAGTTCCCCTATCAGGGATCGAACCCGCACCCTCAGCAGTGAAAGCGCAGAGTCCTAACCACTGGACCGCCAGGGAATTCCAAATAGAGGTTTTTAATGAAACTGATGGTCAACTTTTAAAAACTAGAAGGGTTCACGTAAAAAATCTGGATTTCTGTTTTTTCTTGAAAATTCAGAGTCGAACAGCACAGGTTCAACTTGTGGGAGCTGTTTCCTTTAGAAAGGCACTTTGTCCTTCATGCGATCGTCCATCCACATCTTCACCTGACCCCTGACCCCTACAGCTGGGCAGACTAACCCAGCGGCACAAAGAGGCACAGTGGCGAGGGCCCATGAAAATCAAAACACGTTCTTGTCCTGCAGCATTTCAGTTCTCGTATCTCGGTTAAAAGTCCGAGCTACACAACAGACAAGCCCGAGTCTAAAGGCCAAACTCAACCACAAACCACGTGTTGATCCTGGGTAGGTAACTTTGCTTCTCTGTGCAATGGGGTTATTACCTTACCTTGAAGGTCATTGTATTTTTTTTAATAGTTTTAACTTACAGAGAGTAAAATTCACTTTTTGGAGAATATATGACTTTCAACACCTGCATAGATGCGAGTAACCACTAGCACAAACAGAATGCAGAACAATTCCATCTACTGAAGAATCCCTTTGTGATGTGTAGTCAAACCCTCCCAACTCCCGGCAAGCACTCATCTTCTTTCCATCTCTATAATTTTGCCTTTTCCAGTTTTTTTTTTTTTTAATGAAACACTGTTTTGTTAGATATAATGATGTCATTATGATCCCTAGCACTCTGTCTCATTTCTGTCTGTTCAAAGTAGTTACATGGATGCCAGACATCAAGTCCCATGAGAATTATTCAGCATTTCCCTCTACTTTCTGATTTTTCTACCCATCCATGGCACTTTTCACCAGTCCCTATCTGATCCTCTTGCCACTGGGTAACTTCAATTCCTACCCATAAAACGCCACATGCCCTATGCTTTTGTTTCCGCTGACAAAACGAGACATTTGTCCCAGGAATGGAAAGAGCTGGCGGGGAGCTTCTGCACAGGAGAGCCTTGTACTCTGCCGTGCCCACCGCCAATACACACCCCAGGAAAAAAACCTTTCACTCCCACGCGTGGGTCAAGCCAAATGGAAAAACCCAGAGCATCACACAGATGCCCAAGGACAGCCTGGTTTACGGAAGGAGCTATTCCTGCCACGCATGACTGGCAGAGAGGAAGCATGACTGTGAGAACGTCTCTGTACAGCCTTCTTTTCGGGGGTGCAGAGGTGGGAGGAGGGTGTGAGAAAGCAAACCACACTGCTGAGAACAATGAGTGTTCCCCAGGAGAACAGATGGGTCCCCGTTTGTTCAAGTGAAGAATTCCCACCAGCCAACCTGAGCTGGAGCCCCTCAAGCCACCACCCGGACTGTCCCATCACTTCCGGGCTGCACGACCTGGTGACCGAGGTAAATGAGGCACCAGCCTCCATGGAAACACAGGCTCCCTCCAGCCCGGCCACCTCTGGCTCTGCAATCGCAGATTCTGGGGTCGCCTCTCCAGTCCCCTGTTTCTCCATCTGAAAATGGCATCTCAGGACAAGATGAACCCAGAAGGCAGTGACCACCAGAGGCTGTGGATTCAGGCTGGAACATCACTCCACACGGGTGGCCGCCCCTCCCTTCCTGAAACCCGGTATACTCAAGGCCTCCGGAGTGGGCCACGCTCCCTGAGTGCTGCTTTCTCCTTGTTCCCCTGCTCCTTCTCAGCCTCCTCTGCTCACTTTTCCTGAGGTCTACACGTGCAAGTGGCCCAGGCCCCTCACTCCTTCTTTATGCTCTGGACCAGGGTCTCTCAGCCTCAGCACTATTGCCACTGCGGCTGGGTAATTCTCTGTCGTGGTGGGCTCTGTCCCATGCGTTGTAGAAAGTTTAGTAGCGTCCTTGGTCTGCAACCACTAAATGAATGCCAGCAGCGTCCCCCACTCTCCGCCTCCCCTGAGTTACGAGAACTATTGCTTGAACCCAATCCCATGTATAAATCAAGATTCCCAGAATTACACCTCCTGCCCTGACCTGGCCTGACTCAGGCCTCCAATTGCCCTCATGACCTCTCCACCTAGGAATTTAGCAGGCATCTCAAACTTACAGAATCGAAAACTGAACTCTTGGCTCCCATTTCTCCTGCCATAACCAAATCTGTCAACACAGGCGAAACCCAGTAAATCTTTGTTGGGGGGGGCCTGTACTAGATGCTAGTGGCGAGAGCCCACCCCACCCCCCTGTTTTAACAACCGAAAATGTCTCTGGACACTGCTAAGTGTCCCCTGGGGGGGTTGGGGGAACTGCCCCTGGATAAGAATGGCTGACACAGGCTCTTCCCAACACAACACCCAGAGAGGTCCTTCCAAAATGCCCAGTCAGTTCACATCCCTCCTCTGCTCAAATGGTCCCACACCAAGGTCCATGAGGTCACTGTGTTCTCTGACCTCATCTCCCCTTCACCCACTAGGACACATCACCCGGGCTTCCTTGCCATTCCTACAACACACCAAGTTCATCCTGACCCTAAGGCCTTCAATTTCCTGTTCCTTCTAGAATGTTCTTCCTCCTAACACTGACATGGCTGGGTTTTCTTGTCATGCAAATCCTTGGCCAGGTATCACCTCCTCAGAGGCCTTCCCTAACCACTGCCTCTTGCTCCTCCACCCCCATCCTGCCCAGCTCTCTCCTTATCATATGAATACCTTTTACTTTCCATGATGACATGACCTCTCTTAGTTTTTTTAGCTTGATTATTATTTCTCCCTCTCTAGAACCAAGCTGTGTTAAGAGAGCAGGGCCCTCACTCGCCACTGTCCGCCCCAGGTCTAAAACAGTGCACAGCACATAATAGATGCTCAATAAAAATCAGGGCTCATGATGGAATGACTTAATAAAATAACTTCATAGTTGGGTGTTTAGCATTTCTGGTGCTAATTTTTGTTAAAGACTTTGGCCTATGTAATGCTTTCAAAAGAACCAACTGAAACTCAATGAGTTTAAAAAAAAAAACAAAACTACTACATCAAGGATGAAGACTAGCATTTAAAAAAAAAAAACAGAAGAAAAGAATTAAAACAATATGTCGGAACACACTATACATAAGAAAAGTAAATACTGAATCATAAAACAATATATACCGTGTGTGTATACATATATATATATATATATATATATATATATATATATATATATATATATATATATATATATATATATATATATAACTTTAAATATATATATTTACAAATATAAGAACTGCGTTACTGTGGTCCAGGGCAAGTAAGGTTGTGAACACTGGCCTAAGGTATTTCAAGATAAAACAGCCTTGCATGTCAAAAGCTCCGGGAAATCCCTTGCTAGTTCCTTGTATTGATCTCTCTTCATCTCCATCCACTGTACCTTTTCAATATTTTGTACGGAGAAAAGAGTTCAGGGTTCAAGAACCACACACAAGGACTTCCCTGGAGGTTCAGTGGTTAATACTCCACACTTCCAACACAGAGGACACAGGTTCGATCCCTGGTCAGGGAACTAGGATCCCACATGCTGTGCGGCCAAAAAAAAAATAAAAATAAAAATACCAATCTTTTTAAAAAAAAAAAAAAAAAAGAACCACACACAAAAGAGGACATTACAACTTGCAGAAATACTCATAGCTGCTATGGAAAGAGGCATCCCAAAATTCCAACTGACCCAGGTTAAGATTCAGGATGCTTCCCGTGGTGGATGTCTTGTCCGTTTTCGTCGTGATTGGTGTTGATACTTGAGGAGAGAAAGGTTTCGGGCTGCCGGATAAACTCCCCGCTTGTCCCGTCTTGGTGGAGGCTGGTGAAGCTGAAAAAGTAAGTTACTCGTTAAAAGACAGATTTACAAATAAAGAAACGTATAAAGCTTGTAGGTGTGGGGCAGGGAGGAGAGTACAGAAATTCTATTTGATTTCAACCAGGCCGCCAGAGCACCACAGAGGGGGTTGGAGCAGGAAGGGCTGGCTATTTATTTCAAGCACAGGGCTTTAACCCAATGTTAAAGCCACGAAGGAAGAAGGCTGCCCCAGTCATTCTATTAAACACAAAGCTCTAAGACAAATCGGCTAAGCTGCCACTGAAATTGGTTTGGCCCATTCACGGGTGTAAATCTCAAAATAAACAGCGATTAAACCAGCCCCCGCCTCGGTCCAGATGCAGAGACCAGAGCCAAGCTTACAAATGGCATGTCATCCATTTGTGGGAGACGCAGGGGCCGGCTCACCCAGCCACTGCACCTGCCGGGGGCCAGCTCGACCCCTTGGGAGCTCTCAGGCTTCTCATTTCAAAGGTCCTGCAATGCTGAACGAAGCCAAACTCCACAACAGATGGAGTGAGGGCGCTGTTGGTATATTATCTCCCTCCTTACTGGGTTTCAAACTTTTACAGGAGGATAGAGTCGTACCTATGCCCGAGTCTTTTAAAAATACCTTAAAACTCCCTACTTCCTGCTCCCCTGAGCCCTGTCCACTGGGTGGGGGAAGAGAGGACAGAAACCAAACCATTCAACAAAACAAAGTGTTCAGATGGGCCAACTGGGGCCTCCCAAAGATCTTTTAGATCCTGCCCCTTTGCTGAAATGGCTCTGTATTATTGGGCTGTCCTGTTACCATAAACGTGTGACAGGCAACCAAATGGCCAGCTCCCCTCAGATGTGCAAGAAACCTCGAGAAAGCTGTTGATGGTGGTGGGGTTAGATTCGCGACATCCCAGGGACTTCACAAGTGCTTAGACACACTGGTGGGTTCTTGCCTTAGTTTCCTCATCTGCCAAATGGGGATCCTCAGAGTGAGGATTCAACGGGTTAAACTCTACACCAGCTCAGCCAGTCAACATACGTGAGCTAGCCTCAGCTCCAGCGCCAGGACCTGCCAACACTATTTTTAATGCAACAGAGTGGGAAAGACTATAGATGTAGGGAGAAGTGGATTAAAGCATGGATCAGGAGCCAAAAGAGAGGTTCAAATCCCAGCTCTGTGGACGCGCTGTGTGACCTTGGGCAAGTGACCTGATGTCTCTGAATCGCCTTTCCTGGTAGCTACAAAGAGGGATACTGATAATATAATACAAAAGGATTGATAAAAGTACCTAACTCATGGGACTTCCCTGGTGGTGCAGTGGTTAAGAATCCACCTGCCAATGCAGGGGACACGGGTTCCAGCCTGGGTCCGGGAAGATCCCACATGCCATGGGGCAACTAAGCCCATGCGCCACAACTACTGAGCCTGCGCTCTAGAGCCCGTGAGCCACAACTATGAAGCCCGTGTGCCACAACCACTGAAGCCTGTGCGCCGAGAGCCCATGCTTTACAACACGAGAAGCCACTGCAACGAGAAGCCCGCACACCGCAACGAAGAGCAGCCCCCGCTCGCCGCAACTAGAGAAAGCCCGTGCGCAGCAACAAAAACCCAATGCAGCCAATAAATAAACAGAAAGATAAATAGAAAAATAAAGGTGTTTCAAAAGATTTAAGTATCACCAATAAAATCTTTAGTATTAGGATTTTTAATTATTATTCATTCATTTATGTTCTGTTTCCAAAAGAGATTTGCAGTGGCTGAAAAGATCAGTGCAGTGTAGTCCCTCCACAAGGATTAAAGACCAGGGTCTTTCTAATTGTATTCCCTTAAGCAAACTAGCAAGTGGGTCTCGCAGGGAGGGTCTTAGCATACTAGCAGAAGCACTGCTTGGGGCTGCAGGGAACTTTGACAAGGAAGACTAACCCTAAAAGGTAGCAGGAACCAAAACCACACAAAGGTGCGGGGTCACACAGAGAACTCAAGCAAGAGAGTCCACATTTCCCTGTTTAACAGGTCAAGTTACAATATTAAGAAGGAGAGGCCGGCAGGTGGTCTAGCAGAGCCCTACCCCACTGTGGGCCTGCAGGGAATTTACCAAGAACACAGGGAGAGTCATTAGCTTTATAGTTCTGTATATCTATGTTCATGTAGTTAAAAAATAATAATAACTGGAAGAACAAGCCTTTAACTTCATAGACATATAGGGAATTTACCAAGAACACAGGGAGAGTCATTAATTTTCTAATACTATATATATATGTTCATGTAGTTAAAAAATAACTGGAACAACAAGCCTTCAATTTCATAGACATAACGTTTCCTTTATTAATAAAACTTAAGTATTGAAGGTTTAAGAGACATGTTCTAAATTTTTTAAAAATTTGAAATATAGCACTTGGATATGGCAAGAATAACAGTGTTACATGAACGCCGGTTTCCCATGGAGACGGGTCTGGTTCACTTTCCACCCGGCCAGCAAAGGGCAGGGGCCACCCTCACAGGTGTCTGGTACTGCAGTGCTTCATGTAATCAGGACCAGGACAGCACCTCGGGGTCACCTAGCAGCAACCCACACTGCAGAACTCGCCTCTGAGAAAGTGGTGGCCAGTGCCCATCCCTGGCTGCCACCTGCCCCACCTCCCCACTTTGTGAAACACCTGTGTCCGCCTCGACCTCCCCACAACCACTCACCCAGCTGTTCAAGGCCAAACACGTCTACGCTGTGTCAATTCCTCCTCTGCTGTCCTGCCTCAGCCTTCCCAGCCCTTCAGCGAGTCCTCTGCACACCACTTCCAAAATACACCCAAATCTTCGCACTCACCTCCGTCCCAATCTCCAGGGCTATCACCCTCGTCCGTTCATTCTCAACAGGGGCAATATGGCTCCCAAGGGGCAAAAAGTAGACCTTAGGGGGTGAAAAAATCTTACTCTTTTTATAAATAAAGCACACATGTAGTATGTAAAAGGACATACGTTTAAATTTCATGAGGGTCCACTCTTAAGTACAGACCCCAAAGAACTGAAAACCTATACTCAACAAATCCTCAAAGCAGCACTATGCACAGTAATGCAAAGATGGAAACAACCCGAGTGTCCATCAACAGACAGACAAGCCCTGGTATAAAGGAATGAAGTTCTGATGCATGCTGCAACGCGGGTGACCTTGAAAACACCACACTAAGTGAAAGGAGCCAGACACAAAGGTCACGTTTTATAGGGTTTCACTGAAATGAAATACCCATACTGGGCACATCCATACAGACAGAATGCACATCGATGGTTGCCAGGGGTCAGTGACGGAGCAAAGGGATGGGGGTGGGAGAGGGGGCAGGGGCGAGGAGTGGCTGCTTGGTGGGTACAGGGTTTTGTTCTGGGGTGATGGAAATGTTCTGGAACTAGGTGACAGTGGTGGATGCACAGTATTGTGGCTGTACTAAATGCCACTGAATTGTCTACTTTGAAATGATTAATCTTCTGTTATGTGACTCTCACCTCCATTTCAAGAAATATTCATGGGAGGACAATTAGGAAGAAAGTGTCTAAAAGGGCTCCTTCGGGGATGATGATGAAGAAAAGGTTGGGAAACACTGCCCTAACCCATCATTTCCCACGAAGACCCTGTAAGAGCTCCCCACAGGTCCCCTACCACCTGCCACAGCACCCCTTCCTAGGGCACCTCCACCCAGCAGCCAGGACAGCGCCTTAAACAAGGAAAGGAAACATCACTCCTCCATCTAAAACCATCCAGGGGCGTCCAGTTCCCCAGAATAAAAAAACGCAATGAGACATCTGACCTTTCCTTGCCTCATTCTGGAATCTCCAGCCACGTGGTCCCTTGTGCTTGGCTCCTCCAAGATCAAGTCCGCTCCCAACTCAAGCCTTAATACTTGGAATTTCCGAGGAAAGACACCCCACCCACTCAACCCACCACTCCCACCCAGATCATACTGGCTGGCCGTCCTCAACATTTGGGTCCAATACCACCTCCTCAGAGCCCTCCCCTGCCAGCCCCATCTAAGCTGGCCCAGGTGACCCTTTTGCCTTGAGAATATCAGCTCCAGGAGAACAGGCTCCTTTCTGGCCTCTGACGCTGCCAGGTGCCTGAGACATTTACAGCATGAGCAGATACATGAGATGATTAATTGAAGAATGAGTGCTCCGTTCCTCTTCTCGTGACTGTGGTCACGATAAACAATAAAGAAATGATGATGACAACCAAAATAAAACCTCTCCATTACAAAGGTGCCAATTTACACCATCTCCTTGATATTCTGCATCTACTAAAGGCATGCTGAGTGATTAAACATCCAAGGAAAACACTTGGATAAGCAGCTCACAGAAAAATACAAACGGTCAAGAAGCACACTTAGAGAGAACCCTGAGCTCGACATAAATAAATGTAAACTCAGGTAAGGCATATGGAGATATACAGATAAATCTCCATCCTACATCCTTTTCACCTGCATGGTACACTTGTTTCAAAAATAGCACCTAGTGTTCAGGGTAGGTGAGGAAAGAGGTACACTCACAGGCATCAAAAAACTATTCAGAGGCTTCCCTGGTGGTGCAGTGGTTAAGAATCCGCCTGCCAATGCAAGAGACATGGGTTCGAGCCCTGGTCCAAGAAGATCCCACATGCTGCGGGGCAACTAAGTCCATGCACCAGAACTACCAAAGCCTGCGTGCCTGGAGCCCATGCTCTGCAACAAGGGAAGCCACCACTATGAGAAGCCCGCACACCACAACGAAGAGTAGCCCCCGCTCGCCGCAACTAAAGAAAGCCCACACGCAGCAACGAAGATCCAACACAGCCAAAAATAAATAAATAAATTTATATTTAAAAAAAAAAAAAAAAAACTATCCAGGAGAGCAGTTAGGTGATAATGATATTAAAATTAAAGTATACCAAATGTAAAATAGCTAGCTAGTAGGAAGCAGCTGCATAGCACAGGGAGATCAGCTCGGTGCTCTGTGACCACCTAGAGGGGTGGGACAGGGAGGGTGGGAGGGAGACACAAGAGGGAGGAGATATGCGGATATATGAACACGTAGAGCTGATTCACTTTGTTATACAGCAGAAACTAACATAACATTGTAAAGCAATTATACTCCAATAAAGATGTTTTAAAAAATAAATAAAAAGTAGATGCTTGAACACACAAAAAAATAAAAAATAAAAAATAAATTAAAGTATACAGGGAATTCCCTGGCAGTCCAGTGGTTAAGACTCCGTGCTTTCATTGCCGAGGGCATGGGTACAATCCTTGGTTGGGGAACTAAGAACCCACAGGCTGCGTGGTGTGGCCAAAAAAATTTTTTAATTTTTTTAAATAAAATATAAAAAAAAATTAAAGTATACATAACACACGGACCCCGAAGTTCCATTGCTATGAATTCACCCCATAGATATAAAAGTGCCCCTGATACTGGATATGCACGAGAAGGTTCACTGCAACAGTATTTATAATAGCAAGGAATGGAAGATGGCTTATAAATGCCTATGCCTTAGAGACTGGTTAAATAAATAATGGTATAAATACCATACAACCCTTAGAAAGAAAGACTCAGATCTCTACATCCTGACAAAAATATGTGTGGGAAAAAGAGAGAAAGGTAAAATCAAGTGTGCACAGAAATGTCCCCATATGTGTAAATGTTTTTGAAAAGCATGCCCACATCTTTAAATGAACATACACATTTTTTTTTCTAGCAGCACATCCCATAATCATGGAAACTTTGGAGAAAAACTGGAGCCCAGAAGCGGGGATAAAAAAATTAAAAACTTTAGCTTTTTTTTTATACCTTTCTATACCACTCTAATATTGCTGAACTTCATTTTGTTGTTTTAATTCTAACCATGTGCGTGTAGTCCTTTCATCGTGTAGGAAAAAAAAAGGGTCAACTAGAGGCATTTAGATTATGGGCCATTTTGCTCTTTTAAAAATGCTTTTACCGTGGTTTTGTTGGGGGGAAATACTTTAAAACAGGTGCAAATATGTATTTGTTAATATAAAAAATGTAATGAAGGGAGAGGAATTCTGTAATTGTGTGACTCCGGCGAAGTTCAATCACTGGTATCTTCTTGAAGACTTTTATTCATGACCATCTAGAGAAACATGGAAAATACTAAGCTGGCCGAAATGTCTACAGCACTGGGGGTTAGAAAGTGAGCAAGGACCATATATAGAGAGATGTAAATATATAATTAACGTATACATGTCAGTAGTGCTGAGGTTGAGAAACCCTGTTTGAAATAGCTCTAGATACACATATATACATTACAGACATTAAGAAAACAAATCAATGTATCTGTTTAAAACATTTGCATTCACATGACTTCATAAAATCTACCTACTACTGATAATGAGAATATGTGCACTCAAAGAGAAAGATGTCAAAGAAACATTGCTAAGTTGAAAGAAGCAAAAAGTTTAGTACAATCCCATTCCATCACACACACACACAAAAATTATTATTGTCACCATCACTGTGATTATATACATTAAAAAATTTTAGGGGCTTCCCTGGTGGCGCAGTGGTTAAGAATCCGCCTGCCAATGCAGGGGACACGGGTTCGAGCCCTGGTCTGGGAAGATCCCACATGCCGCAGAGCAACTAAGCCCATGCGCCACAACTACTGAGCCTGCGCTCTAGAGCCCGCGAGCCACAACTACTGAAGCCCGTGTGCCACAACTACTGAAGCCCGCGTGCCTAGAGCCTGTGCTCTGCAACAAGAGAAGCCACGACAATGAGAAGCCTGCACCCCGCAACAAAGAGTAGCCCCCGCTCACTGCAACTAGAGAAAGCCCGCGTGCAGCAGCGAAGACCCAATGCAGCCAAAAAAAAATTTTTTTTAAATAAATGAATAAATAAATAAATTTATTTTTAAAAAAAATTTTAGCCACCCAATTCTTAATAGTTGTCACCTCTCAGGGTGAAATTATGGACTATTTATTCTATAATATTAACATTTGAAAGGCATATCTTATATTCAGGAGAAAATGATGTAAAATGAAATGTAAATATTGAAGAGCTTCAAAGTTGAAGGTCAAGCAGAGTTTTATCAGTGCTGAAATTCAAAAGCATGGTACATGAATCTATGGCTCTCAATGAGGACTGGAGTGGTGACCATACCCCCCAGGGGACACGTGACAATGTCTGGAGATGTTTTTGGCTGTGATAATTGTGGGCAGGGGTGTGCTACTGGCATCTAGTGGGTAGAGGCCAGGGACGCTGCTAAACACCCTACAGGGCACAGGACACCACAGAGAATCATCCGGCCCAAAATGTCAGTAGTGCTGAGGTTGAGAAACCCTGTTTTAAATCACTCTAGACATTTTTGAAAGCAAAAAGACAATTGGAAATGCACGTTTCAATTAAGCCTTGAAACAGATGCCAATCCTTTTATAAAGCCATAAAATCTTGCCCAAAGGAAGACCTAATTGCCTTTGAAGTCACAAATAATTTAATCAGATTTTACACTCTGATGTACAATTCACAAGCAAGGGCTAAAACACATCATTTATTATCTACGTTTACAAAACCCCCAGACTGTGCTAAGTGCCCTTCTGACTACATGAAACACGCGTCGAGTCGTAGGATTAAATTAGAAAAAAAGGCCCCTTCCCTCCCACGCACCCCAGCCCTCTGGGGGAGGTGGCAGTGGAGGAGTTAATGACTCACGCTGAGGTTCCTCTACTTACAAAGCCCTGGCAGCAACCTACACATTCAAAGGGCTGGCGGCATCTTGCACCACTCTTGGTGGCATGAACACATGAGCTCCACAGCAAAGAATCACTGGATGGTCTAGGACAGGACAGAAATGCTGTCCTGAATGGTTATTTAGTTCATGGAAAAGTATTCAGAACACAAGGTTAAGTTAAAAAAGAAAACCCTAAACAGTCTACACCAAACAGGTGATCCATGAAGCCAGCAGTTCACAGATGCATTTGATGCACTCTATAGGTTTTGTTTGTTTTGTTTTGTTGTGTGTTTTTTTCCGGCCGCACAGCATGCGGGATCTTAGTTCCCCAACCAGGGATCGAACCTGTGCCCCCTGCATTGGGAGCGCGGAGTCTCAACCACTGGACCGCCAGGGAAGTCCCTATACTTTTTTTTTTTTTTTTAATTTGAGCCAATGTGTAAAAGTTGGGGTAATTTGCATTTTAAAAATATTTGAGAATTCTCTTGAACAACCAGAAATCTGGCAACACTGAGCCACATCCCCACTTGGCTAGAACCAGCAGAGGGATCTGGCCCCCAGTGCCCTTTAAAAAAGGCACACCTCTCTAGCTCAGCACACACGTATGGGAAGAGTAAGTACTGCTTTGGAAAGTGTTACACACACAAGCACCCATGAGTGTGTCAATAGTCATGAAGACGAGCAGATTTCTGCTTTAGTCCACCCCAGTCCTTATCACTTCCAAAACTCACTCATTTCCGTATCTGCCTGATCCCTGGAAGTATCTGAATTTTCAACTTGATTGTATGATGTATAAACCAACACAGAATAAGTCCAGGACGGGAATTCCCTGGCGATCCATGCTTTTACTGACAAGCGCGCAGGTTCAATCCCTGGTCGGGCAACTAAGATCCTGCAAGCCACTCAGTGCAGCCAAAAAAAAAAAAGAGTGCAGGAAACAATTTCTAAGGGCTGTCTGTGGGAAGTGGGATTATCCCTGACTTTAGTTTTTGTAACTAACACTTGTTTTAAGACAAACATATATTGATTTCACAGGACAAAAAGAGTATCTGAAACTGTCTTCCCTTCTCCCTGAAGGAACCCACATGGGGCTGTAAGACCAAAAGACCACTACTGAGAGTGGTGAAAGCCAGGCCCCAGGACTCTTACCCTAATACATATTAATGACTTAAATCAGGATCCCGCAAGCAAATACTGGCAAAGGCATCAATCTGGCCAGGAGGTCTAGATAAAGGACGAATCAGACAAATCATGGAGACTATAAACCACTCTGACCCTTAACACGACAAGATTCCAAGAGTGAAAGGCGTCTGGCTGAGCAAAGGGCTCCTCAGAGAGCTAAATCCAGCCCTAAGGGTTATAGACACATGATTCTGAGCTCCTCAATCCCCCAAACAAAAGGAGGGTTTCTAAACTCTCATAAAAATTTTATCTAATAACTTATTTCAATGTGTAGTCTTATGCGGCTGGCTACAAATTTTTCCCTGTTGAAACTGATAAGGTTTTTCAATACTATGACAATCTTTTTTTTTTTTTTTTTTTAAACACAATTTTGGATAAAGCGCAGTCCTGTCTCAATTACACTGATTGTTGGGGCATTTCAATAAATAACCCACTTCTCCTTCCACCAAATGCTATTATCGCTGCCAACAGCAGAGGGCAGTGGTGTGCAGTGCAAAGAAAGCCCATCTAGATTCAGGATCTGCTGTGGGAACTTCACCACCCCCCATACTCTCCGCAGGGACTTCAACTTGCCTTCTGTAAAATGGGGAGACTGACTCGGAGTTTCTCTAGTCTATAATAGAAACTGGCAAACCAATCCACGGGCCAAATCTGGCATACCACCCATTCTTGTATGGCCTGTAAGCTAAGAAGAGTATTTACCATTTTTAAATGGTTTGGTGGGGGGTGGGATTAATAGTTCATGAAACATACAAATTATATGGAGTTCAAATTTCAGTGTCTCAGCCACATACTGCCTATGGCTGTTTTAGTAACACAACCAAGGTGTTGAATAGTTGCACTGTTGTAACAGGAGCCCTACAAAGCCTAAAATATTTACTGTCTGGCTCCTTACAGGAAAGAGGGCAATTTCTAAGACTAAAACAATTTTTAATAAATACCTTCTCTTCCTACACTATTCACTGGCTGCCTAACTCACGATGAGCGAAATAACCCAGGCACATACTAGTAAGCAGTTATATTTTGGAAAACGGCTTTAAATTCTACTGAAATGGGGTATCTGCTAACTTACCACCTCAAAAGTCACTCATATAATAAGGAGTTTTGTTAGGAATTCTGACGTCATTTCAACCTCTGAACCTCTTGAGGAAAGAGAGAAGCTTAATTAAACCCATTACACGTGTTCTTCTTATTCGTCTAAAACTATGTTTCCTGAAATATGGTGCTAGAACATCATTGATGGTTCAGAGACCAACACGTTTTATTTTACAAATTATGTGCTAATTTCATGTCTATCAGGAAAAAACACAGCAAAAAATTTAAACACATGAACTTATATACTTTATTTAGCTTAGCATTTATAAACTGCATCTGCAATTTATAAATTGCAGACTAAATATTTAAGAATGTAATAAAATGGGTGGTACTTAAGATTATGGCAAAAAATCACAGCGGTCAAAGTTCAGGCAACAGTAATTCATGGGATTGCTGCCGAGTTAAAACACTTTCTCAAAAGCATGATCTCTATGAAAACTAGAAGGCTGAGGAGTTTGTGTGATTATATACCATGTTAACTTGGCTTAAATGGAATCATGTCATGGAATAAAAGTAAGCCTTTTAAGGACTCTGGTCAGAAATTAGGGGGCAAAACGGAAGTTTTTTCTGAGGCTGGTGAACAGAAGTTATGTCATCAGAACAAAGCTCTAAAAATCAACTGTGAGTCCCTCGACCACATGGCTGGATCAGACCTGGAGAAAGACTGCAGCCTTTTTTCTGAAGAATCAAAAGCTGTTGGTAATAAATCTACTCCACCTACGGCCCTTTGGAGAGCAGCTACAAGCAGTACTTGAAATAAGCAAACCAGAAAGAAGCAACAACACGAACCAAAATGAGTGGAATTCTTTGAGTTTACCACTAAGTCCCCATCATTTTATCTTCCGGGGACATTGGTAGCCTCCTAACTGATGTCTGCTCCTTTTTTTTTTTTTTTTTTTTTTTTGCCGCACCACGCAGCTAGTGGGATCTTAGTTCTCCGACCAGGGATCAAACGCAGGCCCTCGGCAGTGAGTGCGTGGAGTCCTAACCACTGGACCGCCAGGGAATTCCGGACACCTGCTCCTTAAAGAGTTCTTACGTGAAGGAAAGAAGGGGGAGGGTGGTGTCTGAAAGGCTATCCAAGGGTAATGCTCTGGCCAGAGGTCTAATACTGGTGATCCAACTTGTAGATGTGCTTTATTCATTCTGGAAAATATCTTAAGACATTTTGAGCTGACATTTCATAACTGGAGATTCTATATTAAAATGCAGATTTCCCATTTCTCTGGAAGAATGTTAAGATGTGAAAACAGTTAAGTCCACATTCCTGTGGACATTCCATGGGCTGAAACCCTTGAGAATAGGGCGAGTGTCCTGGGGTTCATCAAAAGTCTCCCCAGCCCAGAGCCTGAGGGCTAGCTGCTTTCATCACCATGTTCAGTGTGGAGCTTCTTTCTACCCATGCTTCTCTAAGATACAAGAAAGAACAAAGAGTAAAGGTCCGTGTTTCAAGAAAAATGAGAGTATACCCATTTCCTTGTGGAAACAGAGTTCTTAAAGGTTTTAACATGCAACCAAACTGTCTGGATAGAAAGAATTCAATTTAGGTCACCCTTGCTTTTGTTACACTTAGCCAGCATCCCTCATTTGTAACACCTCTCTGAATCCACACAGGCATGGGATGAGCAACTACCAGAAGAAATAATATAGTAGCCAACATTTTTGTAGCACTTACTGTTTCAGGCACTATCCTAAACCCTTTATGTATGGTGGTTCATTTATCCTCACAAGAACTTCTGAGGCAGGTCCTATCATCATGGTCGTGTTACCAGTAAGGAAACCAAGCCACGGAGAGGTTAGGTACCTTGATTAAAGCCACAGGGCTAGTGAGTAGCAGAGCTGGGATCTAATCTGAGACCAGCATCTTCATTCGTCACCACTGCTACAGCAGCAAGGCTCCAAAGTGCAACACAACTGTTCAACGGGTGGACCTTTAAGAAGTGGGACTGCGGGGCTTCCCTGGTGGCGCAGTGGTTGGAATCTGCCTGCCAATGCAGGAGACACGGGTTCGAGCCCTGGTCTGGGAGGATCCCACGTGCCGCGGAGCAGCTGGGCCCGTGAGCCACAGCTACTGAGCCTGCGTATCTGGAGCCTGTGCTCCGCAACAAGAGAGGCCGCGATGGTGAGAGGCCCGCGCACCGCGATGAGGAGTGGCCCCCACTTGCCGCAACTAGAGAAAGCCCTCGCACAGGAACGAAGACCCAACACAGCCAAAAATAAATAAATAAATAAATAAATAAATTTATTTTTTTTAAAAAAAAGAAGTGGGACTGCTCTGGGGAGAGAATATTCTTGTTTCCCTTACATGTTCCTCTAATATTTGAGCCTTAAGTAATGTGAATATCTGGTTTTGATAGAAAAATGTTTCAATTAAACTAAAATTCTTTTTTTTTTTTTTTTAATAAAATTCTTGAGAAAGAAAAAAAACTGTTGTAGGAAGTTGTGATTCATCTCAGAGGCATTTGAACAGAACTCTGAAGGATTTCTGGCCACCTCTGCCCACTTCTAGGAACGACCTCCAGCTGGCCTTTGGGGATCACTTTTCTCATTTTTTGGGTCCCTAACAGCAAGAATCCCAATGGGTTACTCACTTAAAAATTAAAATTTGCTCCACTGGGATGAAATGCCATGCAGCTCTTTGACTTTGTGATGCTCACCAGGTAGGGCCAGACAGGTGTGGCCCCGATGGGAGCCCCTGTGTCCCAGGGGCCCCCTGTACCCTCTCCCACCTGGGGCTGACCTGTGCTCTTGTCCAGGAAGTCTATGGACTCCTCACTCGCGCTGAAGTGGCTGGACGTGGCCTTCTTCTCGGCGTCCTGCTCCACGTCGGAGCCTGTGTGCACGGAGGAGTTGGTGCTCATGGGGGAGCGTGGCATGTCCGACAAGGAGATCCTGCGGCCTGTGCCCCCACTCAGCATTGGCTTGCTCATCAGGATCTTGGGCGACGCCGTCATGTCGAAGTTGAGCTTGACCTTCTCCTGCTTGTCTATCTTGGCAGCACCAGCACTGGGGTTGGAGGGGTCGAGCAGCATTTGGTACTGGCTGTTGGGCGTGTAGGGCGTCCTGAATGGAGAGTAATTAAAGACCCCAAACTTCCGGCGGATGTTCTCCACGTAAACCTCCATCTCTTGCATTGCACTGTTGAAGATGCTTTTGGTCTTTTTCACAGAAAAAGGAATCTCTTTAGACATGAGGTAGCAATTATTTATTGGAACCCAGGCCCTGGGAGTGCAAAAGAGAAAGGGAGTTTAAGTCAACTGTGGTTATTTCCAAGATTCTTAAGTTTTTTACAAATTTATTGTGCAAGAACACTTAACATGAGTTCTACCCTCTGAAGAAACCTTTAAGTGAATCACACATAATTGCTGTATCAACTGAAAAACAAAGCACAACCTAAAAGTTGAGAATTATTTTTTATCTGGCAGACAAAACTGAGGACTTGGACTTCCCTGGTGGCACAGTGGTTAAGAATACACCTGCCATTGCAGGGGACACGGGTTCAAGCCCTGGTCCGGGAAGATTCCACATGCCGCAGAGCAACTAAGCCCGTGCACTGCAACTATTGAGCCTGCGCTCTAGAGCCCATGTTCCACAACAGAGAAGCCACTGCAATGAGAAGCCCACACACCACAACGAAGAGTAGCCCCTGCTCGCCGCAACTAGAGAAAGCCTGCATGCAGCAACAAAGACCCAACACAGCCAAAGATAATAATTAATTAAATTAAAAAAAAAAAAAAAAAAAAGGACTTAAGCCTGGACGCAGCCTCTCAGATCACGCTGAGGGACTGCTCCCAAGAGGTCAGGGAGGAGCCAGTATATATAGGAGGTTTTGCAAAAAAGACCAGGTAGTGGGAACTTCAAAGATTATTGTTAATTAAAGAAAACCAAGCATCTCAAGTTAAAGAATTTAGCATTTTTTTCTATGTATAGGAAGAGGTAAGCATCAGGGCTCACTGACATCATTCCTTTGATATGCGCTATCGAGGACAGGATCCTGTGCTTTCCCATCCTGAGTGTCCTCAGGGTGCACCGCTTAGGGTGGCTACAGTGGCTGAGGGCGGGGCAGCGGGTTGTCTTCAGCCTGAGTTCCCTCAGGGCTCACCATCCAGGGTGCCTGTACTGGCTTGATGGCTGCAATATCCTTTGTTTACTGAGAGGGCAGGCAACACTTTCCACCCCCCCACCACCACCCCCCCACCCCGACAGCTGATTATAGGTATATGTTGGTACAGCAGCTCTCTAGAGCTTATTCATTTTGTTTAACTGAAACTTTACACCTGTTGATTAGTACTCCCCATTTCTCCCTGCCCCCAGCCCCTGGCAACCACCATTCCACTCTTTGATTGTATGAATTTGACTATTTTAGACAGCTCGTACAAATGGAGTCACGTGGTATTTGTGTTTCTGTGACTGGCTTACTCCGCTTAGCCTGAAGTCCTCCAGGTTCAGCCATGATGCCACATACTTCTTAAGGCTGAACATTATTCCACTGTATGTACAGACCACATTTTCTCTATCCATTCATCTCTCGATGGTCACTTAGATTGTTTCCAGAATT
The DNA here is from genome assembly GCF_949987535.1 of Balaenoptera acutorostrata. NCBI lineage: Eukaryota > Metazoa > Chordata > Mammalia > Artiodactyla > Balaenopteridae > Balaenoptera > Balaenoptera acutorostrata. The sequence continues at coordinate 76,274,779 of NC_080078.1, forward strand.
TTTTTTTTCCCTTAATGCAAACCAAATTAGCCTAGTGGGCTTTCCAAGATTCTTAAATACATATTCCTTTTTTTTCAAATGACTTGGTTTGAATGGCTAGTTAACGATCCACTTAACAGGCATGTTCTGTCACAAGGACCAAACGTGAACACGAAACTTAGCTACGACATTAAAAGGCTCAATAAGCTTAGTCATTTTAATCCATTAAAAAAATAATAAATCCCCTTTGGCTCTGGGTTGGTAGAGAGTAAGAAAACAGTCTGCATCCTAGACTACACCTCTGAAAAGAGAATTATCCCCCAAATCTCACTCTCCTGCACTCAGATATAAAAGCACTTTCTTTTCTCTTTTAAAACTGCGATTCTATGTGGGACTAGAAGGAAATATTGGACAACCACAACCCTAAAAGGAGGTGCATGATTCTGAATGTGAGATAATTCACATGGAAAGTAATGGGAAAAGAGCCTATTAGCCTTAGGGCATGCGCCCTCCAGCTCCCGCTCAAGGCTAGTTCTGTCTTCCTACATTCAACCCCCGCTTCCCAGCGTGCTCTGCAGAGATTCACTAGAACATGAGCTGCTTTTCTGAAATTAGCTATCCACGTGACTGCAGGCAGGAGAAGGGAAGACGACCACCAGGCTCTGGGGAAGGCAGAGCCAATACAGGAACATCCAGGGTATAACTCCGTGACACTTAATGCCCCAGCCTCAAACCAGCTTGTAGCTGGGAATCTGGTGGGAATGAGCTTTTCCAAGGAAACCTTTGGGATTTCATAGACCATAAACTCAAGCCAAGAACTAAGCAATGGGGAGCAAAGTAGACTGTGGAGAGGTGGAAAACTCATACCCAGTCTAACACAAGCACCACCTACTCAGGTGCTATCAAAGTGCCAGGTGGGAATTTGGATCCAACCCCACCAAGTCTTCCAACATTTTAAAGAGAAGTAGAAAATACGGACTCTTTATATTCTCTTTTACCCAAATGTTAACAGTTAGCATCTCATTCCTATTTTTTAAGAGAAAACCACCCGGGAGAAATAAAGCCTGGCCATGGGACAGAATTCAGGACACAGGCTGGTTGCTCACAACTCTTGGTGATACTACATCACGACACAAATGAAAACTGAACACCCAAAACTATCCACCCGCTCTCTCAGAGTGCTAGAAATCACCTGCTTCTCATCTGCTCCAACTCGCGGCTGTCATTCTGCAGAGACGGGAGGAACCACAGGTACAGCCAGACAGAACAAGGGCTGGGCAGGAGCCAAATGCCCTCAGGGCCAGAGTCTGCGGGGCCTCTGGGGGTTTCAGCTGGGTGGGCAAGAGTCTGGACCAGGCAGGACTCTGAGGAGGAGTGGGGGTCCCGAGGCTGCCCCGACAGCTAATGCCCCTTCCCTAAGCCAGCCTCAGCTCGGTCGTCGGGGAGACGGAGAATGAGCCCCTACCTGGAGGGATGCTGGGGGAGATGCACCTGACCAGTCCCGGCACCACCAGAAGCTGATCAGCCAGACGGTCCCTGTGATTGTGCCCACCCCCCCACACACACACTTTTGTCTGGAATCAGGGCCTTAAATTCAATGAAGTTGCTTCACAAGTGATTTCAGAAAAGGGTTTCTTTTCCTTAAAGAAGGCCCAGGAAATATGGAAAGGGAAATCAGATTTGCTTAATGATAGAAAGCCTCTGGGAGGCTATGTCCTGAGAGGCGACAGAATCACACAGCTGAGCTACTTCCTAGCTCTGGGCCTCGGTTTTCCTATCAGTAAAATGGGGATAAAAGCAGCTTCTACAAAAAGTGCTTAAAACAGTGTCTGGCTTTCCCTGGTGTGATTCCGTCCTGCACGACTGTTCCCTGGAACAGTAGTCTTTTATCTCTGTCCACCTTCTCTCCCACCTAAGTGTATGCCACCAACCCATGGAAGATTCAATGGACATGGACATGAGCCCCCTGAGGCCCCAGAACTATCTTTCCGGCTGTGAACTAAAGGCCGGCCAAGATTATCACTTTAAGGTGGATAATGATGAAAATGAGCACCAGTTATCTTTAAGAACGGTCAGTTTAGGGGCTGGCGCAAAGGATGAACTGCGCATTGTCGAAGCACAGGCGATGAATTATGAAGCAGTCCAATTAAAGTAACACTGGCAACTTTGAAAATGTCTGTGCAGCCAGCTTCCCCTTGAGGGCTTTGAAATAACACCACCTGTGGTCTTCTGGTTGAAGTGTGGTTCAGGGCCTGTGCATATTAGCGGACAGCACTTAGTAGCTGTGGAGGAAGGTCCAAAGTCAGAAGATGAAGAGGAAGAGAATGTGAAACTCCTAAGTATATCTGGAAAGCATTCTGCCCCTGGAAGTGGTAGCAAGGTTCCACAGAAAAAAGTAAAACTTGCTGCTGATGAAGATGAAAATGAAGATGATGATGATGACGGTGATGACTTTGATGATGAGGAAGCTGAAGAAAAAGCTCCAGTAAAGAAATCTGTACGGATACTCCAGCCAAAAATGCACAAAAATCAAACCAGAATGGAAAAGCCTCAAAACCGTCAACACCAAAATCAAAAGGTCAAGAATCCTTCAGAAAACAGAAAAAAACTCCTAAAACACCGAAAAGGACCTAGCTCCGTAGAAGACATTAAAGCAAAAATGCAAGCAAGTATAGAAAAAGGTGGTTTCCCTTCCCAAAGTGGAAGCCAAATTCGTCAATTATGTGAAGAACTGTTTCCGATGACTGACCAGGAGGCTATTCAAGATCTCTGGCAGTGGAGGAAGTCTCTTTAAGAAAATAGTTTAAACAGTTTGTTAAACTTTTCTGTCTTCTTTCATTTCTGTAACAGTTGATATCTGGCTGTCCTTTTTACAATGCAGAGTGAGAACTTTCCCTACCGTGTCTGATAAATGTTGTCCAGGTTCCATTGCCAAGAACGTGTTGTCCACAATGCCTGTTTAGTTTTTAAAGATGGAACTCCACCCTTTGCTTGGTTTTAAGTATGTATGGAATGTTATGATAGGACATAGTAGTAGTGATGGTCAGACAAATGGAAATGGTGGGGAGACAAAAATATACATGTGAAATAAACTCAGTATTTTAACACAGTAAAAAAAAAAAAAAAAAAAACAGCTATTTTTTTTTAAGCTCTGCAGGCATTTGATAAAATATTTTCTACATTTCTATATAATAGTGTCTGTGAAATAAAACTGAAAAAAAAAATGCAAAATCTTTTAAAAGACAAAAAGCCCATGATGGGACTCTTCAGAACATGCCTTGATTTGTGCAAGAGCCTCCAGGGGCTCGCTTGCTCGCTCGCTCGCTCGCTCGCTCTCGCTCTCGCTCTCTCTCTCTCTCTCTCTCTCTCTCTCTCCAACATTTATTAACTTGACAATGGGGGAATTCCCTGGCGGTCCAGGGGTTAGGACTCTGCGCTTTCACTGCCAAGGGCCCAGGTTCAATCCCTGGTTGGGGAACTAAGATCCCATAAGCCACACAGAGCGGCCAAAAAAAAAAAAAGACAATGAACATGCAGTGGTCGGTGCTATTTCTTATTCTGCTGTCCTGCCTTATTTTGCGTACCCCGGTCCAGGCTTATGTTTTGGCTCTGCAACCTCGAAGCGAGCTCCCTGAGAAGGGACAGCACATCACAACCCTTGCAGCCTCCCCTGAGTCCGTGTCCTGTTTCTGGGTCGGACCCAGAGCAGGCTGTCGACAAGCCTGCCCCATTCGGCTTTAAGAACATCCTGGGGAGGAAGGGACGTCCATCCTTTTAGAAGTGGCTTCCACTACAGCTGTCAGGGACTCCCTGCCCAAGGCCAACTGAAACCTCCCTACAACTCTTACCTACTGTCCCTCCACCACTGGGATATCCTTAACAACTCCCCCAATGTGCACCCTGCACCCAAAATGAGCCCGACAGTTCGACAGGTCCCCTCCAAGGGGACAGGAGACACCACGGAGGGAGGGTTAAGGAAATCTCATGGGGCATCAGACTTGGGCAGCTGTCTTTTTTACAAATGTAAGGGGGCCGGCTTCCAGGACAGCTCCCACCCAGAACCAACCTACACCTGCAAGTTCAGGGGAAACAGCTTCTGGAAACAGGGCCGGTGAAGCTCATGGACCCTAAACCACCTTCAATGGCTGTCAGGCAGGCAGGAGTAAGAGGTCCATGCAGAGTGGGCACAGCTGGAGCAGAACCCACGACTCTTAAGGCTCTGGGAATATTTGGTGCTTGGGGGACAGCAATGCTTGCCCCCCGCCATGGACATCCTAAGTATTATCCACACTGAGTTACAGTACAGAATAATCCCGAATCATCAAGATGGTTCATTAACACTTGCCATGCTCTAATGAAGAGGCAGGAAGATGTACAACCTGCTATGTCTCTTGCTCTTCAAATAAAAGCCAGACTTCTGACCAAAGCCGCCCTGGTGACCCAGGCCCAGCCCACCCCTCTGATCCCACCTCTTGCCCACTCTCTCCTCCCTTATCCTGTTCAAACCACACTGTGCTCCTGGATTTCCCTGAGCAACTAACTCAGCCTCGGCCCGCCCTTCCCTACCTGAGTCCCTGCTCTCTCTGGTCCCTCTACCCAGATCTTCACCCGGCCCCGCCACTACCTCCTGACCTGAGATCATACTGTCTATTCCCCACTTGTATGTCATCTGCCTTCCCCACTTCCGAGGGGCAGCGTCTGCCTGCTCGCTCCTGTATCCCAGCATCTAGTACTCAGCCTGGCACACGGCAGGCACCAAAGACATGTTTCTTTGAATGAATGAGTAAAGGAATTTTAGAAAAACTTCCCCAAAAGTGGTCAAAATCAAAGTATAATACTTCCTATCAAACCTGGAACCATCTCAGCTAATTTCCATTTTGTCTCCTATCAATGGATTGCCAGGATTCCTGGTAAATGATTTCAGATTACTTTGATATTCTTTTTTTTTTTTTTTTTGGCAAGATGACAAGCAAAATTTAACAAAGAGTAATATTTCAGATTCTGGTGTTGTTTAAAATGAGTAACTGTATTTTCTGTACATTCTGTGGGTGGGTATAATTTTCAAACTATGTCTGTTAAATATTCTCCCCTACACACACACGCGCGCGCACTTTCTCAGACTGCTTGGTAGGGTTTCGGGAGGGTTTTTGCCTCATTTACTCACAATGTAACTCTTGCTAAAAGAGAACCAAGAAATTACCCGCCGCTCATCTCTGTCTACCTGTTGTTCTGAAGCACGCAGGGGGCTGCTCTCCACAGAGAGCTGCTATTAGCTGGAATAATTCACGTCGCTGGGAGAGGGGGAGAGGGGAGGGCAGGAAGGCTGGCAGGGAGGGCTCACACCTGTCAAAACAGCAACCCCTTATAATTTCCCATTTTAGCTCCACAGAAAAGGGAACAGGAGGGGACTACCCAGCACAACGATGGGAGATTCATTTTAACGGCAATCTGGGGAAATGCTTCTGATCCCTGAAAGCATTATTTTGAAAAGCAATTTGTGCGGTGATTTAATTTGCTGCGGAAAAACCCAAAAAAGAACAGCAGCACTTAAAATAGCCGTGGAACCTACTATGCCGATGCCGGCTGCGTCCACAAAACCACGAAAGCAAGATTCTTTTCCAACACACCTGAAAAAACTGAAGCCTGTGCATGATCAGGCTTATTAACACAGCCCAGGACAGTATTTTTAAAGTACAAGATCACTGGCTGGTATCAAGACAATAAAATAATAGCCGTACCCACCGCCCCTTCTTGTATTCACTGACAGGATCAAAGGTTCAGTCACAGCTACGCGTTTGAAGCCTGTGTTTAACTCCCACCTGTCGTGTTGTCCAAAGAAACGGGCATCAACCTGCCCATCTTTATCCCTCAGAGCTTTCGCAGGCCAGAATGGAAACCCCTTCAGTTTTGCCCAAACCAAAGGATGTGGATTGCTCTAGGAAAAGAAAAACAAAATCCAGAGTTTGTATGTATTCGACAGAAAGATGCACACATAAAGCTCGGTGGGTGAGGTTAAGCTAAGGCAGAGGTGATACAGGCCACAGAATGAAAGCGAACAATTTCCAGCAGGGTCTCCCCAAGTGGCAGTCCCTAGATGTGCAGCCACTAAGCCTGGGCAAGGCTGGGAATGGGGTTAAATGGGGAAACCGAGAAGAAGTGAGCACTGACCAAAACCAGGCTTGGACTCTGGCTGTGCCGCTCTTGCCCGGGTGGCAGCGAACAAGAGACTGTACCTTTCTGGGCAACACAGGGACAGTAATACCTACACCCTCTGTTAAGCTGGAGGGTTAAATGCACCTTACATCCAGCATATAATAAGGGACGGCATTAGCTAACTTTATTCTTTACCGAGAGCTACTCAGGGCCTTAACGATTCAGATGTCCATCTCAAAAGGCAGGAAAAGACAACCTATGTTTTGATTCTCAACTCTACTTGCCCAATCTTGCGGCCCAATACCCTCCCCCTGCACCACCATCCTCCCAGCTCACCCCAATGACATACTTCTCTGCAGAACATCAGTTTGGAAAATACAGATCCATGGGGACAACTAGGGTGACTTTCTCTCCCCACCCCAATCCCAGCCTCAAGAACCATGGTTTAGAGAGACCATGGAGTTAACCCTGGGAAGGATTTCCAAACCTCTTAAAATAGACCCAACATGATTTTTAAGTAACATACTCATTTAACACGACTCGGGTCATCATCTGCATGACTTTGGCATGTCTCTCCTCTCTGATGAGCTTCTTTTCACTCTGCATCCTGCTGTTTTCGAGGGCTAATAAACCCAGTAAATCGGGACGCTACCTCTGGCACATGACCTTTCAGCCAAAGAGGTTTATCCCACCTGGATTACTCCCATTCTGCCCTAACTTAATTTTCAGTAAGAAAATTATTTTAAAACTTCATCCAAAGTTTCATCCAATAAGCCACCTGGAGAAAGCTGTCCTGGGTCACCCAAGGCATAGAGCTCAGAAAACAAAGAAAGGAAAGGAAATCCAACTTACACAAGGCTCACAAAACCAGTTATCTCGTTTTTGGCAAGCAGCTAGATAACACTCTGGACAAACTTCGATTTCATTCATCTGTAAAGCAAAAATGTGTTAGAATGTGTCATTCCCAGGGGCCTTATATCTGCAGGTCCTCAAGAAATGCATGATAATACTGGCAGGTAAGATTAGCTTACCTAAGTCCTACAGTGGTGAACACCCTGGACATCAGTCCAACTATTTCTCACCAGCCCCGACTTGCCCACCTAGCCCCAGTCGCCATCCTCTCTCGCTGGACCATGTCTCCCAGCTTCCCAAGCTTGGTCCATTCCCCACACAGAGCAGCCAGAGCCACCTTCTACAAACACAGATCCCATCTGGTCCCTCTCCTTAGACCAGTGGTTCTCTACTGGGACAGTTTAACCCTTCCAGGGACACTGGGCATAACTGGAGATATTTTTGGTCATCGGTCATCACAACTGGGGGTGGAGAGTTGAGACTGGAGTCTATGATGGTACAAGGACAGTTCCTGCAACAAAGATGTCTCTGGCCTCAAATGTCAGTAGTGCCGAGGTTGAGAAACTAACAATGAAATCTAAACACCTGCTCAGGGCTTCCCTGGTGGCACAGTGGTTGCGAATCCACCTGCCAATGCAGGGGACATGGGTTCAAGCCCTAGTCCAGGAGGATCCCACATGCCGCGGAGCAACTAAGCCTGTGCACTACAACTGCTGAGCCTGCACTCTAGAGCCCACAAGCCACAACTACTGAGCCCACGTGCCACAACTACTGAAGCCCATGCGCCTAGAGCCCGTGCTCCGCAACAAGGGAAGCCACGGCAATAAGAAGCCCACGCACCACAACAAAGAGTAGCCCCCGCTCGCCGCAACTAGAGAAAGCCCACGCGCAGCAACGAAGACCCAACGCAGTCTAAAATAAATAAATAAATAAATTTAGATAAATAAATAAACACCTGGTCAGTTCCTTCAAGGCCATGCGTGGTCTGGCCTCAGTCTACCTGTCTGAGCTCCCCAATCCCTTCCCTCAACTCTGGCCTCTGCTTGCCATGCTCAATTCTATATATCTCTAATCACACCATCCACAGCAATTAATTAATACCACGTTACTCTATTTTATTTTCACGGGTAACTGAAAATTCTGTAACTGACCGTCCTCTCTCTTGAGAAAGTGCATTCCCCCAGAGAAACGTCATGACTTAGAACTAAGGGCCCTGGAAGCTCCCTTCTTGGATCTAAATTCAGACTCCCCTACATCCTAGCTCTAGAACTTTAGGAAAAGTTGCTTATACTGTCTAAGCGTCCATTTCCTCACCTCATAGAATGGGGATGAAAGCAGTACCTACCAAACAGAATTATTATAAAAATTAGATGAGATAAATGTAAAGCATTTCAAGTGACAAGGTGTCAGACACATAGCAGGTGCTCAATTAATGATTATTAATAATTTTATAGTAATTACTAATTATAATGGACTGACCGACTGAGGGCAATGAATAAATGAGTGAATGAATGAATGAGTGAGTGGTGGACCATATTTCTTCTTTCTACCCACTCTCCTTCTGGGCTATTCCAAAGGTACTGGGTAGAACAAACCGGCAACATCAAGTCCAGGACAGCCCCGGCATTGGGGCCCACAAAGCAGCACTGTGTTGCCAACAGGTAGGTTCAGAATGCCAGACAAACAGCATCTGGGTTCAATAAATTCTGCATTATAACAACCCACCAATTAAAAGTCTAGGCTTCAGCACCCAGATCAAGGGAAACGAATCCTCAAGGGGGAAACAACTGAACAACTCGCCCAGAGACAACTCCAAGTCGCCAACAACCATATCAAAAACAGTCCACCACCACTTGCATCAAAGAAATCAAAATCAAAATCACAATCACAGTGAGATGCCACTGTTTTTTACTGATCACACTGGGGCAAAAACATATATACAAACAGTTTTCAAATTGGAACTTCCAACATTGCAAACGACACAGAAAAACCACCACATTTTGTTCACTCCAGGTCATTGTATAAGCAACGCTGTAGCATTTCCAGAAAACAATCAAGAGATATCTACCCAAAGCCATGTTGATAGCCTCAGACCTAGTAGTTGCATTTCTAACAATTATACTAAGGAAATAAATCATCAGAACAGCCATAATAAATTCTATTCTTCCTCTGTGTTTAATTACCTAGGAAAACGCTCAGAGTGAAAAATGTAGATTATAAAACTCTCTCTATACAAATATATAGACATGGACATATCCTAAGATATCCAAATGCTTTCTTTACAAATGAACGGAGGGATAGACGAGAGTGCAGACAGGCTAAAGGCCATTACATCTCAGTTTTTTTGTGCTCACAACAGGGATCTAACAAAGAAAGGCTCCCCTGTACCATTTCTGCCATCAGCCTGTCCTGTAACCGCTAGAGCCTCAGGGCACCCAGCCCAGGAGCTGCATTTCATCCACACCATCAAAACTAGGGGGTATTTTTCCAGGACACCTGGGCCACTCTCAGAGAAACGCAGGACCTTTCCTGCAAATAATGTCAAAACCCAAATACCTTCTGCAAGAAGACTGAAAGGGACCTGAGGGGATACCACAGATTGTGGGGCAAAGAAATCATAAACTCTATTTGACCCAGAAAACTCAGGATGTGCAGTGCTGGACCACGACTCAAGGCTGAAAAATCCCATCTCTCTTAGATCTAAGATTAGGGTGCTGATTTATAACATATTATGGCATATCTGTTGCTTTTACTTTCCTTGAAGAGAGGGGCGCTATCTGTGCCTCAACAAATTCCGAAATAACTAGAGCTACCCACTGGGAGATTCCGCAAATGGAAACTTCAATCACCCCAAGCCTTCATTCTAGGTACACTTAAAAGGGGACAGTAGGAAACACATACCTCATGCTCGCAGATTTTGATGACTACTTTCGCTATTTGCGTCAATTTGTGATTTCCTGAGGGAATAAGAAAATAGGATTAATTCAAATGGAAACACAGAAATACCCAGCCTTGGGATCATACTTCCACTTACACCACTTTAACTTGCTTTCTTCCAGGATTAACCTTTTAAAGGTTAAATACCATACATTTCTGGCTTCTAACATCAGTTCAGATTAGGTGACTTTTCCCATGAACCAATCTTTGGTGCTTAGATGTCATCTTCTCTGAAACATAACAATTTGTGTTGGTTTCCAACAGCTCATGAATTACTATTTCAAAGATGCTTTTATATTCTCAAGGCTCAAATTAGTGAAAAGGAGCCTTCTTCTGCCCATTGTCGCAGACCCCAACCCAAGAAGAGTACTGGAGAAAGAAGACATTTAATTGAGTAACTCTAGTGTTCCTGGTGCTTTGAAATACATTTTCTTGTTAACTCTTCAAAAAGCCTTATTAGGAAACAGGCATGAATGTTCTCATTTCACCAAAGAGTAAACAAAGGCTCAGGAGTCATCACTTATATGAGACCATATAGGTAACGAGTTGAGGATATGGCCCCAGGTCTAACTCTTAACCCTGAACCTTTACACTAAACCAGAGAACAAGATGGCCAAAAAGCCGTGTTTTCTTCAAACATTATGACAATTTTTAGAAATTGTAAATTTGGTGGCAAAAAGATTTCATACGCACACACACAAATACCTAGATTTCTGGCTTGTCTTGAAAACTCAGAAGATCTAAGAACTCTGTATCCAATAAACCACTGGAGTGTCCAGGGGAGATACCCCTCCAGACCAGGTAGGAGTTCCCTGTACTCCGCAGTCACTCGCTCTCCCCACAGCCAGTGGTCATCCTGGCTTATGCTATTTTTCTGCTACCTGAGCTCATTCACTTGTTTATATGATCTTACTGCCCTTTCTATATATTTGAGTTTATAACCTTTACACAAATTCTCAATGTCTAGGGTAGCTCTCTTTCTCTCCTCCCTGCACCCCAACCCTGCTACTGAGTTAATAATGCAAAACATGTACTTTAAGCAGATAGCCATCCATTCATATATCTTTCCTCAAACATCAGCTAACAACAGTCTACGCTAGGCCCAAGGGTATACAGGAAACAAGTTTGGCATCTGCCCCTAAAGAGCTTACATCCTAGTGAGCAACTCAAATAAAAAAAAGCACCATCCAGAAAGTGTGATAAAATGCTGCCATGGGGAAGTACAGTTACTGTGAGAGCCCTTAACAAGAGTACATAGTACGGTCTGGGTCACGAAGGAAGGCTCCTTAGAGGACTGAGAGGCTGAGACTGAAGGATAAGGAAAACTCATCAAAGCAAAGAGGGGAAGAGTGTTCCAGCAGGGGACAAGAAGAATAGAACAGGGCAGGACCCTGAAAGATCTACTTGGCCAGAAGGTAGACAGAGGATTGTGGGAGAGGGTAGGACAATGGGAAAGGTGCCCATCGAGGAGATTTTAATAGGAGCTCTCCTCCATTCTGTCCAGAAGGCTTAACCCACAAAAATGCAACTGACAAAACTTTAACCAGAATATAAAGAACTCCTAAAACTCAATAATAAAAAACAACCTGATTTTTGAAATGAGCAAAAGATGTGAATAGATGTTTCACCAACAAATGATATACAAATGACTAATAAGCACATGAAAAGATACTCAATACCATTAGTCATTAGAGACAGGCAAAACCACCATGACATAATATTTCATGCCTTCAAGAATAGGTAAAATTAAAAAGAGACAATACTAAGTGTTGACAATGACGTGGAGCAACAAAGATCCTCATATACACTGCTAGAAGGAATGTAAAATAATACAACCAATTTGCAAAACAGTTTGGTAAAATTTCTTATAAATTTAAATATAAACCTACTCAATGATCTAGCAATACCAGTCTTGGGTATTTATCCAAGAGAAACGAAAGCATGTGTCCACACAAAGACCTGTATAAGAATGTTCACACTGGCTTTATTCATAACAGCCAAAAACTGAAAACAATCCAAATATCCATCAACATCAACATCAACAAAGGGAATGGATGAATAAATTGTATGTTGATACAATATTGTTACCGGACTTCCCTGGTGGCGCAGTGGTTAAGAATATGCCTGCCAATGCAGGGGACACGGGTTTGAGCCCTGGTCCGGGAATATCCCACATGCCGCGGAGCAACTAAGCCCCTGCGTCACAACTACTGAGCCTGCGCTCTACAGACTGCGAGCCACAACTACTGAGCCCGCGTGCCACAACTACTGAAGGCCGCACGCCTAGAGTCCGTGCTCCACAACCAGAGAAGCCGCCACAATGAGAAGCCCACGCACCGCAACAAAGAGTAGTCCCTGCTCGCCACAACTAGAGGAAGCCCGCGTGCAGCAACGAAGACCCAACGCAGCCAAAAATAAATAAATAAAATAATTTATAAAAACTATATATTGATACCATTCAGTGATAAAAAGAAACAAACCACTGATAGACACAACATGAAAGAATCCCCAGGGCTTCCCTGGTGGCGCAGTGGTTAAGAATCTGCCTGCCAATGCAGGGGACAAGGATTCGAGCCCTGGTCCGGGAAGTTCCCACATGACGCAGAGCAACGAAGCCCGTGCGCCACAACTACTGAGCCTGCGAGCCCCAACTACGGAAGCCCGTGTGCCTAGAGCCCGTGCTCCGCAACAAGAGAAGCCACCACAATGAGAAGCCCGCGCACCGCAACGAGGAGTAGCCCCCGCTACAACTAGAGAAAGCCTGCGCGCAGCAACGAAGACCCACTGCAGTCAAAAATAAATAAGTAAAATAAAAAAATAAATTAAAAAAAAAAAAAAAAGAATCCCCAAAATATTACACTGTGTCAACGTAGCCTGGCATAAAAGAGGGCACTCTGACTCCACTAGTATGAAATTCTAGAATATGTAAAACTAATCTCTAGTTACAGAAAACAGAATAGTTCCTTTTCAGGAGGGTGGATTGACTGGAGAGGGGCAACTGGGAATATAATGTGGTGATAGAAATGTTCTAGGATCTTATTTGGGGTTGTAGTTACAGAGGTGGTTACACATTTGTCAAATTCATGGAATGTACCTATAAAATCTGTGCTTTTTATTTTATGTAATTATTCCTCCATTAAAATAAGGTTTTTTTAAAAGGACAGGTAAAAGCATCATACAGTCACAAGGCCCTGTGGACATCAGCTCATACCTTAAAATGCCATGTACTCACTGCCCCCTGTTCACACACGTCAGCAATCTATACACCAGTATTCTCAGCTATTGGCCCTGATGCATGAAAAAAGAGCCTGATTTTTTATGAAGGGCAGGAGAACGGGGCAACACACACAGCAATACTCTCATTCTTAAGAGTCATCTAATCCACTCACCCCCATTATAAATGATGCAGTTGTGCAAAATCCATTTTGCATCAGCCAGGAAGGCTTCTGTGCAGCCATACATTTTCTTTTTAGCGTTCTGGGAAGAAAAGCCACGGAAAATAATCACCAGTGAGTCTCTATAAGCCACAACCAGTAACACCTGCGTCCCCACATAATTTTCTTAGCAGTCATTTGCCAAATTAATTAATGCTTCTACTCATTTCCCAAGATGCTATTATAGTTGAGATCTATAACTCTATAAAAATGCATTCACTGAATTCACGACACTGACCTGAATTTTCTCATCTTAGAGCACTGTCATCTATCAAGCAGCTTCTTCCACCAAACCAGGATATTTTATATATTTACAAATTTATTATTAATTGTACAGCCTCACGTAAGCCTCACAATTGAAAACTCAAGGAAGCAGTCACTATCCCCATTTTACTGACAGGGAAACTAAGGTATGGTAATGTTAAAGGAACTAATCAAAGTTCCAAAGCTAATAATTTAGGAAGCTAGGATTCCAACCTTGTCTTTTTGGAATTCCTTCTTTTGTTTAATACCGTAAGGGTGTGTGCAATTTTCCAAAGCAGGCTGGATTTACTGTTTTGGGGATCATCAATGCATACAATATAAAGTAATGTTTTCTCCTCATCCATGCTTTTCTTTAACCATATTTTGGTGCCAGCAATTTGAAAATCAGCACCAGGATGACATACACAGTCTAAAATGTTACATGTGTAATTTTTCAGCATGGAATTTTAGTTTGAACCTTTAAAAACACTTTCAGGCATTAAAGAAATACCCTTATCAGTGAAATAAGTCAAGATCTAAGAAGGCACTTATTCACTGCTAACATGAAGATCTCCCAGACACTTAATTTTCTCTCCTTCCTTCCTGCTGCTCTTATTAGTACCTCCAAAAGAAAGGGAAGGGTAAGGCTCAAATCAACCAAATCACTAATTCTTAGAAGCTGTGACTTTCTCAGATAAAAAGCTAGAATCACCAGCAGAAGTATAATACTATTTGGAGCTAAGCAGTGGATTTCAACACCCATTGCAATCCTTGGGAAAATGTTACAGAAGAAGTTAGGGGAATGAGAGTTCTTCCATCCAAATAAAAATGGCACAGAACCATCTAACTCGAGATGGGGCACGGGAAGTGAGGGAGGATCTTTAATCATCTTGACAATTGGCTTTTTAATGGAAGCCAACCTTTTCCAATGTACAAAGGTCCATGGGATGGAAGATGTATTCCGCATAGTCGGGATGCTGTTCCAACGGAACGGGCTTCTGGAATGCATCTGTCTATAAAAGAAAAGATGCACATACACAAACCCATCACTGCTATGGAAGACCAAGCATTAATACCAGCAATGTACTTTAAAACCGAGACAACTTTCCAGAAAATACAGTTCTAAAACTTTCTACAAAATAGGCCCTTGAGAAGCTCCAAACTGGTTCACCTTCAAATTCTGCCTGGTTATCAATCATCATGGGTCCAGCTGTGTTCCAGTTTTGTCATTTGTTTTGTTTTCAGTACATACTCAAGTAACAGGTCCAGGCCTCTTCAATTAAGATGGACAAGAACACGCTATCAGTTACTTGAGACCTGAATTCTGAAGGAGGCTTATCTACACACTGAAAATGCCCATAATCAAAACTGACTGGGGGTGAAATTTGGCTACACCTAGAGATGACACACCAAATAAAGTTCCCCTGAAGTGCCAACAGATATCTTACACATGGGCGGAAATTTTAGTGAGGTTTTGCTCCTCCTTTGAGAAGCCAAATTACTTTCAAAGCAGAGACTGTGTAGGGACTTCCCTGGCAGTCCAGTGGTTAAGACTCTGTGCTTCCAGTGCAGGGGGCGCGCGTTCGATCCCTGGTCAGGGAACTAAGATCCCACAGGCCACGTGTCACAGCAAAAAAAAAAAAAAAAAAAAAAAAAAACCCAGAAACAAAACAAAGCAGGGACTGTGTAAAGGTTTTGTATCTTGATCCACTTTCTTATGGAGTAAGAATCAGTTCAAAATGCAAGGCCTGATTTGTTGATGGGTACTATTTATTTATCAATAAAAAAAAATCTAAAAGATTTCATTAAACACCAAATTATGCTCAAGCAAGGCATCTGAACGGATTACCATTTGCAGTCATCCAAGCTCTCTCTCATCCAGAATCAGTTTGGCCATTTTAAGTTAAAAAGATGCTTCCACAAAAATCAGCAACTTTCTGTTCTGATTTTGTAAACAAACAATTTACGTAAGAAATTAACACCTTTGATTTTTCTTTTTGGTTTATAATTCCACAGTGTTGACAAATCTACATGAATCAATTCTTCTTGTCAAAGTTTGTTTTTTTGCAAAACTTAGGCTATATACTTTTGCTTCCATTGACAGAGATTTTGTGAAAGAGACAGGTTCTCAATTTAGCAACCCCCAACTGGCATGCTCTGAATTTTTTTCATTGTGATATCAAATTTCAGAATATAATCTCAAAACTAAAGGTTCTACTTTTTTTAAAGAAATTAAACCACAATGGCTACTAAAAGCACTCAGAATCTACATTTCATACATTTATTTGACTTAGAAAGCAAACTCTGAAGAGTTTCACAAAGGGTCACCACTAGCCCATATGGTGCCTTTGTGTAACTCAGAAAAGAACCCTACCCAAGAACCCAAGTGTCGACAGGAAAAATGTCATAACATGTTGATTATCTTGTCATAACATATTATTTTTAAAAACAAGGTATTTTACTGCCGTCTTTCTGAAACCTGTCACAAAAAACTACAAAACCACCATCACAGCTACGGTGATATGACTGGGACTTCTGGGCGGGAAACCACGGAGAAGTACACCGCTTGCCAGCTGAGCATGGCAGGCCTGCTTTCGCATACAGATTGTCCTTAAAGGGCAAAGGCTGTACATCAAATCCCGTTTCAAAATTCTCACCCTTTACAGGAATCTCACTGGTTGAGTTTTACCTGAAGGTTCCACCATTAGGCCTTGATTACAAAGAAACTGGGTTGTACTCAGCTCTCTCATTGAAATGGAATTCTACTAACTCCTCCTTACCCGATGCGGTCTGAGGTTTCACTTCGCAACCACTCAGAATTTTAAATCCCCACCAGCTTTCTAATATATGTCATTTCCTGATTAAACTCCTTGGTCTCACAAAGTGCTCACTTTTGAGAATTAACTTAATGCCATTGTGCAATTTAATTTACAGGTATCTGAACCTGGGCACGCAAGACCCAAAGAGTAATAAGCACAGGTGTCTGAAAAGCTAAGGCAACTACAAGGAACAAAAATGTTAACAGAACAAAGGTCACTATTCTCATTCACACTTATAACAAGAGGAAGTGTCATCTTACCCCTGGCTGTTTCATTTTCTGAATGGCAAACTTGAGCAGGTAGGATAACTGTTCAATGGTGAGCATTGTCATGGCTTTACTCTGAGTCTCGATGCATTCTGCTACTGTAATCTTCTACAAATCAAAATCACACAAATATCCAGTTAGAAAAAAAAAAATTACGATCCCATGTACTCATTTCCCTTTCCTCCTAATTTTCCAGTAAGTTCACACGTAAAAAATAATTCCCATCTAAATGAGACCAGTTGTTTCGCTTGACGAGCACTCCAATCTACTTGACCTGGGTGCTGGATCAGTGGATAAAAATTAAGAAGCACACTGATCCATCGATTACCTCATTAAGAACTGTTTTTAGCTTATGTAGACAATATAATCTGAAAAAAGGGTGGGGTAGGCAAGGACCTGAAAAATCATCATTGCTATAACCTTGGTTTTCAAGAATAGGACATGAAAGGCCACTGATGGTTTCAGGGTAATCTCTTCACACAATGAATCAGCCACTTTCCTTGATCCTCTTAAGGTTCTGGGCTGTCTTTCAGGAAACTGACAAGGCATTAATTCAATGACATCACGGTTGGAAAGGGACAGTCTTCCCTGTAGAAAGAATCCAAGGGATGGTAATGAACTAATAATAAAAATGACTTCATTCTCCGTCACCACTGATGTGAACCCACTCAGGACATTCCGGCAAATTACCCACGGAGCAGTCTAGCTGTCTATCTCTGTGGGAAATAAATGTCACTTTGTAAGAGAAATTCCCGTCAAAGACATGTCTGACACCAGATTCTGCTACGTAAATCTGGTACTTGATCTAAGAGCTTCGGAATCCTTAGGTAGCAGCAACAACAAAAATAGTAAAATCAGATGCTATCAGGAAACACTCTTGAACCATCTGTGTAGGGAGAGCTGAGAAAAGTTTTCTCCAATTAATTTGGATTTCATTTCCATTTTTCAGATCTCCGGATCCTCCAAAAGGAACTTCCAGGCATGTCTGGTTGTTTGTTGAGAAAAAGGGCAACATAAGAGGTGCTCATAAGCTGAAATCAGTCTGTGACGCACGGATCTCACTGCTTAGCTACCAGGGCCAGAAATAGCTGGTCTTCCCAGTTGACCACCTCACCAATTCACCACTGGAAGAAATTCAGGACTCTAAATCTTAGACATAGAACACCTGTCTGTCTGAATTCCAGTTCATTTCCAGGTAACTATCCACACTCAATACTTGGGTCACCCGCTCAACTGTCATTCACCTCTTCTCCCCCAGCCCTGGCCACGTCCTCCTGGTTGGCAATGGCCAGTTCCCACAATACAGACTGAAAGTACCAAACAAACATTTTTGAGCCTTTCCTGTGTGGGGCCTGGTGGTCCAATCCTGACCAATGAGGCCAAGGGCATGTCAGCGGGAGGCTGATGGGCAAAGTCTTCTTTTTTTTTTTTTTAATTAGCACCTTTAATTATTATTTTATTTATTTTTTATTTTTATTTTTTTGGCTGTGTTGGGTCTTCGTTTCTGTGCAAGGGCTTCCTCTAGTTGCGGCAAGCGGGGGCCACTCTTCATTGCGGTGCGCGGGCTTCTCACTATCGTGGCCTCTCTTGTTGCAGAGCACAGGCTCCAGGTGCGCAGGCTCAGTAGTTGTGGCTCACGGGCCTAGCTGCTCCGTGGCACGTGGGATCTTCCCAGACCAGGGCTCGAACCCGTGTCCCCTGCATTAGCAGGAAGATTCTCAACCACTGCACCACCAGGGAAGCCCCAAGTCTTCTGCTTGATAAAAACGGGCAAAGTCTTCTGCTTGATAAAAACGGATTGAGAAGAGACACTCCTCTCAGAGGGATTGTTATCTAGTCACACGTGATAAAACCCAGCAGCCACCTTACGGCCATGAGGGACACACTGCCTCATCAATGAAATGCAAAGAGTCTGGCTCTGAACAAACGCTGGCCTAGCCCTGCCTCTGGGTTCTTTCTACACACGATAATAAATCTCTCTGGTTTCAGCTGCCTTTCATCAAGATCTATTATTTACAGCAAAAGCATCCTATCTGAGCCACTATCTTCTCTGCAAAATTATTAAACAATTGGGAAGGGAAGGTCAAGACAAAAGAAAATAAATGAAGGTTCCAGTTCCCACATTAAATGCAGGATAAGGTCAGGCTCTGAACAGGAGGGCATTGCTGAGCAATCTGTCTGTCTATAGGAACCCAAAGAAAACCAGTGACCACCTTTTGCAATTTTAGGGGCAGAACACCATTAAAATGTCATCATCATACTGACCTGGCCTCTACTTTCTTTCCACAGATTTCTTTTGCTCCATCCACTACACAAAAGCAGTACTACTGACACTGTCCTAAAGCTTGCTTTTTTCTCCACTATCGATAGCTGGGAGAGCTTTCCAATTCCTACACAGAAAGCATCCTCGGGTTTGAGATCTAATGCCAATATACCTTTGAATCCAGGTGACATTCCATATTAAAGGATTTTGTAGATGACATTATTTGGGTTTTTTTTAAATAAATCTATCTATCTATTTATTTATTTATGGCTGTGTTGGGTCTTCGTTGCTACGCGCGGGCTTTCTCTAATTGCGGTTAGTGAGGGCTACTCTTCGTTGTGGTGCGCGGGCTTCTCATTGCGGTAGCTTCTCTTGTTGTGGAGCACAGACTCTAGGCGCGCAGGCTTCTGTAGTTGTGCCTCGCGGGCTCTAGAGCGCAGGCTCAGTAGCTGTGGCGCACGGGCTTAGCTGCTCCGCGGCATGTGGGATCTTCCTGGACCAGGGCTCGAATGCGCGTCCCCTGCATTGGCAGGCGGATTCTTAACCACTGCGCCACCAGGGAAGCTCTGTTTTTGTTTTTAATTTGTTTTTGTTTTTGTTTTCTAGATGACATTCCTATTTTCAGCATTTTGAAAAAGCATCATAGTTGGAAGTTGCTGAGACTAGAAGACACCTCAGAAAAGTGGAAACCATGATAACTGTTTTCATGAAGAGCGTTCAGGCTTTGCTACAAATGAAATATGCACGTTCCCTTCACTATGCCGTGTGCTTCTCCCTTGGGTTCTGTACCTGCAGCCCCCTCAGCCTGGAAGGCCATCTCCCATGGCCCCACGGCTCACTCCTTCCCTTCTTCAAGTCCTTCCTAAATCTTAAGAGGACTTCCTGGACCTCGTCATTTAAAATGGAAACAGTCTGCACCCCCCTCACTCCCTATTCCTCACTTTCAATTCGTTTTCTCTAGAACATTCTTCTTCTAACACACGGTATACAACTTTATTGTGGTTTTTGTCCTTTTCTCCTGAAAAGAATGGGATTCAGGCCTCTTTTTGTTCACTATTGAACCCCTAGTACCTCATAGGCACGGGAGAAACAGTTGTTGCGTGAATAAAAGCATCAGATGGCAACCACGTGGGACATACAACCAACACTCGTCTTCCCAGCTTGGCTATTGCCGATAATTCAATGATGCAGCAGGAGACAACATCCAAGAAGGAAGAAAACAGCTGGGGATCTTTTCAAAACATACAAAGTGTCAGAAGTTTATAACTTCTGGAATGTTCATTACAGGAGAATCAGAGAAGGCTGCAGATCTCAAAGTGATCCAAAGACCCATGAAGAATCAAAATCAATATTCAGTGCAGGGGACCTTCCTGGCGGTCCAGTGGTTAAGACTCCAGACTCCCATTGCCGGGGGCGCGGGTTCAATCCCTGCTAGGGGAACTAAGATCCCACAAGCCACGCAGTGCAGCCAAAAAAAAAAAAAATCAGTGCAATTGTCTTTCCAAGAGCTGAAGTGCTAAGGCCGTTGTCTATGTTGGTCCAAAAAAGGGGGTGACCAGGATAGAGCAGATGGAAGGCAAGAAACTTCTCTTTTCTTTGTGTTTAGATTATTTGAAAATTTTGAAATAAAAGGAAGAAATGAAAGGAGAGGAAACGAGGCAGACAATGCATTCATTCAGCAGGAACTAACCTCACATTCAGGACAAAACCAGTCCCCCTCTGGTTCCGATGTCAGTCTCAGACACTTAGCGTGATAAACCCGGGGACAGAGCTCACAGCAAAGGACTTGGCCTTCCCGGTGACAAACCCAGCAGTAGAAATCATTTCGTCCATCCTGCGGTACAACATCAACAGGGTCTGTGGTGAGTGGCTGCTTCATATAGTAAAACGGACCATGTCTTAGTTCTGACTGAAATGTAGGCAAGAAAGACAGGTTTGGTTTCAAAACAAATGTGCATTCTCAAAAGGAATTTGAACAAATACATCAATAACAACAGAAGAAAATTAGAGCATTTCACACATTCATTAAAAAGCTATCTTGGGTTACTCTACTTAATACAGAGTTTGCGGGTCATTAGATACTAAGATTTATTTTTCTTTCTTGTATTTTAAGAGGCCATGGATTGAAAAGCTGGTGTCTAAGAGTTAACAGGCAGCCCTAGCAGGACAGCACAATGGTTACAACCCAGGCACACCTGGGTTCAAATTTAGCTCTACCAGCTGCATGACCCAGGGCAAGTCTCTTAACCCCTCAGCTTCAATTTTCTCATCTGTAAAATGGAGATGATAATAACTAACATCACTGAATTGTGGCTGGAATTAAATGGGATCGTATAATGTGTGCATTTAACACAGCGCCGCCATTACAAATATTGTTAATACGGTTAAAAGTCCAACATATGGAAGTCTAAACGTACAAAGCCAAGAAAAGTATGGCAATTTGCCCTGGGAGTCTTTCAACAACAGGCTTTTGGAGAATAGATCCATTGGAAATGAGTCACCAAAAATGATCATTCATTTTTTTAAGTCTACCCCCAATGCATAAAGTACTTAATAGCCAACAAGAGGCTTTCCTAAAACCATGATTCTCCAACATGGTTAAGTCCTGGTGTTCGCAGAGAAGCCACATCTCCTACTGAGAACGAACGAAGAATGGCAGAAAGATGAGACAGGGGGGTGGCCAATTCACGGCCAAAATAGCAAGAGAAATGGTCCCCTAGTGATACCTTATAGAATCCAGCAGAGCCACCCTCCGAACTCGCACAACCTCTCAGAAGAAACTCGTTAGGAAAATGCCTACTGGAAACCAATACGAAATCCTGTTTAGCAAGTATGAGAAAGTCTGGCGGTAAGTGTCAAAATGACCTGGTAACGGGCTGTGTGACCTTGAGAAAGCTACTCAACCCACTTTAGCCTTGATTCCATGGACAACAGCTTAGCCACAACCACAGGGCCTACCTCTGAATAAACCTCCTTGTATGACAAGCTTTTTCCTGTCTTTCAGTAAAACATTACAGTTTCCTCCATAAAGATCTCATATACTGGTTAGGGGCTGCATAATTCTTGTTGCTGCTGTGAATAGGACCTTTTCCAATTACAGTTTCTAAATAAGTTATCGTTGCTATATAGAAGCGCTGTTAGATTTTTAATACTGACCTCATATATAAACACTTTTGGTAGTTTATTGATTAAAAATCTTACCGTCTCTAAGTAACATTAGTTTTGTCTGTCCGTGTGTAATATTTTTACATCACTTTTCTGTTTTCCTTATTTTACTGACTAGGACCCCCAGGATAACAGGGAAGAGTGACCAAGATTGCAGGCACCCGTCTCGCTCCTGGTTTTTATTATGAAGTTTTAATGTTCTCAAAATGCCTGCTACTTCCACCTTCCTTGATAAAGAGCCTTACAGACGCTTATTTAGCAGATCTTTGTGAACCAATCCTTCTAAGCCTCCCGACTCTCATTTCTACTAAGAAAACAGCTACGACTTATAAGGGCAATTGCACAATTCTTGAGCCTGGTTACTGCCCTGTTTCAGTTCAACATTTAAAATAGAGCGCTCTCCTTGGTTTCCAGAGAATTAACATCATCGTTACGCTATTCCTTCCACGTTACGTTTTTCAACATACTGTCACACACATCATCTTCATTTTGTCCTCACCATCACCCAGAGAGGTACTCAGGGGAGATACCACTTAGTCTTACTAGACAGATGAGAAAACTAGGTTAAAAAGACTTATCTGACTCCCAAGCCCAGAGCAAGGACTCCCACCCAGGTCTCTGAGCACTTTCTCTCGTCCCTGTGCCCCACAAAAGATGATGCTGGATGCAGAAGAGATTCTGATGATTAAGTGACCCCTCACAGAACATTCTCTGAAATCCAAAATAACTTCTGCTTAAACAAACTTATGGTTACCAGGGGGTAAGGGGCGGAGGGCGATAAATTGGGAGATTGGGATTGACATATACACACTACTACTATATATAAAATAGATAACTAATAAGGACCTACCGTACAGCACAGGGAACTCTCTACTCAATACTCCGTAATGGCCTATATGGGAAAAGAATCTAAAAAAGAGTGGATATATGTATATGCAGAACTGATTCACTTTGCTGTACACCTGAAACTAACACAACATTGTAAATCAACTATACTCCAATAAAACTTTTTTTAAAATAATAATAACTTCTGCTTAATGCAAAAAGCTGGAGAGGAAAAAAAAAATCTGAAAATTCGGAAGACAGCTAGAAACAGAATAGAGGGGACATAAAAAGATAACAGCATCTAGAGCAAGGAGTTCTCAATTCATATGACATCTTGGGCCAGAAAATTCTTTGTTGCAGGGAGCTGTCCTGTACACTGTAGGACGTGTAGCATCATCCTTGGCTAGATGCCGGTGGCAGCCCCCCTACCCCCCATGCACAAAATTATGACAACCAAAAATGTCTCCAGACATTGCCCAATGGCCCTGGGCGGGGGCAAAACTGCCTTCAGTTGACAGCCATCCATGTAGAGGATCTGCTGTCTGCCTAGGAAAATGGTTGTTTGAGTTTCTATGGGGGAGAATGTTAAGGGGGGCAAGGGGGAGGGGGAGGAACGCCCATTGAAAGATAAACTGTACATATCAAGCAAGCAGAACTATTTCTAACCTGAGTGGGGTCTTCCAGGATGCTTTGTGGCTTTTGCAAGATAGCTGTAAGCTGTATTTCAGGGCCCAACTTCCTTTCAGTAAGTTAATAATAGGATAGGAAGAGTCATTAAGACCTAAATGAAACTAGAAGAATCGAATATGACAGCTCAGCTCCCTAGCCGGCAACCTAAGTCTTTTCCATCTAATAGAAGCCGGGGCATTGCCACTTGAGAAGCTTCCCCCGCCCTCTGTCCCTGCCCCTTACCCTCACCTGGCCAGGGGTGGGCGTTCCTGGGAGGACCATGAGGAGGGAGGGCCAGGTTGTCCCTTACTCTTTTCAGGAGTTTCATCCTTTCCCGAACAGCAGCTGTTGCTGAGAACTAGCTGCCTGGTAATCGCCTTGTCAATCAGATACCTGCCTTCTCTACTGCTTGTGTTTCCAGCTCCGTAAAAATAATCTGATAACAAATACGGAACATTTAAAAAAGGAAAGGCAAATCCTTTCAGGTAGAATGAGTTTATGATTTTTCTCCCTCACATGCACAAGGTGCGTTCCCAGCCTGCTAGTAAGGCAAGCAGGTTACAACCCGTGTTGCTATGAGATTAACTGCAGGCTGTGAGCACACATGTTCACATTCCCTGCTTCTTCCACAGGCCGGCTTAACGAGAAATAGACAGGCTTGTTCGTTCACTTCTGGAACACCTCAGTCTACACCAGGAGCCAGCAAACTTTCCCTATAAAAGGATTCTATAAAGATAGTAAGTAAACAGTTGAAGCTTTGCAGGTCGTGTGGTCTCTACTGCAATGACTCAACTCTTGTCAAAGGAGAGCAGAACCGACTGCAGATGAGATGTCACTGAGTGGACGTGGCTTTGTTCCAGTAAACTTTATTTACAGAAACAGGCTCTGGGCCGCACCTGGTCTGCGAAAACCAGAGGATGGGTGCTGGGGCTGTGTGTGAGCACAGGGTACATGTCTGGGGCACCAGGGGCTGGGGGGAGAGGACCACAGACTCAAATTCCTTCTGGGGCCACATAGGGAACACAGATGAATGAATACAGTCCTAGTTCTGGCCTGCATTCTCCTGCATTTGATAAAAGCACAAGGACTGCAAAATAAAGAAAGACTGCTTAGCCCTGGAGTGTGAGGATGGTGCTGGCACTCAGCCTCAGTGCTGGCGAGATGGCGGGAAGGGCAGAGCACGTGCCCGGCTTCAGGGCTCTCAGCTCCAGTGATCAAGGCCCCCAGGCAGACACACACCACGGGGCTGCCTGGCCTCAGGGAAAAGCAGGCAATCCTGCTGTCTGTCCCCTGACCTGTCTCAGCTGTTAATACACTGCCCCCACCCAACAAGGAACTCCTGTGAAATGTCCCAGTTTTTAAGACAATGCATAGGCCCAGCAAAATAAGTCCTGGCCCACCTCTTTATAGTACGTATACCCCTGCACTCAGAGGAGGCAAGAGGGGCCCTGTCATTTCTGTGCCGTACTCAATCAAAGGTACACCTAAGGCCATTTTGCACAAATCCGTTAGCAGATTATTGTTCGATCCTTTAATGAGAAAGAAAAGGAAAGAAAAGAAGTAAAGAAAAGAGGGATAGAAGGAGGGAGGGGAGGGGAGGGGAGGGGGAACCTCCCAAAAGGACTCAAACTCAAAATGTCCCAAGAACTACAAATGAGATTGGTATTTTACAGTAAAGGGCCAATGTCACTTGGGACAAGGTATTTCTTGCCGCATCTACCGTAGGACATTTAGCAACCTGACCCTCCTCCACACAATGCCAGAAGCACCCTTCCAGGCTTTGGGATGTCCCCCACAGGCAGTCCTAAGAAAAAAGCACCTATATGTTTTCAAACCTTTCCTAAGAGGTAAAATCACTAGACAAAAAGGCTGTAAAAAATTAATTATAGGACTTCCCTGGTGGCGCAGTGGTTAAGAATCCGCCTGCCAATGCAGGGGACACAGGTTCAAGCCCTGGTCCGGGAAGATCCCACGTGCCGCGGAGCAACTAAGCCTGTGCACCACAACTACTGAGCCCACATGCCACAACTACTGAAGCCCGCGTGCCTAGAGCAACAAGAGAAGCCACCGCAATGAGAAGCCCGCGCACCGCAACTTAAGAGTAGCCCCCGCTCGCTGCAACTAGAGAAAGCCCGCGCGTAGCAACGAAGACCCAACACAGCCAAAAATAAATAATTTTTAAAAAAAATTAATTATAAACCTCAGAATACTCTTTCCTCTAAAAATAAAGTGTGTTCTAAACCTCTTCTTAAAATTCCCCTAAAAGTAATGAATTCCCAATATATGAAAAATGGGTGAAACCTTAAATCAACGGACAAAGGATTCATCTCCAAAATATATAAACAGCTCATGCAGCTCAACATCAAAAAAACAAACAACCCAATCCAAAAATGGGCAGAAGATCTAAATAGACATTTCTCCAAAGAAGAGATACAGATGGCCAGGAAGCACATGAAAAGCTGCTCAACATCACTAATTATTAGAGAAATGCAAATCAAAACTACAGTGAGGTATCACCTCACACCAGTTAGAAAGGGCATCATCAGAAAATCTACAAACAACAAATGCTGGAGAGGGTGTGGAGAAAAGGGAACCCTCTTGCACTGTTGGTGGGAATGTAAATTGATACAGCCACTATGGAGAACAGTATGGAGGTTCCTTAAAAAACTAAAAACAGAATTACCAGATGACCCAGCAATCCCACTACTGGGCATATACCCAGAGAAACCCATAATTCAAAAAGACACAGGCACCCCAATGTTCATTGCAGCACTATTTACAATAGCCAGGTCATGCAAGCAACCTAAATGCCCATCGACAGACGAATGGATAAAGAAGATGTGGTACATATATATACAATGGAATACTACTCACCCATAAAAAGGAACGAAATTGAGTCATTTGTAGAGACATGGATAGATCTAGAGACTGTTACACAGAGTGAAGTTAAGTCAGAAAGAGAAAAACAAATGTCGTATATTAACGCATATATGTGGAACGTAGAAAAATGGTACAGATGAATGAGTTTGCAGGGCAGAAACAGAGACACGGATGTAGAGAACAAACATGGACACCAAGGGGGGAAAGCGGCGGGGGATGGGGGTGGTGGTGTGATGAATTGGGCGATTGGGATTGACATGTATACACTGATGTGTATAAAATGCATGACTACTAAGAACCTGCTGTATTAAAAAATAAAAAAAGTTATTCAAGTCATCCAATGATGGAATGACCCAGTTGTTGATTGTATGACTAATTTGACCAATAACAGAGTGATGTGAGTTTAAAAAAAAAACCCGTATCTCCACTTCATAATAAAACGTCTCTACCAAAAATGGAAAAATACGGGGGGTTGGGGGGGGTGGTGGTAATTACGCTAGAATGGCTTTCTTTTTATTTTTTTTTTATTTTTTTTTTTTTTTTTTTTTGATTTTCTTATTTATTTATTTATTTATTTATTTTTGGCTGTGTTGAGTCTTCGGTTCGTGCGAGGGCTTTCTCCAGTTGCGGCAAGCGGGGGCCACTCTTCATCGCGGTGCGGGGACCGCCCTTCATCGCGGTGCGCGGGCCTTTCTCTATCGCGGCCCCTCCCGTCGCGGGGCACAGGCTCCAGACGCGCAGGCTCAGCAATTGTGGCTCACGGGCCCAGCTGCTCCGTGGCATGTGGGATCTTCCCAGACCAGGGCTCGAACCCGTGTCCCCTGCATTAGCAGGCAGATTCTCAACCACTGCGCCACCAGGGAAGCCCGGCTTTCTTTTTAGAGTAAAGAAAAACAAGAAGGGGGTGGAGACTCTTGATGTATACCAAAAATCAAAAGAACGTGAACGCCTAAGACCAGAGGCAGAAGGAATAAGCAAAGCTGGCAGGGTATGCCACATAAGGGAGGGGTGGGGAGTGCGGAAAACTAGAGCACACAGGCCCCATGTCTATAGAGCAGGCTCTACTCAGCTCCTGCTATTGCTGGATTTTTCTGAGTTTTTATAGGAACCCAGAAATACAAGTTGTTATTTGAAATCTCATGATCTTCAAATGTTGGTGACTAACAGAAATTATGTTGGTAAAACCCGGCATATGCAGACGTACATTTTGCTTTTAATTCCATAATTTTTTTCAATTCTATAATCTAAAAGAGGAAAGAAAAGGGAAAGGGAAGAGAAGAAAAGAAAAACATGCCCAGAAGAATTTTTTTTAAAGATTTCAGTTTCTCTTAGGAAAACAGACTGTGCTTGAGGGAGGGTGCCCCCTTCTATGCAAACACTACAAGCTGGAATGAATTATGGGGTCAAGGGTCAGGAATTTCTTTTCTTTACAGTTAAAGGCTATTTCTCTTTTGCCAACTCCTGGCCATTCAGCCCCAGGGAGTTTTAGATGTGAAAAACAAAAACCTACAATCAACCTTAGAATGTTTCTAGTCCAAACCCTATTTTGCAAGGTAACTGAAGCTCGGAAATGGGAAAGCAACTGACAAGGTCCCACAGTGAGTTTCCCAGATGCAGCGGGACAGGAAAGAGTCAGGTCTCCAGGTCTGGAGCCCTTCCCTCCAGAGCCATGGCTCCGTTAACTTCTATCAGTACTGCAGATAGGAGAATCATCTTCAGAAGCATAACTGTGCCCTGTGTCCGGTCAGCCCTGCTCTGTTCCACATCCACAGTGCATTCTGTATTCATGAGCTCCCGCCCTGTGTCCAACGCTGGGGCGAAAGCAGCCACTGGACACTGACCACTTTCTGAGGCTCCTACCAGAGGGGGACAGAGATTTACAAACACACCATTGTGGTCACGAGGCTTAAGTGCTATACAAGTGGTATGAACACGTGGATGAGGAAGGGAGAGAAGAAAATGTGTGAACTGCCTAACAGTTGATTAGTTTCTAGAGAGAGAGATGTGAGCCAATTCTTTGTTTTTCTTAATGTCTTCTTTTTCTTTTTTTTTTTTTTTTTTTTATGTGAGCCAATTCTTAAAAGGACAGGAGGAAGTCACAAAGCACGAGTGCATGTGTGCACACACACAGAGGAGCCACTAGGAGACTGTCTCTGTCCAAGGGGGACAACATCTGCTTCATGACTTACGGGAACTGGTAAGAGACGGTTTGCCGTAAATTAAGGTTTGAGGATTATTTATAGCCTTCATGTTTCTTTCTTAGTCTTCAAGCTCGACAGCTATGGGATGGCTCCCGGGTGACAGGGGTGGGTGGTCACCGGCTTCAAGCCAGCCAGGCAGATGTAAGCTTCTTACTCACTGTGAGGCCTTGGGGAGGTGACTTAACCTCTCTGAACCTCTGTGTTTTCATCAGTAAAATGGACACAACTGCAGCCCTTCCTCACAGCATCATTATAAACAGTAACGCAGAAAAAGGCTTACAACAGGATGGGCACACTGTAAGTTCTGCTTTTAGTATTATTCTCACCAACACTATTATTATACATGTTTTTTCAAATTGCAATTCCTCCCAGAAGTTTACTTAGAACTCACCAGTTTTTCCTCCTATAATAGGATTCCCAATTCATTAAATCTGGGCTATTCAACGCAGAAGCTACAAAC
This sequence comes from Balaenoptera acutorostrata, assembly GCF_949987535.1. Classification (NCBI taxonomy): domain Eukaryota; kingdom Metazoa; phylum Chordata; class Mammalia; order Artiodactyla; family Balaenopteridae; genus Balaenoptera; species Balaenoptera acutorostrata. The sequence continues at coordinate 76,303,925 of NC_080078.1, forward strand.
CAGAGGTGGCCACTTAAATTTATTAAAAATTCAGTTCCTCAGGCACATCCGCCACTTTTGCAAATGCTCAGTGGCCACACATGGCTTGTGACTATCCCGCTGTACAGTGCAGGCCTAGAACACTTCCACAGCTGTCGTTTAATTATTAATTATTTCACAGATAGTCTGGGTGATTATTCCTCTTAATGTAGACTCCGGCTTAACTTCTTTTTTTTTTTTTTTTTTTTTTAATTTATTTTATTTTTGGCTGCGTTGGGTCTTCATTGCTGTGCACAGGCTTTCACTAGTTGTGGCGAGTGGGGGCTGCTCTTCGTTGCAGTGCACGGGCTTCTCATTGCGGTGGTTTCTCTCACTGCGGAGCACAGGCTCTAGGCGCGTGGGCTTCAGCAGTTGTGGCATGTGGGCTCAGTAGTTGTGGCACGTGGGCTCAGCAGTTGTGGCTCACGGGCTCAGTAGTTGTGGCTCACGGGCTTAGTTTCTCTGCGGCTTGTGGGATCTTCCCAGACCAGGGCTCGAACCCGTGTCCCCTGCATTGGCAGGCGGATTCTCAACCACGGCACCACCAGGGAAGCCCTGGCTTAACTTTAATTATTATTATTTATGTCACTTAGCTCAATTCCTCTTCACAACAGCCCTGCAAGTTTGGTAGCACTAAGATCATTATTCCCATTTCAGTAAATGAGAAGACAAGGCACAAAGAGGTTAACTTGCCCACAGCCTCAAGGCAGCAGCAGAGCTGGCACTTCACTATGTAATTCTGAGAGAGAAAATAGATTCACGCACAGAAATGTCCCCCTCTCACAGTCCTGGTCATTTAACCATTGCTAGGTTTCTTCCCATGAAAGCAACAATCTTGTTTTTTATTCAACCTCAAATCCCCAGGGCCCACTTCGGCATCCATAATCTGCACAAATCGATGAATACATCCCGATGAATCCCCGCCGAAAAGGTATCAGACCTGCTGGGCATCCTGTTTCCTCCAACGCTAGGAGACCTGACCTCATAGTCCACTAAAACACCTCTCATTTTTTTAAGTCAGAAGAGTAGCTAGCCTGCAGCAGAGAATTTTAGAGCTAGAAGGTTCCTAAGACAAGATCCAAGATGGCATAGATTTTTGCATCTAGTTGACTGGTCCTGGCTGCTGAGGGAGGGTGGAGTCTGCCAGAGACTGTGCACTCTGAGAAGGGTGCATAGTGACCAAGTACCCAAGTCGCAGTGGGCAGTGGGTAGGAGGGCAGCTGTCTCTCACCACAGACCTAAACCCATTCTTTTACAGATGAGAAAATTGAGACCAGAAGGGAGCATGCCTTAGCCACACAACCACCTCCAGGCAGAGCTCGGCACTGTCCTACGGGCACAGCCTAGGAGGGCAACACCCTCAGGCCACATGGGCAAACAGTCCTAACGTGTGGGAAAAGAAATCCAAGGAAAATCCCCAAATCCTAGAGCACGGTATCTTATCTGGGTCACTGCCCTTGTCCCCCAGAGAGATCTGAAAAACCCACTGGAAATTTCTGCACAGGCCCACTTTGAGCTGCCCTTCTTGTCCTATGCAAATGACAGCCGGAGCAAGGCAGCTTGCTAAATGCCAAGCACACCGGCGGTTAGAAAAACGACAGCCTCTGTCCCCCAGGTGTGGACGCCATTCCCAGTGGCCTTTTACCTGCTCTTTATTGTTATTGTTCAGTAAGCCGGGTTTCTTTTTCTTTTTAATGGGGCTTGTTGATGTGTCCTGTGGCGAGTGGCCATTGGAGGAATGCGGAGGGCTGGGGAACTTTCTTTTCTGGGCTGTTCTCTCTGTGGAGCCAGGATCTGAAAGAGACACACAGGACCACATATTTTAAAGCAATCGGGGAGAACGAGGCCCCGCGGGAAGGGGGTGTTAGGGACACAACCCATTTTGTCCCCAAACCTAATGCCATTTTAGTGACCTTCCTCCTAGAATATACTTCCCCCCCACCCCCCATCTTCACTGCCTGTCTCAGAGGTCAGTCGGTCTTTCTTTAGCCGACGTAACATTTCTGTAAAAATTTTAATTCGCTGCCAAAATATAAAAATCAAGAAACTTCAAATAATACCCTAGATTTGGGGCTTCTATTTAAAAAAAAAAAAAAAAAAAACAGGGCCTGCAGGGTCTTATGGGACCAGATAGAGCTGAATACCAGCCAGCCACTTTTTAGATGGGAAAATGCCCCCCATTTTGTCACAGTCCCCACCCTTCCCTACTGTGTCCCTGTTGACGAGGCCATGACCCAGCTGCCGTGAGCTGTCACACACCCATGCCTGATGGCGAAAGCAGGAAACCATAAAAAACAGACCAAGAAAAGAAGGCCACACACGTCAAGAAAATGAAGGCAAACATACTTCGTGGTGGAAAACAACATTTATTCATGTTTAACAGGTTAAAAAAAGTATAACTGCGTAAAAAAAATATACCCCACCCACCAGAGTCCCCGCGGCCCAGGCACCAGTAGGCATCATGTTTCCGACTCTCCTCCAAAGAGATCAACGCAAACTACATTCTCACCCGATTCTCATCTGAAAAATGCCAACCCCACCCTTGTCAATCAATCCCCACCCTTGTCAATCAATCCATTCCTTTCTAGCTTTATTCTCCCAGCATCTCATTGAAACACATACACTTCCACCACCATCCAATCTTCACCTGCGAGGATTTGAATCCATTCCATGCCAGATGGCTGCCCTGTTAGCTTAGGGAGGATACAATGGAATGCCCAGGGGCACCTTCTGTCCTTGAGGAATGAAAGCTACAGGCACCAAAAGAGGAGAAAGCTATGCCGAGAGCACAGGTGATGAGACGGGATGCGGAGTCCATGCGGAGTCCGGAAAGATGACTATCCGCAAAGATGGTCTGATGACCTTCCCTGTCCAGGGTTACCTCTCAGGCAAGTCCCAGCACGCAGGCTGTGCTATGTGTCACAGCCCTTTGTCTGGACAGGAGCTGCTGGGGCAGATCAACAGGGTCCAAGATGGCCACATGCAAGGCCTCCTAGTGGTTTACTTTTGACTGAAAGCTGGAGCATCCTCCAGCAGGCTCATAAAGACAATGGACCACTTTTGCCAAATCCAATCTACACAAGGGAATTCCCCAGGCTCACCAGGCGGACTGCAGGAAAATCCTGAACAAATGTTCAGGTTGCTGCACTGCGACACAGCCCCGAGAGGAAATTAAATGCTAACCACAGACACCTTGAGGGAGAAGAGACCCCAGAGTCAGGGGACCATCCCACAGACATCAAAACAGCGGCCTGGAGAACCCAAAGGGTTGTCTCAGCAGCACACAACAGCTAGTTAGTGGGAAAATGCACTACAAAGATGCAGCCTGGGATTGGCAAGTTTCCCCAGAGAGCACCTCCTCTCATTCCCACAGGGATCCTCAGCCCACTTCCCCACCATATGTAAAAACTCTCACTTTTTCTATAGGGTCTTTGACTCAACCATCTCCTCCTAGAAGCACGTTCTATAGACATGGTCACAGTGCAGCAAAGCACATGCAAGATGATTCAACTGCAGCACTGTGTGTTATATTTAAGACTAGAAAGGACTTACGTGTCCACAAACTGGGAGCTGGCCTGATAACATACTGCGGGATACAGCCATGAAGAAGAATGAGGCACCTCTAGACAAACTGATGTATGACAATCTCCAAGCTTCTGCATCAGGTTAAAAGAGCAACACATGAAAATACCAAGGGCATTCTTCACAGAACTAGAACAAGTAATTTTAAAATTTGTATGGGAACACGAAAGACCCCGAATAGCCAAAACGATCTTAAGAAAGAAGAACAGCGCTGGAGGAATCACGCTCCCTGACTTCAGATTATACTACAAAGCCACAGTAATCAAAACAGTATGGTATTGGGACTTCGCTGGTGGCACAGTGGTTAACAATCCACCTGCCAATGCAGGGGACACGGGTTCAAGCACTGGTCTGGGAAGATCCCACATGCCACAGAGCAGCTAAGCCCATGTACCACAACTACTGAGCCTGTGCTCTAGAGCCTGCGAGCCACAACTACTGAGCCCGCGTGCCTAGAGCCCGTGCTCTGAAACAAAGAGAAGCCACCGCAATGAGAAGCTCGCACACCGCAATGAAGGGTAGCCCCCGCTCGCCGCAACTAGAGAAAGCCTGCGTGCAGCAACGAAGAACCAACGTAGCCAGAAATAAAATAAATTTATCAAAAAAAAAAAAAAGCAATGCATGTCTAGCACCATTAACAGACTAACACACACAGCCCAAGAAATATGGGGGTTTTGTCTTTCTCTTTTTTTTGTCTTTATCTTTGTTTTATTTTGCCTTCTATTTTTTCCTTTTTTGAATTTTTTTTGAAAAAGATGTTTTATATATATTCTTAATTTACATAAGCCATTAAAATATTCCTGGTTGAACACAAGAAATACAAGCTCTTAATGGAGACCGGTGGTTGCCTCAGGGGAGGAGAGCTTGCAAAGGGTGGGGAAGGGATTATTTTCCACCATGTGCCCTTATTTATCATGTGCCTGGACTACTTTATCTTAAAAAGGAAATATTTAGAAGGTTCAGCGTCACATAAAAAAGCAGCAGGTGCAAACCAACGCCAGTAATGAGCAAATGACAGAGACCTGATTCAGGATAAAAGATGTCGCCAAATGGACAAACTTGGGGCTGATCAGCCTGAGCGTGCAGACCCCAGGAAGGAGTTTGGGATTTGTTCTACGTGGATCTGACAAACCCAAGTAACTCTGCTCAAGTGTCAGAGGATGGGCATTTAAGAAAAGCGTTTTGGGGGCTCAGAGGAGATGTGTCCCAGAAGAAATGGCACCCCAGCCAGGCAAAAAGGGAAAGCCATTGGGCCAAGGTTTTGATTTCACATGTATTATTCCGTTTGTGGACAGATTTTGAAAGAGAGCACGTGAGCAACGTCAGGCCAGTGGAAAGCTAGGAACAAATTCAGGGGAAAAAACAAGTAATGCTGACCCTTGAACAACACAGGGGTTTGGGCTTCGACCTCCACACAGTCGAAAAATCCACATACTGCTATCTCTGGCTCAAAAACAAAGGAACTGATAAAGGACTCACCCAAGGGCGGGAAGCCGAAGCAGTCTGGACAGAATCAGGACTCAAACCCTAGATTTTTGTGATTCCACATACTGTGGTCTGTAATCAAACACAAACTTTCCCCTACACTTAAAAGATTGGTCAAATGAAAACACAGATACTCTATTTACTGAAAAAAATCCACGTGTAAGTGGATCAGAGCAGTTCCAACACGTCTTCTTCAAGGGTCAACTGTAGTGTGTCGATGTTTCTCAACGGAGCACTAGTGGATTTTGGCAGGGACGGCTCCTCCTCGTTGCCAGGACAACCTCGGCCCCCTCCCACCGACTGCCATTGATGCTTCCAAACACTGTGACAACCAAAAGTGCCTCACATACTTCCCAATCCCTCCCAGGAGTGGTACTAGCCTCCTGGAGCACCACAGAGCTGGAGCATGGGGCACAGTGGACGAATCCCACAGCCCAGCCCACACCTGGTCAACCCCTGGGGCCAGAAAGGTCTCCAGCTCCTCCCACTGCAGTGTAAGTCATTCACCTGTGGCTGAGATCTCCTAGGATGATGGTTCCCCAAGTGCTGTGCTCACACAAGCAGCAGCAGTATCACCTACGAATTTGCTAGAAATGCGCATTCTCAGGCTCCAGGCCAGATCTACAGAATCAGAAACTGGAATAGGACCCAGTGATCAAGGGGTTTAACCAGCCATCTGGAGGATTAAGGTGCACACTAATTCGAGATGCTCTAGGGTGTATGTGTGGGGGATGGAGTGTGAGTTCTCCAGCCTAGAGATTCCTGCTCACCCCCTCTCCTTCCTCATCGCTACCTGTAGGGTTGGTTCAGAACCCAGGAAGCGAACGCCAAGCAAGGAGGCAAGGACAAAGAATGAAAACAGCTAAACACATGACCCCAGGGACACATCTGTAAAATGGGAGGAGAGATGGAGAAAAGGAACAGACCAGTTCTTACCTGGAGCCCATGAAAATGCTTCAGGGCCCCATGATCCACATGCCAAGGTTCTGTACGTGGATGCAGTTTCTTGGGAAGAGGGGCCATAGCCTACTTCACCTTCTCACAGGAGACATCAACTGTAAAGATTAAAAAACTACAGGGCCAGAGGATCGTAAAGTCTCTTTTAACTTTGCAATTCTTTAATTCCGTGTGAAAGCGGGGCGGCGGGATCCCTAGAAATGAATATACTCATAAGCCATTGAGCGCTAAGGAGACAGTGTTACCTAAGGCCACCAGGAAACGAAAGGGCAGCAGTGAGAGGAGGGGTCTGCCCCAAGGCTGCCCATACCTAAGAGGGTCCCCAACCCTCTAGTCTGAGCAAAAGAGAAAAACCCCAATTCCACTGCTGGTTACAAACACACCGACTCCCTCCAGAGTTAATGAGCGTTCAGTGGCTGTATCCAAGGGGTAGAAATTTAATAGATTCCACAACAGACACATCTGTCAACAGCAGAGGCTTCCACTGAAGCCTCTTAGGGAGAAAAATTGAGAAATGCTGGCTGGATTCAGCGTCCTTCCCAGATATGAGACAGCAGGCCAGCATTCTAACTTAAAAACCTACCCACTCCAAAGGAGGCTAGGCCTCTGCTGGTGATAGAATGGTGGGTGGGAACCTTGCTGTAGTCATGGTAACAAAGCTGCCTTGAGGACCTTTTCCAGAAAGCTGAGTCAAAGGTTTTGTGGGGTTTTCTTTCCTCCCCTCTTTAATGATTTAATTCTGACAGGTACATATTTCTATCTAAGTGCATTTCATGTATAAACGTGAATGAGGACACACAGCCACTGTACAGTGAATCACCAGGGAAACGGTTCACCCTTGATCTGAAAGACCCTCCTGGCAAGTAGCAGGACCTGGGATTCTACAGGGCTGGCCCACCCCCTCCATCCCAAAATAAGTCCGGTTCTGAAGGAGTTAACGTGGGCAAGGGAGTAGAGCGGTCGAGAAGAAAAGGCCAGAGCAGTGACTCAGGAAAACAGCTTGGCATGGAGCAGGAAGCAGCAGAATTTTCCCCTCCCGTGCCATTTCACTGAAATCTTAATAATAGGGCGAGGTCTACTGGGTATTTAGGAACCAAGCATGTGATGACATCCTCCCTGAACCTGTGCCTTGTGATAGGTCAGAAATAATCCCGCTCGGGCCTTCCTAGATGTCCCTTGACCTAAGGGACGCCTTCCTTCAAGATAACCCAGCCTCTTAGCTTTCCTGAGCCGCGGGTATTAACAACTAAGATGTTCTTGTATTGCACACAATGCACCAGACCCTGTTCAAAATGCCTTTCACGTCCTTCCCTCTAAGTCACCCACCCAAGATCACACAAGTAGCCGGGCTGGGATCTGAACCCAGGCAGTGCGGCTCCGAAGGCCCAATGGGTGGCCTCACCCCAGGGAGAGGTCTGTCTCAGCTCTGCAGCCCAAAGACTTCCTAATTCAGGGTCTCAAAATGTTTTAGGAGTACACTCTCATTTTGCCTTTTTCCTTTCCAGCTGCAGACGGTGTGGGCTGTGGGGATTGGAGAGCTCCAGGAACCGGGAGAAAAGTGGAAAATCATGGTGTGTCACTTGCTGATGATGCAAGTTTTCTCCCAAAGGCGCTTCCCAGGGAGCAGATTCACCTCCCGACCTTCACTGGTGGCACCACAGGCTGGTCTACACCACAGAACAGGCTGGGGGGCTGCGCGGCCATCTCCCCTCCTCCAACACTGCTTCCCAGTGTCCATCCATCCAGGCCAGGCACACCCCACCCCCACTCACATCCGGCGCCTGAGTCACAGCACTCGCCCTTCTCCAGAGTCTAGGAAATGACACACCAGTTACAGGGAATTGTCTCCTCCGGAGAGAGAACGGGCCCCAGCTGAAGGCCAGGCACTTCCCCTGCACTCCAGGGCCTGGAGGACCGGCCCTGTGGTGTGTTTTTGTGGGTGTTAAATTTCCTTGATGAGGTCAATGGCAAGATCGACAGGGGCTGAATGAAAAGACTCTTGGTCAACAGGCCCGAACCAGCAGCCAAGGCCATGGAAGTAGGGTGACCACCCACTGGTTGACTGGAGATGGACAGTCAAGTGGTCACCCTACAGTGAAGTCAGGCCAGGTGGCAGAGGATACAGAGTGGTCAGGACCTAGTCCTGCTGCCACCCTGCAAGCTCTTTAACCTCTCTGTGCCTCTGGTCTTCCTTCCGTCACATGGAGATGGTGGTACCCCGTGGAGATATCCACAGATTAAACGAGTTAATTCATGTGATGCTCTTAGTGTAATACCTGGCAGAGAGGAAGCACTCAATAAACAGCAGCTGTTTTTTTTTTTTTCAAGCCACACACATTCCTCTTCCTCCTCCTCTTTCCCCTCTGCCTCCTCCACCACCATCCCTCTCCAAAAGCAGAGCTGAGTTCTCCGAAGTGCGTGTTAAATCAATGCCACAGCTTCAGTTACGGAAACGCCAGCCTATAGAAAGTGGAGCTGGGAATCAGCCCAGGGCACGATTTCTCCACGTCCACCGGACCACGCAAAGCCTAGGTTTCCTCCTGTAACGGCCAAGGCAGGGGCAGAGGCCTGTGCGGGCTCGGCCACGAGGACACGCGGGGTAACTGCCAGCCCTCGCCACGGCCTCCCCCAAATGTGACCACACGCTGCTCTCCAGGAGCAGCAGAGCCTAGCGCAGTGCATCATTTCAAGGCGTTTCCCAAAGACACAGAGCGGGTACCTTAACAGACCTCCCTCCCCAGGAATCTTAGGGCCCTCTCCAGCCAGTAATTACATCCTAATGAAACAAAAGCCCGGAATGTCCTCCAGGCCCGGGACCAGAAAAGGAGAGGAACCGGGAGCAAAGCATGGGGGTGGGGAGAGCACATCCTTTTTCTTGTCACAGACAACGTCCAAGCCACAAGGAACACGTAAGCGACAGAAACTCTCAGGCGAATAGTTTGCTGACTCGGTGCATCTCCTGGACCCACAGACTCTGGAAGACGGGGCCGCAGCCTGGGCCTCCCCGGGGAAAGGCTGCACTGGCCTAAGCTGGGCTCCTAAAAGGTCTCCCGCGTGTGACTGTGAACTTCCAGATCAGGAAAAGAAGGGCTGGAATGGAGATGAGGCAGTGGGAGGAAGAGGGTCACTCTCAACTTGGAGGACATGTCACCGTACCAGGAAGCCGGGTACCGCAGAGGCCAAGCAAGCGAGGGGCAGGTAACCCTGGGATGGGGCGCTTACCTGCCATCGAGAAAGCTCTGCTGTTCTGAGGGCCTAGCCTCTCTTTTAAAGAGAACTGAGGCTCCCACACGGCACACGTTCCTGCTTCCGGAACCTCAGCAGCCTCTCCCAGGGGGAGGAGGAAGCAGCACAGCCGACAGGCTAAGAGTCACCACTTACCAGGCTGACCAGCGCGGCCAGGACAGCCTCACCTCCCTGCAATCAGGCAGCCCGAGGCCCGGCGACGTGCCTTCGCGTCCCTGGGCTTTCGGCTCTAATTTACCACCCTCGGCAGACGGCGGCTCGGCTGAGCTGAAGATCTTCAGCGCGAGCACCGAAGAGCCATTTATTTCGCTGATGTGGATAAACACAACGAGCTGCAGTGGTTCTACTCGCCGGAGTGCACAGACCAGAAGGCGGGTGGAGGTGGGGGATGAAGTTGGGATGGTCTGCATTCTGAAGGTGTTTTGAAATAATTGTTTCCAATTATCTTTAGTTCTGATGTGCCTCTCCCAGCAATGAGAAAACCATCTTCCCACAGTACACACACAGACTCAATCTCCCTCTCCCCTCCCCTCCCCCTTTTTCTCCCCCTCCCCCTCCCCATCCCTTCCTCTCTCTCTCCGCCTCCCCCCGACTTCCCTCTCTCTCTCTCTCTCTCTCTCTCTCTCTCCCTCCCTCCCAGTAATGCAGAAGTGGTGATTAATGGGCACATTCATATGTAAAAGATAAACTTCCAAACTCTCCAGGCAAGACAGAAATTGCTTCCAACGAGGGAGAAGAGGCTGATTTACAAATGAATTCACTGTTTAGGCCTCAACATCTAGAGGCAATTGCCACCACGTAGCCCTTTCTCCCTGCACCTCCCTCAGCTGGGATGAAGCCCTCTGGAAAAAACGACGACATCTCAACAGGAATTTCCTGGTTCCAGAATGCCAAGCTCTCTCTCGGTCTTCACAGAGAGGGGGAGGCCGGGCCTAACTCCCTACAAGAAAAACCGCTGCACCCCACCCACGCGTTCAGCAGGTCCAGGCCCAGAAGGCTTGCATCCGACGTTGTGTACATATCTGAGGCCCTGAAAACTCTGCCAAATCACCACAAAGAAAATGTGGAGAAACCAGTTGCCTTTGGCCTTTACGGTAGCTGGCGGAGGAGCAAGCTCGCTGGAGGAGCTGATTCTAGTGGCTGAAGCCCATGTGCATTATTATCTAGGCTGCAGGGACTCAGCTCAGGTTCTGCAAAGTTCAGGTGCTGGTGGGTGGCTTTCAAATTGCAATAGGGAGTTACAGCATCAGAGGGACAGTTCAAAAACAAAAAGACTGCCAGCAGCAGCTGAAGCAGCAAAGCGGGCTGGAGAAGAAAGGGGGATGAAGAGGCTGCAGGGAAGGGGGCAGATGGAAGAAGAAGTGCTGCCGCTCATAACCAGGCAACGTTCTCCACACGCCCTGGGCGGGGTCTGGCCTCTCTAAAAGTCACCTTAACGAAGACTAAGAACATTCTCTAGGAAGACACCAGGGAAGAAGGGACCGGCCCTCCAGTCACCTCATGGCCTTTTTTTGAGAAAGCAAAGATTTGTAGGCCCAGAATGTCACCCAAATTACCCTGGTCAAAAGGATGCTTAACATCACCTGGATACGGAGGTCCCCAGGCTTAAGAGTGCACGCAAGGACGGATTAGCACAGCCCTTGCAACACACCTTAGATGGAAGCCAAAGATGGGAAGTAACTTCAATGTCATCCATAGGGGACTGACGCGCAGCCATAAAATGAAATAGAGAAGGAATCACGTCTTTATGTACTGGCCTGGGGCAAAATCCAAGTGAAAAAAGGCCAGAAATAGAACCTGGGTGAAAAGAAATAGGAGCTGCGTGGGTTCTGGGTTTGCAAAGGCCTGGAGGAACATCCAGGAAATCAGCCAACACTGAACTCCTCTTTGAATTCTTTCTGATCCCTGTCACGTATTTAACTATTTAAGGTATTTTTAAATGACTATGGGGAGAAACGGATGATAACAAGATCTATGGGACTCTCACTACATGCCAGGGACCACGTCGGCATCCCCAAACCCCCGGCAAGCAGAAGGAATTCAGAACATCCCCCCACCCCGCCCCCGCATTAATCAGGTGCTACTTTTAAGGGGCTCAGGTGTCTAGAACGGTGAAAAACAGTGGTTCTCAACCCGGTCCCCTCCAGGGGACACTTCGCAATGTCTGGAGACATTTTCGGTTGTCACCCCTAGACAAAGAGAGAGAGGTTGCTACTGGCATCGGTACAGGCAGAGATGCTGTTGAACACCCCACGGTGCCCAGGAGAGCCCCCCGCCCCGGAGAATGATCAGGCCCAGGAAATGTCAACAGCACCCGATGTTGAGAAACCCTGGGGGTAAAGAAACTTCCAGCGAGCTGCCACGCAGGTCTAACCTTCTGTCAATACACCACCCACAGAGACATCTGCAACCATTAAGAGGAAAGTAGTGCCTTATGTTTCACCTGGCGGCCCTGACTTCAGATTTCAAAAAGAAGAAAACAATGGGACCAGTCAGTCAACAAATAGTCACTGAGCAACTCCTAGACATCTGGGCTCCCAGGGAAGGGCCCTGCCCGCCATGGGAGGGCAGCCAGAAACAAATAATAGTAATAACAGCTACCTTTTGTTGACCACTTATCACCTGTGAGACACTGTTCTAGATACAAATGTCAATTGACTTACTCCTCACCACAGTTCTAGAAGGAGGTAGGACCAGACACTCCTCATTTTATTGACGAGGAAACTGAGGGCCAGAGAGAAACAAGCCCATGAGGAAGTGGCTAGTAAACACAGGATGAATACAGAACATGTTCAATCTAGAAATACTGAATAAGAAACTGATTACAGATGGACAAAAAGCTGAGCAGGACAAATTCCGGGAATTTGTGAATACACATTAGGGAGAGGGGTAGCCAGGAAAATCTCTCTCCTCTTTCCTTCTCAAACTGGGCTCATGTGATTCACAGCTAATGTTTATTAAGAAGCTACTTTACGAATCCTCCCCAAAATCCCACGAGGTAAGGATGGGTTTTTGTTTTTGTTTTGGCCGCGTTGCGTGGCATGCAGAACTTCCCCGACCAGGGATCGAACCCATGTCCCCTGCAGTGGAAGCGTGGAGTCGTAACCACTGGACCACCAGGGAACTCCAAGGATGGTGTTTTTGTACCGATTTCATAGGTGAGGCTGAGAGAGGCAAAATCTTCTGTGGCCTTGAGGCACGCAGGTCAAAGCAGCATGCTGGGGGCTCCATCACAGCTGGGTCCCACTCCAAAGCCCTCCAAACCAGTCAAGTGACTTCCCTGAGTTCCGGGATGCCACCTTGTAATTCTCCATCACTAAGGGCATGTTTGGTGCCGGCCACTGTCAACACAGTGCTGTTGTTCAGGGTGTGGGCTCCGGAGCCAAACCACCAGCTCTGAATCCAAGCCCTGTCACCTGCCTGCTGTGTGTTCTTCGGCAAGTTACTTAGCCTCTCTGTGCCTCAGTCAATTCAGCTGTAACTGTTAGAGCTGTAACTGACTCTTCTTTAAAGGGCTGTTAAGAATAAAGGAGGCAATGCGCTCACAGCCAACAGCTCATCAAAGCACCACCAGTTATTACTGGTAGTAATTCTCCTTTAGGGGAAGGAGGCGCCAGGGCAGAGAAAAGACATTAACCCAGAAATCTCAAACCAGTTTCCCCAAATCATTGTGCATCTTCACCCTGATTTGCGCCCTATCAGCCCTTCTCAACCAGCTTCTGAAAGGGGTTCAATGATGGGAAATACAAACTTTCACGGGACATCCTCCCAGGCCGGCACAAGTTCAACCCAAGCCAGCCTCAAAATCCCCTCAGGGCTTAGGATTTCCTCCCAGATCAAAGCAGAAGCACCAGGTGGTGGCCCACAGACCCAGCCCTACCCTTGCTGATTGACCTTCCACCCCAGGACGCCTCCTAATGCCCTCTCCTCCCTACTCAAATGAGGCTCAGGAAGCCTGGGAGAGAGGAGGCCTCAGAATCCCCATAATCTGCAACGTGCGTGAAGAATGCTGAACCCGGCAGGGTCAGGACGGAGGCATGGAAGTGCCTACGTGGTGTCCGGCACATAGCAAGCGCTCTGCAGAGAGCTAGCTCTTCCTCCCCTGCCCACCCTCACTTCTGCCTGTTCCCGTTCAGTCCACCCTTCACAGCTGCCACCTTGATCCAAGCCCTGGGACTATTCACTTGCCCTTGCTAGTAGCCTTCTTCAAACCTAAACAAAATAAGCAGTCCCCTACTTAAAACCTGTGAGGACTTCCCTGGTGGTTCAGTGGCTAAGACTCTGCGCTCCCAATGCAGGGGGCCCAGGTTCGATCCCCGCTCAGGGAACTAGATCCCACATGCTGCAACTAAAGATCCCGCATGCCACAACGAAGATCCTGCGTGCCGCAACTAAGACCCAGCGCAGCTAGCTAAATAAATAATAATTAATTAATTAATTAATTTTTAAAAACCTGCCAAGGAGCTTACTGTAGACACCCAGCATCTTATCAGAATCTACCACGCCGCCAGGGATCTGGCCCCGCCCACCTTTTCTCCTCCTTTCACTCAACCCTAACCACAAACAGCCTCTAACGAGCCAAGCTCATTTGTCCTTGCTGACTCTTCCATCGAGAACGTTGTTATGCCCAACTTTCCCATAGTTGACAACTTCAACTTTTGGCTTACATGTCACTTCCCCAGAGAAGCCTTCCGTGGCCACCCCAGTCTCCAGCCCTCTTACGGTATCATCTTAAAGTAGGTTTCTTTCCCCCTTCACTGTGGTCGTCTCCAGCTGAAAATTGTTGGACTTATTTTCTTTTTTGCTGGTTCGCTTGTTCATTGTGTCTCCTCCAGAATGTGACCTTGATCTCAGTTTTTCTGACTTTCTTTGCTGTAGCCCAATGCCTGACACACAGTCTGGCTCACAGGCAGCCCCCAAACAGACCTCTGATCAGCTAAATGAGAGTGTGAACACTGGAAAATCCAGTTTTTCCTCCCAGGTCTAAGAACCTGTCCCGGCAAACCAAAACCGCCGTAGGGTCGTGAAGTGAACAGGGAAGATTACACAAAAGGGAGCCTGGCCATTCCAGGGTCAGAAAGAAACTAGAGGAGGAAACTCCCTTTTCAACAGGTACTCAGCCATTCTCGTTTCTGGCCTAAAGAGCCCATTTCCCCCAACGGAGGCGATTAAGTGAGGATTTATATCCTTAATGTGACGGGGCCTTGCAGCTAAACACAATTACTGAGAAACCAAAGGGGGAAAACTCAGGAGAGGGTTTTCTCAGGCCACTCATTTCCTAACTCTCTTCCCCCATCTTCTTGGGGAGAGCTATCGTTGCAGAATGATTTAGCGTTAGAAAAGAGGAATGGGGGCTTCCCTGGTGGCACAGTGGTTAAGCATCCGCCTGCCAATGCAGGGGACACGGGTTCAAGCCCTGGTCCGGGAAGATCCCACATGTCGTGGAGCAACTAAGCCCATGCGCCACAACTACTGAGCCTGCGCTCTAGAGCCCGCGAGCCACAACTACTGAAGCCCGCTCGCCTAGAGCCCGTGCTCTGCAACAAGAGAAGCCACCGCAGTGAGAAGCCTGCGCACTGCAATGAAGAGTAGCCCCCGCTCGCCGCAACTAGAGTAAAGCCTGTGAGCAGCAACGAAGACCCAACACAGCCAAAAATAAGTAAATAAATAAATAAATTTAAAAAAAAAGAAAAGAGGAATGACTTTCTCCAGGGAAAACACTCTCCCCACTGGGAGACCCCCCTACTGTGATGACCATTTAACCAAATTTTTTAGTCCAGATTCTTTGCCCTTTTTTTTTTTTTTTTTAAGTTTTAAGTTTTGGGATTTTTTAAAATTCTTTAGCAACACAACTTTATTTATTTATTTATTATTTGGTTGCGCCCGGTCTTAGTTGCAGCAGGCAGGCTCCTCAGTTGTGGCATGCGAACTCTTAGCTGCGGCATGCATGTGGGATCTTGTTCCCTGACCAGGAATCGAAACCCAGGCCCCTGCATTGGGAGCGCAGAGTCTTAACCCACTGCACCACCAGGGAAGTCCCCACCTTTGCCCTCTTTCTTATCAGACCCTTTTAAGGCTGGGGTTCTCTTTTCCACACCTCCCTTAATGCTCGCGCCTTGACTGTCCAGCGCTGCCCCAGCAGGATAAAGCAAGAGGCCCATCACGCAGGTACTTATCCATGTGAAGCCAGCAATATGGGTTCAGCCTCAAAAAGGGAAAGTAAAAAAATGACTTTTCAAGTTCATCTTCCCTCCGTCCCACTCAAAAGGCGTGCGTTGAGAGAAATTAAATCTGCTCTTTCCTGTCTCCACCCTTGTTCCCTCGGGCTTCTCAGAGGAAAGCATCTCACCAGGCTTGAGAGTCTAGAACTGAAAGATATCTGTCAAACAACTCTCAGCAACTACTAGTATATCTGGTCCCAACCCAAGAAATAGCAGCCTGGTTTGAAAGACGGTCCCCACATTCCTGTGTGGTGATGGGGAGTTACTAGAGGCTGGTTAAGGAGGTGAAAGACAAAACCAGGTCAGCCTTATTAGGAAGAGGGCCCGAGTGACAGCCAATGAGATGAACCAGTGATCTAGAAGGTAAGCAAGTGCCCAGAAATCATCTAGGGAAACTGACAGCCATGGCCTGGGCCGGAGGTGGCCCACTGAAGGACCCCAGACTGAATCCAGTCCACCCACAGCTGGGTAATTCTTTTAAAATTTAAGTTAGGGCTTCCCTGATGGCACAGTGGTTAAGAATCCGCCTGCCAATGCAGGGGACACGGGTTCAATACCTGGTCCGGGAGGATCCCACATGCCGCGGAGCAACTGGGCCCGTGCGCCACAAACTACTGAGCCTGCACTCTAGAGCCCATGAGCCACAACTACTGAGCCCACACGCCACAACTACTGAGCCCACACGCCACAACTACTGAAGCCCGTGCACCTAGAGCCCGTGCTCTGCAACGAGAGGCCACGGCAATGAGAAGCCTGCGCACCACAACGAAGAGTAGCCCCTGCTCGCTGTAACTAGAGAAAGCCCGCGCACAGCAACAAAGACCCAACACAGCCAAAAATAAAAATAAATAAAATAAATTTATTAAAAAATAATAATAAATAAAAATAAATTAAAAAATAAAATAAAATTTAAGTTAGTTGTCAATATTTAAAAATTAGGAGAAACTGCATCTGGAAATCCAGATTACTAGCTTCTCTTAAACAACAACAACAAAAAAAATCAAGATCCAGGCACACAAGGTCCCCATTTCCACATAGTACAATCCTCCAGGCTGTTTCCCCCACCCTTAGCATGGAACGTGAAATTCCCCATTTGCCAAGGTTTCCATCATTCTTAACTGTCAAGATAATTAAACATAACCTTGAAAATCCCTTCAAGGCAGAGTAAAGCATAGAAGGGCACAGGGTAAACAGAGGGATAACAGATAAAGGATACTTTGCTAGAATGGCCAAGATCTAGACAGTTCAAGCCCAACATGGTATATACATTTGTTTATATTTTTCTAAGAGAGCGGGGAAAAGTATATCAAACTGTTAACATAGGTTACCTGGCAGAGAATTTTTAGCCCCTTTTTTGTAAAATTCGTTCAGTTTGTTGCCAGGAGTTGCACTGATTTTATCATTTGAAAGGAAAATCCAATAAACCATTTTCTTCCCTTAATTAGTTTCTATTTCTTGGGAGAGACACTTTATTCAAAAAGCATTTACTGAGCAGCTACTTACAAATCACTTGCCTCACATTAAAAAGGTCAGAGAGACCTGGTCCCCTTACCAGTTTAGGCGAGGAGACACACAGGGAAATGAATTCGACAGCAGAGCATTTTGAAGGCTGGGGAGAGGGTTGCCCAGCACATTCTGGGTTATTTTCCCCCAGCCAATGTGCCCAGATGCCAAAGGGCCCGGCAGAAAAAGAGGTTCAGTGTGGCCTGGATAAGAAATGCCAACTTGGGAAGATGGGAAGATAGCTGTGTTCTCTCTTTACATA
Organism: Balaenoptera acutorostrata; assembly: GCF_949987535.1. Classification (NCBI taxonomy): domain Eukaryota; kingdom Metazoa; phylum Chordata; class Mammalia; order Artiodactyla; family Balaenopteridae; genus Balaenoptera; species Balaenoptera acutorostrata. Next base: position 76,321,199 of record NC_080078.1, read on the forward strand.
ACTTTTCAAAGAAAGAGCAGGCCCAGGAGAATCTAATCAAGTGAAACTTAAGACACCGATACAGTAATTTTTTGAGCACGTTCTATGCTGTGCCAATCCGTGGTTAGGTGTTTCCACCTACTGCATCCAGCAGGACATATTAATATATGAAAGCTGTAGTGCAGTGGTGTCCAACAGAACTTTCTGTAATGATGGCAGCATTCTGTATCTGTGCTGTCTAATACCTGTGCAGCCTCTGGGCACTTGCAATGTGGCTAGTGCAACTGAGGAAGGAATTTTTTTTTTTAATTAATGTAAATTAAAACAGCCACATACATCTAGTGGCTATCTTATCAGACAAGCATAGCTATAGAAGCTCAATATATAACAGACAAGGGAGGAAGCCTAGCAGGCAAGCAGCACCCTTCAGAATCCTCCCCACCCACCCCTACTGGAGGGATCTTCAAGGCGTAATGATTTGATGTCTAGAAATGTGTACGTGGACTTGCCACCTTTAGCCTAGCTTGGAAATACTCAGACCTTTAGGATGCATGAGAATGTCTGATCAGAGCTGATTACTGTCCTTTCCTGGGCAAGTTAAGGGACTTTCCGGGTGATTACTGTTTTGTTTTGTTTGGCAATGCCACGCAGCTTGCAGGATCTCAGCTCCCCAACCAGGGATTGAACCCGCGCCCTCAGCAGTGAAAGCTCGGAGTCCTAACCACTGGACCACCCGGGAATTCCCCCGGGGCGATTTCAACTTTGGAAGCTAAAAAACTCCACTGTAGGAGGTATAAATGAAGGCTCTGAAAGAGGGGAGCCTGGATCCCCAAGGATGTGGAGAAGCCAGTGGGAAGGCAGGTCCTCAGGGAGAGAAGCCTGGAAGGATCTACAGAGGCGTGACCCGGCGAGCAGCAGGAAGGAACCTGACACATCACAGGAGCAACATTCGGGCCTGGCAGGCTGAACAGGAGGGCAGCTTCTGCCAGAAAGGACAGATGGACCAGGGCCTTGAATCTCTGCTCAGGACTGGGGTCATCTTCAGGAGCCACTGGCAACCCAAAGCGGGCAAGCAAGACAATCGCACTTGTGTTTGGGAAAGGGCCCGTCAAAAATGGTCTTAGGGACTTCCCTGGTGGTCCAGTGGCTGGGACTCCACGCTCCCAATGCAGGGGGCCCAGGTTCCAGCCCTGGTCAGGGAACTGGATCCTGCACGCCAAAACTAAAGATCCCGCATGCCGCAACTAAGACCCGGCGCAGCCAAATAATTAATTTTTTTTTAAGTGGTCTTAATACCAGGGGAAGGAAAGAAATCAGAGGGAAGGGGGCCATTTCAAAGAGTACTGTGTCCCTGGGGAGGAAAGACAGACAGGCCACCAATCGTTTCAGAGAGCAGACATTTGAGCTTGGGTAATTATTTCCACGCACCGATGATGCTGGAAACAAAGCCATCCGCTCCGGCTGAAAGGCTGCTTTTACATCCTTCTCCAGGAGAAAAGTTCTGTCCAGACTTCCCTGGTGGCACGGTGGTTAAGAATCCGTCTGCCAGTGCAGGGGACATGGGTTCGAGCCCTGGTCCGGAAAGATCCCACATGCCGCAGAGCAACTAAGCCCATGCGCCACAACTACTGAGCCTGCTCTCTAGAGCTCGCGAGCCACACAACTACTGTGCCCGCGTGCCACAACTACTGAAGCCCGCACGCCTAGGGCCCGTGCTCCACAACAAGAGAAGCCACCACAACGAGAAGGCCACACACCGCAACGAAGAGTAGCCCCCACTCGCCGCAATTAGAGAAAGCCCGCGCGCAGCAACAGACACAGCACAGCCAAAAATAAAATTAATTTTTTAAAAAAATTCTGTCCATCTGGTAGACAAAGTCAAATCATTCACTCATTCATTCAAAAGACGTATTTATTGTGCACCAACTAGAACAGGCACAGTGGTGGTAAAAGGGGCACAGGGGAAAATGAGATGCGCAAAAACAAAAGGCAGGACCCACCCTCATTTGGAGCCTTCGAATCCAGCAGGGTAGGAGGTTAGGAGAGAAAGGAGAGGGGAGGGTCTTCCTTTTGAGGACCTGGAAGATCAGTGTGGCTGGAGTGGAGAGAAAGAGGGCCATGGAGGCAGGAGGCTGGAAAGGTGGGCAAGGGCCACACATGAAAATTTTAGGACTTTGATATTCATCCTAAAACCAAAAGCAAGCCCCTAAGAGTTTAAAGTAGGAGGTAGTAGCCGGAAGAGAGGTTCCTTTTAGAAAGATCGGGAGGTGGGGCGGAGAGAGATGGGAGACCAATTAAAAGACTACTGCAGGGGCTTCCCTGGTGGCACAGTGGTTAAGAATCCACCTGCTAATGCCGGGGACACGGGTTCGAGCCCTGGTCCGGGAAGATCCCACATGCCGCAGAGCAGCTAAGCCTGTGCGCCACAACTACTGAGCCTGCGCTCTAGAGCCCGCAAGCCACAACTACTGAAGCCTGTGCTCCTAGAGCCCGTACGGCACAAGAGAAGCCACCTCAATGAGAAGCCCGCGCACCGCAATGAAGAGGGGCCCCCGCTCGCCGCAACTAGAGAAAGCCCACGCGCAGCAACAAAGACCCAACACAGCCAAAAATAAAAATAAATAAAATAAATAAATTTATTTTTTAAAAAAAGACTACTGCAGTTCACTGGTGATAACCTGAAGAAGAGTGATATTTATGATATATTATTTTAAGTAAACGACACAAAAAGGCAAAAGTACAGAAGAATCGAGGATCAGTCCCACATCCCTGGCCTAGCCAACTGGCAGAGTCCTGGCTTATTCATCATAGTGGAGAAGCAGGTGTTTTGTTAGGGGGTGGTAGGGAGCAGGAGGGAAGGTGGATAGTGAAATCGGTTTTGGACACGTTGAGTTTGAGACACCCATGAACAACAGGTAGGGCAGTCAGGTGGGCAGCTGGCCTTCTGCATTATGACTCAGGAAAAATCTAGGCTGGAAGTAAAATATTTGTGAGTCATAAAGCCACAGATGTGGGCAAGATCACCCAGGAAAAGAACGTGCTGGGCAAGGGGAGGACTTTCAGCAACTCCAACATTTAATGGAGAAGAGAAGGAGCCAGGGAAATCGAAGGAAAAGCACTGGAAGCGACAGTTTCCAGGAGAAAAATGATCAGCAAGGTCCAATGCCTCTGTGAGATCAAGACACGGCAGTACTGACACCATCCACTGGAGTCTACAGGAAGCCCAGTGATAACCGTTAACATGGAGGGTCTGGGTGGAGCTGGCAGGACAAAGCAGGAGGTGAGGAAACTAAGATGTGAGTACAAACACTCCTCTTAAGTCTGGCTTTGAAGGGGCCAGAAATAGGAGAACTGCTAATAGGAAAGATGCAAGGTCAAGAGAGGTCTTTTTAAAGACCTGAGTATGTTCAGAAGTCTGTACAGGGGACTTCCCAGGCGATGCAGTGGTTAAGACTCTGCGCTTCCACTGCAGGGGGCCACGCGTTCGATCCCTGGTTGGGGAGCTAAGATCCCACATGCTGCACAGCACAGCCAAAAAAATATTAAAAAATAAAATAAAATAAACAAATAAAAATAAATACAAATGGCTGTACATTCCTCCAAAGGTTAAACACAGAGCTAACCCATGACTCCACAACCACACTCCTAGGTCTACACCCAAGAGAAATGAAAACATACATCCACACAAAAACTCATTCACGAATGTTCACAGCACCGTTCTCCATAATAGCCAAGAAGAGGAAACAACTCAAATGTCCATCAACAGATGAATGGATAAAACAAAATATGACAATGGAATAACCCGATGGAACATTATTCAGCCATAAAAAGGAATCAAGTGATGTGTGCTACAACGTGAATGAGCCTTAAAAACATTATTCTACGTGAAAGAAGTCAGATACAGAAGTTCACATATTGAATGATCCCATTTACGTGAAATGTTCAAGATAAGCAAATCCAGAGAGGGAAAGAGTAGATTAGTGGTTGTCAGGGTAAAGGGGCAATGAATGGGGAGTGATTGTTAAATGTTCTAAAATTGACCGTAGTGATCACTGCACGATTCTGTGAACGGATTAAAAACCATGTTACTGGGAATTCCATGGTGATCCAGTGGTTCGGACTCCACGCTCCCACACAAGGGCGCGGGTTCTATCCCTAAGATCCTGCAGGTCACGCAGCATGGTCAAAAAAATAAACGAATAAAATTTTAAAAATAAAAATAAAAACCATGTTACTGTTGGGACTTCCCTGGTGGCGTAGTGGTTAAGACTCCGTGCTCCCAATGCAGGCGGCACGGGTTCGATCCCTGGTCAGGGAACTAGATCCCACATGTCGCAACTAAGACTTCCCATGCCACAACTAAGGAGCCCACGTGCGGCAACTAAGACCCGGCGGAACCAAATAAATAAATAAACAAATAATATTTTTTAAAAACACATAAAGGTGATCAACATTTAAAAAAAAACCAAACATGTTACTGTTCACTTTGAAATGCTGGATCTCTGGGCTCCAGGAAAACTGGAAACAGGTGGAGGGAATGTGGAGGGGGAGGGGTGGGAGCACGGGGAGGGCCTGGAATATATAATACTGCACACACCCCCACTGTGAGATGTGGCCTTGCCAAACTCTCTCCCCTCAAGCCAACAGTAAAGGGACCCCCATCAGTGGAGCAAAATGAAATAACTACTCTTTGAAACTTTCAGGCAAAAAAAAAAAATAAGTGCCAGGATTTCTAAAAGGCCTCAGACCTAGAAAGTTAACTCTAGAGGCACCTGGAGGACGAAAAAGAAGAGGCGGTTCTGTTGAAACTATGGTTGAAAATGGTCCATTGTAGATCACAGTCTTCTGGAGTTACAGTAGTCACATAAACATGTAACGTGGGTCACGCTTCAAAACTGGGGCAAACGCAAGGTTTTCCACAAGTAAACCACAAAGATAAATTGCACGGATGTGCCGACAGGATTCCGTGAACAGACGCACAGATGCTAGGCTGGCGAATAGAAGGTAGAAGGTTTCTCATTTGGAAAGCCGTATCCAACATCCTCAGAGTTCCGGGATATTTTAGACCTTGTTGGGAGAGGAACAATCTGGTAGTTATCTAACTCGCAAATCAATTCCTTCCATTGCACAGTACGTGGATGGCACTTCTTGGGCTGGAGGAGATGTAGAAGAGCCAAAACAGAGTTAAAAATACTGATGCTCAAAAAAAAAAAAAAAAAAAAAAAATACTGATGCTCACTTCTGAAAAGAAAAATTCTCAGCACCTCCGTATCGCACTGTGATTTAAGAGTGTTTACGGTTTTATTTTCTTAAACAGTTTCCTTAGGGGGAAAAAAAATGATAGAAGGTCTCTATCTCATAGCCGTCCTCATAAACAACCCCTTTGTGAAACAGTCTTAATTTACATACAACAGTGAGAATGAGGATCCTGTACTAATTGAGGTCTGGGGCTGGTTAGCAAATTGCTGTAATTGTATATCCTCCAGCATCCTGTCTCGGAAAATATATCCATACCCAGGCAAATCTCAGCAAGAATGATACTGTTCAAGATTTTAATATCCTGGGCTTCCGCTGCATCTGTGCATGGTTTCCAAGTGGCTCGTTCCCTTGTGCGGGTGACATTACACAGACATTTTTAAAAATGGTTTCAGCTCTGGCAGCCTGGCATCCATACACCACAATCATTACTGCAAAATGCACACACAGCAGGATCAAGATGCAAGCAGCCCAAACAGGGGAGCCTTTGTATGGAGACGTGAGCTCCCAGCATCCATCATTTTTCAGACTTTAAGTCCCTGGCCTTGGAGGGGCTTGTTCGGACCTCCTACATCGTGTGGCCAAAATCCTGCAATGAACAGTGCTGTGCCCAGTCTCACGCAGAGAAAGCAAACCCACAACCCTCCACCGCTTGTGGCCCAGAGATGTGTTTTGTTGGGTTCATGCACGGTCTTTCAGAAACTGGGCTATACGGATCACGTTTCTAAACCAGGCGTTTTTACAGGGGCAAAAAAATAAAATCCCAGGTGGTGACACCCAGTGAGCCATATTCTTGGTCCTGCTGGTCAGCAATCAAATGGATTGCTCCCCCTTTAGGACAGACACTCTCCAACTCACCAAAGGCCCCAGCACCCCTGGATGCCAGCTACACTCTCTGGTCCACTTGCGGGCCCCTGCAGACATCTCACCTGGGATCCTTGGGGTACAGCTCATGACCAAGTACAAAGGTTTAAAATCAAAGATAAAACCTGACCCCAATTCTCCACTTTGCCACTTCATTAATCTCTCTCAGCCTCAGTTTCCGGAACTATAAAATGGGAATAAGAACACCTGTAACACAGCGTTATTATGAGTTATTATGAGAATCGAATGAAGTAATTTGCATATAATACCTGGCATCTAGTAAGTACTCAGAAAACATCAGCGAGGCAAACACACTTGGCACCTAGACAGTATTTCCGAGTTTTGCTTGAGCATCTTTCAGCAGATCATTACCCCCGGACACAAATGTCAACCTGACATCTTGAAAGCACGAGAGCTTTGTCTCCCGAGGACTAAAATGCTCCGGTAAATGTCAAGGCTGGCGTTATGGCAATGCCTGGCTTGGGAATTATTCAGTTAATAAGTGAGTATGTGTCAGGGGTAAGAGGGTGTACAAATTGAAATTTAGTTAGAGAACCTGAAAGGTCGTACAAACTAGGTGTAGGAACAGAATTAAAGAACTCTGAGCCAATTATTGTCAGAGTTTCTAAGTTTCTCAAGTATAGTACAGTTCGGGGCCTCTTCTCCACCCACAAGTAGGGAATGATGTTGCCAGTTTCCCAAGATGCCTGGTGGTCACCTCATCCTCTTTTGAGGATTACCTCCTTCCCAGTGGGGGCAATGTTGGGGGGTCCAGATGTCTAGATACCGGCCCTTCCCCAGCCAAAGGGCAGAAACATGACACTAGGTAAGGGACTCTCCCTAGGGACTTTGCCCTATTGACCCTGAGGAGGCTGTATACTAGCTCCGCTCCCCAGAGCAGCCCTGGGCCTCCAGCCACTCCCTCAACCCTATGAGCCAACCGACCACCTTCCAGCCCATCCCCTTCCTGCTCCAATTAACCAGAGCCGGATTCCGTCGCTCACAACCAAAGAACCCTGATCGGACGGTACCAGGTGGGAGCTGAAGCACTGAATGTCCCAAAACATACGAAAAGCAGGCTAGAGAAACAAGTTTGTGTTCACAGAGCCCACACCATCACAACATGGATTTTGAATAATTAGGACTGAAAGAGACATAAGCCTTCAGCCCAGCTTTTGCAAGCTGGTCACATTTGGACCAGGCTGACCTCAGCTCTCAGAACCCCAGCCACCCCATATCCTAACTCCAGGCCTTTCTTTGCGTATGCGATTTCCTCACCTAACCGGAGAGGTTCTATCAGAAAGGTTCGCAGGACATAGAAGCGGCCAGTCACCTGGCCATACGATGACCCTGGAGGATAGGAACTCACCTCCACACAAAGAAAGCCATCCAACACAATCCCTGGGGAGAGAGGAAGGTCTCCCTCGAAACCAGGTGACGCCATCCCCCTCACGATTCCCCACCAGAACAGGGGTTCCAAAGGCCCTGAGAAAATCAGTCCAAAAGGCTGCAGACCGGATTTCTTCAAATGTCTCAGAGGATAGGATGCCGGTCCCAAACCTGCCTGCTGGGGTGCCCTACGCAATTTTTTTTATTGATTTGCAGTATTATATTAGTTTTAGGTGCATAGCATGGCGATTCAGTATTTTTGTAGATTATACTCCAGTAAGTTATTACAAAATAATGACTGCAATTCCCTGTGCTGTACAATATATCCCTATTGCTTATCTATTGTATTTTACACATAGTAGTTTGTATCTCTTAATCCCATACCCCTATCTTGCCCCTCCCTGCTTCCCTCTCCCCACTGAAAATCACTAGTGCTTTCTATATCTGTGAGCCTATTTCTGTTTTGCTATATACATTCAGTTGTTTTATTTTTTTAGATTCCACATATAAGTGGTATCATGCAGTCATTGTCTTTGACTTATCTCACCAAGCCTAACATTCTCTAGGTCCATCCATATTGCTGCAAGTGGCAGAATTTCATTCTTTTTTAGAGCTGAGTAATATTCCACTGTGTGAGTGTGTGCACGCACGCACGTGTGTACACATATATCTTCTTTAACCCTTCATCTGTTGATGGACACTTGGATTGCTTCCATATCTTAGGTATTATAAATAGTGCTGCTACAAACATTGGGGTGCACGTGTCTTTTCAAATTACTTTTCTTTTTTTCATATATATACAACCAGGAGTGGAACTGCTATAACACGGTAGTTCTATTTTTAGTTTTTTGAGGAACCTCCATACTGTTTTCCACAGTGGCCACACCAATTTACCTTCCCACCAACAGTGTACAAGGGTTCCCTTTTCTCCACATCCTCACCAACACTCATTATTTGTAGACTTTTTGATGATAGCCATTCAGACAGGTGTGAGGTGATATCTCATTGTTGTCATGATTTGCATTTCTCTGATGATTAGCGATGTTGAGCATATTTTCAGGTGCCTGTTGGCCATCTGTATGTCTTCTTTGGAAAAATGTCTATTCAGGTCTTCGGCCCGTTTTTTGATTGGGTTGTTTGTTTTTTTGATATTCAGTTATATAAACTTTATATATTTTGGATTATACAATTCTTCATTAACTACCTCCATGCCCTCTTCCTGGAGGCTGGAAGCAGGGAAAGAAGCAGAACTTGGTGAGTAGGGTTTCCACCTGATAGGCTTATCAACAGGAGCTCATCCCTCCTCAACTGATTCTAATCATGGCTAACATTTCTGAGCACTCGCCATGTCCCAGCACTGTTCTGGGTGCTTTGCACATGTGAGCAAGTTTAATCTCAACCATAATCCTCTATTTTTATCATCCCCATGTACAAGGGGAAACTGCGCCACAAATACAGCTAGGCAGAGGGCAGCCAGAATGCAAACCCAGGGAGTCTGACTCCAGAAGCCAGGTTTTCTTAAACCTCCATGCCATCCTGCCTCTCAAATGGGAGGGAGAGGTTGACCATGGGGGTGTAAGGCCTGGAGAGAGAAGGAGCCTAACACTGTAGCAGAAGAGACCATCAACAAACAAATAAATAGAAGTACAAGGTCATGGACAAGGGCTTCCAAGAGCCTTTCAGAATGCCACAAATGTTCAACTACCTTGATCTGGGCCGTGGTCCCACAAGTGTATACACGTGTTAAAGTTCACCAAGCTGAACGCTGAATGTAAGATTTTTAAGTATACCACAAAACGGTAAAGAATGGCAGATGGCAGGAGCCGCTTTCTCACTGTGGGAGTGGGAAATTACAGATAAGTAAGGAGAGAAGGCTGGAATGATCCATGTGGTAACGGATCAGAACTGGAGACAAGTGTATGAACTCAATTTAACAGAGATACAGATAGAAATATTTATAGATGTGTGTACATGTGGGTTCCTATACACATATATATGTTTCTTTGCTCGGTCAGCTGACAGAACCTAGAAGCAAAGACACCTCAGCAGCAATAAGCACATCCAGCACCCAGATCTTGGTTTCTAAGGCCATTCTCCAATAACAACCAGGGGCCTTGGGCAAAATATACAAGATGAGCCTAGAGCATCCTGCAGTGCCAGAAATTAAGAAAGTGTTCAATCAATCAATCAATCAACCGACAATGACGTCAAAGGGACACAGGAGCCGACTGAAAAGTGCTCCCAGTGGCCAAAGCTAGAACAATCTGAACAACAAAATAAGTAATACAAAACCCAAAGTATAAAACAGTTGAGTCCTTGCTGATATAAATAAATAAATGGCTGAACAAATAAATGGGAGAAACAAGACAAATCTCATATAGAACAACATGAAATAATTTATGTAGATACTCTGGCCTTCGGGAGCTGGACCATGGCTCCCCACACTTCCTAAGTGTGGGCCGGGCACCGTGACTTCCTTCCAAAGAGGAAGGGGAGAAACCTGACAAACACTCCCCTGGCCAAGTGATCAAGGTCAACACCACCAGTGATAAATCATGTTCATAATATATACCCTTGATATGATGTGATGGAAACGGCCCTTTAAGGTCTTCCTCTCAAAAACCCATAATTCCGGGCTTCCCTGGTGGCGCAGTGGTTGACAGTCTGCCTGCCAATGCAGGGGACACGGGTTCGAGCCCTGGTCTGGGAGGATCCCACATGCCGCAGAGCAGCTGGGCCTGTGAGCCACAGTTACTGAGCCTGCGCATCTGGAGCCTGTGGTCCGCAACAAGTGAGGCCACGATGGTGAGAGGCCCATGCACCGCGATGAAGTGTGGCCCCCGCTTGCCACAACTAGAGAAAGCCCTCGCACAGAAACGAAGACCCAACACAGCCATAAATAAATAAATAAATTTTAAAAACCCATAATTCCGGCCTACTCCAATCCAACCATGAGAAAAACATCAGATAAACCCCAAATGAGGATCATCCTACAAAATACCTGACCAGTTTTCCTCCAAACTAGCAAGGCCATCAAAAACAAGGAAAGTCTAACAAACTGTCACAGCCAAGAGGATTCTAAGGAGACACGACAGCTAAATGTCATGTGGGATCCGGGATGGGGTGCTGGAAGAGAAAAGGGATCTTAGTGGAAAAACTAAGGAAATCTGAACAAAGCATCCAACTTTAGTTGGTAATAACACACCGATTCATTAATTGTGACAAATGGACCAGACCAATGTACGGTGTTAATAACAGGGGAAAAACTGTTAACTCTGTGTGTAACTATGTGTGTGTGCGTCGGGGGGGTGGTATAGGGAACACTGCACTAGCTTCACAATTTACCTGGAAATCTAAATCTACAACTGCTCTGAAATTAGAAGTTTATTTTTAAAAACATAACAGAAAATGATGGAATGGCTCCTGTGGATAGGGTGGCCACTGAAGGCCTCCCTCAGGAGCTGACGTCTGAGAAGGAGCTGACGTTTGAGAAGCTGAGATGAGAACTAGGCAGCAGGACCCAGGGCGGCGTTCCCGGCAAAGGGCCCCCAGGAGAGGACGGGGAGGGGAGGGAGGCTGGGGAACTCAAGTGGGGTCAGGTGCACAGAGTGTCTGTCACAAGGTAAACAAAAGTGAAGGAAGCTGAAGGGGTCAGGCCAGGCAGGTTGGTCACAGTCACTTCAGACTGGAGCCTGAGGGCGCTGGAAGGTCAGTGGAGGGACTCAGCAAGATGAGATGTACCTGATGGAGTGTTTTTCCAAGATCGCCCTGGCTGCTGTCGGGAGAGGATGCGGTGGGGCAGATAAGGGATGATGATGACCCCAGAGAGGTCCCACCTCGGACAGCCCAGAGACAGAGGGTGAAGGGCTAGGAGCACCCGGGGGTCTGCAAGAAGACAAGAAGCGGGGTCTCCACGCTCAAGGGGAAGAGAAGAGGGGTCTCCACACGCAGAGGGAAGGGCCTGAGCTGAACAGGCCTCCTGCTCTGGCTGACGGTCCCCGATTCTGACCCTTTTGGAGAAGTCTCCACAACGGGGCTCCAGGAGGGCCTTCCAGGCACCGAGCGCTCAGGAAGGAAGCACCTCCTTGGAGTCCGAGCCTCAGTTCGGTTCGATCCCATTCTACACTTTCTACCTGGGAGACATTACCACTCGGAGCCTCGGTTTCCTCAATGGCAAAATGGGAACACCACCTCCCATCTCTTGCCAGGTAAGAAAAGGCTCCTGGACCCTACAAGCACAGCCTTCATAAATGCCGCCAGCAAGTGTTACTTATACAGAGTAAGCCCAAGGTGGAAGGAATCTTAGAATCTCATCTGACAGCCCATTTTACAGATAAGAAAACAGGGGCAGAGCCAGAACGTGTCCAGGAGAGCGGCAGAGCAAGGACAGCGAGCCCGGCTCCCAGCTCTCGTTCTCTGGGCTCCCTTCTCCACACTTGATTCTGACCCCAAAGCGGGGGGGCGCTGAGACACGCTTCCCCATCAGCAACTGTCTCCAAACACCTCTTGTTCAGACTCCCCCGTGGCTCTCCTCACCATCAGAGGTGCTGCGGGCCCAGCCTGGGCTGGGGGGGGGCGGCTCTGGTGAAGGGGAGCAGCCCTCCGACTGGGCCCACCCCCCCCCCCCCGCCACCAGGCACCGACCACCCACCCGGACAGCCTGGCCTGCCCACCTGAGGGGCCTCCCCTCCTCTCTGAACCAGGCCCAGGTCCCCATCAGGCAGGTCAGGCAGCAACAACGGCCAGCCCCTGCTTCCCAGGTCACCACCGTGCCACCACTATCTGACCCTCATCTTTGCCCACAATGACACGCTGTCTTATCAAAATCCTCAAAAAGCTCTGTGGTCTCAGACGACTTTACGGTGAAGCTCTTGGGCTGGATGGGAGTCTTTCTGGCTGAGTCTGTACTCACCCTCTGTCTAGTCCTTCCTGCCTCCCCCCAAGACCCCAGCACAGGTACTCAGCGACTTGTTGAAAGAATACCACCACCGTGGTACAACAACTAAGTTTGGAGATGAGCATTTTCATCAACCACAGAGGTGAGAAATGTTCCCGCAGCTCATTTCTAAAAGCACCCTGAAGGCAAATGTGAGTAACTGCTTCCTTGTGGGAACCCTCGTGAAATCTCACACAGACCAATCCAAAAGTACCAATGCCTCAATTAGAAGATCCTTGAGGAGCTCTAACACAGGATTCTGAATAGAAGCACATACCACGTTTACTCTGATTTGCACAATTCTGTCCTACATGCAAACACTGGCCCCAGCATTCCAGGAAGTCCTAATGTTTCCCTTTAATCTCTAACCAAGACCAACGTTTTCCAAGGAAGTGGGTCACCTTGGTTCCACCTCTGCGATTCCAAAGAGGCCTGTTACTGAAATCAGAAACCTAGCAGCGGCTGGAGGCTCCAGTTGCTTCTAGAACATGCTTTAGTTAAATTGATTCCCGAAAGTCACCCTGCAGAGAGCTAGCCAGCCGCCCTCTGTCATGACACTCACATGTAAAATTTACTGTCGGGACAATTTCCGACAGGTCGGAACACCTACACAGACACGCCAAGGGAAAGCAAATCAAAAGGAGATTTCTCTATAAATGAGGTTCATCCATCAAAGGTGCCAACCTCTCAAAATCGGAGGAGTGTTAGAGCCTCGACTCGTAAGCCACACTTCACTGCACTGAAACAACAAGAAAAAGAAATTCCAATTTCCTCCTCTGCTCTGGCTAGATAATACGAGATTTTTACTTACCTTTGGAGCGAGTAGAGATATCCATGCCCTCCACCACCTCCTGTTCTGTTTTTATTTCCTCTTCAGCCAAGCTGAAACAGAGCAAATTATGTTCATGTTTAGGTAGACTGAGAACTTGCCCCATGGGGGCGGTTGTTTAGAAGTTTTAACAACAAACCCACATTTTTCAGACAATCTTCCAAGGGTAGGGGGAAAGGAACCCACACCTGATTTCAAACAAAGTGTTAAGAGTCCTATAGGAGTGTTTTTAAACACTAGCTTGTTCTTTAAGTCAAATTACTATTCCAGTTGTCATGCTATTGGAAGATGCAAAAAGGTTTTTTTAAGACACAATTACAATCTACCCCCGTGGACCAACGAAAACCCACCCTTCAAGTAAATAAATTTCTCATTGTTAACACTGGGTTCAGGTTGGAGGTGGTTTTCGGGGTACCCAGAGTTCAGATCTCTGAATTCTGCAAGGCAAAGAGTATCTTCCCAGACCTCCTGGCTAAATCTTACTATTTCCCGATGAGGCAGGAACATGAAAAAATATATAGGTTAAGCTACAAAGTAGAAAAATATGCTCAGGCTAGAAGCAAAAGGCCTGGTCTCAAAACATTCAAACCACCAGCACTTAGCCCAGGAATTAGGATTGGGGTCTCCACACTCCCAACCCCTGGGATATTTCCTCTCTGTAGCAGGCATGGCTTAGAGAAAGCATTCAGCACTCGTTTGAGCTGTGACTAATTACCCCCACCACAAAAGTGGAATGAGGAAGGATTATTTAAAAGACAGGCTGAGAACTGGGGGTTGGGATAAGAAGCAGGGGAAACAGGCCCCTCTGCTGGGCCATCCATCAGAATCTTCTCTCGCTCTCTCGGCTGGAACTCCCCGCTGAACAGGGTGCGGGCCATTCCCTATCTTCCCCACGGACATACACACACCTCTCAGGCCAAGCCAGGAAAGTTCTGCTTTTCTAAGTGCCAACAGTTTGAGGTGCTGGAACTTTCCAGGCATTCGGCTGATGACGAAGTGATAAGAACCTGAGCAATTATTCTAGATGCAATTCCATCGGACTGTGTTTCAACAAGAAGAAATGGGTGCATCTCCAACTGAGATGGCTGAAATCTTCCACCTGGAAGACTCAAAAACCAGGACGGGGGTGGGGGGGGACACTGAGTAAGGCAGGAAGGATCAGAATGTCCCTTCTGTGTTTCGTGGTCTGAGACTGTGACAAGACAAAAAGTAAGTCCCAAAAGGCCTGGAACCTCAGGGTCAGACAGAGCTGCGTTTAGGAGAGTTCCGTGTTTGATGGGACTAGATAGAAAGGGAGAGATGAGAGCTGAGAATTAAGTTAGAAGAACTTAGAGGCCTCCAACTTCACTGGTCCCAGCAGAGAGAAGAAACAGAAAGGCAGCGTGCTTTTAAATCAGAATGTTAACACATTTAGGTCTCTGATATTGAACCCCGTTGACAATTTCATCCACACAGCCTTTGTAGAGAACGCCTGGGACACAAATCACCAAAGAAACAGCAGACATGTTGTCACAAATGGTTTTCATCAGAAGACATTGCTTCTGAAATTTAAACATGTCGCTAACGTGCACTAATACAACCGTGATTTGTGGCAGGTGATTTTAGCACTGATACTTTTTACTCCAACTTAAGAGGCAAACAATCTCAACTCAGAAACACACCCTGCCTGCGACATCCCCAGACTGTCCAAATGGATACTGCTGATGGTTTTTTGCTTGGGGTGATTGGAAATAAATTTTAACAGAAAGCCCCATGCGGCCCCTTCAAAGAGGGGGAGATGGTCAGCTTCAAAAAAACAAACAGCAACCCTGATCTTTCCAGCAACTAGAATTCTGCTCCCCTCTCTAGCATGAAGTATGTGAAATCCTAAACTTCTTGAAACCGATCCCATATTTTGAGTGATGGAGAAAACGCTAATCTGGGATCCAACCAAAATGTTTGGTAGTGAAAAGAAACAATTATGCATTACAGACTCCCCCAAACCCACTTGAAGGATTTCTGCAGCGCTGAAAACATTCAAAGGTGTATTGATCATGGAGTTGGGGTGCATTCAAGAGAACAATTATTTGGCTTGTAACAGCCTAGAGGAGGCTGAATACTTCAGGCAGGAAAGCCGCTGAGAGGCTAAGAAAATGCAAACTAGCGATGGGGTGGCTATATGCTGCTGAGTTTAAGATAATTCTGGAGCAGAAAAGAGGGAAAAGAAAGTTAAGCTGTTTTATCTTTCCAAGTATTACAAAGTGGGCACCATAATCACCTAACTTTAGCAATAGCACCACCAGGATTTAGCCAAGGATTTGAAGGACAACAATTTCAGAAAACCATCTTTTTCACAGATCAGCAAGCCATCCTTTCAAAGAGAACCCATGCATGCACATGCATGCACACATATATACACACACACACACACACACACACACAACTTGTATTTGACTAAAGGAAATTGCAATGTCTATGCATCTAAAGGAAAGAAATTTTTAAAAACTTCATTTACAAAAGCAAAGACCAGAATGCAAAATTAGTCATTTTGAATAGCCACATCTAAAGGGACTTCCTTTTTTCTACACCACTGATCTCATTTTTTTTTTTTTTTTTTTGGTTTAGTGTTAAGTACTAGTATGCTATTAGGGAAAAAAAAAAACTATGAATATTACATCAAAAGTGGTGGTGAGAAAAGATTTGTACCTGTCTGAACGCCCCACAGATCTTGGTCAATTTAGGTTAAGAACTGTTCAGTCATTTGGAGGGAAAAAAAAACAGTCAAATAATAATTGTTAAAAAGAAAAAGCAGCTGCGTCTGAAGAAAAGACTTTGAACTCTCGTCATTAACACATTAAAGTCTATTAGAAAATACACAGCATTTTTCCTTCCATATCTGCTAGCTTCCAGCAACCCCAATTATTTAAATCCTAAACAATGGAACAAGCAGCCCTTGTTTCAAACTGACATTACTTTTTTTTTTTTTTTTTTAAGGTCAACTGGGGAGGCTGGGGCCTGCTAAAGGAAAGGGTAAAACTAGCTGAAAATCTCACCCCAACAGGACAATACACCATCAACTAGTTGTATACATTGTATGTTCCCACCACCATCACCTCTTGCACTCACGGTTCCCCTAAGTCACTTGCCCCTGGATTTCACAAACTGATACATTTCAGGCAATTAAAGAAGAAATAACAAGCGCCTGCACGTACAACCAAGACCATCCCATCCCGTCCCAGAAAGAATAAAAGATTTCTTCCCCAATGCCTGAGCAAGAAAACCTCTGCTTACTTCTTCACCTGCATGCACTGGAAAAGAGCAATTAAAAGTTGCAGATGAACTGCACCTCCAGGATGTTTTAAGCCTTCTGATTTTTAATTCTGAAGACTCAAGGCTGGTCCGTAATTCCCAGGAATCCCATCCCCTCAACACTTCCAGGAGAGAGAGAAAAGAGAAAACATCTAGTTTGGACAGAAAACTGCCTGGAAACACAATGCCCAGATATTTCTTTTCCCCAAGTGCCCCTACTATTTGACTGTTAACCAAGAATATCTAACCCCTCTAGAATATATAACCAGCATGCACAAGAGTCTGGGTCTACAGCTGAGGATCATCATACAGCAATTCAAGAATCATGCAATCATTCGAAAGGACTTTTCCTTCAGCTTTTTACTTTCATTCAAAATACCAAAGTGGTCCAGGCTGTAAGAAATATTTCATCCCCAAGACACAAACATCTTTCCTCTTCTAGATCACAAAATAGTGAACATCAAAATCAAAACACCATGCTGCCCTAAATCTGCAATTAATTTCTTTAAAAATTGGGGGGGAGGGGAGGGAATGGTTAGCAGCTTTATATAAGCACTCACCTAAAACAGGCAGAGTCATCGGTAGCTAAGCTATTTATGCAGGATTCTTAAAATGGCGTCTGGCAACACTGCCTCATTCCTGTATTGAAGCTAAAATGGTAGCAGTTTGTTCAATAGCTGTAGCTCTTGCTTAAGCAGCCCTGCTAGTTTCAAAGCCACCTTCCTAAATATCAGAACTAGGAAAAGCTCAACCAAAGGACACCAACAACCCAACGTTTAGAAGCTTGAAAAAAAAAAAATCTGCAGTGACAGGGGGAGTTTGTGAAGTCACAGGTTCCTAAGGAAAACCCTTCCCTTTCAGATCCTGAGCCTTCAACGTGAGGCTCTAAAATGAGGCCCCCTTGCCCTCGAATTAGGTGGGTGGAAGGTGAGGAATTAGGCAGCCCTGTGGCACAAAGTGCAGACAGACAGGTGTCTGTGCAAACAACCGAACTGTTAAAAGGGC
Organism: Balaenoptera acutorostrata; assembly: GCF_949987535.1. NCBI lineage: Eukaryota > Metazoa > Chordata > Mammalia > Artiodactyla > Balaenopteridae > Balaenoptera > Balaenoptera acutorostrata. The sequence continues at coordinate 76,338,745 of NC_080078.1, forward strand.
GCAGGCTGGGGAGGGGGAGGAAGCCCATTCCCCCTTTCTGGTAGATGAGAAACCAGCTCTGCTTCCCTACCAAAGAGGAGCTAGGGAAAATGAGAAGTGCTTCCAGGGCAGCAGGCATGTGAAGGGCTGCACCCCAGCCCGAGGCCAAAGTCAAATAAAAAGGCTGTTTAATAAGCCTGAAAACGGCCACCAAACACCCAGCCAGTCCTAAGACAGTTAACATCAAGGAAAGATAATCCGAGTCTGCAGAGAAGAAACAACAGGAAAACATCGCCCTTAGCCAAGGCGCAGGATACTCACAAATTAGATTTTTGTCCACCCCCAACAGAGCCCTCAAAATTAACCATGGGTTTGGCAAAACCCGCTTTCACAGGCCAAGCTAAGAGCCTCATAGTGGATAATGTAATTTACTGTTACAGGTCTGCGCATGGCCTCAGAACTCTCCTGGTGCTGCGGGTGGAGAGTTTCAAGGTGACTGTTTGTGAGCTTCAGGAGAGAAAGGAGGGCACAGTGCCCAAGGCTGCACCAGGGCAAGGACGGGGCAGCTGGCTCCCGGCCGGCCGGTAGGTAGGTAATCTTGATGACGAGGGACAGGCCGGCAGCCCAGCTTGCTGCAGTGCTGCAATGGCTCCTGCCTGCTTGTTTATCAGTAAGCAGAGTGGAGTGGAGGGGGAAGGGCATACATAGCCTTAGCAACCTGAAGCCAAGGGTGAATCCTTCCTTCTTTCTGCCTTTGAGAGCAAGAAAAGGGCTGCTACACAGATTCCCTTCCTCCTCCTCTGCTGTGGGGTGGCCAAGGCACTTTTGCACGTATCTTTCTTTTCAGGGTCAAACCAGAGGCAAAGCCAGACCTAGGGCTTCCCAGCTGAAAAATGTTTGTGGCCTCTGCCCAGGAGAGAGAAGGGGGGGAAAGGAGGCAAAAGAAACAAAGAGATCACACATGTGAAGTGGCTGGACTTTGGAAAAAAAGAAAAACCTACCTTTGCCTTCAGGGTTTTCTGGGCTGCTGTCACCCCCTCCCCTTTTTGAAATGGTGACTCATTTCCCCCCCCCCCCTCTCCTATTTAAGACCTGAAGCCATTTCCCCACTGTTCTCCCGGGAAAGAAAAGGGGGAATGTTTTGTTTAAAAGAAAAGGGGTAACAAGAAAGAAAGAAAGAAAAGAAAAGAAAAGAAAAAAAAGCTATTGTTTTCATCCCTAATTTATAATCCAGGAGGCCCCATTGTTTCTTTCTTTCTGACTCAAATCTTTGAGCTGTTAATTATAAAAGTAACTGGACTCAGCTCCAGAAGGCAAACCACGTTCCTGAGCAGCAATTAGAAAAACTCTGTAGAAAGTTTACTGAGTGATTATATATAATTAATTCCTAGTTACAGACAGAACACTGACCATTTTCTGGAGCTAATAAAAGCAGTCACTCCCGCTCCCCCACACGAATGCCACTTAATTTCCCAAAGCAGAAAGTGAATCCATCCTGGAGGGTCTTGAAGGAAAAAAAAAAAAAAAGGAGAGGAATCAAAAGCTCCAGTGTGTCTGTGTTTGTTCCTTGCAGCTGTACATCCTCTTTGGGGACTGAAGAGGCAGAAGGAAAAAGGAAAACAGCCCAACGTTCTGTTCCTCCCTCTGCAATTTACAAACGTGGCAGAGAGAGGACCATCTACCTTGATGTAAAAAAGAAAGGGGGGGGAGGGGAGATGCCCTAGGCATGGAATGTAGGAGACGCTTCAGCTCCGCGGATGTGCTTTTCCTAAAAGGAACAAAGATGGTAGAAATTTCCAGAAGGCCCGCTCTCGGTCCAGCCACTGCAATTGTCAATCTGTAACCTTTCCTCCAAGTCTATTGGTTCAAAAGCTGGAGAGAGAAACCCCATTGGGCTGCACCGTGAGCCTGCACTGCTGTCCCTAGCTAGTCCTGCTGCAATGCAGACATTTATTTTTTTTCCCTCTGAGTGAAACTGGAAAACAATGCTACCTTGAGAGCCATTAACTTTTACAGACTCATGTTTGGTGGTGCCCCCAGGACCAGAGGCAAGTGGCTGGCTTGCTCCAGGGCTGAGAACTTGCTGGGCCTGCACATCTGAAACAGATCTTGGCTTTGCAAACCTGTGGGAGCCATTTTAATGCAAGCTTTTGGAGGACAAATGCCTTGCCCTTAGGTTTCCTTCCAGCCCAACAAATGCACCATTATGCAAACACTGACGGCACCAAACCAGGAGTCTTGTGATTAGATATTGCTTCCAAGGAGGCCACAAGAACCTCAATATGTAATTTCCATTTACAGCCAGGAGATAAGAACAAAGAAAACAGCTAAAGCCTCTGAACTTTCTTGTGTGGGGTAGTAGCAGGCAAGCAGTTCAGTTCTAAGTATGTTACATCATTAACGGCCTGTCCTTTTACTCTAAGAAGCTGGCCTGTCTTGCAAAGACTTCTCAGCTTAGAATTGGGTACATTCCTCATTATTAAATGAGCCTTTTTCCAACTGGTTCTCAAAGGTGGGTTGCTGGACACCGGTTTAAAAGAAGAAAGATTATTGACCATAAAGTTGGCATAACACAGCAACCGAATATACTTCCAGCATTTACAGTCCTGCTGGATTGGTCTCCAGGCTGGAAATTTATGCAGTGAACTTCTAGGGAAATTCTGAAGCAAATGCTAAACAAGAAGCTACTTTTGTCACTCTGAAGGTCTAGCTGCAGCCTTAAGAGATCAGGAGAAATGTAAAAAGTGAGAAATAAATCAGAAGTAAAGGTAAGTGTGCATATACAGATGTGTGGGTCAGGCTTGGAAAAAGGCCGGGTCTGTTGTGTACTGAGTCCTGAATCAAGACCAAGTTTGGTGGTGGGTGGGATTTTTACAGACATGTAAGTATCTTAAAACATAAGGACTCACACCACCACCCCCAGCTCCTCCCCACCCCCCATGTTTAAGGCTCTGTGACGCTTAAGACCAAGCAGTTTCCTTACATTTCACAAGCAGATCACCTACCCAGAGTTTTCTATCTAATATCCAAACAATCCCAATTCAAGGTCTCCAGTCCAAGTCACAATGAACTGAACGTTTCTTCCCTGAGGGTAAACAGGAAGTATAATCTTCAATCCTAGCCCTAGGTTATCAGGAAAAACAGTGGATTCAAACAGTCACCTAAAATCAAGACACTATGAAAAAGCCCTCCTTGGGTTCCTGCTCATAAAAAGCCCCCAACGGCTGGAGCCAAGACCCCCTGTTACAAACAGACCCCAAATGTTCGCCAAACTCTTTATACATGGTCACAGAAATGGATTGCTTTACTTACCCAACAAATGTTCAAGCAACCGTCTCATTTTTCCACAGTTAAGAAGAGAGAACAGGCTGGCAGATTTGGGACTTGATCAAAAAGGAAATTTTTTTAAACAGTTACACGGGATTATTAAAAACACACACAACAACAACACAACCCAACCACTGAATATGGAATGCTGTCATGAGCCACAGACGTGATTTTATTTCCTCTGCACTCTATCACACAGGAGGACAGAGGATGATACAATGTAAAAAAAAAAGGGAAAGGAAAATGAAAACAAGGAGAAAAGATACATGAGTCCACTGAAAACCATGCAGGAGGAGAAAACTAAGGGATTCCAAAAAAGACTCCTCAGATTTATTGCAGGATGTTGTCCAACATCTCTCCCCCACCCCCCCTCCTACACTCCCCCCCCCGCCCCCCATCCCCATCCCTACTCCAAAAACTTCCTCCAAAGCCTAGAAAACACTTTTCAGAAACATTTGCAGGCTGCAGGCTGGCTTTGCAGAAGAACACTCTGTATCAATAGAAGTCAGGAAAAAAGGCTGAACAATGTAGTTTCAAGTGAAGAAACCCTGTAGGAAGAGAAAAGACCATGGGGAGACACCACCACCCACCTAGGCCCCAGGAGCTAGGATCTGTCCTTAGCACTGCTCTGCTGAGGGCTTGGTTCTTTTGCAAACACACGTCCTCTCTGGTCAGAACTGAGTCCAGCCTTCCCAGCACCTCTTTGGAGAGGTAAACTTGCCTGCTTTGCTGTCTGCCATGAGCTCTCCTTGGAGGGGAGCCTGCTTGCTTACCTTCCATTTTCTTCCCCCAGCAGGCATGTGACACAAGAGAAGACAAGAGTGCAAGGGGGAGGGGGGGGGAACTGCTCAGAGAAAGAGAGAGAGAGGGAGAGAAAAAGAGAGAGGAAGGAGGGGGGAGAAAAAAAAAAAAAAAAAGCTTCTTTTTTGGCAATACCAGGATCTAGCTTCACACTCTTCTAGAAACACCATGTCCTGGTGGAAGAAAAGGTGTGCCAGGCCCTTGCCAGTTTGCAAAACCGAGCTCTGGCTAATGGCTACTTAGCCATGTGACCCAAGAAAGCAAAAAAAAAAAAAAAAAAAAATCTCTCTAAACAGTTCCAAGTTAACCTAAGTGCTGTAGGGGTGACTGTGGCACAGCCAGCCACAGAGAAATCACACTGCTCGCCCACAATGCGGATGTCTCAGAGGGAGGGGGAGAAAAGATGGTTAAAAAGTCGAGCTTACCTCTGTGGATGCATTGTTAACACTGTGTAATGTCAATACTTATAAAACATGGAGGACAGGCTCCTAGTTCTCACAGAAAAAGGGTTTGGCACTTCGGCTTGATGATCTGGCCGCCTAATAAAAGCTCATCCCCGATTGGCTGCCCCGGCAAATCGGAGTGTAAGGCGGCCCCGGATTGGCTGAAACACTTCCTGAGCGATTATCTTTGTGAGGCTCTGGTGAGCAAGAGCCATCCTGTGCATAGAAAAAGACAGGCTAAGCTAGGCCTTTTGCAGCAAGAAAAACTTAGGAAAGGGGCCCTCAGACGCCCTTCTCCCACACCCTGGCCAGATTTCGCGGCACGAGCAAACCAGTGCAGCCAGCCTGACCTGCTCCAGCAAAGCCCGAGGCCCAGAGGCCACAGGCAAGAGAGTTTCGGGGGTGAGCTGCAAGGGCTCACCCTCATCTGCCCCCACGGAAACGGCTCTCTCGCTGGGAGGAAGGCTGGCTCTTTTCTAGAACAATCCAGCAGAATGTTCTCCCCACCACCCGCGGGGGGGCGGGGAAGTGAAGCCGAAGAGCGGGGAGGCCCAGGAAAACAGCCCAGGGGGCAAGAGAAAGAAGAAGCTGGAGCCAGGCCTCTGAGGCAAACCGGACGGGCCAGGCGAGCCCCCCCAAGTCACTCCAGGGCAGCCCTGGCTTCCCAGAGGGCAGAGCACTCGGGCTGAGAGGGGAGGAGGGGAGCCAAGTGGTCAAGTTTGCATCGTCATTATCAAAATGCCTCCTGGACAAAGCAGACCAGAGAGCCACTTGCCTGCCCCAGCCCAGAATCTAACCTGTCGTCACCCCACCACCCCCAGCCAGAACTCAGAGGAAAGCCAAAATGGGTTCCTGCCTCCCTGCCAGGATGCCAGGGGGCCCCCCTCCCCATCCTTACCCTAAGAAAAGCCAAAGGCGCTCCTAGCAGGCCACATGCCTAGATCTACAAACTTCCCTTCCCCTCCCAGCCCCCTCCCCCAGCGCTGAGGCCTGCTAAACCTGTCAGTTAAACAAAAATCTGACTTCCGTATTAGTCTGCGATGGCTTCAGCTTCCTGCCTATTAACCCTCTCTCAGACTCTGGGCCTGGCTGGGAAAAACTAGGCCCTGAGAGCGCAGAAAAGGCCTGTGGAAAAATACCAGCGGCAGCTCTCCCGGCAGATGCAGAAAGAGAGAGAGAGAGAGAGAGAGAGAGAGCCGCTGTCTCTCGCCTTGGCTTCCCAAGGAGGCGTGTACCTTCTGAATCCAGGGCATAGGCAGTGCCTCTCGGGCTGAGAAGCCATTTAAATCCAGAGGGAGAAAGAAAGATGTCAAACTCAGCCAGGGAACAAGAACCCCCATTATTAGTCAGGCCTACACACCCACTGCTTAGACCTTCCTGCCACACAACCAGCCCTGTAAGGATGTTCCTGGGAAACTGGGCCCTCGGTGGCAGAAAATCCCATGAGCTTTGTAAGGATTCTTGCTTAAATTTATTTCCACAGAGAACGGCTTCTTCGGGTCCCCAAAGGCAGGTGGAACAGCTATTTCACACACAGCCCTACCCCACCCCCATCTCTCTGGCACTGCTCCCCAGTAAAATATTAACTACTGTTGCAGAACTGCTTATAATTCCACCCATTTCAATAGTATTAGGAGGTCTTTGCCTGTTTCCTCTGTCAAGCTGCCTTGGTCGTGGGTCTGTAGCCTGAGAAAGAAAAAGCAAATCCAAAAGGATCTTAAAGCATCTGTGCTCACTTGCTGCTGCTTTTTTTTTTTTTTAAAGACAAGGTGCTTAATTAACAAGTTTTTTTAAAAAACAGTAAGCGGGAACAACAGAAGCTAAATAAAACACCATTCTTTAGAGGCTGGAGAAAGCTTCCAGAGGTGACACAGCCATATGCCAGGAGGTAAAACTATGGCCCAATAAAGTCTCCCCTTCTCCTCCTAAAATTAGGACTCGTGGGCTTTCTCATCCCACACGGTTCGTTGCCACAAAGAAGCCACAAAGAAAACGGTGGAGCTGAGGCCCTGCTCACCCTGCCCACTCCCACGTGGACGACAGATGCCCACGGTGTGTACATAAATTCCTCCTGGCTGGGAACTTCTATCAAACAGGAGCAAGCCAGGAATCCAAGCACCCTGTACCGCAGGGGCAGGGCCCAGGCTCTAGGAAAAGGGAGGGGATTCTGTAGCCGCTGTTGCTGAATTTTAGGCCGAGGAGGCCGGGACGCAGGGAGGGACACCTCCACCACCACTCGGTGGCCTGACAGAGGTCCAGCATTCAGGACAACAGGCCTGGGCCTCACCAGAAGGGAGGGGCCTCCTCTTCCTGGGGGTAGAACCACGTACGGGGAGACCAAACGGGGGACAGGAGGCCAGAACTAATCAGACCGCGCTCTCCCTCCCGGCAGTGCGGGCAGCGGCCCAGCACCACCATCCTATAAGGGATACTGTTTGTGTCTGTTGGTGCTGCTTTGGGGAGGACAAACAGGACGACGAGTTTGTGGCGGATCTCGTGTACAACTACCTGACCGAGCCCCCGAGGAAATAAAATACAGCGCTGGTTGGCGTGTTGGATTTTAGCCCCGGATTAAAGCCGGTTGCATAAGCAGCTGCCGCATCCTACCCCTCCGTCTCTCCCTCCCCCTGATCACTTGATCACTTGAAATGTTTTCTGGGGCAAAGAGCAGGAAGCTGCCGGCTTATTCTGGCAGCTCTGCTCTGTTTGAGGAATGCTGTTGGCATTCAGGTAGGTCTGAGGTTATCTAGAAAACAGCAATTCGGCTGGGGACAGAGACAAAGGTATGGTGGCAGATGGAATCCTGGGAGGGACACGGATTGAAAAAGGCTGCCCAAGGCAGGCCTACTAAGGGCCAATCCTGGGTTTGATGGAATGTGGCTGATAAGCAGGGAATAAAGAAAACCAAATGTTGCTGGCCTCAATCTAGAGATTGCCCCTCTCAAACCCCCACTGCAGAGAGTAGCCCCAGCAGCTTCTGCATGCCTGACACTGGCTAAATCAGCACTTTACACAGACTGACTCCATTAAGTATGGAGCATTGTTAAGAGAGCTGGAACTGAGCCCAGAGAGGTGAAGTGAGCTGCCCAAGGTCACACAGCAAGCCAGTGCCAGAGGTCAGACTTCCAACCCAGCGACGACTCCACATCCCTAAACCCTGTACTTTTGCCTGCCTCTAAAGAAAGAAAGAAATGAGAAGCCGAACTAAGCAGAGCAGAAACAAGGCTAAAATCTACTAACAGCAACTGCATGATCTGTGTCTTCTTTTAGGAGCTGGACTCCTTCAAGAATGTTTTAAGTACTGAATGATGAACCTGGGAGATCTTTAGACCAGAATCATTCAAAGGCCCAGAGAAGGCTCCTCTCTCCCTACAAACCTCCAGCAAGATGTCGAGGGGGACACTTTGCCATCGCTAAAATCAGGAATATAAAAATTCCTTGAAATCAGTGGTTCTCAACCAGGGGTGGTTTTACCCCCCAGGGGATAGATGGCAATGTCTGGAGACTTTTGTGTTGTCACAACTTGGGGGGGAGAGGTGCTATTGGGTGCTAATGGGTAGAGACCTGGGATACTGCTAAACATCCTACCGCACACAGGACGGCCCCCAGCAAGGAATTATGTGATCCAAACGTCCACTGTGCCGAGGTGGGAAACCTTGGCTGAAGTCAAAGGAAAAAAATCCGACCATTGTGCCTCTGGATAGCAAAGCCAGCACAGGCCTAAGTAAGCAGGTTCCGTGGTGATATGAATAAGCCATGAGCTAATAAAAATAGATTAATATGTGTCTCTCAGTATTTCCAGGAGTCAGAGAGAATCTGGGGATAGAATCTGGCTGAAGGAAGCCAGACAGAGTGTCTCAGTGATAAAGCTGGCCTCCAAGGAGAGCAAAGGGCTGACCCCAGCCCCCTTCCCCAGGCATCTTACTGGCCGAGGCCTGGCCCCACTGAAATGGCCCGCAGCCAGGCCAGCAGCCAGAGCGGCAGCCTCGGCAAGCTGCATCCCAAGATAGTCTGTTCGGCTGACTGTGAAAATAAGCACACTTGGAGTTATCTGCCTTCAGTGAGCAACAGGCCTCTCTGTCCGTTACATGAAACGGCCGGGACTGAGGCCGGGAAGTGTCTTAAATATCTTGTTTTGTTTTGTTTCCTTTTGGCCAATTGGAACAGAGGCCAACTTCGGGCACGGTGACAGAAGGGCTCACCTTCAGAACACGGAGCTGACCGAGTCATGTTACAGCCACAGAGAGGCAGTTAGGACTCGTCCCTGCCTTGGAGAAGAGGTGTCCTCTAGAAGATTTTTTTATGTTGTTTTGTTTTTTTTCTTCTTTCTAGGAGGGATTGGCAGGATTACGCTAATGGAGAAAGGAGGGAAGGAAGGGCAGGTGGAAAGCGGGGAGGAGATGCTACTTGACCATCAAGCAGATGGCGGCAGTGTGGGTGGGAAGAGATGTAAGGGACGCAAGAAAACACAAATCAAAAGGAAGAAGAGGGACTCCCCTGGCGGTCCAGTGGTTAAGACTCTGCGTTTCCACTGCAGGAGGCGCAGATTCGATCCGTAGCCTGGGAACTAAGATCCCGCGTGCTACGTGGCGCAGCCAAAAAAAAAAAAAAAGAAGATTCGGGACCTCCCCTGACCTGCTCTTTTTATATCTGAGCAATTACCATTATGGAAAGAAGCACACATATTTATTTGCTCTGTTTGTTTCTGTCTCCCACGAAACCAGTGCTGGTGTCTGGAGACATTTTAGGTTGTCACATCTGGAGGAGGGGTTGCGGGGTGCTACTGGCATCGAGAGGGTGAGAATCAGGGATGCTGCTAGATTCCCTACCGGAATCCCACAGCAGAGAGCTAGCCAGCCCCAAATATCACCAGAGCTGAGGCTGAGAAACCCTGCATTAGCCTGAGACCTTCAACAAGGCAAAGACCTGGTCTGAATCCTTCACCATTGTGCTCTCGGTCTAACACTGCGACCGATATGTGTTAGAGCTCAATTAAACATCATCTCCCACCTGGGTGGCTGCACCTTTCTCCTACCTGAGCCCCCTGCTTCTGCCATTGCAAACGTGTGTGCGCATGCGCGCGCGCGCACGCACGCACGCACGCACAGAGAGGCAGCCAGGAATCCTTGTAAAACAAGTCAGATCTGGGCTTCCTGGGTGGCGCAGTGGTTAAGAATCCGCTTGCCAATGCGGGGGACACGGGTTCGAGCCCTGGTCCAGAAAGATCCCCCATGCCGGGGAGCAACTAAGCCCGTGTGCTACAACTGAGCCTGTGCTCTAGAGCCCGAGAGCCACAACTACTAAAGCCCTCGAGCCTAGAGCCCGTGCTCCACAACAAGAGTAAGCCACTGCAATGAGAAGCCCGTGCAACCCAACGAAGACCCAATACAGCCAAAAGTAAATAAATAAATACAATTTTTTTTAAGTTGTGGTTTTAAGAAAAAACAAAAACCAAAAAAACTTTACAAGAAGGATAATGATAAATACTGATAGCTACCATGTTCCAAGTACTGTGTCAAGTACTGTTAGAAGCAACTTACATGAACTAACCCATTTACCTTCAGAACTCTGTAAGGTGGGCACCATTAGAATCATCAATCCCATTTCCTAGGTGATGAAACTCAGGTAGGAACTATTAACAGTCCAATTCTACTAAGAAAACTTCTCTTCCAGTCTCTTCTGCCTCACTACTCACCCACTCCTTAATGCCTTTCAATTAACTATTTACTCAGAAGTCACCATGCCAACAGTAAGGGAGTAGTTAGAGACTTCCCTGGTGGTCCAGTGGTTAAGTCTCCGCGCTCCAAATACAGGGGCCACGGGTTCGATCCCTGGTCAGGGAACTAAGATCCCACATGCCACACGGCACGGCCAAAAAAAAAAAAAAGATAATAAGGGAGTGACTAAATAAACATGGTCCTGCTACACAAAAGAATACTATGCAGCTGTGAAAAAAAGAATCTGGGACTAAAAAAAAACGAAACAGAAACAGACTCATAGATACAGAGAGCAAACTGGTGGTAGCCAGAGGGAAGGGGGATGGGGGGATTGGAAAAACAGGTGAAGGAGATTAAGAGGTACACACTCCCATTTATAAAATAAGTCACAGAGATGTAGTGTACAGCATAGGGAATATAGTCAATAATTGTGCCGTAACTTTGTATGGTGACAAATTGTAACTAGACTTATCGTGATGATCAATTCACAATGCATGTAAATGTTGAATCACTGTGTTGTACATCTAAAACTAGTAAAATATTGTATGTCAACTATACTGCAATAAAAATAATCATAAATGATTTTTTTTGGCAGGTTTTTTTTTTTTTTTTTTTTTTGGCAGGGCCACACGGCTTGTGGAATCTTAGTTCCTCAACCAGGGCTTGAAGCCGGGCCACCGCAGTGAAAGCGCTGAGTCCTAACCACTGGACCACCAGGGAATTCCCGTTTTTTTTAATCTTAAAAAAACAGAATCTGGGAGCCCTTTTATGGAACAATCTCTAAGACATATTGCTGAGTTTAAAAAACACAAGAACAGAACATGGAATATAATGTCATTTGTTTTTCTTAAATAGACAAACCTGTGTGTATCTATCTTTTTCTTAACACGTTTGCTTATTATGCATAGAATCTCTTGGAAGCATACTTAAGAAATTGCTAGCAATGTTTGCCTCTAAGGGGTCCTGGGTGTCTGGGGGTCAGGAGTGGGCAGGAGACTTCACCATATCTTTTTTTTCTTAATTGGAGTATAGTTGATTTACAGTGTTGTGTTCACCATTATAACTTTTGAATTTCAACCATGCGAATCTATTACTTCTTCAAAAATAAATTAATAAATGTAATATTAGGAAAATTGTGAAAGATTGGGAAATGGGCAAAAAAAGATTAACGTGTAGTTTGTCTAGCTTCCCCATTGGGTTACCTGCACCGTTCAGTGTTTTGGAGCTATTTACAACTCTGTAACTTGTAGAAGATAAATAGTTATGCAAATGACTCTTCTCCATAGAAATGCAAATGTAATCCCCTGGAATGCAATTGATTATTGCCTGGTGGATACTGAACTGAGTTTTTGCCAGTTTTTGCATATATTTGTAAATTCAGCATTCCTTCCTTAGGCTTGCAGTACTTTGAATCCACCTTTGAATTGATCATAACACCTTACAAGTATCCTCATTAATAATGAGTGAGACAAAATCTCTGATGTGTTCATTTTATATTTGCATTATTTTTGAGCAGTAATTTTTTAAAAGAAAAAAAAGTCATCACTGACCTCCAAGAATCTACTTCAACAAGCTTAGTTAGTATTGGGTCCACTTGACCTCTTGCTAACGTTTGATGCTGGACATTTCCGAGTTTCCAAACCACTGCCCCTCCCAGCGACCAGCTCTCCATCTGCACTGACACCTCTAACTCCAGACTCTGCTCTGTCTTTCTAGCCAATGATGCTCCTCATCTGGGCTCTGGAGCCAGCCTGATGGGGGAGAGGGGTCCATTCTGAGATTCCTCTCTTCCTACTTACAGAACTTGAGCAAGTTATTTCATGTTTTTGCGCCTCAGTTTCCAAGTCTGTGAAGTGGGGATTATAGTCCTCACCTCAGAGACATTATGAGGATTATTTAACACAGGCACAGCATGCGGGCTCAAGAAACATTAGATGTTTTTTCTTTCCTCGAAACTTTTTCATGCAGTCATTTCATCCACTGCCACAGCAGATTCCAAATCTAACTACCCAGATCCAACCTCTCCCCTGGGCAGGCATCTTCTTGCTGTGGATCCAGGTGGTCTACAAATATGCAGGGAGCCCTTTTTGTACCTCTAAGATTTATTGTCTGTTGCTCCTGTCTTCCAGGAGCTGACAGCTGAGCAGAAGAGGTAATGAGCTATTAAACAAATATATGAATAACATAAAATATCAAATTATGAATGTTATGAAGAAAAAACAAAGCAGGGTGAGGGTATAGGGAAGTGACAGGATGGGGGGGGCAGTCTGCTTTAGACAGGTGGGGGAAGGCTTCCAGTGAGGCTGTGACACAGCAGCTGAAGAGGATGGAGCCTTCCAGCTGGAGCTGGCAGCAAATACAAAGGCCCTGAGGCAGGCCTGAGCTTGGGAGCTTGGTGTTTCAGAGGAACCAAAATAGTCCAAGTGCGGCTGCAGTACTTGAGCATGGAGAAGTGAGACACAGGCTCACTACTTCCTCTGTCATCCTTCCGTTACTCAGACGCAAAATCTTCCAGAACATTCTTTACCCTTCCACACATACTCACACACCCACACCTTGTGCACACCATCTCCAAGTCTACCCCAAATGAGAGCCCCCTGGAACATGTACACTCAGGACCTGAGCTCCTTGGGACTATGTCTGTCACTGTCTAGTGACAAAACCCCAAGTAATTTCCATAACTCTCTACACCTGGCTCTCTACCTATAAAACAAGAACAGTACTTCCTATCTCAAAATGTTGTACTGAACAGTAAATGAATTAAAGGATATGAAGGGATAAATTAGGAGTTTGGGATTGTCAGATACAAACTACTATATATAAAATAGATAGGGACCTCCCTGGCGGCCCAGTGGTTAAGACTCCACGCTTTCACTGCAGGGAGCATGGGTTCCATCACTGGTCGGGGAACTAAGATCCCACGTGCCAAAAAGAAACAAATAAAATAAATAAATAAATAAAATAGATAAACAACAAGGTCCTACTGTATAGCACAGGGAACTATATTCAATGTCTTGTAATAACCTATAATGAAAAAGAATATATATATGTATAACCGAATCGCGTTGCTTTTATTAACCAGAAACTAACACAACATTGTAAATCAACTATCCTTCAACTGTAAAAAACTGATTAAAAAAAGTAAAAATAAAGGGTATGAAAACACCTGCCATTAAACAAAACATTCAAAGCAAACGTTGGCTATGATCCTTTTCACTGCTGTTTTCCAAAAACTCTCAGCAATTCTCCACTAACTAAATGCAACCCTGACTTCCCCATCAGCACCCCTTTATCTGGCTCCAAACCTGACTTGCCCGCTTCATCTCCCTCTATTTTTCAGTGAAGTTCGGAAGCATGACCCACCGTGGCTCGTTCTCCACGCTTGTTGACGTAACAGCCACCCTAGGTGCCACCTCATGTCCAGAGGGTCTTTCCTGATTTCTCACCTGAGAGGCTTCTCAGCTCCCCAACTCCTCCAACACCACAGCCTACATCCCCTGCCTGTGACTCCTCAGCATGGGGCTCCTGGGACCTCCCAGTGAGCGAGGCAAGCCCATCTTCTAGACTCTCCCAAACCGCTCCTCCAAAAGGCTCCCCATCCCAGTCAACAGAATCACCCTTCCACTGGTCGTTTGCAACTCCCACCCTCGACTCCCCACTTCCGCACACACCCTCAACCAAAGCATCAGCAAGAGAGGACTTCCCTGGAGGTCCAGTGGTTAAGACTCTGTGCTTCCACTACAGGGGGCACGGGTTCGATCCCTGGTTGGGGAACTAAGATCCCGCATGCCCCTCCACACGGGCAAAAATTAAAAAAAAAAAAGACAAACCATCAGCAAGAAACCTGGGCACTCTGCCCCCTGCCTCCCCATCCCATCCCCCCCCACCCCCCCAGCCAGTGTGTTCTGAACCTGGCTCTTCTGCCTGTCACCTAATCCCCTCAATCAGCATCATCGCCCCTGCTCACCCACAGGACCTCTAATGGCTTCTTCCCAGTGGTTACCAATCCTCCAGCCTTCTTCCCTTTAGAATCACCTGGGGATTCGGCTCCAGTTCTGTGGGAGTGCATGTTTCACCTCCCAGAGGTTCACCCTGCGCAGTCAAGACTAGGAATCCTGTTCTAATTGGTCTCCAGCCTCCCCTCCTGCCCTCTCTGGGCTCTTCTCCACACAGCAGCCAGAGGGATCCTGTTAACAAACTATCACCTGCCTGCTCAGAACTTTCTGTGGACAGCACTATTCGCAATAGCCAAAAGGTAGAAACAACCCAACTGTCCATCGACGGATGAAGGGATGAACAAATCCAGTGTATCCACACAGTAGAATATCATTCAACTACAAAAAGGAATGAAATACTGATACACACATGAATGAACTATGAAAACATTATGCTAAGTGAAAGAACCGAGACACAAAAAGCCACAGATTATATGATTCCACTTATATGAAATACCCAGAAGAGGCAAACCCACAGAGACAGAAAGAACGCTGAGGGTTGCTGGGGGTGGGGGAGGGGAAATATGAGAAGTGCCTGCTTAACGGGTATTGGGTTTTTCCTTTTGGGGTGATGAAAAGTTCTGGAACTAGATAGTGCTGATTCCACAACATTGTGAATATACTTAATGCCACTGGATCGTACACTCCAAAATGGGTAAAATGGTAAATTTTACATTATATGTATTTTATCACAATTTTAAAAAACTTTCCACAGCTTTTTATCTCGCTTAGGATAAAATCACAACTCCTCCACATGCCCTCCAACTCAACTCCTACCAATTTGCCACTGGCTCACTGCACTCCCGCCACCTGTCTGCCACCTTGCTGTTTTTTCAATGCAACTTTTGCTTTTTTGTGTCTCTCTTTCAGTATTTCTGTCTTGCTCTTGAACCTCTCCTGCTGTTGTAAAGTCCGCAGTGTAGAACTGTGATTTACAGATCATGGGTCCCCACCAGTGGCACCATGACTACCATGGGAAGTCAGTGTTTGTGGAATGACTGCTTGCTCGATTGGAATGGATTCCTTACATCCACTTTCTGGCATCACACCATGTCTTCATACCTTTCCCTCTTAAATCATACTTTTTCATTCCCTGACTCAAAACCCTCTAATGGGTTCCCATGGCTTTAGAACAGTAGTCTGCAAAGTACAGCCTAGGGGCCAAATCCAGCCCACCACCTGTTTTTGTCTGGCCCTGGAGCTAAAAAAGTTTTGTTACATTTTAAAATGGTTGAGGGACTTCCCTGGCAGTCCAGTGGTTAAGACTCCCAGCCCCCAAGGCAGCGGGCACGGGTTCGATCCCTGGTTGGGAAACCAAGATCCCACATGCTGCGTGGTGCAGCCAAAAAAATAAAAATAAAAGTAAAATGGTTGAAAAAAATAAAAACTGAAAGTAATTTGTAGCATGCATGAATTATAGGGAATTCAAGTTTCAGTGTCCGTAAGTAAAGTTTTATTGGAACACAGCCTCGGGCACCCACTTATTATTCTCCAGGCCTGCTTTTATGCTACAGTGGTAGGGTCGTGTAGTTGCAATAGAGTTCGTATATGGCCCTCCAAGCCTAATATAATTACTATCTCGTCCTTTACAGAAAACCTCTGCAAATTCCCTTTCAGATGAAAATCCTATCTCTGAACATGGCCTGCACAGCCGTCTCCAGGCTGGTCCCTAAATCTCTGAGCTCCAAGAGGCCTTTTCTGATTACCCATCTGACGCCAACTCCCTTACATTTCTGGGGCATCACCTGTTATTTCCTTCCTAGGACATAGCACAACACATAAGCACCTTATTTCTTCGTTTACTTACTTTTTGTCTGTGTACAAAGGAAGGCGCTTTGTGAATCTGTTCACTAGTGTTCCCCAGGCTAGCATAGTCCTGGGGCATAGTAGTTGCTCAATAAATATTTGTCCAATGAATGGCATTTTCTTCTTACTTGTAGTTTCTCTACAAGATCTTCAGTAGATCAATCATGGCCCTGATTTGGATTTTGAACCATCTTGCACAGTACGGAGTTATAATTTGTATACAAATAAAGTTGACCACCAGGAATTTAATCTATGGCAATATATAGAAATGTAAATGAAATAGTTCTCCCCTTCAACTGTTTATTGCACTCCAGCCACCTTACCTACTTTGGGGTCCTGGAAATGTGCCACTTGTCTCCTGTCAAACTAGTTCCCACCCCTTCAGGACCTTTGCGCCTGCTCCTTCTGCTTCAAAGCCAGGACCAAACGTCACCTCCTCCAGGAAGCTCTCTGGGATCATTGCATCAGGTTCAAACAACGGTTTGTCTTCCCAGCACTTAGTACATTCTAAAATTAAGTGTTGTATCTGCTTTTCAAGGCAGGAAACTTGTTTTCATATATACAGTTGTCACCCCAGAGTCCAGAGCAGGTCCAGCACTCCGGACTCTCTCAATGTTTGTTCATTTGAGTGACTATAAATTCCTTGAGCTTCTGTGCACACTTTTTAAACAGTTTGCTTGTTACTGGGTACAGAAAGATGCTTCACATGTACTTGCTGAGTAGCTGGAGTGACTTCTACGGGCTTTCACCTCCTTCTACAACCACCCCTGCGTCCACCTCCCTCCTGGTCACAAGATATCAGCAACGTTTGCAGCATCGTCTTTACCTTGAAGAGCGGCCTGCACCTACTGAGTTTACCACGTCCAAGCACTGTACGAAGCACAATTTATGTATCAATTAATCCTCCCAATAACTCTGAATCAGGCACTATTATTAACCTCATTTTACAGATGAGAAAACTGAGGCGCAAAGAGATTAAGTAACGTACTCGTCTGAAAAAGGAAGACATTCATAAGAAAAATGAAGTCTAAGCCCTCTCAGCCTCTGATATTCCAAGCAACAAATACTTTGGAGAAGAGGAACTAATGTAGACAAGAAATACTCAAAGGTGATCCGAAACCAATTTCCCAACAACAAAAAAAAGCACACCAAAGCCCCAACAGAAATCCCAGACTTGGGCGATTTGGCCAACACTGAATACTCAGATGCTCTCAGGCCACCAAACCTCGTATTTCCCAGCCAGTTCTGCAAGCCCCAAACCTAGTCATTACCCTTGACCTCTCCTCTCCCACCTCCCATCCCGCAGCCCTGTGGGATTTACCTTCTGAGCGTCTTACACTGTCGATTCCGGCCACGTAACTCCATTCTGCAAAGCTGGTGGCCGGCTCCAGATCCACCATTAGCTATTATCTGGGCAGGAAGGCAACAGCCTCCCACCAGCCCCCAGGCCCCAGTCTGCTCCCATCCCCCACCTTCAGCAGCCAGAGGGATCTTTTGAAATTTCAATTTGGACCAGGACACACCCCCATCTCCCGCCCCCTACCTCTAAAAACCCTTCAAAGGTTTCCCATTGTTCTCAAGCCAAAGTCTTTAATTCTTAACTGGGCCTTCTGGGGTCTGCAGGATTCCCTTCCCCAACTTCAGCTTGGGTCTCAGCTCCAGCCTGACCCCAGTCAGCTTGGGAGGCTCTGAAGCCAGCTAGGCTTCTGGCTGGATTCAAATTCTGACTCTGCCATTCACTCACTGTGTGACCTTGTGCAAGTAACTTAACCTCTCTGGGCCTGTAAAATGTGGATAATGACACATCCCCTAGTGTTGACAGGAGTAAATTCGTTCCTTTAGTAATAGTGTTTATTTGGCACAGTGTCTGGCACCACTTAACTATCCCTGTTGTTATCAGGTTAACTCCTACTCATCCTTCAAAACCCAGCACAATTCATTTCTTCAGGGTAACCTTCCTGGACTCATTTCCCAATAAATCAGACTGCCCCTTGCTATTTGTTGCCCTCATGCTGCTATGGCAATCATAAATGAATACTTAATACAAGTTTAATAACTGGATATAAATCCTTATCATTGACTTCTTATTTAGTGTCTGTTTTGTTCAATTCTGTACCTCCCTCTCAGACAGTAGGTGCTCAAAAATAATTTGGTGAATGTTGAACAAGGACTGGCTGAATGAATCAGCCATAAGGATGCCTGAATCCGCCAAAGAATTCGGAAACTCAAGTTTTAAGAGTCAGGAAAACTGAAGCCAGCCAGGGGGGTAACCAGGTTACAAAAGGAAGCTACAGCGATTGGTAGGTAAAGCAAAAGTTGGTGTGGCTGGAGGAGCTGCGTGCAGGGGCGGGTCAACCTAAACTGACTCCTCAGAATTCACAAGAGAGCAGCTCAAACAAAGGAGCAGCTGAGGAGCTGAAGGCCCCCAGGCAGAAAAGGTGTTACCCTGGGGCTGGAAGTTACTTGGGTTTTGGGTCTTCCCATCCTTGCCCCTCTCCCTGCTGTTACCAGCACACACACCCCCGCGCCCCCTCTTCCCCATCTCCCACCTCCCCGGCTCACCAGGACCACGAGCGCTGACTCGCCCCAACGCTTCTTGTCCCAGCTATACCCCAGGCCTCCATCAGCCTAACATCAGAACCTCTGTAGGGTGGCCAGGTTTAGCAAACAAAAATAGAGGACACACAATTAAAGTTGAACTTCAGATAAACAATGAACAGTCTTATAGTCTAAGTCCATCCTGTATTTAATCCGGCACCCCTAACTCTCTGGTCCCATCAAACTCTCCCCAGTAGGGTCTTCTCTTCCTTACCTTTCTGTTTTGGAGTCCTGAGCCTCCTTGGAAGAGCCACTCAGCCCCTCTGACCTGTTTCTGCCTCTGGGTAAGGAAGATAACAGCACAAGCCACCCAGGGTGGAGTTGGGACTCCAAGAAAATGAGCTACCCAATTCTTAGCACCCAATACAGATGCCATAAAGAGCAACCAGTAAGGCTATTCTTCTACTGGATGTCATCTCCTAGGGCCTCACCACAAAGCTTTCTGAGTTACACAGCATGAGTGGCTGAACCCATTTAACAGAGAGGAAAACTGAGGACAGTTAATCAGTGGGAGGGCCAAGAAGCAAAGTCCCCGGTCTTTGGAAGGCTCATGCTAAAGCCCTTCTTGGCTCTTTGTCAGATGTGAAGGTACAGTAAACTGTAAGCCACAGGAAGGCAGGGACTCATCTTGGGTTCTGACGATGGACTCCCAGAGCCTAACACAGTGCCTGGTCCTCAGGAGGTGCGCCATAAATATCTGTGGAATGAGTGAATACAGGTCCACCAGAGTCCCCATGATGTAGGAGAGTGCACACTCTTGTGTGCTCGCTCGCTCGCTCTCTCCCTCTCTCTCTCTCTCCATTCTGTGGATCTTGAACCCAGGTCTGCCTTTCTGTACTTTCTCCATAGCCCCAACTACATTGGGTTGGTGGGGGGAGAGAAGGGGGATTAAGCTTAAGGCAGATTTCTGTTTTTTTTTCTGAAACAAAGCAAAATGACAAAATGCAGATTCAGAAGAAAAGAAACATGACCATGGGCATGTCAAAACAGCCACCTTGGGGCTTCCCTGGTGGCGCAGTGGTTGAGAGTCTGCCTGCCAATGCAGGGGACACGGGTTCGAGCCCTGGTCTGGGAAGATCCCACATGCCGTGGAGCAACTAGGCCCGTGAGCCACAACTACTGAGCCTGCGCGTCTGGAGCCTGTGCTCCGCAACAAGAGAGGCCACGACAGTGAGAGGCCCGCGCACTGCGATGAAGAGTGGCCCCCACTCGCCGCAACTAGAGAAAGCCCTCGCACAGAAACGAAGACCCAACACAGCCAAAAATAAATAAATAAATAAATAAATAAATAAATAAATAAATAAATAAAGTAGCTAAAAAAAAACAAAAACAAAACACAGCCACCTTGGTCGCTTTCTACCTGGGAAGAAAGGACTTCCGAGAACGTGATTCAACACAGTTGCATTCTGCGTTCATCAGACACCCCATACTTTCCCACCTGTGGCAAATTGCCCTGAAACAGTTAGGGGATAAAGGAATTTTCAGGAGAAAAGGATTTTCGAGGGTATCTGAGGAGCTGTGTTGAATCCAACCCAGAGAGCCCACTGAAAATATGGAAACACCTGATGGTCATATGGATTAACTCTCTTTGAGAGTCACCAACGGGTATGCAGGGGCAATCACGGTACCTGTTCTTAACTGCTCCCACCTGGACCTAAAGTCAGACATAAACACTGGGGTCTGACTTACGGAATTATCTTCTATTTCTCACTGATGTTTTCTTTATTCGGAGGTAGGGATGGGATGGCTTCGGGGGATGATAAAAGAAGTCTGGGGTTTGAGACCAATTTGACCAGCATTCATGCTCTTTGTAATTAACCTGAAGTGACTTGCAGGTCTTCTTAGGTTCATTAAATTCTCACCTTTGGGGCACCGCCCCCTTGGCCAATGGCAGCCTAGTCATGGATCTAGACCTGACCAGTGGACCTTTCTCCACGGACGTCCCCTGGAGGAAAGAGACTTTAGCTCCAAGGTCACCTCCTCCAAGAGGCCTTCCTTGATTGCCTTATCTAGTGGCACTGCCCCAGTCCCACCCAGCAATCACCTTCTATGGCATCACCCTGTTGTATTGAGCCCTGTGGTTGTCAGCAGTCACACCATAGGCTGTTCTTTGTTTGTTGACTTATTGGTCTCTTGGTCTCCCCCAGCTAGGTGTTCATCCCCAGGAAGACAGGTCGCTGTCTGGCTAGTTCATTCTGGATCCCCAGCCGTAGAAGGCTGCCTAGTCCAGAGTAGACACTGAGCCAGAGCCTGTTATTCCTCTGATGAATAATAATAATAGTAATAATAATAATAACTCATATTACCTGCCTGCTAACTATATACTCAGCAGGGCTCTTAACTTTTTTTTTTTTGGTGTGTGCTCCAGGTGAGGCTCAAATTAACTTTTTTCATATATTAAGCCATTGAATCCTTCCAGCATTGTGAGGTAGGTACCCTGATTATGCTGCTTTGCCCTGGCTGTTCCCTCCGCCTGGAATGCCCTTCCCCCAGAAAGCCACAGGACTCACCCCCTCTCTTCATTCTGGACTCTGCTCAAATGCCACCAACTCAGAGGCCCTCCCAGCACCCTTTCATCCCGTGTCCTGCTGATAGGGGTTGAACTTTGTCTCCCCCACCAAGAAGCATAATGAATCCCCCACTAGGTCAGAATGCAGCCTTTGGGGAAATAGGATCTTGACAGAGATCAAGTTAAAATGGGGTCATGAGGGTGGGCCCTCATCTAATAAGAGTAGTGCCCTTATACAAAAGGGACATTTGGACAGACATGCACAGAGAGAAGACAGACGATGTGAAGACACACAGGGAGAAGGCCTTGTGAAGATGGAGGATTGGTCTGAGGCTTCTACAAGCCCAGAAATGCCCAAGAGAGACGAAAAAACCACCAGAAGCTAGGAGGAGGCCAGGAAGGATTCCCATGCAGGTTTCAGACGGATCACATCCTTGCTGACAACTTGCTTTCGGATTTCTGGCCTCTAGAACAGCGAAACAATAAACCTCTGTAGTTGTAAGCCACCCAGTTTGTGGCACTTTGTTCACGGCAGCCTGGGAAACCAGGATATCTGCTTTCTTTTCTTCCTTGCACTTACTACCACCTGCTACTGCATGTATTCATTTGTCTGTTTACTCCCAGCACCCACCCTGGGATGCAAGTCTCTCAAGGTCAAGGTCTAACGTTCGTGCATCTGTTACAAAGCCTGGCATGGATTTGTTCCTTCTAGAAGCATTTACTGAGTGCCTACTGTGTGCCAGGTTTTGCTGTAAGTGCTGGGGATACAGCAATGAATGCAACAGACAAAAATCCTTGGCTTTTTGAAATGTAGGGTCTAATGAGAAGAGACAGATAATATACAGGAAATGGGGATGAGTGCTATGGGGAAAAATACAGCAGGAAGGGAAACGGGGAGTTTGGGGTGGGCAGCAGTGATAATCAGCGTGGACAGAGGCCTCCATAAGGAGGTGACAGCTGAGTGGAGACCCCAAGGAGATGAGAGAGGAGGCACAGGGATGTCTGGGGAGCATGTTACAGGTAGGGCCCTGGTTCCCAGCCTGGCGATTTTGCCCCCCAGAGGACATTTGGAAATTTCTGGAGATACGGAGCTGCTATGGGTGGCTAGTACGTAGAGGCCGGGAATGCACTGACATCCTACAATGCACAGGACAGCCCCCAACGACAAAACAAATTAGCCAGCCCCAAAGATCCAGAGCGTGAGGCTGAGAAGCCCAAAGGCACAGGGAAGAGGAAGCCCCGCGCTGAGAGATGCCTGCATGTGTTGAGTGCTGGGTGCTGGGTGCTGGGTTTTGGAGGAATGGCAGGAAGCTCGGCTCGCCCTGCTGGAAGGATTTACACCAGTGGAGGTAATAGTGGTGGAGGAGGTGAGAGGGCACCGAGGAAGGGAGGAACAGGAAGGCCTTTGGGGCCATTTACAAGAGCTCAGTTTTTACTCTAGATAAGATGGGAACTCACTTGCAGCTTGTCAGCAGAGAGAAAGAGACACAGACTGACTTGTCCTGAGTGATCACCTCTGGCTGTGGGGCTGAAAAGAGACCAAATGACAGGGGCGAGGGCAGAAGGAGGGACACCAGTGGGGAGGCTGTGGGAATATTCCAGGCCCCAGGGGAAGGTGGCTCGGACCATAGTGGAGACTGAGGAGGTGGAGAGAAGGGGTAAGATTCTAGATCTGCTTGGAAAGTCCAGCTGACAGGGTTCGTGTGGGTGAGAGAGGCCTGGATGACTTCAGGGTTTTGGGGCCTGAGCTGCTGGAGGATGGAGTCAAAGGGGCCGAGATGGGGAGGCAGTGGGAGGAGCAGGTGGGGAGGAAGCGAGAGGGGGGAGGGACTGTCAGTCACCCAGCTGAGGTCAAGGAAGCAGTTGGATAGCCCAGGGCAGGAGGGGAGTTTGGGCTGGAGATATACATGTGGGAGGGGCACCAGCATATACATGGGACTTAAAGCCATGGTAGGGGATGAGATCACCTAGAACTGGGGGTTCTAAGGGACAAGAAACAGGTCCAGGGACTTCCCTGGTGGCTCAGGGGTTAAGAGTCTGCCTGCCAACGCAGGGGACACAGGTTCGAGCCCTGGTCCGGGAAGATCCCACATGCCGCGGAGCAACTAAGCCCGTGCGCCACAACTACTGAGCCTGTGCTCTAGAGCCCACGAGCCACAACTACTGAGCCTGTGTGCCACAACCACTGAAGCCCGCGCACCGTAATGAAGAGTAGCCCCTGCTCGCCGCGACTAGAGAAAGCCTGTGCGCAGCAACAAAGACCCAACACAGCCCAAAATAAATAAAATAAATAAATTTAAAGCAATAGGTCCAAGGGCCAATCCCTGGGGCTCTCCACAGTTGGAACATTTGGCCCACAAAGATTCCAAGAAGCCTCCGGTGAGGTGGGAGGATAGAGGGGCTTCCTAGAACCCTAGGTAGGAAAGTGTTTGAAGGAGGAAGGCGTCCACCACCTCATCAAATGCTCCTGATCGGGCGAGTTGACTGAGGCCTGATAACTGACCATTGATTGGACTTAGCAACGGGGTGGTCACAGGTGACCATCACACAGGAGCACTTGATATCATCTTTGTTGATGGAAAGTCTGAGACATCCTCAAAAGATGGGCATTTCAAGCTATGTGAAAGAAGCAGAGAAAGAGATGTGGATTCAGTCCTGGCTAGGGCATTTCCTAATTGTGTGACCTTGGACAAGTTCCTGCCTGCCCCAGTTACCCCCAACACTGTCAGGGTAGATGAGATCATGATAAGTAAAGAGGCTCTCAGCCCTGTAAACTTGGAAACGCCTTACAGGGGCCAGCGATTGTTGCCGACTGAGCATTTCTGTAAAGACACCACCGCTGAAATCAACACTCAAGGTCGTTCAGCTTCTGCTGACATCATTCGGCAGAGAACAGACTGAGAATTCTCAACCTTTCAAGAATTGCACGTGCTGTTAGCATGAGGTCCAAAACCTTCGTGCTTCCTGGCAAGGATATAATGCGTGTATTAATCTAAATGATTTTGAATAGGAAATGAATGCATATAGTAAAGAATTAAAATATAGAAAGGTATCGAGGGAAATAGTAAAGAATTAAAATGTAGAAAGGTATCCAGGGAAAAACTAAGTCTCCCTCCCATCTCTGATCCTTTGATGCCCTCCCCAGAGGCAACGACAAGCACCAGTTAGCAGAAAGTGCCTGTGCATCTTCCCCAGCGTGAGACCCTCCCCCTCCTCTTTCTGTTGACATAAACAGTGGCATGTCCCCCACACTGCTCTGCTCCTTGCTTTCTGCACTCATCAGTCTGTCTTGGAGAATTGCTCCCTATCCATAGCCAGAGACCTGGTTTACTTTTTTTTTTTTTAATAAATTTATTTACTTATTTATCTTTGGCTGCGTTGGGTATTCATTGCTGAGTGTGGGCTTTCTCTAGTTGCGGCAAGCGGTGGCTACTCTTCCTTGTGGTGCGTGGACTTCTCATTGCGGTGGCTTCTCTCATTGCGGAGCACGGGCTCCAGGCGCACAGGCTTCAGTAGTTGTGGCGCGTGGGCTCAGTAGTTGTGGCTCACGGGCTCTAGAGCGCAGGCTCAGTAGTTGTGGTGCACGGGCTTAGCTGCTCTGCAACATGTGGGATCTTCCCGGACCAGGGCTCGAACCCGTGTCCCCTGCATTGGCAGGCAGATTCTTAACCACTGCGCCACCAGGGAAGTCCCTGGTTTATTCTTTTTAAATGGCTAAGGAGTAGTATCCATTGTGCAGCTGTATCATAATTTATTTATTTATTTTTAATATTTTATTGAAGTATGGTTGATTTACAATGTTGTGTTAATTTCTGCTGTACAGCAAAGTGACTCAGTTATACATATATATTCTTTTTTTATATAAATTAATTTATTTATTTTTGGCTGTGTTGGGTCTTTGTTGCTGCGTGCAGGCTTTCTCTAGTTGCAGCGAGCTACTCTTTGTTGCAGCGCACTGGCTTCTCACTGCGGTGGCTTCTCTTGTTGCGGAGTGCGGTCTCTAGGTGCACCGGCTCAATGGTTGTGGCTCACGGGCTCAGTAGTTGTGGTGCACAGGCTTAGTTGCTCTGTCGCATGTGGGATTTTCCCAGACCAGGGCTTGAACCCGTGTCCCCTGCATTGGCAGGTGGACTCCTAACCACTGTGCCACCAGGGAAGCCCTATATATATATATATATATATATATATATATATATATATTCTTTTTCATATTCTTTTCCATTATGGTTTATCACAGGATATTGAACACAGTTCCCTGTGCTATACAGGTAGGACATTATTGTTTATCCATTCTATATATACTAATAGTTTGCATCTGCTAATCCCAAACTCCCAGTCCTTCCCTCTCCCACCCTCCCTCCCCCTTGGCAACCACAAATCTGTTCTGTCTGTGAGTCTGTTTCTGTTTCGTAGATATGTTCATTTGTGTCATATTTTACTTTTTTGTTGGCCACACTGTGTGGCTTGCAGGATCTTAGCTCCCCAACCAGGGACTGAACCTGGGCCACAGCAGTGAAAGCACGGATTCCTGACCACTAGACCAGCAGGGAACTCCTTGTGTTGTATTTTAGGTTCCTTGTGTTGTATTTTAGGTTCCGTAAGTGATATTATATGGTTTTTGCCTTTCTCTTGCTGACTTACTTCGCTTAGTATGTATCATAATTTACTTAACCATCTCTCATGGATGGACATTTGAGTTGTTTCCAGTCTTTGGCTATTATGAACAATGCAACAATAAAGATTCTTATTTGTCTGTCTTGGGCAAGGGTTATCCATAGGAAAAATTCCTAGAAGTGGAATTGCCTGATTAATGGGTCTTGGTATATTTCAGCTTTGGTGTAAATATAGGGTGTGTGTGTCTTGAAAATTTGATTTTTTTCTTTTTTTTTTTTTGACCACGCTGCAAGGCTCGCAGGATCTTTTTTTTATATATATATAAATTTATTTATTTATTTTATTTTTTGGCTGCGTTGGGTCTTGTTGCTGCGCGCGGGCTTTCTCTGGTTGCGGCGAACGGGGGGTACTCTTCGTTGCGGTGCGCGGGCTTCTCACTGTGGTGGCTTCTCGTTGCGGAGCACGGGCTCTAGGCTCGCGGGCTTCGGTAGTTGCAGCACGTGGGCTCAGTAGTTGTGGCTCGTGGGCTCTAGAGTGCGGGCTCTAGATCGCAGGCTCAGTAGTCGTGGCGCACAGGCTTAGTTGCTCTGTGGCATGTGGGATCTTCCTGGACCAGGGCTCGAACCCGTGTCCCCTGCACTGGCAGGCGGATTCTTAACCACTGTGCCACCAGGGAAGTCCGGCTTGCAGGATCTTAGTTCCTGACCAGGAATTGAACCCACACCCTCGGCAGTGAAAGCACGGAGTCCTAACCACTGGACCACCAGGGAAATCCCTTGAAAACTGGATGTTATTGCCACATTGCCAATGTGCATGCTACTTGATCGTATGAGAGAGGTACGTGAAGGCAATGTTTTAGGAGTTTCCTTTTGTATGTATTGGGGTGGGGGCAGATTTGGGGTGACAATCTCTGAGACCTGAGGAGGCTGGGTACTTCTGGAGCAAGTCCACAGCCTGGGGCTGGACATTCTAAGGAAGAGATGCTCCTTCTTCTTATAGAGCTACGGCAGGCCTGCTGGGAAGACAGCAGAAGATATTAGCAGAATAGATATTTACCAAACCCACGCTGTATTAGCTCAGAGTTCAGCCCTTAGGACATGCAAAGAGAGATTCCTCAAAAAACAAACAAACAAACAAAGACAAAAAAAAAAAATCCCTAGCATGTAGTGCAAGGAGATGAAGTCAAAAGTTAATATGGGAATTAGATTAAAAGCTAGAGAACAGTAAAAATGCCAGGATGCACATCTGCTACCCACTGAGTAGCAGACACAGAATACTGGAGGTTTTTTGGACAAGAAACTGGGTGAGTTTGGATGTACAAGCTTATAGGAACAGGTGACATTTGTTCTACGCTGGGCAAAGCAGCGTCATCTCTTGTAAATGTCAAGACAATCCCCTAGGCTTGGAGCGCTTGTTGTCTCCAGCTAGCTATGGGGAAACTGGGGGTCAGAGAAGCTCAACCAGTGGTGCCCAGCAAGTAAACGGCAGAATCAGGATGTGAACACTGTTCTTTCTGACACCAAGTCCCACTATTTTTTTAAAAAATAAATTTATTTATTTATTTATTTAGGCTGTGTTGGGTCTCCGTTGCTGCACGCAGGCTTTCTTTAGTTGCGTCGAGTGGAGGCTACTCTTCATTGTGGTGCGCGGGCTTCTTCTTTTTTTTTTTAATAAATAAATAAATAAATATTTATTTATTTATTTTTGGCTGTGTTGGGTCTTCGTTGCTGCGCGCAGGCTTTCTCTAGTTGCAGCGAGCGGGGGCTATGCAGTGCGCGGGCTTCTCATTGCGGTGGCTTCTCTTGTTGTGGAGCACAGACTCTAGGCCTGCAGGCTTCAGCAGTTGTGGCACATGGGCTCAGTAGTTGTGGCTCGCGGGCTTAGTTGCTCCGCAGCATGTGGAATCTTCCCGGACCAGGGCTCGAACCCGTGTCCCCTGCATTAGCAGGCAGATTCTCAACCACTGCGCCACCAGGGAAGCCCAAGGCCCGCTTTTAAAGACACCCAAGGAGAGCTTCCTGGAGTGGGTCATGCTTGAGCTGGGAAGGACAGGTCAGACTTCGAAACTCAGAAAGTACCAGGAGGCCCCTGCCAGGCAGGGGACACTCAGGAGGTCAGACTCCAGAAGGTGGAAACACTTCCTGGCCCAGGACCTGAGAGTGTGCGTGCTAGCACGTGGATGAAGCTCGGAGACGTCACACTGAGAGAAATAAGGCAGACACAGGATAAATGTTGTATGATCCACTTATAAGAGGGACCTGGACAGGCAACTTCACAGAGACAGAAGGTAAAAAGGTGGTTACCAAGTTGTGGAGGGATGGGGGATGGCAGATGGGGAGTGAACACTGAATGAGTTTGGAGTTTCATTTTGGGAAGATGAAAAAGTTCTGGAGATGGATGGTGGTGATGGTTGTACAACAATGTGAATGTACTTGGGCCTTCCCTGGGGGTCCAGTGGTAAAGAATCCACCTTAAAATGCAGGGCACACGGGTTCGATCCCTGGTCGGGGAACTAAGATTCCACATGCCACGGGGCAACTAAGCCCAAGTGCCACAACTACTGAGCTGGAGAGCCTCAACTAGAGCCCGCGTGCCGCAAACTACAGAGCCCATGTGCCCTGGAGCCCGCACGCCACAACTAGAGAGAAGCCCACTCGCCGCAACTAAGACCTGATACAGCCAAAAATAAAACAAACAAATAAATAAATAAATAAATAAATAATCTTTAAAAAACAAACAATGAGAATGTACTTAATGCCACTGAACTGTACACTTAAAATGGTAAATCTGTGTTGTGTATATTTACCACAATTTAAAGAAAAAAGCCTGCATCATCCTTGCCTCCTATCTTACATGTATACACACACCCCACCAGCAGATCCTAAGCCCTTCGCTTCAAAATAAATCTGAAAAATAGATAACCAACAAAGGGGATTTCCCTGGTGGTCCAGTGGTTAGGGCTCTGCGCTTCCACTGCGGGGGGCACGGGTTTGATCCCTGGTTGGGGAAGTAAGATCCTGCAAGACGCGCAGCACAGCCGAAAAAAAAAAGATAACCAACAAGGACCCACCATATAGCACAGGGAACTATACTCAGTATTCTGTGATAACCTACAAGGGAAAAGAATCTGAAAAAGAATATATATATATATATATATATATATATATATATATATATATATATACACACACATAATATATATGTATAAGTGGATCACTTTGCTGTACACCTGAAACTAACACAATATTGTAAATCAACTGTACTCCAGTAAAAATGAATCACTCAATCTGAGTCTAGCTTCTCCTCAGCACCCTCCCTGCTCCCTACCATAACACAAGCCACACCATCACCATCTCCCGCCTGCCTGGGTGAGGGTGTCAGTTGCCTCAGTGGACCTGCTTCCGCCCCTGGTCAGGCCACAGTCCATCCTCCACACTCCGGACAGCGGGACAGTCAGATCAGGTCCCTCTTCTGATCCGAATCTGCCTGGGGCCCCACCCCACCATGAAGTTAGAATCTCTACCATGACTTGAAAGTCATGGAAATGCTTTAGAACCAGACAGAAGTGGAGGGTACACAGCATTGTGAACATACCATGTGCCACCGAATTGTTCACTTTATTTTTTTTAGAAAGCAATTAATTTTTAAAATATTTCTTTATTTGGCTGCACCGGGTCTTAGTTGCGGCACTCGGGATCTTCAGCGGAGCATGCGGGCTTCTTAGTTGCAGCATGCATGCAGGATCTAGTTCTCCAACCAGGGATTGGACCCGGGCCCCCTGCATTGGGAGCACAGAGTCTTACCCACTGGACTACCAGGGAAGTCCCCGAATTGTTCACTTTAAATGGTTAATGTTAAGCGAGTTTCACGTCAATAAATTATTTGCCAAGGGCTTCCCTGGTGGCGCAGTGGTTGAGAATCTGCCTGCCAATGCAGGGGACACGGGTTCGAGCCCTGGTCTGGGAAGATCCCACATGCCGCGGAGCAACTAGGCCCGTGAGCCACAATTTACTGAGCCTGCGCGTCTGAAGCCTGTGCTCCGCAACAAGAGAGGCCACGACAGTGAGAGGCCCGCGCACTGCGATGAAGAGTGGCCCCCACTTGCCGCAACTAGAGAAAGCCCTCGCACAGAAACGAAGACCCAACATAGCCATAAATAAATAAATTAAAAAAAAAAAAATTATTTGCCAAAATATTTTGAAAGCTGGCTGCAGTCCAGCTAAAACACTAAGAAGGTTCTATAGTGTAGAAGTGGGGGCCACTGAACTTGTAACTCTAAAGAGGACCAGACAGGAACAAGCCTGCTCGAGAAGGAAGTTTGCACGAGTTAACAAACAAGGCCCCCAGGCTCTACACGATCTGTCCTCCAAGCCCCATCTCTCTGGTGTCCTCTCCTTCCCACCCTCGCAGCTCACCCCACTCCTTCCGTGATGCGCCTCCACCTGTTCTTTCTCCACATTGAAATCCTCAGGCCTCAGGGCCTTTGCACTTGCCATTCGCTCTCCTTGGAATGCTCTTTTCTCATATACTTCTTGGCACCTCCCTCCTTCATTCAGGTTGTTGCCCAGGAATCACCTCCCTGGTTATTCTGTTTAAAATAGCACCCCCAGCCCACCCCATATTCCATTCTCCTCTCACCCTGCTTTGTTTCTCTTCCTATACTTATAGTTACGGGCTGATTTGTGTCATCCCCACCCCCTGATTCATATATTGGAGTCCTAACCCCAGTCTCTGTAAATGTGACCTTACTAGGAGATAGGGTCTTTACAGAGGTCATCACGTTAAAATGAGGTCTTTAGGGTGGGTCATAATCTAATATGACTGGTGTCCTTATAAGAAGAGGAAATTTGGACACAGAGACAGACTCACACAGAGGGAAGATGATAGAAACAGATGCAGGGCTGGGACTTCCCTGGTGGTCCAGTAGTTAAGATTCTGCGCTTCCTTTGCAGGGGGCACGGGTTCGATCCCTGGCTGGGGAACTAAGATCCCACATGCTGCAAGGCGTGGCCGAAAAAAAAAAAAGAACCAGATGCAGGGAATAGATGGCCATGTACAAACCAGGGAGAGAGGCCTGGAAAAAATCCTTCCCTTATAGCACTCAGAAGGAAACAACCTCGCCCACACACTGATTTTGAACTTCTAGTCTGTAGAACTATGAGACAATACATATCTGTGGTTTAAGCCACCCAGTCTGTGGCACTTTGTTATGGCAGCCCTAGCAAAAGAACCCACTTAACCACTATCTGTCCTATTCTGTATCTGTCTGTTTCCCATCTGTCTCCCCACCTGCTCCACCACCACTGGAAGACCAGCTCCATGAGCGCCATGGATTTCTATCTGTTTTGGTCACGGCTGTATGTGCAGGGCCTAGGATGTGTCTGGCAGGTTGCAGCGAGTTGGTACATTTCCGGGAAGGAATGAAAGAATGCATGTGTCTGCTCCATTCCTGGGGGAGTGAGTGTGTTGAGGTGAAGGGCTGTGTAGGGGAGCTGTGAGTTAAGTTTAGACTGAGGGGTGGGTAAGGATAAGAAAAATATGCTGTCTTGTCCTGTGTGGTCACTATTCTCCAAATACATAAAACCCTGTATGAAGTGTTACAGAGGAGAAAATCAAGGTTCAGAGAGGGGAAGTGTAGTAGGTTGATGAATGGCCCCCAAAGATATCAGAACCTGTAAATGTTACCTTGTTTGGAAAAGGCGTGATTGCAGATGTGACTAAATGGAGGATGTTGAGATGCGAGATTATCCTGGATTATCCAGGTGAACCCTGAATGCAACCCCATGTATCCATCCCTCTAAGAGAAAGGCAGTGGGAGATTTGAAGACAGAGAGGTGGAGGCCATGTCACCGGGGAGGCAGAGACTGGAGTGATGTGGTCACAAGCCAAGGAAAGGCAGCAGCCCTCAGAAGCTGGAAGAGGCAGGGAACGGATTCTCCCCTGGAGCCTCCAGTTCTGCTGACATCTTGATTTCCACCCAGTGACACTGATTTTCGACTTCTGGACTCCAGAACTGTGAGAGAATACGTTTCTGTTGTTTTGAGCCAAACAAAAACAAAAGCAGCCTAACTCTATATAAGGCATCTGAGTGTCAGGGACACTCCGCAAGCCTCTACCCCATCCGCTGCCCCCACTCTGGACAGAGCCACCATCATCTCATGCCTGGACCTCCATGTACGGCTTCCTTCTCGGTTCCCTCACATCCATGCTTATCCCCCAACCATACTACCTTCTCCATGCTTAGAGTGACCTGGGGATTGGGTTTCTCCTCACCTCAAAACCCTGCCTTCGGGGAATTCCCTGGCAGTCCAGTGGTTAGGACTCCTTGCTTTCACTGCCAGGGCTGGAGTGCGGTCCCTGGTCAGGGAACTAAGATCCTGCATGCCATGTGGCATGGCCAAAAACCAACCAACCAACCAACCAACCCTGCCTTCTCATTGCACTTTGGATCTCTTCCAAAATTCCTGACATAGCCTCTAAGGCCCAGCCCAGGGGTCCAGAACTTAAATGTTTACAGGGGTCCAACACTTTAAGGCCAATGAGGAACTCAGTTTTAACTTCATAAGTTAAAGCTCCATCTCCAGCCCTCCTCAGCTCCAACTGTTAGCTGCTACTCAGAAATGTGAGCCCAATATGGCCAGATCTTATGTTTTTTTAAGAAAATCTGGAAATTCAGATTTTTATGGAAAACCACTCAAAAAAACCCCACAAAAACCCACAAAACGCAGCTCAGTCCATTTTTAAAAAATATGGAACAGGCAAAAATTTACAGGGCTGCTCCACGGGCATCTCCGGCCCATGAACCACTGGTTCTTGACTTCGGGGCAGCTGCTATGAGTCCTGCTGGCCTCTCTCTCTTCCCTGCATGTCAGCTGGGCTACTTTTAGTTTTAGTTTTAGTTCCTAAAACTGAGCCCCTGCTTCTGCCTTCCAGCTCTTTCCTCTGCTCTGAACGATGCCCTGCTTTGCCTCCCTCTGAGCCTGACGGCGTACTGACTCATCTGCTTCTCAACTTCCACAGAATTCTCCCGAAAAAGCCTGCTCTGGCCGCCCCCAGCTAAGTTAGCCCCCTCGTCCCAGTTTGAATCTCCCTTTACTCTTTTTTGTTTCCTTTGTAGTGCTTACCGCATTGGGAAGAATCGATTCATTGGGGAAATCACTTGTGGAATTCAGGGCTTCCCTGGTGGCGCAGTGGTTACGAATCCGCCTGCCAATGCAGGGGACACGGGTTCGAGCCCTGGTCCAGGAAGATCCCACATGCCGCGGAGCATCTAGGCCCACGAGCCACAACTACTGAGCCCGCGTGCCTAGAGCCCATGCTCCGCAACAAGAGAAGCCACCACAATGAGAAGCCCGCACACCGCAACGTAGAGTAGCCCCCGCTCACCACAACTAGAGAAAGCCCACATGCCGCAATGAAGAGCCAAGGCAGCCAAAAATAAAATAAATAAATTAAACTTGTGGAATTCAATCTCCCCCTCCCAGGATGTCACTTCTGAAATGCACCTATCTTTCTGCACATCTTTTTCACATCCTTTTGCAGGGCGTCCCCAGCCTGCCTGGCACAGGTCCCTCATGTGGTCCATGCACAGTTAGGTGTGACCATGTGACTAATGTAGGGCCACCTCAGTCATTGGGCTCAGAAGGGAAGTGATTTGCCCGAGGTCACATGGCCTGAAGGTGCCTGAGCTGGGTTTGAATCCAGGGCTGTCTGTTTCAGGGCAGAGTTGCTTCTTTCCTGAGCAAAGGAGAGAACTCGCGTGACTCCTTTCTAAGCGTTAAGATGCTCTCCTGCTTGGCTGTATCCAGGGTGGACCAAGGATGTGGGGATGGCCTGGCACTGACCACCCCGGGGATGGCAGAGCCACGAGACGGAAGGAACTGAGGGTCCTGAGTGACCATGTGGAGCTGAGCTGCCCTTCAGGCTCCCATGAAGCCAGCATCCCTCCCTGCTCCTATGCTGAGCAAGTCTAGGAGCTGACTGATTCCCGGAAATCCTTGCTCCTGGAATATAAGACTGAACCCACTAAATTAGCTTACTTATCAAGGTTGAGACTCACCCTTGCTTTGTTGTGCCCAACCGTCCAAAGCTCTCATGTCAGACTCTGCCAGTTCTAACTAGTTCCCTGTCTGGCAAGACCTGTTGACAAATCACCTAGTTCAAGGCCCTACGATCCTGTAAGTCTCCTCCCCTGCCTTCTGCCTTCTGAGATACTACTGCCTCTCTCAACGTGCTCTGGCTTGAACAACAAACTTTTTGGTGACTATTTTGAGGAGTCAGAAGCTGACGTTGGAGTCCCTTGATGAGCAATCTAACTTTTACACCAATCAATCCATTGCTTGATAGAGAAAGAAACTCACATGGGCAAGGTGATGCTGATGTCAGCATATTAAGCATAAATCATATTCTGTAAAATTGCCCTGGGAAACCCTTCCTGGCACCATTGTTGAGAGTCCATACTACCTCTCAGTTAGTCCAGACCTGACAGCTCTCCCTCTTCCATTAGAACAAAATAACTGTTTCTTTGAGCTCTAGATGAAGCAGTTGTTTAGAGGTAAACTGTATGCAAATATGCATCTTTGATGGCTAGAATCACACTTACTATAAGGAGTGGACTGGGGTGACCAACTCCTCCTGGTTTGCTTGGGATTGTCCGTTTTCTAAAACTGAAAATCCCACATCCCGAGAACTCCTCAGTCCCAGGCCAACAGGGACCGTTTGGTCACCCTAAAACAGAGCTGCCTGGAAGAGGCACACTTAAATCAAGGCCGACCCAAGGACCAAGAGGGATAAGTGTCCATCACTGCCTTCCTCAGATCCTCAAGCTCCAGTGGGTTGGTGGATAGACTCAACTATAAAATTTAAATTAAAAAAAAAAATAAATTTATTTATTTATTTATTTTTGGCTGCGTTGGGTCTTCATTGCTGCACACGGGCTTTCTCTAGTTGCGGTGAGAGGGGGCTACTCTTCCTTGTGGTGCACGGGCTTCTCATTGTGGTGGCTTCTCTTGTTGCGGAGCACGGGCTCTAGGTGCACAGGCTTCAGTAGTTGTGGAGAGCGGGCTTCAGTAGTTGTGGAGAGTGGGCTCTAGATAGCAGGCTCAGTAGTTGTGGCACACGGGCTTAGTTGCTCTGCGGCATGTGCGATCGTCCCGGACCAGGGCTCGAACCCGTGTCCCCCGCACTGGCAGGCGGACTCCTAACCACTGCGCCACCAGGTAAGTCCTGGCAGGTGGATTCTTAACCACTGTGCCACTGTCCCTTGTCTGTTTAAGAAAATACACCCAGCTAGAAATAAAATGTTATTTAACACAGATTTCTTTGTAAAGTGTGCGGATCTATGTGTTTGGGTAAATTAAAGGGATTTCGAATGAGGATCCACTACTTTTGTCTCTGTAACTACACTCTACCTGCATGTGAGTTCTCGGAGTTAATCTGCTTTTCTGACCAGAAACTCTCCATTTCTTGAGTGTAGACATCAGCTGTGGGTCCCTTTGTTCTCTCCCTCTGTTAGGGGAAACACTGACTGAAACCACCCACCCTGGCCAGGCACCACAGTAACCATTTGCATGAGTTACTTTAAGACAAGTTACTTTATGAGAAAGAGGTTCTGGTAAGGAACACGTAACTAACAAGCTACCACCGACTGGAAGAATTCGGGGAAAGGTCAAAAGGAGAGAGGAGACGCCAGTCCATATGCCCCAGCAACCTCCCAGAGGCACCACAGTAACCATTTGCATGAGTTACTTTAAAACAAGTTACTTTAAGACAAGAGGTCCTGGTAAGGAACACGTAACTAACAAGCTACCACCAACGGGAAGAATTCGGGGAAAGGTCAAAAGGAGAGAGGAGACGCCAGTCCATATGCCCCAGCAACCTCCCAGAGGCACCACAGTAACCATTTGCATGAGTTACTTTAAAACAAGTTACTTTAAGACAAGAGGTCCTGGTAAGGAACACGTAACTAACAAGCTACCACCAACGGGAAGAATTCGGGGAAAGGTCAAAAGGAGAGAGGAGCCGCCAGTCCATATGTCCCAGCAACCTCCCAGAGGCACCACAGTAACCATTTGCATGAGTTACTTTAAAACAAGTTACTTTAAGACAAGAGGTCCTGGTAAGGAACACGTAACTAACAAGCTACCACCAACGGGAAGAATTCGGGGAAAGGTCAAAAGGAGAGAGGAGACGCCAGCATATGTCCTAGCAACCTCCCAGAATCCTTCTCGCTGGAATCCATCTTGGCTGAGTGATGCATGCACCACCAGGAAGGACCCTGAGTCAGAATTACTGGCCAGAGACAACCCGTAAACTAACCCCATTACCGTAAAACCCGAGACTGTGAGCCACGTGGCAGAGCAGTTCTCCTGGGGTCCCTGACCCTCCTGCTCTCCCCCCCCCGGGCGCCCCTTCCCAATAAATTCTCTTGCTTTGTCAGCACGTGTGTCTCCTCGGACAATTCATTTCCGAGTGTTAGACGAGAGCCCACTGTCGGGCCCTGGAAAGGGTCCTCCTGGAGCTCACATCTAGGTACTTAGTAAACTGTTCCTTTATTTGTTCGTTTGTTCATTCATTCTAGGGACAGTGGAATGTAGACTTTGAAAAGTTTGCCTTAAGGGCCCCAAATTTAAATTTCTAACAGTGGCTACACTGCGGAGTCCACAGTACATCATTATTAATCATTAACTCACCTTCCTGGTGTGCATTTCTATTTTTGTATATTAATTTGTTCTCTGCTTAAGGGGAAGAAAATTCTGTTGCTGTAAAAAAATGTAGGCGTTTTAACAAGGCTGCCTTTGCCTGGCCTGGCCCGGCCACCCCTCCTCCTCCCAGTCCTTCATTCTGAGTGAGATCTACCCTAGTGACTTAGGAAGGCTGCCTCTGGAGCAGGGCTGGGACCTGGGGGAGACCAGAGAGGCCCAGGGCCTCACATTTAAGGAGGCGCTTGCTCTCAGGCGCCCGCTCAGCACTCGCATGACCCTGAGTGGCAGCACCTCCTTAAATGCTGCCTTCTGGGTGCCTCCTCACCCCACCCCAGTCCCAGCCTGCTTTTCAGAGTCCAGGGCTGTAGAGACCTGGCTCTGTGACAGACCAGGAGGTGGCCAAGCCCAGTGACGGGGGTTTTAGGCTACGAGTGAGGGTCTTGGTGAGGATTAGGGGAGAAGGTGTTTGTAAGGGGATTTGCACTGTGCTTTGCATACTGCAAACGCTTAACTGTTTGCTTCCCTTTTACCAATTCTTCCCCTAGCCAAGGCCCAGGCCAGGAGCCTTCTGGAGTTTCTCTAGTTTCTTCCTCATAAAACCCAGGAGAAGCCTGCATCTCAATTCTCATTCTACAGATGAGGAAACCAGGCTCTGAAACCAGGTCTCCCTCTAACTCCAGCTCTTTCCTAACTACCCAGAGTTGGGGGCTTTATTATAAATAGCAAGTTGGGTGCTTCTTGGCTGGGGGTTTTCAATCCTCACTGGTGTCAATATCACCTGAGGAGTTTGTAAAAAGCACAGGTGCTTTGGAAAATACTGAATCAATTGGTCTGGGGAGAGGACCATGCATTGATACAGTTTTTAAAGAGCTCCAGGGACTTCCCTGGTGGTCCAGTGGTTAAGACTGTTTCAAATGCAGGGGGCGTGGGTTCATCCCTGGTTGGGGACTAGGATCCCACATGCTGCCTGGCACAGCCAGGAAAAAAAAAAAAAAAAGAGCTCCAGCTGATTCTAATGTACAGCTAGAGTTGAGAACAAAAAGCATTTTAAGCTATCCCTAAAGAGAACTCCAAGAGGTCATTCTGAATTTCAGCCTCTCGTGAGTTGTGTGTGTGTGTGTGTGTGTATGTGTGTGTGTGCACACACATCCATGCAAGCTTTGCAGTCAGGAAGAGATTTTTTTTTTTTTTTCCCAATTTCAGCTCCACTTTTCAAACAGCTGTGATTTAGGGGAAATCTCTTTACCTCTCTGAGCCAACTTGAGTACCATCAGAATCACCTAGAGACTTTATTAAACACTGAAAGACCTGCCCCATAATTTAATCAAAACGTCTTAGTTGGGGCTGAGAATCGCAAGTCCCCAGGTGCTCTGCTGGTCCAGGGAACACAGTTTGAGAATCATTGCTCTGAGTCCATTGCCACGGTAATAAACAATCCCTGATCAGGTCACCATCTCCCATTTCAGGCTCAATCCTTGGCACCTGCCAGGTGTATTGCATTCCCTCCATGCAGCAATGGGGTTCCATGATTATCATTATTTTATGGAGGAGGTAACCCAGGCTCCCAAATGTGAAGTGACTTGGCCAGGGTCACACACAGCTGGAAAGTTGCCAAAGTCTGGGTTTGAACGCTGGTCTATGTAATTAAAGGCAGGAGAGGACCTGTGCCATCAACTTCTTTGCAGGCATCAAGGCAAGCTCTCCCACTAGCTGCTGGAGCTCGCAACGAAATCCGCGCGGCACACTCAAGGCTACAACAGGCAAAAGCCTCCGGGCTTCTTACCTGATTCAGCTGCTTGCAGAGGCCAGCGCTGAACTCCGTGGAGGAATGGCGCCCCCTGGTGTCTGTTTGGAGAGCAGCGTTCCGCTCCCCTAACGGGGCGCTCTGGTCTTCTGAGTCATCGGAATTCTTGGGCCTCATTACTAACATGGAAACTATGATTCAGTTCATTCCATCCACAGAAAGAACTCCGGGTGTTGAAAGGGGGTGGGGACTTAAGAGCTGAGGAATGTGAAGGAAGGGCGGTGGACCGGGCCCTGGGGATCTCAGGGGGCTGGGGTAAAATGGTGAAGATGGTGAAAGCACAGCTGAGAACAATTGGGACTTTCACCTTTTGACCTTCCCCAAGACTTGTGCTGAGGAATTTCCAGTACTAAATCTCCTAGGGTTGTTATCAAAGTCCGGCGTGTTCCCTGAAGGCCAGCGTCCACTTCCTGATCTGGTCCATTTGTTCATTCATTTATTCATTCAACAGATATTTTTTGAGTGCCCACTATGTGCCAGCACTATTCTAGGTTCTGGGAATACAGAAATACGCAGGACAGAAGCCCTAGAATGATCTATGAATGAATGAATAGAACACAAAGAGAAAAATTAAAAGGGGGAATGGAGACCTCACTGAGAAGATGACATTTAAGCAAAAACATGAGAGAGAAAGAGGCAGATATCTGGGGAAAGAATGTTCCAGGAAGAGAGAATGGTAATAAGAGCAAAGGCCCTGGGGCAGGGCAAGTATGTATGTTTGAGGACTTGGACTAAGTTCTTTTTTTTTTTTTTTTAATTTTTAAAAATTTTTATTTATTTATTTATTTACTTATGGCTGTGTTGGGTCTTCGTTTCTGTGCGAGGGCTTTCTCTAGTTGCGGCAAGTGGGGGCCACTCTAAATCGTGGTGCGCGGGCCTCTCATTATCGCGGCCTCTCTGGCTCCACAGAGAGGAGCACAGGCTCCAGACGCGCAGGCTCAGTAATTGTGGCTCACGGGCCCAGTTGCTCCGCGGCACGTGGGATCCTCCCAGCCCAGGGCTCGAACCCGTGTCCCCTGCATTGGCAGGCAGACTCTCAACCACTGCGCCACCAGGGAAGCCCCAGGACTTGGACTAAGTTCTTGATGGCAGATTGGGATATATTTTTTCATATCAAGGAACCACTTGCCCTGTTATGAATGGAATGGTTTTCACTAAATTCCAACATATAAATACTTATTTCAGCCTGATCAGGGCGGGTTGAGGAGAGCGCAGGAGGTGAGAAAGGGGGAGATGGAGCTATAAACAAGTCTTCGAGAAATTTTACTAAAATAAGGAGCAGAGAAATGGTGCAGTCCCTGGAAATGACATCTAGGAAGGGGTCCAGGTGGAAGACACATAGAAAGACTCATGTGCATGTTGACCTTGGATGACCCCAGGATTTGGGTCCTGGATCCTGTCCTCCTAGAGGATTTTGTTTAGTGCCAAGATTTTAACTGGCATCTTGATGTTGATGACTTCCCCATTTATGTCTGCTAATTTATGTCCCCTAAGCACATCCAAATCTACAGACTGGTATCTCCAACCATTGTCAATTGTCTCATTTTGAACGCTTGACTGCTCCATCGAAAACTGCCCCCTTCCATTTGGCTTTGATAAGCACAAAAGTGAGGGCTGGTCTTTGTTCTCTCTTCCCTCCCACTCCATATCCAGGAATGGCAAGCCCTGTGGGCTCCAGCTCCCATGCATGTCCTTCCCCACCACTCCCCATCTCTCGGTCTCCTTGCGTCCCACCCTCGCCCACCGCAGTTTCCTACCCAGTAGTCAGGTGGATCTGAAGAAATAAATCATGCCAGACGGCTACTTAAAATTCTCCATTGGTTTTCCATAACAAAGAGAAGAAAATCTCTTTTCCATGGCCTCCAAGATCCTGCATGATGGTGACCTGGCCTCTGATTTCATTTCATACATCCTCTGCCGCCTCCATTACACAAACCCCACCTGGCATTTCTCAAAGATTCCCTTCCAAGGGAATTTTCCTAGAGATACTCTCTTCCAATGTCTTCGCATGGCCAGCTCCTTCTCATCCTGCAGTCTCAGCTTAAATGTCACCTCCTTGAGAGGCCTCCCCTGGTGCCCTTTCTAAAGTGGCCTCCCCAGCAGATGCTTTTGTGTAAACGTAGCCTCTCTGCCCCATAAAACACAATCTCCTACTCTAGTGCTCATTAGTTCCTACCACCTGGTTTCCTGGACTAGCCCCAGGTCCTGGTTTTCTAGAAGCCTGGTTCTTCAGCCTTTCTTTTGAGTCAATGAACTCCCCCACAGCCTACCAATACATTCTTTTTTTTTTGCTTAATTTAGCCTATTTTTGCTTAATTTAGTGGTTTCTGTCACTTGCAACTAAAGAATGCTAAGGATTATAGCCTCCACTATCAGGGTTCGAAGAGAATTCACTGAGCTGTACCTAAGAAGTGCTTTAGGTCAATAAAATAATAATAATTATGATAATTGAGGAGAGAGCAATAATAATAATATGAAATTCACAACCCTTATTGAGCACTGTATTAGCATGTAGGTTCTATAGCTGTACAAAGACCAAAAGAGAATAGGAGACTAAACAATATAGATTTTTATTTCTCACTTAATAGTCCATATGCAAGGAGTCAAGGGCTGTTTGGGTGGCTCTGTCTTGTTGCTCAGTATCATCAATATGTGGTTTCCACCTGATGGCGCAAAATGGCTATTTCAGCTCCCAAGTGGGAAGGGAGAGGTAGGGCGCTGTCTTCTTTAAGGTCTTGATTCAGGAAGTTGCATACATTACTTCTGTTCCCATCCCATTGGCTGGAACTTTGTCAGGTGGCCACGCCTAGCTGCAAGGAGAGCTGGGAAATGTAGTCTTTAACTGGGCAGCTGTGTGCTTCCTTCTAGTCACATTCTGCAAGGAAAACTCTATGCTGATTACTAACAGTGTCGGCATACGTTTTGCGTTTACACAGTCTTGTGTAACAGAGTTCATTTTTTTTTTTTTCACTTTGTTTTTAAGACCTACTCACGTCTCTGTGAACATCTAGTCCGTTCCTTCTGAGTACTTTTCCATACTCTGTGCATCCGTCACATTTTACCAACACACCGTCCTAGTGATGGACCTTCATCCCTGCCTCCACCTCTACACATGTCGTTACAATGGGCATCTTTGTGCATGTCCGCTGTGGAGCAAACGAGCAGCTCTGTGGGTGCTATACTGAGGAGAGGAGACGCCAGGTCCTTGGGTGTGCAGGCGGCAAGCACTCCTAGGTTGCTCTCCAGCACAGCTGCTCCCGGTCTTTATTCCCACCAGCAGCCATGGGGGTTTCTACAGTCCCCAGAAGTTCTTTATTCATCTTTATTATATGCGTAGTTGGACATCTGTTGTTTTTGTCCTGGCCATATCCATTCTTCTTTTTCTGGTCACTGCACCCTAGTGTTCCTTTGGGGAACTACCTCCAATCTTAATCCATGTGATTCGCATGGAACTGACCTTGCTCTTTCACTTCCTGGTTTGACCATGTGACTGTGCACTGGCCAGTCAGCATGTTGCATCTCTCAATCAATCAAGTGAAGGCACCTGACTCAAGCGGGGCCAAATTAGAGCCAATTTAGCACTTGCACTGGAATTGTTGGGGAAAACGCTCTCTCCTTCCCTGGGGCTGGCTAAGCTGGCTAATCATCACTGCTACTATCTTAGGTGAGAAGCTGCTTGAGGGGTGCAGCCTTCACAGAAGAAAGCATAGCTGAGGGATGAAGACCAAATATTGATGTTGTTGCTTGTGCCCCTGGAACTGACCATGCCTGAAGCTGATGTGCACTGAAACTGACATAAGCCAATAAATTCTTTCTCTGCTGAAGCCAATTTGAGGTGGGCTCAGGTTACTCACAGCCAAAAGGATTCACTCACAGCCCTTGCCCTATCCATCCTGTTGCCAAGCACACAGTGGGTCAGAGAACAAATGTTTGTTGAATGAATGAGTGAGTCCATGTGTGGGAATAAATAAGACATGAAAAACAGCCCCCATGAGCTCTCCAAGAGTTCAGATGAGGTAGTACTACTGGGAAGGCCCATAAATAAGAAAATGGACTTTTAAAAAATTCCTTTTGCTAAAGTCAAATTATAAAGCTGAACAAGACATAGGTAAACTCATGCACTGCCGTTCACAGTTTTGTTCTTTTTGCTCTTAAACAATCAAGTAATCCTCATTAAACTAGGAAGGTAACTTAAAACCCAGCCACATTCCACCTAGAGGGATGGAGACCAGACAAGCAGGCACAAGACTTTCTCTTCTACAGCTTTCCAGGGATGTTTTCCTTTGTGCTTACTTTTATGAAAAGTGTGTTGACATAGGTACTAAGAAATCCCAAGAGTGCCACCCATCTGACAATGATTTGAACTAAAAATAAAATTTGAATGTTTTAGTCTTTGAATTTTTTTATTCATAAAAAAGTAATATGTGGGGACTTCCCTGGTGGTCCAGTGAGTAAGACTCCGGGCTCCCAATGCAGGGGGCCTGGGTTTGATCCCTGGTCAGGGAACTTGATCCCACATGCATGCCACAACTAAGAAGTCCGCATGCTGCAACTAGAGATCCCACAAGCTGCAACTAAGACCTGGTGCAGCCTAAGTAAGTAAGTAAGTAAATAAACATTTTCTTCCAAAACAAGGAATCTGGAAGTAGGTAGCTGCTGTCGCTGGGCGAATGATACAGAGCCAGCTACTCTGTGATCATCTTGGGCTTTCTCTCATGGTGCAACAAGATGGCTGTTGTAGCTCCAGGCATCACGTCAGTGTGCAAGGCAGGAAGAAGTAAGGGAAGGGCTGGAGCCAGTTTCGTCTGTCCCATTTATCAGGAAAGCAAACATATTCCTGGAAATACAACAGCATAGCTGGCAACCACAGCTGCAAAGGATCTCTCCAGCTTCTAAAATAGGAGGAAGAAAAG
Organism: Balaenoptera acutorostrata; assembly: GCF_949987535.1. Lineage (NCBI taxonomy): Eukaryota > Metazoa > Chordata > Mammalia > Artiodactyla > Balaenopteridae > Balaenoptera > Balaenoptera acutorostrata. Next base: position 76,381,954 of record NC_080078.1, read on the forward strand.
AATCAGAGGTTGGGAACAGTAGCTGGTTCAGCCAGTTGGCTATATCTGGCACAAGAAACATAAAAAAGCCATAGTGTTTTGGAATATTGAAATCTCTTGTCTTTTCTTCAGTTCTTGCACCTAAATGATGGTCACTGCCATAATTTTTCATGTCTGTATACATCCCCAGGAGACTTAATGATAATTCACTACATGAGTTATTAAGGGTTATTAAAATGCTGTATTCATGAACTAAAATAAGCCAATTTATCCACACCAGTGTTCTGCCTAATCCATCCGGCTGCCACTCAATGCTTGGTGGCCTTGCCTTTGCACAAATAGCTGAAATTCCTACAGTTTAAGGAAAAGACACTTTGTTATCAGTGTTATCTTGAATTAGTTATGGTTCTCAATAGCTGCTTCTATTTCCTGTATACAAAAAGATATTACACCCTATTGTGGTTGAACTGTCTTCCAAAAAGGTATGTCCAAGTCCTAACCCTCCTCCGTGTAAGTGTGACCTTATTTGGAAATAGGATAATTGCAGATGTTATTAAATAAAGATGAGGTTATACTGGGTTAGGGTGGGTCCTAATTCAATGACTGGAATCTTTATAAGAAGAGAAAACAGACCTTTGTGCACTGTTTGTGGGACTGTAAAATGGTGCAGCCACTGTGGAAAATAGTTTGGCACTTCCTCAAAAAGTTAAACATGAAATTACCTTCTGACCAAGGAATTCCACTCCTGGATATACAGTTGGCCCTCCATATCAGTAAGATCTGTATCCTCGGATATGGAGGGCTAACTGTTAGTGACTTGAACATCTTCGGATTTTGGTATCCAAGGGGGTGGCAGGGGTGGTGGTGGTCCTGGAACCAGTCCCCTTTGGACACTGAGGGGTGACTATATACCCAAGGAAACTGAAAACAAGTTTTCAAATACTTAGACAGGAATGTTCATAGCAGCGCTATTCACACAAGCCAAAAAAAAAGTAGGAACAACCCAAATATCCAACAGCTGATGAATGGATAAACAAAATGTGTTATATTCATACAATAGACTATTATCCAGTCACAAAAAGGAATGAAGTACTGATACACGCTACAACATAGATGAACCTTGAAAACATGCTAAGTGAAAGAATTCGAATGCAAAAGGCCACTTATTGTGTGATTCCATTTATATGAAATGATCAGAATAGGTAGATATATAGAGAGAGAAAGCAGATTAACAATTGCTGAAGGAGGGAGGAACGGGGAGTGATGCTAATGGGTATGGAGTTTCCTAAATTTTAGGGTGATGAAATGTTTTATTAAAATTTTTTTTTTATTATGAGTCCTTTTTTTTTTTGGCCACACTGCTCAGCTTGCGGGATCTTAGTTCCCCAACCAGGGGTTGAACCCAGGCCCTCAGCAGTGAAAGCACAGAGTCCTAACCACTGGACTGCCAGGGAATTCCTGATGAAAATGTTTTAGAACTAGATAGAGGTGATGGTTACACAACATTGTGATTGTGCTAAATACCACTGATGATTAATTTTGTGTTATGTGAATTTCATCTCAATTTAGAAAGAGAAAGAGGAAGAGGAAGAGGAAGAGGAAGCAGAAGAGGGAAAGAAAGAAAAAGAAAGAGTCATAACATTTATTGCTGGTGGCCATATGGAGGAAATCCGTATACATTTGTATATTGTTACAATGGCCTTTGGGCAATATCTTTTAACATTTTGACACTTCTATGGGATAGGTTCCACTCTTAGGAACCAATATGTAAGGATATACATGAAAGATTTATGCAGTATTGTTCATAGTGGCAAAAGTGGCAAACGAAGTAAATACCCATCCAAAGGGAGTGGTGAATACATTATGGTATAGCCACACCACAGAATACTACACAACCATTAAAAGGCTCTCTGCTATCTCACCTGGAGGGCTTTCCATGTGATACTGTTAAATGAGAAAATCAGGGTGCAGAAAAATGAGGACAATATGATCCTATTTATATAAACTCCTTTGTATCCAGTATATATACGTGTGCGTATATACATATGTACTTGTATATGTATATGTATGCAAATACATATGTGTGTATGTATTTGCAAAAATTACATAAGCATGAAGAAAAGATAGGACTATATCAACTAGAGGTGAGGAGTGGAGAGGAAAAGGAAAAAAGGGGAGAGAGAAGCCAACTGGAGAAAAGGAAGAAATTTCATTAGAAAAGGGAAACACCTCAATATACACAATATGGTCACCTCTATGATTTTATGTAAAATTATAAACACGTGTATATACACACATAAAAACGTGAAATCAGTGCTTCCCTGGTGGCACAGGGGTTAAGAATCCTCCTCCCAATGCAGGGGACATGGGTGGGTGTCCAGCCCTGGTCCGGGAAGATTCCACATGCCACAGAGCAACTAAACTCGTGCGCCACAACTACTGAGCCTGCGCTCTAGAGCCCATGAGCCACAACTACTGAAGCCTGCGTGCCACAACTACTGAAGCTCCGTGCGCCTAGAGCCCGTGCTCCGCAATGAGAAGCCAACGCAACTAGAGAAAGCCTGCACACCGCAACAAAGAGTAGCCCCCGCTCGCCACAACTAGAGAAAGCCGGCGTGCAGCAACGAAGACCCAATGCAGCCAAAAGAACAAAACAAAAAACAAAACAAAAAAAACGTGAAATCAAAACTTACTTTTAATGCATTATAATCAATTAAGCAGAACTTAATACAAAATTAAAATTACTGTTACTTTGGCTTCAGCATTATCAATTAATCCATGATGCCTTCTTTGTGTGGAATGTAAAGATGCATATTTGCATGAATATTATTTCTGGTGTATAATTTGCCACTTATCTGGTATTAGAATATGTATGCATTATGATTCAAATATGTATTATTCAGAATCACCCCCAACATAAATCCAGAATTTTCCATAGTAATTTATGTGATTAAATAATTAATATAATCTTTTACAGCACCCTCGCCCCCAAAGAAAAGAGCATTCAGTCATTGGCTGCCCAACAACTGAGGCCCTGAGAGCAGATTTGTCTTTGCTGTATAGTTTCCCTGGACTTTTGTCATGTGGAGAACAAACCAGAAGACAGAGAGGGAGCTATGGAGTAGATGTCTGTATTTTCACCTGCTGAGCATTCCTGTTAGAGGATGATCCCACCCTCCTTGTCATTCCATCCGGTTCTTCTAAGTCCACACCTGCGTCCCTCAAGTCCCGGTGCGAACCTGTGCCACAGGCCTAGCCAATCAGAGGATGTTAATCATCTGGCCACTGTGATTGGTTCAGGGCTGGGCACCTGACCCAAGCTGGACCAATCAGAGGATTCACTTCCTCCCCTAGACGCTGAAACTATCGGAGGAACTCTTTTCTTGGAACTGAGAGCGGGTGTGTTTTGCCACCACTTTGAGAGCGAAGCCCAGACGGAGGGAAGCTGAGAGCCTGAGGGGGTAGAAGATCCTGGTGGCGTCTTTGAGTACCCGGATCCGCCAGTGATGGAAGATAGGACTACTTTGGACGTTTTATTTTAGTTCTACAAGTCATGAATGCCCCGTCCCCCACTTTTTTTTCTTTCTTTCTTTTTTTTGTTCTTTAACCAATTTGAGTTTGATTCATTTATGGTTCTGGGAAGGAGTCCTGAGACAAGGGAAGAAGGATGAAGGACTAAGACTTAGACCAGTAGTTTTCAAACCTGGCTTCATAATAGTGAAGCATTGGTGCTTAACCACAGATTCTGACTTAATTGGCCTTCGGTGTGGACTGGACATCCAGATTTTTCTAAACTCCTAAGATGTGCAGCCAAAGTTGAGAATTACTGACACAGGTAAGGTGCTTCTTAAAGTTTAGTGTGCATAAGGAACACCTGGGCCCCACTTTCGAGATTCTCATTGAATAGGTCTTGGTGAGCGCAAGAATTTACATTTCAAACAAGCTCTCAGATAATGTTAATACTGCTGGTCCATGGACCACACTTTGAGAACCTCTCATCTAGAGGGCTGAGGGCAAGAAGGAAGAGAAGAGCATAGGCTAGGGGGTGAATGAGGGGCTTGGCAAGCCAGGCACTAGAGTAGCTGAGGGGCATAGGGGGACAGGGACTTTTAATTAGTATTGCTGTGGATTTCATTTAATGTTCTTGAGAGATGGGGGTGGGGTGGGAAATGTGATTCCTTTTTAATTACTTTCAGCTGTTGAACTGTGTTTCTCACGTGTGACTCCTCCAAGGCTAAGTTTACATGGATCTGTGAGTTCATGAGGGTTACAACTATCCAGTTACCCTCCATTGTTGTCACTAGTATTTCTGTCCATTAGAAAGTGGACACAGGTGAAGGGTGGGCCATGGAGATTTTGTCCTTTAGAGTGGATCACAGTCTAGAGAGTTAGCTCCTGTGGAAATGAGGAGTTTGAGGGGTCTTGTGGAGCCAGACTTACCTCAGAGAGACAACATTAAGTGATTTAACACTCACCAGGTATTGTTTTGTGTTGTTTGCAATACATCAGTGCTTCATCTGGGTTCCCTTTGTCTCTCCAGATTAATGGTACATCTATCGTGGGCAGGAATCTTGGGTTCTGTTTGTTTTTCCTTTGTTCTTTCTTTCATTAAACATTTCCTCAAAATTTACTGTAGCCAAGCCCTGTTTGAGGCTCTGCAAATACAGATCAAACCAAGTAATATGGTAGAGACAGCTGGTTGACCACTAATATCCCCTTTCCCCTTCTTTTTTTCTTTTAAATTTAAAAAATTTTTTGTGGGACTTCCCTGATGGTCCAGTGGTTGGGACTCCTTGCTCCCAGTGCAGGGGGCCCGGGTTCGATCCCTGGTCAGGGAGCTGGATCCCACATGCTGCAACTAAAGATCCCTCGTGCCCCAACTAGGACCTGGTGCAGCCAAATAATTTAAAAAAAAATTTTTTTTTTTTTTTTTTAGTATTTTGGCTGTGCTGCGAGGCCTGGGATCGAACCTGTGCCCCCTGCAGTGGAAGCGTGGAGTCCTAACGACTGGACCGCCAGGGAAGTCCCCTCCCCTTCTTTCTTTAATAATAGAACTCATGAGTTTTATTTGGCACATTGTTGTCCAGTTGATGGCTACATTTCTGAGCTTCTTTTGGATCTAAGTGTTTATGTGATTAAGTTCTGAGATGTTCATGTGAGTTTATGTAAGATATGAGCAGAAATGATGCATGCTCCTTCCAGGTCTATTTGAAATATGGAGAAGGAATTCCCTGGCAGTCCAGTGGTTAGGACTGTGCACTCTCACTGCTGAGGGCCCGGGTTCAATCCCTGGTCAGGGAATTAAGATCCCACAAACTGTGGCCAAAAATAAATAAATAAATAAAATAATGGATATCTTCTCTCTTTGCCCTCCCCTTTACCACTGGCTGGGATGAAGATCTGTTGGCAGGAGCTAGAGCAGCAACCTTGGGCCCAGAGGTTGTGTGTTGAGGTTGTCAATGTTTCTACCCTAGAACCACCTAAGTCTGGATTAGGTGAGAGAGAAATAAACTTGATTTTGTCTGAGCCACTGGCAGCCTGGATTGTACCCAGACTAATAAGTCTCTGACCTCCACCTCTAGTGAAAGAAACAAAGAAACAAAAGAGGCAGTTACGAAAAAAAAAAAAAAAAAATGTGTGGCCAGTGCTGAAAATAAAGATAACCCCATGGCGTTGTGGGGCTATAAATTAGGTCATGCTCAGCATAGGCTGAGATGTCCATTGATGAAGGCTAATTGAGAAGGATCCCCGAAAAGGATCCCCACAGATGGAAACTGGAGTAGGGTAGGACACTTGAATCAATTAGGATTCTTTGGCTTTAAGTAACAACAGCAATGAAATCCAACAAGGACTATCTTTAAGGGGTCATTCATTTATTCAACAAACATTTACCTATCACCTACTATGTTCCTGGCACTGTTTAGGTGCTGGCGATATGGCAGAGACTAAAACAGACAAAACCCCCAAAATCAAAACAAAACTCTGCCCTCATGGATCTTATGATCTAGTGGGGAGAGATTTATTATCTCACAAAACAAGAAATCCAGAGATAAGTGGTCTTGGGCTGGTGGATACAGTCTCATATTCCTTCCATCTCTTCACTCTGCCATCCTCAGTGTGTAGACTTTGTCCTCAGCCTTGTAACCTCATAGTTGCAAGACTGCTGCCACTGCTCCAGGCATCACATTGCATGCACATTAACCCAGTGGTGTAGAAGAGAGACTGTTTCCTCCCATACAGCTCTTCTTTTATTATCTAGAAAGAAAACTTTCTCAGAAGTCCACAGCAGACTTCAAGTCCCATTTTCTAGAATTGTATCACAGTCCTGATAAAATCACTGGCAAAGGGAAGGAAACAACCATGACTGGCTTAAGTCAGTGGTCTCAAACTCTTAAAAATTATTAATGACCCCAAAGATCTTTGGCTTGTGTGGTTGTATCAATTAATATTTGCTGTATTCGAAGTTAAAACTGAAAAATTTGAATATATGTGTTTATTAGTTCATTTAAAGTTACCCTTTACATGTTAACATAAGTAACATTTTTTAAATAAAAAAATACTATATTTTCTAAAAGAAAAAAAATTAGTGAAAAAGTGGCATCATTTTACATTTTTCTGTATCTAATTTCTGGCTTAATAGAAGAAGCTGGATTCTAATTTCTGCTTTTGCATTCAATTCATTGTGATATGTTGTTTTGCTTGAAATGTATGAAGAAATTCTGGCCTCACAAAGATACGTTGTTGCAAAAAGGAAGGCCCTGTGGACCCCTTGGAAGGGGTTCTTGGACAACACTTTGAAAACCAATGGTTTAGATCAATCAAAACTCACTCCCCAGGCTATGAAGCGGCTTAGCTCCCACCCCTAACTCCACACAGCTCAACCTAACTATAACACATGGCTGCTTCCATTCCTGAACAAAATCACAATTCTCTTAGCAAGGAGACAGGAGAGTGACTATTGGGTAGGCAACCCACAATCTTTGCCACAAACTGCTCTGTAGTAGTGTTTTTCAAACTTATTTGACTGTATCCATAGGAAGAAATACATTTTATTTTACTTATTTTTTTACAAATTTATTTATTTTATTTTATTTATTTTATTTTTGGCTGTGTTGGGTCTTAGTTGCTGTGCGCAGGCTTTCTCTAGGTGCAGCGAGCAGGGGCTACTCTTCATTGTGGCACGCGGGCTTCTCATTGCAGTGGCTTCTCGTTGTGGAGCACAGGCTCTAGGTGCGCAGGCTTCTGTAGTTGTGGCACATGGGCTCAGTAGTTGTGGCTCACGGGCTCTAGAGCGCAGGCTCAGTAGTTGTGGTGCACGGGCTTAGTTGCTCCGCGGCATGTGGGATCTTCCCGGACCAGGGCTCGAACCCATGTCCCCTGCATTGGCAGGCGGATTCTTAACCACTGCAACACCAGGTAAGCCCAAGAAATACATTTTACATACACTACACACATACATACAACAGAAAGAAAAGTTTTGTAAAATAATACTTAGCTTTATGGCATGCAGTGCGCTCTGATATTTTCTATTCCTTCTATTCTATTTCTTTTCTTTTTTTTTTTTTAAGTGCTGGCTGTAATCCATTAATTCATTTCATGACTCACTATCACTCATGGGTCATAATCATCAGTGTGAAAAATACTCCTCTCTAGGGACCTGTTGATTGATTGGATAGAGGGGCTGGACCGAGGTATCCAAGAGGAGGGAATTCAATACGAATTGTCTCAAAACTGACCAGAAAAATTTCCTGAGATGCCCGTGTTGACCCTGCCTTTTTCCTTGTTACTTGTAGTAATTTTTAAAAAATTTTATTTATTTTATTTATTATTTAATTTTGGCTGTGTTGGGTCTTCGTTGCTGCACACGGACTTTCTCTAGTTGCAGCGAGCGGGGGCTACTCTCTGTTGAGGTGCGCAGGCTTCTCATTGCAGTGACTTCTCTTGTGGAGGAGCACAGGCTCTAGGCACACGGGCTTCAGTAGTTGTGGCATGAGGGTTCAGCAGTTGTGGCTCGCGGGCTCTAGAGCGCAGGCTCAGTAGTTGTGGCACACGGGCTTAGTTGCTCCGCGGCATGTGGGATCTTCCCAGAGTAGGAATTGAACCTGTGTCCCCTGCACTGGCAGGCGGATTCTTAACCACCATGCCACCAGGGAAGCCCCTGTAGTAATTTTTATGTTTATTAGGAGGAAGTAGGCTCAACTCAAACAGTCTTAAGTTTAAAAAAAAAAAAAAGAAATTTATTGACTCACAGAATTGGAAAGCCCAGGAATTTCATGAGCGTCAGGCCTGGAACCAAGTGCTCAGATGATGGGTATCTATCTGTCTCTAGCTATAAACTCCGATGCCCTCCACATTGACATCAATTTCAGGCAGTAGTGGCCCCCTTCAGCTGCTCAACTTTAGAACCCACAGAGGAAAGAATCTTCCCAGTTGTTCTAGAAAAATGTCCCAGTGCTGATGCTCACTGGCCAAGCCTGGGTTGTATGTCCGCCTTAGGAAGCGGATGTTGAGGTCAAACTCATCTGAATCACATAGGATGAGAGTGGACGGGCAGGAGCTCTCCAGTGGAGCATTGGGAAGCTGTCTCTTGAAGAAGGGGAGAGGATTCTGAGCAGGCAAAACCAGCAGATGTTCACTATCCCACGTGTCATGAGGAAAAAGAAGGCACTGGGTCTTGAGCAACGTTATATTCCCAGGGACTGGCACAGACTAGGCTCAGAAAATACTTGTTGTAGGAACAAGTCCTATTTGTTTGCATGACAGAGAACACTGAGCCAATTTGCATGTTTCAAAAGGTAAAAGAAGGGGCTTCCCTGGTGGCGCAGTGGTTGAGAGTCTGCCTGCCAATGCAGGGGACACGGGTTCGAGCCCTGGTCTGGGAAGATCCCACATGCCGCGGAGCAACTAGGCCCATGAGCCACAACTACTGAGCCTGCGCGTCTGGAGCCTGTGCTCCGCAACAAGAGAGGCCGCGACAATGAGAGGCCCGCGCACCGCGATTAAGAGTGGCCCCCGCTCACCGCAACTAGAGAAAGCCCTCGCACAGAAATGAAGACCCAACACAGCCAGAAATAAATTAAAAAAAAAAAAAGTTAAAAGAAGTCTGGATAGACCAATAGATCAATGGAAGAGAATAGAGAGGGCAGTTTAGACTGACACATACATGACAAACTTATTTTCAACAAAAGCAGCAAGGTAACTCAGTGGGGGAAAAAAGAATTTTGGTTTTCAATAAATGTTGCTGGAACAATTGGACATTCATACTGAAAAGAAATGAACTTGATTCGTACCTCACACCATACATGAAAAATGTTTGAGATAGATCATAGGCCTAAACATAAAAGCAAAAATAAGAAGCTCCTAGAAGAAAATGTAGGACCCACTTGGAATGGACAAAGATTTCTTAGACAGGACATCATAAGCACTAACCTTAAAAGGAAAAATTTATAAATTGAACTTTATCGAAATTAAGAAAATTCTGCTCTTTATAATTCACTGTTAAGAAAACAAAAAGGCCACTGAATTGTATACTTTAAAATGGTTAAAATGGTGAATTTATGTAATGTGAATTTTATGCGAATTAAAAAAGTTTAGTAAGTATCATATTGCTTGATTGCAAAACTTTAGGATTCTCAAGTACATAGAATATTATAAATTATATTGTTGTCAAGACGACTAGAGAACAAAATTAAATCACTTCAGGGAAAAAAGAAAGAAAATGAAAAGGAAAGCCACAGACTTAGAGAAAATATTTGTAATACATAGATTTGATAAAGGAATTGTATCTAGAATATATAAAGAACTCTTACAATTGAATAAAACGAAGATGACCCAACAAAAATACTGGATAAAATGTGACTTCCCTGTCAGTCCAGTGGTTAGGATGTGGCGCTTTCACTGCTGTGGCCTGGATTCAATCCCTGGTTGGGGAACTAAGATCCTGCAAGCTGCATGGTGCAGCCAAAAAAAAAAAAAATACTGGATAAAAGGTTTGAACAGACACTTCACAGAAAAAAAATATATGTATGTCCAATAAGTACATGGAAAAATACTCAACATCACTGATCTTCAGAGAAATGCAAACTAAAAATATAAATATCATTACATTCCTATTAGAATGACTTAAAAAAAAAGCAAAACAGACAGTACCAAGAGGTGTCAAGGATGCGGAGCAGCTGGAACTCTCATTCATTGCTGGTGGGAATGCAAAATGGTACAGTCACTTTAGAAAAGAGTTCGGCATTTTCTTATAAAGTGAAACATATAGATACCGTATGACTTAGCAGTCCTATCTAGATATTCTGTGTCTTGATTGTGATGGTGGTTACGTGACCATATACATTTGTCAAAACTGACGAAACTAAAAAGGGTGAGTTTTACTGTATGTAAATTGGACCTCAATAAACCTGATGACTTTAAAACAAAACTAACAAATGAACAGACAGAAAACAATTGACAATAACAAGCAATGGTGAGGATGCAGAGTGAGTAAAATCCTCCTATATTGCGATGGGGGTATAAATGGTAAAACAACTTTGGAAAACTCTTTGTTGATTTCTTATCAAGTTAAACATACATCTAACATATAACAGAGCAATTCCACTCCTAAATATGTACCCAAGATAAATGAGTGCATATGTCCACACAGGCTTGGGCAACAATGTTCAGAGCAATTCTTTCCATTGTAGCGAAAACCAGGAAACAACCCAAATGTCCATCAGTTGGTGAGTGAATAAACAAACTGTGGTATGTTAGGGACTTTATTTTATTCACGCCTCTCTCCCCGGTATCTAGGATGCTTGCCTGCCCAGCACATAATAGGTTGCTTAATAAGATTATGTTGTGATGGTTATTGATTCTTAAACTTTAGTAAACAATGTCTATATGAATATGATTATGTAAATATTTTCCACCACAGAACAACGTTATTGGACCGACATAAAGGGAAATGGAACTTCCTCTATGGTACCATCTTCTACCATATGGCCCTGGTCCCAGGGCTCCCGTAACATCTTATCCCACTGTCTCAAAGTGTGGTGGTACCTTTCCACCAATGGTGTGCTGGAGCTGCGGTGTACCAGCTCACAGAAACTGATCGTACACATCTCTTCCCAACTCCATGCTCAGTGACCTCATGTTGGCAGCTTGAAATTGGCCATGGTAGGAGTATTTACATCCCAAATTGGAAAACAAGACATATCAGGGCTTCCTGCCAGGAGCCAGTTGTTGACCACTTACTAGCACATCACTGCTTAGTCCTGTCCCTAATCCCTGGCCGTCTCTTGGTTTCCTTTTGGCTTCTCAGATCTTCCATCATCTGTGTAACAATTCCTCACACCAAATTCCTACTGTGAGTATTTCTGCCTTCACTAACAAGGCATTAAACTTGTTGAAAGAAGAGATGCATTTCTTTACTTTTTGCTTTTAGAAGATCTAGGTCTTTAATAATATAATTGGTATGAAAAAAATCTTTCTTCTTGATGGCATTTTTCATAGAGCCTGTTGACTTCATGTTCTAATTTCTTGTTCTTATGTCTTCCTGGGCCTGGTGCCCATGTGTCATGCATTCTTAGGTTAATTCTACCAACTCTTGCGTACCGTGTCTTCTGCTTGTTTTGGTTTCTGCTTTCAATTTTCTGGTGTCTATCTTTTTTTTTTTTTTGAAGATTTTTTTGATGTGGACCATTTTAAAAGTCTTTATTGAATTTGTTACAATATTGCTTCTGTTTTATGTTTTGGTTTTTTGGCTGTGAGGCATGTGGGGTTTTAGCTCCCAAAGCAGGGATTGAAACTGCACCCCCTGCATTGGAAGGTGAAGTCTTAACCACTGGACCACCAGGGAAGTCCCTCTGGTGTATATCTTGAATTCACTTTTTTTAGCAGGGTTATGCTTGTTGGATATGGAAATACAGGTTTAAAGCACTTTCTTGCTTAAAAACTTGAGCTCTGTATTCTGAAGGATTTCCTTGCCCTGATTTTTTTTTTTTAGATATTTATTTATTTATTTATTTATTTATTTATTTATTTATTTAATTTTTGGCTGCATTGGGTCTTAGTTGCAGCACTCGGGATCTTTCGTTGCAGTGCGCAGGCTTCTCTCTGTAGTTGTGACATGCAGGCTCGGTAGTCGCGGCATGCAGGCTTAGTTGCCCCGTAGCATGTGGGATCTTAGTTCCCTGACCAGGGGTCAAGCCTGTGGCTGCTGCATTGGAAGGCAGGTTAGTTTTTTTTTTTTTTAATTAATTTATTTTTTATTTTATTTTAGTTATTTATTTTTTGGCTGTGTTGGATCTTCGTTGCTGCATGCAGGCTTTCTCTAGTTGCAGCGAGCGGGAGCTACTCTTTGTTGAGGTGCGTGGGCTTCTCATTGCGGTGGCTTCTCTTGTTGTGGAGCACGGGCTCTAGGTGAGTGGGCTTCAGTAGTTGTGGCACATGGGCTTCAGTAGTTGTGGCTCACTGGCTCTAGATCTCGGGCTCAGTAGTTGTGATGCACAGGCTTCGTTGCTCCGCGGCATGTGGGATCTTCCCAGACCAGAGCTCGAACCCTTGTCCCCTGTATTGGCAGGCAGATTCTTAACCCCTGCGCCACCAGGGAAGCCCGGAAGGCAGATTCTTTACCACTGGACCACCAGGGAAGTCCCTGATATTTCTAAACACTAATTTGGCGTTCGGCATGTTTATTCTATTTTGCAGCGTACACACAGATAGAAAATTGTTTTCAGTAACCGTATTTTTAATTTCCAAATTCTTGTTCTGAGGTGACTTCTTGAAATAAAGTTGGAGATGACTATGCTTGTATCTACAGAAAAAATATGGCAAAAAAGTTTTTTGCACAAACAGCATGGAACAGCAGTAATTAAAATAAGAACTGTCACACATACTGTGTGGGTGAGGCTACGGGAAAAAAGACACTGGTATACACTGATAGTACAAAGTGATACAACTTCTATGGGGATAATTTACCAATCTGTATTAAAAGTACACTGGCATTTACCCTTTGACCTAGCAATTTCACTTTCAAATATGTATATTACACCTGCATACATACAGAAGAAAGTGAGTACAAAGTTTTCATTGCAGTATTATTAGTCATTGCAGGAGTGGAAACAACCAAAGTTTCCATCTATAGGGAATGACATAGTCACACATGGAATAGTATGTAGTGATAAAGAAAAAAACGAGGAAGCTCTCTTTTTATTGATATTGAATGATCTTCAAGATATAATGTTAAGAGAAAAAAGCAGAGTGCAGAAAAAGTCTGTACAGGATGCCACCTTTTGTACAAGGGACTAAATATTTATGTTTGCTTAAAAAAATACAGGAAGTGTTCACAAGAAACTAACAAAAGTGTTTATCAATGGTAAGGGGGAGAGAGAGGAACTAGGTCAACAGGGATGGGTGGAAGTCAGTTTTTTCAAGGTATGCCTTTCTATATCATTCTGCTTTTTGAACCTCATGAATGTATATTCTATGAAAAAAAATTAAATGCAAAAAATTTAAAGCCAAAATATATCAATCACTTTTTACATGCCAGGTTCTATGCTGAGGGCATTTCATATAGCAGCTCATTTAAACCTCATGCTGAGAAGCAGGAGTAAAACCCTGACATCACAGTGGGCAAGGCTGACGCTCAGAGAAGTTAAGTTCCACTGTGACTCTGTGATTTGGACACGATATGTCTGACTCCAGAGCTTTGCTCTTACCATGCGGCTGACCACCTCTCAGCCACGTCTCGATTGTATATTTTATTTCCATTGTCCTGTGTCCGCACCCGGCCCAAATGAATATGTAATGCGTAATTCTCATTGTAGGATAGATTCAATTTTATAACTAATATTTCTAACCACAGCAAAGAGAGCAGAGGAGAGGGGCAGAATCTGTACTCAAAAGCTTGTCACTTGGGCCACAATGAGAACTGCAGTGGTAATGGCTGATTAAGATAAGATGCCTCCTAAATATCGTATATTAACGCATATATGTGGAATCTAGAAAATTGGTATAGATGACCTTATTTGCCAAGCAGAAATAGAGACACAGACAGAGAGAACAAATGTATGGATACCAAGGGGGAAAGGGGTGGGGTGGGAGGAATTGGGAGACTGGGATCGACACATATACACTTTTTTTTTTTTTAGAATTTTTTAAAAAATAAATTTATTTATTTTATTTTTGGCTGCGTTGAGTCTTTGTTGCTGCGTGCGGGCTTTCTCTAGTTGCAGCAAGCGGGGTCTACTCTTCGTTGCGGTGCAGGGGCTTCTCATTGTGGTGGCTTCTCTTGGTGTGGAGTACAGGCTCTAGGCGCTCAGGCTCAGTAGTTGTGGCTCGTGGGCTCTAGAGCGCAGGCTCAGTAGTTGTGGTGCACAAGCTTAGTTGCTCCGTGGCATGTGGATCTTCCCAGACCAGGGCTCGAACCTGTGTCCCCTGCACTGGCAGGCGGATTCCCAACCACTGTGCTACCAGGGAAGTCCCGACACATACACACTATTGATACTATGTATAAAATAGACAACTGATGGGAACATACTGTATAGCACAGGGAACTCTACTTAGTGCACTGTGGTAACCTAAATGGGAGGGAAATCCAAAAGGGAGGGGATGGGCTTCCCTGGTGGCGCAGTGGTTAAGAATCAGCCTGCCAAAAAAAAAAAAAAGAATCAGCCTGCCAATGCAGAGTACATGGGTTTGAGCCCTGGTCTGGGAAGATCCCACATGCCGCGGAGCAACTAAGCCTGTGCACCACAACTACTGAGCCTGCACCCTAGAGCCCGTGAGCCACAACTACTGAGCCTGCACTCTAGAGCCCGTGAGCCACAACTACTGAGCTCACGTGCCACAACTACTGAAGCCCGCGTGCCTAGAGCCCGTGCTCCGCAACAACAGAAGCCACCGCAAGGAGAAGCTGGTGCACTGCAATGAAGAGTAGCCCCTGCTCGCTGCAACTAGAGAAAGCCCGCGCGCAGCAACGAAGACCCAACACAGCCAAAAATAAATAAATTAATTAAAAGAAAAAACTTATAAAAAACAAAAAACAAAAGGGAGGGGATATATGTATATGTATGGCTGATTCATTTTGCTGTGCAGTAGAAGCTAACACAACATTGTAAAGCAACTATACTCGAATAAAAATTAATTAAAAAAAAAGATAAGATGCCTCCTACTAAGTGAAGTAAGTCAGACAGAGAAAGACAAATATCATATGATATCACATAGATGAGGAATCTAGAATATGATACAAATGAACTTATTTACAAAACAGAAACAGACTCACAAACATACAAAACAAATTTATGGTTACCAAAGGGGAAAGACAGGGGAGGGATAAATTAGGCATTTGGGATTAGCAGATATAAACTATTATATACAAAATAGATAGACAACAAGGTCCTACTGTATAGCACAGGGAACTGTAGTCAATATCTCATAATAAGCTATAATGAAAAAATCTGAAAAAAAAATTATATATATGTATTATAAATATATATATAACTGAATCACTTTGCTGTGTACCAGAAACTAACACAACATTGTAAATCAACTACACTTTTTTTGGCTGCGCCTCGAGACTTGCAGGATCTTAGTTCCTGGACCAGGGATTGAACCCAGGCCATGGCAGTCAAAGCACGGAGTTCTAACCACTGGACCGCCAGGGAACTTCCATCAACTACACTTCAAAAAAATTAAAATTAAAAGAAAAAAAAAAAAGATAAGATGCCTTCAAGATAGGCATTAAAAAAAATGTGACTGGGGAATTCCCTGGCAGTCCAGAGGTGAGGACTCCACGCTTCCACTGCAGGGGGCATGGGTTCAATCCTGGTGGGGGAACTAAGATCCTGCAAGCTGCAAGTTGTGGCCAAAACCAAAACCAAAACCAAAACCAAAACAAAACCAAAATGTGATTGATCTTGACTCAACTTCAGTTTGAATTGATAGTCCAAAAACCAATTCAATAACACTTTCAGAAGAAAATGTATTTTCATGAACTCAAAAATGGGTCTGAATTCATTGCTCCCTCTTTAGAAATTGTAACAGGTGTGTATCAGTTTCCCGTGGCTGCTGTAACAAGGACCTACCACAAACTTGGTAGCTTACAATGACAGAAATTTAGCTTCTCACACTTCTGGAGGCTAGAAGTCCAAAATTAAGGTGTTGCAGGTTTGGTTCCTTCTGGAGGCTCTGAGGGGGAGTCCATTTCATGCCTCTCTCCTAGCTTTTGGTAGTTGTCAGCCATCCTTTGCGTTCCTTGGCTTGTAGCTCCATCACTTCAGTCTCTGCCTCCCTCGTGCCACGGCTTTCTTCTCTGTGGGTCTGTGTCTCTCCTCTTGTTAGGAAACCAGTCATTGGGTTTGGGGCCACTCCAATCCACTATGACCTCATCTTAATGATACACTACCCCCCAAATATGGCACTTAGGCATATTGAATATTTTAAACTGTAGGAGTTTGAGAAAGAGCAGGAGCAGGAAGGACTCTCTGACCGTCCCTGAAGCAGGTCATGAGACTCTCATGTGAGAGGTACCCTCCCTCTACCCGGAGGAAAGGAGCATCCTTATCTCTGAAGACGGAGCAATCTGAACAAACAGGCTGTGCTGTTGCCCCCAGTTTTCTACCTGGTAGAAAAACACTCAAGTTTAACTGTTTGTTTGGGTCTTCACTTCCTTATAAAGGCTTCTGTGTCTCATAAAACTTCTATTCAGTACATTTTTATGCTTTTCTCTTGTTGATCTGTCTGTTACAGGGACTCCAGCTGAAAACTTAGAGGGGTAAGTTGATTACCTCAGCAAAGACCCTATTTCCAAAGAAGGTCACATTCTGAGGTTCTGGGCGGATATTAATTTTGGGGAGATACTATTCAACCCTTTGCAGGGTGTGACAGTATTAATATGCATTCCATTTTCCTGAAATTCCAGCTTCTGCTTTATGGTGTGTGCGTGTATGTGTGTGTGTGTGTTTGAGTATGGAGGGGCAGAGCTG
This sequence comes from Balaenoptera acutorostrata, assembly GCF_949987535.1. NCBI lineage: Eukaryota > Metazoa > Chordata > Mammalia > Artiodactyla > Balaenopteridae > Balaenoptera > Balaenoptera acutorostrata. The sequence goes on from NC_080078.1 coordinate 76,398,903, forward strand.
AGGGGTTATGTTAGTGAAATCTAGAAAATCAAATTCTTTCTCCTGGTACCAGAAATAGTGGCCACCTTACACCTAGCAGTGTGCTCAAGAAGATTATGTCGTGATGGCCACTGATTCTAAAATTTTAGTAAACAGCATCTGCAATACAATTATGTCGTATCAGCAGCACCCTGATTTTCCTCTGGGAAAATCACCTCCTCTTCACTCTCAATCCATGCAAGTAGGAGGAGCTGACCCCATGCTTTGGCTCTAGGAGCAGGCATTTGATGAGGCCTGGTCAGTCAGAACATTCTGACATCCTGACCACAGTGATCAGTTCAAGCGGTGAACCCATGACGAGAATTGAACCTATCAGAGCCGTTGAGATTCAGTCCTGGGCTTTTGCCAGAGCCATTAGCACTAAGCTTCCATTTGCAGGGGTTACCAAACTGAATATAAAGTTGGAGCTCCAAGGGGTCCCTGAGTGTCTCTGAGTACGAGTCAAAACAAAGGAAATCAGGGATAAGGGATGGAGAAGACATACTCCTAATGACATTGTCTGAGCTCCTGGATCCAGCTATACCTGAAGTCAGTCCTCCAGCTGGACTACCCAAGGATAAGTCGAAGAACTCTTTTATGCTTAAGCCAGTTTGAGCTGAGTTTCTGTTATTTGCAACGGAAAGAGTTGCAAACTGAACATTCCTTCAATTTCCTTGAGTTTCCAGTTTGAGTTTTCTTGAAAGTAGACAAGAAGAGAGGATATGCTAGTGAAGTGTGGAGAAGGAAATTCCTTCCACTTAAAAAAGAACTGGGGAATTCCCTGGCAGTCCAGTGGTTAGGACTCTGTGTAAAGGGACTTGGTTTTCAAGGCATTTGTTCTTTGAACTATTATTTATAATTTATTTATTATTATTAATATTCTGTTATTTATCAGGTGCTGTTCTAGGTACCAGGGATACAGTGGTGAACCAGTGAGACAGTATGTCTACCTTCATGAAGCTCATACTCTACACAAAAGACAAGCAAATAAATCCATAAAATAGGACTTCCCTGGAGGGGTTAAGACTCCGTGCTTCTACTGCAGGGGCCATGGGTTCGATCCCTGGTAGGGAAACTAGGATCCCACATGCTGCGTGGCGTGGCCAAAAAAAAAAAAAAAAATCCATAAAATAATATTAGTGGTGTCAGGAAAAATAGTAAAGGACTTTGAAATATTAAAAAAAAAAATACTGATTGTCCTTTGGAATGCTAGATATTGTTTAGGGAACCCTTTCAGGTTATCTGATTCTACAGGATTCTGTGCCTTTCTTTGTCTTTAGCTATTTTGCAATGCTATAATTTGTACAAAACTGATAACAATGAAAATGATTTTTGCCTGTAGAGATGCAAGTGAACTTTGTCCAATGGAAATTCAATTGATTTCCACCCTATGGAAGAGATGGTTTCCACCATTACATGTGACCCATGGACATTGACCTGTTTTGCATCTACTAGCAGTTTCATTTCAGCATTCTTTTTTTTTTTTTTTTAATAAATTTATTTATTTATTTATTTAATTTTGGCTGTGTTGGGTCTTCGTTGCTGCACACGGGCTTTCTCTAGTTGCGGCGAGCAGGGGCTACTCTTCTTTGCGGTGCACGGGCTTCTCATTGCCGTGGCTCCTCCCGTTGCGGAGCATGGGCTCTAGAGCACGGGCTCGGTAGTTGTGGCGCACGGGCTCTGCCGCTCTGCGGCATGTGGGATCTTCCCGGACCAGGGCTCGAACCTGTGTCCCCTGCATTGGCAGGCAGATTCTTAACCACTGCGCCACCAGGGAAGCCCCAGCATTCTTGACTGCCTAAATATAATTTGTCTTTGGTTTCTCCTTTGATTCAGTATTAACATCTTTCTGATTCTTTTATTAACTCATGAGTTCAATAAAATCTTTGACAGGTATTTGCTTGATATTTTTGAATGAATGTCATGATTTTACCTCTTCAGAGTTATCTTTTAACAGCAGTGAGTGCCATGGAGACAAAGCAGATGAGGCGCAGACAGGGGTGGACTGGCGTGTGGGAACTATATTAAATAAAGTGATGAAGATGGCCTCTCTGAGAAGGTGGCATTTAAGCAAGGATGTCGGGTCTCAGTTTTCTCATCTGTAAAATGGCTCCTAGGCTCTCCAGGACTTACTTTCAAGGAATTTATTAATTCTTTCAGTGGAAAGGATAGCTCTACACTGGTCTCACTGACAGTTTCTTCTTACAGACATTTTTGTGACTAGTAATAATAATTCAGAAGCCAGCTGGCAAGAAGCCACCAAATCCTTGTTTGCTCATTTTGCCTGCCCAGCATCCCTTTTGTCCTCCCCTGGCAACAGCACCCCAGTTTTCTGCTGGGGAACCAGCCCTTCTCCACTCTTTGTCCATGTGGTTTGGGAAGATTCCTTCTGTCCCCAGGATTCAGGAGTGAGCACGTGACCCAGGCCTGATGGATAAGAGCATCACATCTTACTGGCCAAAGTGATTGGCTTGGAATGATTCAGGCTGGGCCAGTGAGAGCCCTCCTCAGAACTTTTCTTGGAACTTTTGTCAAAAGGGTTCTCTCTTGGGATGTCCCTGGTGGTCCAGTGGTTAGGACTCCGTGCTTCCATGCAGGGGGCCCGGGTTCGATCCCTGGTCGGGGAACTAAGATCCTGCAAGTCACACGGTGCGACCAAACGACAACAACGACAACAACAAGGGTTTTCTCTTTCCATTGGGGTCGCTGTGCTGGTGGGAGATAATCCTGGAAGCAGCGTGCAGAAAGCGCTTCAGGAGAGTGAAGCCAGCATGGGGAGAAAGACCCAAGAGCTGATAGAGAAACTGAATACTGACAACTTTGAGCCTCTGGATTCAACTACATCTGCTATCCCACCAACTTCTGGTTTAAGCTTGTTTAGGCTGGGCTTATATTTCTTACAAACAAGACTCCTGACTCATATAAACCCCAAATCATTGTAGCAAAATGCTCTGACCAACTGTGCTTCTAAGATCTGATCAGTTTACCTAGATTAGCTCCATAATCATTTTGTTATTGCTTAGTGATTCATAGCCTGCAGTGAAATCAGAAAGAACTAGGTTCATATTATATCTCTATTACCTACTGGTTGGATGACCTTGGAGAAGTTTGATCAAGCATGCAGAACTATTTACTGAGTACCTCCAGGCTCAAGGTGTGGAGTCATGAACAAGACAAAACATTGCCATGCCGGGACTTCCCTGGCAGTCCAGTGGTTAAGCTCCACGCTTCCACTGCAAGGGGTGTGGGTTCAGTCCCTGGTTGGGGAACTAAAATCCCACATGCTGTGTGGCCAAAACAAAAACAAAAATGAAACATTGCCATGCCTTTGGACTAGTGGGGGAATTGACTTTCCTGAATCTAGGTTTCCTTATCTGTAAAATGGGTATAAACACAGTATCTGATTCTCAATGTTGCTATATTAAATATTACTATCTTTTTGCTGTAGATGGGAGTTGAGATGAATTCCAAGTGGTCGAGAATTCTTGTAGATTTCTGCACATTGGAACTTTCTTCACTTATTTATTTATTTTTATTTAAAAAAATTTATTTATTTGTTTTTATTTTTGGCTGTGTTGGGTCTTTGTTGCTGTGCACGGGCTTTCTCTAGTTGCGGCGGGTGGGGGCTACTCTTCGTTGCAGTGTGCAGACTTCTCATTGTCGTGGCTTCTCTTGTTGCCGAGCACGGGCTCTAGGCTCGTGGGCTTAGTAGCTGTGGCTTGCAGGCTCTAGAGCGCAGGCTCAGTAGTTGTGGTGCACGGGCTTAGTTGCTCCACGGCACCTGGGATCTTCCCAGGCCAGGGCTGGAACCCGTGTCCCCTGCATTGGCAGGTGGATTCTTAACTACTGCACCACCAGGGAAGCCCCTTCATTTATTTATATACAGTATTTATTAGTCACCCACTACATGCCTGTCAACCTGGTGGAAAGGGGGCTCAGGTTCAAATCTAAGCTCTGCCACTCCTTAGTCAAGGGGCTTAAGCCTCTGAGGCTTAGTTTCCGTAAAGGGGGCTGCCTCAAAGTGAAAATGAAAGGAGAGAAAAATAAGCAAAAGGAAAATTAAAAATGTAAGGAGAAGGTTGAAGAGAAAAATCTACAAAACCCAGGCATCCAGTAGGTGTTTCATGGTTGTTTGTCCCACCCGCCCTGTCTTTGGAACACAGATCAGACCACACTTTGTGTTTGGGATGTTCTTCCTCTGTCCCTTGGCTGAGGTGAACTTGTGCTGCTTCCTCTCTCCTTAAATATCCTCTCCTCTGGACAGGATGTTTCTGAAGGAGGCAGAACATCTCAGCTAACTTTAGTTTGCTATTTTCAGCCTGAATTTGTTCCTGGGCAAATCAACCACGGTCAGAGTATCCTCCCCAGGTTGGACGTTTCTTGCACGATGCCCTGGGGTTTTGTGGAATGCAAAAGCTTAGTTTTACTAAGATCTGAGTCATAAAACCTGGTATGTATCTGGGTTAGGGCAGCTCGTCCAGTCTAAAAAAACCCTGAACTACAGAAGGTATGGCAAGATGGGTGTATTGCTTAGATTCCTTTTTTGATGCAAGTAGAAAAAACCAAAAAAAACAAAAACCCTAACCTCCTGAGAATTGTCCCTCTAGGGGACTGAGAAGCTGGGGTACTTACCCACTGACTCCTGTATCCCATCAGTTGAGGATGACCCCTGGTGGCATCAAGTCCCTGGCACTTTTTCTGGGCTGCCCTGCAGCCTGTGCTGAAGACAGTCCTCAGGCTGGGAGACCCAGGTGTGTGAAGTGGGAGGCTGAGAGCAAGCCAGTGCTGTCCACCATAGTTGTAGCTCACCTCAGAGGATTTGGTGTGGGGCACTGAGAGCATCGGATATAAAGAGAATACATATGTCGGCTTGTGGAACTGGAAATATGGGGGGAATTCCAGTTTCAGGCAGTGCTGGATCAAGGACCTCGAATCATGCCAACAGAACTTGGGTTCTCACTACCTTTTAGATCTTCTCACACTGTGTTGGCTTTATGCTCCACAGAGGGCTCCTGGCAGCCCCAGGCTCAGTCCTCCCGGTCCAGGAACTCCAGAAGAGAAAGCCTCTTTTCTAACACCTGAGCTGACTTTCCTGGCCTGACTTGAGTTACATGCGCTCTATGGCTGGGAAGCTGTGGCCCTCTGATTATCCAAACCTGAGTCGTCACATGCAGTGGTGTGCTGATAAATGTCTAACAACTGGCTTTTGGGGAAAACAAACAGTTTGATTTGTAGTGTTTGCCAAGTCCTGTGGTGTAAATACTCCTACCATAGCCAATTCAAGGTACCACCGTGATGGCAGCTAGCTTACAAAACTCTTGTAATTTCACCAGCAGCTCTTGTGAGCCTGTTGGAGCCAGCTCAAGCATAGTGCTTGCTCACATGTCTGCCCTTTAGCCCAGGCAGTTAAACCACCCCGTGCAATCCATGTGGACTGAGAGTGGGAAAGGGGTGGTTCCTTAGAGGAAAATCAGGGTGTGGCTATAAGAATAAGAGTGACTAGATGCTGGAGTGTCCATCCAATGTCCAATGACATCTGTCCGTCATATTGTATTAGTTCACATTTGCAGCCTTAATGCTGAATAAGAAATGTCCTCAAAACCTTAGACTAATAAGCCTTTTTAAAAAAAATTTATTTAATTAAATTAATTAATTTTTGGCTACGTTGGGTTTTTGTTGCTGTGCGTGGTTTTTTCTCTAGCTGTAGCGAGCGGGGACTACTCTTTGTGGAGGTGTGCGGGCTTCTCGTTGCGGTGGCTTCTCTTGTTGTGGAGCACGGGCTCTAGGCACACAGGCTCAGTAGTTGTAGCACGCAGGCCTAGGGGTTCCATGGCATGTGGGATCTTCCCGGACCAGGGCTCGAACCTGTGTCCCCTGCATTGGCAGGCAGATTGTTAACCACCGTGCCACCAGGGAAGCCTGACTAACAACCCTTTACTGTTATGCTCATGGGTCTGCAGGTCTTGGCTGGGCTCAGCTGGCCAGTTCTGCTGCGGGCTGAAGGTGTGCTGGGCTGAGTCGGCCGCACGTGTTCCTCATCCTCTTTGGAGCAGTCGCTACTTGAGACATGTTCTTTTTCAGGCACCTACGGGAGCTCCTGAGGCCAAGTCAAACTCATGGAAGGCTCTGCTCGCAGGACATTTGCTAACATTCCATTGGTCAAAGCAAGTCACGTGACCAAGCTCAGCTTTGGGACCGGGCAGTGCATTCCACCCACAGTGGGAGGCCCTGCAATGTTACTAGTTGCTCACAGGTTAGTGAAAAGCTACTATACATATTATTTATGTTATTCTGCAAATTTCTTTGTTCACTTAAAGCCTTATGGACGTTCATCCAGGTCAGCAGGTGCAGATCGCACTGGTTCTTTTGAACATTTGCATAAAATTCCATCCTATAAGCATACCGAAATTTATCAACCATTCCACTAATGAACTAATGATGCATGTTTATGTTATCAGGTATTTTTCCTTTTTTTTTTTTTCCTTCCCCCCCTCCTTTTTTGCTTCAAACATTCTGCAATAAACATCCTGGTACCTATATTTGTATATGTTCTTTTTCTAGAGCAGGGGTCAGCAAACCAAGTTTCACAGACCAAATCAAGCCCAGCACCTATTTTTGTAAATGAAGTTTTTTATTGGAGTGCAGCCAAACTCATTTATTTACATAATTTCTATAGCTGCTTTCCCAGTACCCCGGCAGAGCTGAGTCATTGAGACAGAAACTGGATGGGCCACAAAGCCTAAAATATTCACTCTCTGGCTCTTCGCAGAGAAAGTTTGCTAACCCCTGGTCCATAAGATGGAGTCCCCACTGTGGAGATGCTGGCTAAAAGGAAAAGGATATGTGTTTTAAAAATTTTAATAGATTTTGACATAATTATTTCCCAGCAGTTAGAATATCCCTGCTTTATTAAAGTTATACATGCTTGTTGTAAAGATAAAATTAAATACAGAAATGTATAAAGAAGAAACCCCACTCCTCCATTGCAGGAGTTATCAGTTTGGTGTGGTACTTCCAGTCAATACAATCAATGCAGACACACACACACAGACACAGTTCCTTCCTTCCTTTTTTTTTTTTTTTTTTTTTTAAGACAAGAATGAGATCAGTTTGTTCCTGTAGCTATTATCCCTGAAACATTTTTGTATTATCCTGCCCTTTTTCCAGTGGCTCATATCCAAAGAGATCACTGCAGGTGTTTGGACACAAAAATCCTAGCAGTCAGTGCCCTTAAAAGTAGAATTTCAAGGGACTTCCCTCGTGGTCCAGTGGGTAAGCCTCCGAGCTGCCAATGCAGGGGGCCCGGGTTTGATCCCTGGTCGGGGAACTAGATCCCACATGCATGCTGCAACTAAGAGTTCGCATGCTGCAACTAAAAGATGCCGCATGCCCCAATGAAGATTCCGAGTGCCGCAGCTAAGACCTGGCGCAGCCTAAAGAAAAAGAAAAAAAAAAAGTAGAATTTCAATTCGTGATGTTGAAACCTAGAATATTTGTTGGCTCTGAGAAAATAATAACTGCATGTTTCAATGCCCTCAGTCCCTGAAGAAGCCATGTTCGTATGACTCTCGTGCTTCAGATCATCTGGTGGCTTCCCAATTCAGTGAGTTAAAAATGCAAAATGTATATTGTAGCCTGCAAGGCCTCTGTGACCCAGCCCTCAGCCACTCGGCTGGTTCTGCTCTCCCCCTTGGTCTCTGTGCTGTCTTTCACTTCCTCAAATTTTCACCAAGCCCTTTCCGGGTTTGTCCTGGGTTGGTCAGAATTCTTTCAGTTGCAAGGGACAGAAACCCAATTCAAACTGGCTTAAGCCCAAAGGAGTGTATTGACTCATGCGATGGAAAAGCCCCAGAGAAGGTTGGAATGAAGAGTGGACGCCTCATCCCCATTGGTGGCCTCTGGTCTCTACTGTATTATCTTCATTCTCAGTCTCTCCCAAAGGGATGTGAAGACTCAGCTTGCATCCTAATTAGCCACCCTAGTGGAAAGAGTGGTACTTTCACTTCCTCCCAGTGGCTCTAGAAAAGAGCCTGTGGATAACACTTACTGAATCAGTCAGGGTCAAGTGATATCCCTGAACCAATCGCTGTGATGATTCGCTGTTAACTAGGTATCAGGATACACTGATTAGCCAACCCAGGGTCTCGTACCGCCCACCCTCCCCACCAGAACTGGAGGAGAAATCTGCCCCACCTGAAACTCAAGCACTGCAGTCAGGGAGTTCCCCAAATGGAAACCAAGGTGATGTTACCCAAAGAATGAACATGGCTGCTGGCAGGCAAAAACGACAGTTGTCCATGGCGGGTCCTTTATACATATTGTTCCCTCTGCCAGCAACACCCTTCCCCCACTTTCCACCATGACAACAGGGTTATTCTTTGTAGCTTGGTACAAGAGGCAAAAGATTGAAAATGGCACAAATGTCTATTGAAATAAGGGATTGGCAAAAATTGTGGCTTTCTTTTTTTTTTTTTGACATCTTTATTGGAGTATAATTGCTTTACAATGGTGTGTTAGTTTCTGCTTTATAACAAAGTGAATCAGCTATACATATGTCCCCATATCTCTTCCCTCTTGCGTCTCCCTCCCTCCCCAAAATTGTGGCTTTCAAAATGTGGTTCTGAGATCAGCAGCAGCACCTGGAAACTTGTTAGAAATGCATATTCTCAGGCCCCACCCTCAGTCTACTGGGTGGGCCCGGCAGTCTGTGTTCCGATCCACACGCAAGTTTGAGAACCACCGAGTTTGAATATTAATGTTGAATCATAAAATAGAAAGTTATTGGGTATTTCAGTTTCAGAAACCATTCTCTAAGAGGCTGAGAATTTGAATGAGAACAAGTTGCTCATTAGTTACAAAAGCTGCCATCCTTTTCTGGCGCTGAACTTAGCCATTCAGGTTGTTTTGTGCCATCACTCCCGTAGCTTCTGTGGCAGCCACTGTAGGTGGGCTGCTCTCCCAACATCCATGCTCAAAACTTTTCTCCCTTACCTAGAGGCCAGAAGGCTGAGAATGACATTTTCCAGCCCCTTCTCTCCTTAAAGCTAGGGGTGTCTCTATACAAGGAAGCCTGCTGAGGGGTTCTGGAGAACGCTCAACATAAATAGGGACAAATGCAACTATTGTGGCCTTCCCTCAACGTAAATAGGGACAAATGCAACTATTGTGGCCTTCCCTCAACATAAATAAGGACAAATGCAACTACTGTGGCCTTCTTTCCTTCCCCATTGTTCTTGTCTGGAATGTAGATGTGATGACCAGAGGTGCATGGCCACCTTGCAAGCCAGAATATGAAAGCCAATATGTTAAAGATGGTGCAGCAGGAAAGCAGGAACCTGAGATGAGACATTGATAGCCTCACTGAGTCACTATACCAGCCTTGGACTGCCTTCTCCTAATTTCTTGGGAGAAAAATAAACCCTCTTTTGTTTAAGCCACTGTATGCTGGGCTACCTGTTACTTGCAACCAAGTGCATTGCTAATACATGTACTACAGTCTTTTCTGACCCTGTTTGAGATCTTAAAAAAAAAATGACGGGGGAATTCACTGGCGGTCCAGTGGTTAGGACTCCATACCCTCACTGCCCAGGTCCCAGGATCGATCCCTGGTCGGGGAACTAAAATTCCACAAGCTGAATGGTGTGGCCAAAAAAAAAAAAAAAAAAAAAAAGAAATGTATTAACTTTAAACTACAAAAAAGAAAAACATAAAATAGGAATTAATATGACTGTAAACCAGAATTTTACAGCAGCATTATTTTTTTAAATTATTTATCTATTTATTTAATTTTTTTTTGGCTGTGTTGGGTCTTTGTTTCTGTGCGAGGGCTTTCTCCAGTTGCGGCGAGCAGGGGCCACTCTTCATCGCGGTGCGCGGGCCTCTCACTGTTGTGGCCTCTCTTGTTGCGGAGCACAGGCTCCAGATGCGCAGGCTCAGTAGTTGCGGCTCACGGGCTTAGTTGCTCCGCGGCATGTGGGATCTTCCCAGATCAGGGCTCGAACCCGTGTCCCCTGCATTGGCAGGCAGATTCTTAACCACTGCGCCACCAGGGAAGCCCCTAGCAGCATTATTAACTGTGAAACTCAGTCTTCATAAAAATGCCCCTATATATGGAAAGCAATTTGTTGGTTAGATTACCTCACTTTGCAAGAATGCAAAGTGTTGTGTGGTGACTGCCAAGAAGCTGCAGCCCGCAGCAAATTCAATGAATAATAATCTAGTCATTTAAATTACAAAATAATGTCAAAATTTTCTACAACAAAATAAATTAATGCAAAATGTGGGTACATTTGAAAATCTCTCATAAGACATGAGGTTGGACATTCCAAAGTCAAAGGCCCTTAAAATAGCTGTGCTCACTGTCACACAGTAAGTGTGTTTCAGGATCATCATAGGACGTCTTCTCTAGAGTCTGATGAAATTGATTATACTTTAAGCCAATTAAATACCCAAGCTCCTAAGATGAGAAAACTTTGCCAAAATGAGCTTTAGGAGCAGGTAGACTGAGTGATTAGCTTTTTTGTTTGAAACATCAACCCTCCAGGGTGGGCATTGTGACTGTCCCCAGTATCAGTTCACTGCTTCCTCTGTTATTTAGGCCATTGTTATTTTGTACCATTTGTCACTCATAGCCAAAATGAGTCAAAATTGATACATAGCTCTGCTTGATTTTTTAAAAATATATGCAAATGAAAAAAATATTTTATGGATAGTGGTGGTAGTTACACACTTGGATACAAGTGCACAAACTCATATAACTGTACACTTAACATTTTATTGTATGTAAATTACATCTCAAATTAAGTTGGGGAGAGAGGAAATAAACAAAAGAATATATATTTTTTAATGTAAAGAAAAAATATCTGTTTTTGTCAGGCTTTTCCAAAGAAACAGACCAATAGAAGATATATATAGGGAATTCTCTGGTGGTACAGTGGTTGGGACTCTGTGCTTTCACTGCTGAGGGATCAGGTTCAATCCCTGGTCAGGGAACTAAGATCCTGCAAGCCCTGTGGCACAGCCAAAAAAATAAAAAATATATATAAAAAAAGAGGAGATATATATATATAATATATTTATTTATTTTGGCTATGCTGGGTCTTTTTTTTTTTAATAATCTCTTACTATTTTTTAAAAATTATTTATTTATTTATTTATTTATTTATGGCTGTGTTGGGTCTTTGTTTCTGTGCGAGGGCTTTCTCTAGTTGTGGCAAGCGGGGGCCACTCTTCATTGCAGTGTGCGGGCCTCTCACTATCGTGGCCTCTCGTTGCGGAGCACAGGCTCCAGACGTGCAGGCTCAGTAATTGTGGCTCACGGGCCCAGCTGCTCCGCGGCATGTGGGATCTTCCCAGACCAGGGCTCGAACCTGTGTCCCCTGCATTGGCAGGCAGATTCTCAACCACTGTGCCACCAGGGAAGCCCTATGCTGGGTCTTCATTGTGGTACATGAGATCTTTGTTGTGGCATGCAGGATCTTTAGTTGTGGCATGCATGTGGGAACTAGTTCCCTCACCAGGGACTGAACCCAGGCCCCCTTCATTGGGAGCACAGAGTCTTACCCACTGGACCACCAGGGAAGTCCCTATATTTTTAAATAAGGAATAATTATGGAGGCTGGCAAGTCCAAAATCTGCAGAGTTGATGTCCCAGTTCAAGTCGAAAGGCCAGCAGGTTGTTGCAGAACCAGGCAGAGCTGATGTCACAGTTTGAAGGCTGTCAGGCAGAATTCTCTCCTACTCGAGAGACAGTCAGCCTTTTGTTCTGTTCAGACCTTCAACAGATTGGGTGAGGCCCACCCACACTTTGAAGGGCAGGCAATCTGCTTTACTCAGTCTACCAATTTAAATGTTAATCTCATCTCAAAACACCCTCACAGAAACACCTGGAATACTGTTCGACCAAATATCTGGGTACCCCATGGCCTGGGCAAGTTGACACATAAAATTAACTGTCACACTATGAGTGTATTACATTAGTATGAAAGCAAAACAGAAAAGGAAGCTCACATTTTCTTTGCATGATATGTCTATAAGCTTGCTTTTCTTTATCCCTGAAAAAGGTGTGCATATATATGAAAACTATTCAAACTGCAACAAAAAGTCATATAATTAAAAAATAAAAGTCCTAGACCCTCTGACCAGAGTCGTTCCCTGCTTTTCCTGTGTGTTCTTTTGAAATACGTTATGCATGTGCAAGTGTAACTCTGTATGTGTGTGTGTGTTTGGAGGATATTAAACCAATGTGTAGAAATACCTGGGTCCTAGGACTAGACACTCCATGGGCCCAAGATCCAGAGCCTGGCCTGGAGAGTGAGGTCACAGGGTCCCTTGCAAGGTGTAGAAAGCCTTCATCCTTTGAAAGCAGGATCATGCCTGAGGCTGGGAGCCCTTGTGGAAAAGAGTCGTGAAGAGAGTTTAAGGGGGACTTCCCTGGTGGTGCAGTGGTTAAGAATCTGCCTGCCAATGCAGGGATCATGGGTTCGATCCCTGGTCCGGGGAGATCACACATGCCGCGGAGCAACTAAACCCATGCGCCACAACTACCGAGCCTGCGCTCTAGAGCCCACAAGCCACAACTGCTGAGCCTGTGTGCCGCAACTCCTGAAGCCCGCGTGCCTAGAGCCCGTCCTCCGCAACAAGAGAAGCCACCTCAATGAGAAGCCCGCGCACCGCAACGAAGAGTAACCCCCGCTCGCCGCAACTAGAGAAAGCCTGCGCGCAGCAACAAAGACCCAACGCAGCCAAAAATAAATAAATAAAATATAAATGAAAATTTGTTAAAAAAAAAAAAAAAGAGAGTTTAAAGGAATCCGTTTACAGCTCCTCAGCTTCCCTTTGTACCTTTCTCTCCAGTTGTTTTTTTCCTGCTGCCCCTGCACAATAACCTTTCTTTCCCTTTACAAAGGAAAGTCACACTTCTCCTCATTTCTGACTTTTATTATGGTTCATTGTCCCAAGATGTAAAAACTTCCAGGGCACCATGCCAAAGGGCACCTTGAAATATTGGTGACCATTATTATCCTTTAATCAATCCACAACAAAAATGTATTATTATTTTTTTTCTAAACAGTAGGACCTTGTTTATCTGTTTTATTTTTATTTTTTAAATTTTATTTTATTTTATTTTATTTATTTATTTATTTATTAAATTTATTTATTTATTTAGTTTTGGCTGTGTTGGGTCTTCGTTTCTGTGCAAGGGCTTTCTCCAGTTGCGGCGAGCGGGGGCCACTCTTCATCGCGGTGCGCAGGCCTCTCACTATCGCGGCCTCTCTTGTTGCGGAGCACAGGCTCCAGACGCGCAGGCTCAGTAGTTGTGGCCCACGGGCCCAGTCGCTCCGCGGCATGTGGGATCTTCCCAGACCAGGGCTCGAACCCGTGTCCCCTGCATCGGCAGGCAGACCCTCAACCACTGCGCCACCTGGGAAGCCCTATTTTATTTTTAATTAATTTTTATTGGAGTATAGTTGCTTTAGAACAAAAATTTAAAAACATCTAAATGTGAACGCTTTATGATCACAGGAAATTTTTAAAAATTAATTTCAGTCCTTAAACACATTATTTCCAAGGACAGAAGAGTGATCAATAAAAGACTCTAAGGGCTTCCCCAGCTGTCCAGTGGTTAAGATTCCATGCTTCCACTGCAGGGGGCATGAGTTTGATCCCTGGTTGGGGAACTAAGATCCCACATGCTGCAGGGTGGCCAAAAAAAAAAAAAGAGAGAGAGAGAGAGTGACTCTAAAGCAAAAACAGGACTTCCCTGGTGGTCCAGTGGTTGGGACTTTGTGCTTCCAATCCAATGCAGAGGGCGTGGGTTCGACCCCTGGTTGGGGAAGTCCGCATGCCACCCTCCAACCCTGTGCGGCCAAAGATAAATTAAAAAAAAAAAAAAGCAAAAACATAATATCAATACATTAGGATAAAATTTTGTGGAGGGAGTGGAATGCAAATTAAAGAACCACAGTGGGTGAAGTAAAATTTCCATTCTGTTGTTCGTGGCTTCTTTTTAATGGATGATGGTGGAAATCAAATTATTATGGTATTGATATGCTTTAGGGATAATTACAGGGTGATGAAACTGTCTCAAGATGGCAATACTTGGACTTCCCTGGTGGTGCAGTGGTTAAGAATCTGCCTGTCAATGCAGGGGACACAGGTTTGAGCCCTGGTCCAGGAAGATCCCACATGCCACGGAGCAACTAAGCCTGTGCGCCACAACTACTGAGCCCATGCTCTAGAGCCCACGAGCCACAACTACTGAGCCCATGTGCCACAACTACTGAAGGCTGCGCGCCCTAGAGCCTGTGCTCCACAAGAGAAGCCACCGCAATGAGAAGCCCACGCACTGCAATGAAGAGTAGCCCCCTCTCGCCACAACTAGAGAAAGCCTCTGTGCAGCAACGAAGATCCAACGCAGCCAAAAATAAATAAATAAATAAATAAACTTATTTTTTAAAAAAAGATGGCAATACTTATGGTATGCAAACATTACATCCTTTTCAGCTATTTTAGCAATTTGATTTTGTAATTGAAGTATAGTTGACTTATAATATTAGTTTCAGGTGTACTGATTTTTCTTTTTTAATTTTTATTTATTTTTGGCTGCATTGGGTCTTCATTGCTGCACGCGGGCTTTCTCTAGTTGCAGTGAATGGGGGCTACTCTTCGTTGTGGTGCACGGGCTTCTCATTGAAGTGGCTTCTCGTTGTGGAGCGTGTGGGCTTCAGTAGTCTGATTTTTTTTTTTAATGTGCCAAGTATCTGCATAATTTTTGAAAATGCCTTGAGAAAAGAGTGACCAAAAAGCTTGAAGACAATTAAGAGAGGGGAAGAGGAAGCCTGAAGGCCCAGTTTTCTGGTTTAGTGGGCTGTGATGGGGGAATAGACAGAGAGCTGAAAGCCTGGAGGGGAGATGGCGTGAGATGCAGGGAATGCAGGGGAGGAGGGCCTTCGCCCATGCCTGATTTGGACTCTGAGTGGAGGGAGCTCTGTAAAGCTGCCTCTGCTGATGAAAGACAGCACGGAGGCATGGACAGGCCGACACCAGGCACTCCCAAGACATTCCTGCATGCTGCCTGTTATGGGGTAGATTATGGCTTGGCTGGAGGTGACCCTGTAGTTAGGCCGTGGGGATGGGCAGCCTCAGCAGGGCCTTGGGGGAGGCTGTAGTAGAAACTTAGGGAGGTCTCCAGCACTGGACTGAGCCTACAGCCTAGACTTGGGCAGCAGATGCCAGGAGAAAGTCCTGGGATGGGACCCAACCAGTACTCTTCGGAGGATACCCATCCATCCTCAGCTAAAGACCAGCAGAAGGCGAGGGGCCCCCTTGTTCCTGGTGCCCCAACCCGTAAACCACACTTCTTCTGAACATCTTAGAGAGGGGTTGTCATATGGACTGAATTGTGTCTTCCCCTCCTCCCCCAAATTCATACATTGAAGCCCTAACCCCCAATGTGATGGCATTGGAGATGAGGCCTTTGAGAGGTAATAGGTTTAGGTGAGGTCACGAGGGTGGGGTCCTCATGATGGAATTAGTGTCCTTATAAGAAGAGAGCTTGCTCTCCCCTGCCCTCAGTAATGGCAAAAGTATTTACACCACGGGAATTGGCAAATGCTATAAATCAGGCTGTTCCCCCTGTCCCTTACCCCAGAAAGCCTGTTTACCAGTGCACTCCTTCCGAAGAGTATTCTAAAGGGTTCCAAAGGTCAGGAGTCAGAGAGCAAAGCCAATTAGTACCAAGAAATCAGAACAAGCTTTGGCCAGAAGGGAGACACTTGTTGGTCAGGGGAGGAATTGAGGTCTGGGTAGCTGATTGACTTTTCTTCCAAACTATGGACACTTTGAAGTAAAACCAGGGTACTACGAGGGTGGGGATTCTTTAAAAAAAACAAAATTGAAGTATAATTGACCTACAACACTGTTAGTTCCAAGTGTACAACAGAATGATTTGATATTTCTGTATATTACAAAATGATCACCATGGGGGGGTATTCTTAATCATATAAGGTGCTCACCGATTTTGGTTTAATACCCAAATGCCCTGGTCACTAGGACAGTGGTATTGCCTAGAGCTGAGGTAAAAGAGTATCAAAAAAGGTCAGAGATTCCTGCCCTGTTTGTGGTAGGGATCAAATAGGAAAATGGATGCTATTTTATGCTCGGAAAAGCATAAAATAGCTTCCCCAAATATTAGGTAAATGTTAGAAAATCCCCACAGGATGATTTCTGCTACAATAAGTACCACTTTTCTGTGGAAAAATCAAATCCTTCTTGGTCCTGGCAGAGTAATGTTGCAATGTACAGTGCTTTGTCTCTGCATTGCCCAAACTACCATCATCTCGTGCCCCCAGGAAAGGAAAGCTACAGGATTAGGAAAAAACAAGAAGTCCCCACTGTTACTGTTGACTGTACTTGTGGAGGTTAAAGAGGCAGTTTGGCCTCATCTGACTATGAACTCGGTTCTTTTTATTTATTTGTTTATTAAGAAAAATTTGTTTTTGGCCGTGCCATGCAGCTTGTGGTATCTTAGTTCCCCAACCGGGGATTGAACCCGGGCCCATGGCAGTGGAAGCGCTGAGTCTTAACCACTGGACTGCCAGGGAATTCCCCTCGACCCTTCTAACAGCAGGAAAAATCACCACATTTTTGTGTAAAGCACGCTTGGCATGAAAAGCCAGAAAACAAAACATTTCTGATTTAAGATGTACTTTTCTCCTGGGATCTCAGTGACTTTCCATCCAATTCCCTGCATCCTTCCTCCTTAGTCCTAAGGACATCCAGGCAGGACAGAGAATCCCTCCCTCCCTCCTTTCTTCAGATGCACTGGGAAATGCTAGCAGCCCTTTCTTTTTTTTTTTTTTTTTAATAGCAGCCCTTTCTTAGTGTGTGAATTGTCCCCACGTAGTAAGGGCTGGAAAGGGAGACAGTGCTGGGGGAGAAAACAGCAGCAATTTCGGCAGCTCTGAAACAAGAGCCATGGCACCAAACCCTGCTGTCTGTTTTCACTCAAGCGAGGGGCTGCTCCGGGGGCAGCTGGACACAGCGGTAAGCTGGGCTCCCGAATGTGAGTTCAGGGTGGGTTAAAATGGCCCCTCGTATTATGAGATGTCAGGAGCGGGTAGTTCCTGACGAAGGAGGCCACTCAAGACAGGTGACTTTGCTGGTGCGTGGAACCAACATTGTGAGTGGCTGCCGTGTGTCACAGCCCGGGCTTTGCTTCCTTCCTGTCAACCACAGAAGCACCTGGGTTGCTGGGAGACCAGAGGCAGGAAGAGAAGGGTGCCCCAACTCCATTATCAGCTGAAATCAGGTGAAAAAGCTTAACTGGAGGGGCCTGGCTGCTGAGGGGAGAAGGAGTGACGTCCAGGCAGCCCCGTCCAGCTCCTCTTCCCTGGCCCTCCTCCCTCTCCACCGTGGAAGCTCTCACCACTCAGATCAGATCCTCTGCACAGGGACTAGAAACGTGAACTGTCTCAGGACTTAGCACGGGGCCCCGCCCAGGCCCCCCACGGCGGCCTCCAGACCTCACCGCCCGGGGCTGAGCGTTGACAGTCAGCGCAGCATGGGAACCCTGTGCTGGTATTTCTTCTGTTTTCTTTTCCATCAGTCGAGAGCCTCAGAAGATGGAAGTGGCTTGGGCTCCTCACAACCTCCGAGGGGCCCTGTGATCCAGAAGCTCCTGGTTTCTTCGCCGGGAAGGTCCAGCCTGCTTCCTACTCCACAGCCTCGTTCCAGCTGCCGTCGTCAGCCGTGCAGCGAGATCGCAGGTGGGGCCTTTGGGAAGATGGTGTCTTGGTGGGGTTCCTCCTCCTTGCCAGAAACAAAGAGTCCAGTGCAATGGTAGATTTGGAAGGTGGCTCCACGAGGCTCCGTGGAGGAATGAGGACGTTAGGCAGGGGAGGGAAGAAAGCCGCCACAGGTGTGTTAATGAACAGGTTACTTCCGTGAGCAAGTGGGATGCAAAACCCTCTGGGGGCTTCTGGGAGATTCCAAGGCATGTAGGACTTATCACCGATTTATTCCACCTGAGGGCTGCACCTAGGAGAGCTCCCCAGCACTCACGCCTGCCGAGAACGAGGTCCACACATGCCAGAGAACATTCTCAGGTGGAGAATCCCAGGTGCGTGCAGTAGGCACCCCCAAAACTCAGTGGCTCAGGTTCCAAGTCCATCACTGGTTTTTAGGGGGGCTCTGGAAATTGCAGTCACTCGTGGACCCCTGAGTCATGAAGTAGCCAGGAAAACCCGTTTACTCATGAAATTACCTATTTATTATAAAAGGATATTAAAGGCCTTCCTTGGTGGTGCAGTGGTTAAGAATCTGCCTGCCAATGCAGGGGACACGGGTTCGAGCCCTGGTCCGGGAAGATCCCACATGCTGGGGAGAAACAAAGCCTGTGCGCCACAACTACTGAGCCTGTGCTCTAGAGCCCGTGAGCCACAACTACTGAGCCCGTGTGCCACAACTACTGAAGCCCGCGTGCCTAGAGCCCGTGCTCTGCAACGAGAAGCCACCTCAGTGAGAAGCCTGTGTACCGCAACGAAGAGTAGCCCCCTCTCGCCACAACTACAGAAAGCCTGCGCACAGCAACAAAGACCCAACGCAGCCAAAAATAAATAAAATTTAAAAATAAATAAATAAATAAAAGGTTATTAAAGGGTGTAAGTCAACAGCCAGATGAAGAGATACATGGGGCAAGATCCCAAACAAAGGAGCTTCTGTCCTCGTGGAGTGTCAGGCCCCGTACGATGGCATGTGGAAGCATTCTGGTTCCCTACATGGAAGCTCTCTGAGAAAGGACCACAGAGTTGTCCTTTGGGGTTTTTATGGAGGCTTCATCACATAGTCATGATTGACGAAGTCATTGGCCAATGGCAACTGGTTCAACCTCAAGTCCCTTCTCCTTGCCCAGAAATCAGAGGATGAGACTGAAAGTTCCAGCCTTCTGATCACATGGTTGGTGCTCCTGGCAACCAGCCCCCTGCCCTTAAGTGGGGAACTGAGGACAAGAGCCCAAATATTATCCCATTGTTCTTAGCTTTCAGAAATTTCCAAGGGCTTTGGGGGCTGTGAGCCAGGAACTGTGGATGTATATTGGTCATCAAATGACCAAATAGATATTTTTCCTGTAAATTACAATATAGCACACCAACATTCTGAATTTGGGTTAGAGAAGTGGATTTTGCTTCTTAGGACCCCCAAAATCCCAGCAACAATTAAGGCCTGAATAATGCCACTGGTGGTTTTGATGGGGAGAAGGGAGGAACAGTTTCCAAAATCTATCAAAGGTCATTGATATGATTGCACAATTGCTTTCCAGACAAAAAAGCAAATTGAACTCTCTTTTTAATGTCAAGAGCTAAATAGCCTGGAGAAAAATATAATACGTTATAAGCAATAAGCAACAGCCCTAGACATACGTCAACCCCTTTCAACATAACAGCGTGGAGAGCCCTGGCTTAACATTTCCCACTTCCAACCTGTACCCACGTGGAGTTAACATTCTCAGTTTGTCTTAACCAGAACCAGGGCTATGCATTCTTAGTCACTGGGGCATCTGATCTGAAAGCCTTCCCTTAAACTTGTCGCAATCTGTGGTTCAAAAAACGCTCAGATTACATATCCAGAGTGTCTGTGTTAATTAATGATGATGATCAGACTTAATGAAAGAGGGGGGACGTCCCTGGTGGTCCAGTGGTTAAGAATCCATCTTGAAATGCAGGGGACGCCGGCCGGTTCGATCCCTGGCCGGGGAACTAAGACCCCACATGCCGCGGGGCAACTAAGCCCGCGCACCACAACTGCAGAGCCCCCGTGCCCTGGAGCCCGCGTGCCACGGCTAGAGAGAAGCCCGCACGCTGCATTGAAGAGCGCACGTGCCTCAGCAAAAGATCCTGTGTGCTGCAACTAAGACCTGACGCAGCCAAAAAATAAATAAATAAATAAATTTTTTAAAGAATGAAAGAGGGAATTCGTAAGCCATTCCCTGGTTGCTTTCATAAAAAGGAAGAGTGCTAACAAGTGCTAATGGCTTGACACGGAGAGTTCACCTCCTTGGGAGCTTTCGACCTTCAGTCACATCCTGAAACGTTACCCCGGAGGCTGCTCTAAGCAACTGAGGGTTTGATTTTCCTCATGTAAAGAGGGCCATATATACTCAGATTTCTCTACTGAATTCCCCCTAGAAAATAGAGAGTTTACGCCACAATGGGCAAAGTCCAACCACTCTGCCCCACTGACTTCATAGCTGCATTATCATGTAATATGTATTGTATTCTTATGTGTTGTTACATTGTATTATTTTATAGTGTTACATTTTATAACATTGTGTATATTGTATTTTATTTATTAGTTTGTCATCTACCTCACAAGAATTAGAACTCTCTGAGGGCAGGGGTTGGGTATTGTTCACCTCTGTAGCCTCAGTATATAGTGTACAGTAAGTATGCATAATATATTTGTGGAATGAATGAGTGATCTGTTTACCATCCAAAATCAAAGAAATTTAAAGAAAATGTCTGAATTCAAAAGTACATTGTTAAATTGAAAAATTGGAGACAACTTAAATGTCCATTAATAGGGGAATGGGTATATAAATTATAGCATATCCATGTTGTAGATTATGGGGTCATTTAGAATATGTTAGGTCGAATGTAACAGAAAATCTAATTCAGACTGAATATGGGGATCATTGAGATAGTTACTCACAAACCTGGAAAGTCCACAGAAGCGTGTGTGTCTGGTTCAATTTCTGGAGTGGGCTTGATGATGTTATCAAGGACAAGGTTTCTTTCAATTTATCTGATCTTCTCCTGTGGCAGCAGCTATAAGCAAAAGCTGACTTTCAACCCCATGATCACAAGATGGCTGCCACAGCTCCAGTAGTTACATGATTCCTCAGTCATGTTCAGAGAAGGAGAAAGAGAGTTCCTCTCCCAGATGCCCCAGAAAATCTAGATTCTCACTGGCTTAAATTGAGCTATGTACCTACCCTTGATCTGAGACTTGTAGCCAGGATATTGGCTTGTGTGAATTAATTTGGGTCTATGCTACATGCTCACCCCTAGAGGTGGGTGTACACTCAGCTTTCCTAAAGATACATGGGCTGTGCAAGGGCATTGTGGTGATCAGAATGAAAATTCAAGCATTTTCCAAAGAGAATATGATCTATTTTCTATGGTTAAATTTCTATAGTTAAATGTTTACAGTTATGTGAAAAAATACTATATATTTCCGATGGTGGTATATATGTCTATGGAAATTAATACGAAGAATTCTGGAAGGAACCCCTGCAAACCTATATTAGCAGTTACTTCTGGGGAGGGGCCTCAGACTGCAAATTAGTCAAAGGCTATTTTGGATTTATCTAGAAGACTGTTTCTCAATCAGGGGCGATTCTGTCCTCCAGCGAACACTAGGCAATGTTTCCAGATATTTTTGTTTGTCCCAGTGAGGGGAGGGGTGCCGTTGGTACCTAGTGGGTGGAGGCCAGGGATGCTGTTAAATATCCTATAATGCACAGGATGTCCCCACAGCAGAGGAGCGTTATCTAGCCTAAAATGCCACTAGGGCTGAGGTTGCGAAACCCTGATTTAGAACATTTTACTTTTTATAAGGAGATGCAATATTACTTGCGTAGCTAAAAACTGATTTTTTTAAAAAATTTATTTTTGTTTATTTATGGCTGTGTTGGGTCTTCGCTTCTGTACGAGGGCTTTCTCCAGTTGCGGCAAGCAGGGGCCACTCCTCATCGCGGTGCGTGGGCCTCTCACTATCGCGGCCTCTCTTGTTGCAGAGCACAGGCTCCAGACGCGCAGGCTCAGTAGTTGTGGCTCACGGGCCTAGTTGCTCCGCGGCATGTGGGATCTTCCCAGACCAGGGCTCGAACCCGTGTCCCCTGCATTGGCAGGCAGATTCTCAACCACTGCGCCACCAGGGAAGCCCCTAAAAACTGATTTTTTAAAAAGGTTGTAGTGCTGTGCTGTCCACATCCCCGTTCAGGACCCAGTCACTTATTCTCCCAGCTGCTGGGAGTGTTGGCTGCTGATGACTCACATTTCTGATGTGTCCCTCTTCAGAAACTGCCCTTAGCTGGAGGAAGCTACCTTGCCCAAGATTAAGAGGACTCTCCAAGAGCAGCCTTTATCTTTGAGAAACCTCAGCGGCTCTGACACTTTGGGATGATACTTCTCTGTGGTGGGGACTGTCCTGTGTGTTTGAGGGTGTGTAGCGGCGTCCCTGGTCTCTGCCCAGTAGATACCCCTCCTCCAATTGCAATAATTAAAAATATCTCCAGACATTGCCAAGTGTCCCCAGGGGGAAAAATTGGTCCCCCTCCCTGCATTATGAACCACCGCTGTATCCAATGCCAGGTTGATGCAGGAATCCAAAGGCTTGGCCCCCAGCCTCAATTCGGAACATCTTTGAGGGTTATCCCAGCTCCTCATGGGGTTGGCTGAGATCATTGCAATCGTGTCATTGTTCAATTTCTCCCTCTGTCCCATCCTGCTTCTCTTACCCCTTCCGAGCTGTTGTTTTCAAGAACACTCCCCAGTAAACATTCTACCTGCAAATCATCCTCCCAGGGACTGTTCCCTGGGGCAACTGACCCAAGACCAAGATCAAGGCTCAGAGGGTTAAGCAGCTTACAGAAGGTCCCACAGCAGGAGCTAAGATGTGAGGTGTGGAGCTAGGACGGTAACCTGTGTCCTTACTTTCAAAATGGTGCTCAGAAGTATTAAGCTTCCTGACCTTTTTATTATTGGGTTCTGCTGACACTATATCTCTGTGAGCTCTGACTTTCCCTCCCCCATGCCTACCCCAAGTGTGCTTCTCTCATTGAAGGAGCAGAAAAATGCATAGAATGTTAAACCTAATGGCATGAATTCAGTTGCTCTCTTTCTTGTTCCTAAGTTACATACCTTATAGTGCCTGCCTGCAAACTCTTTTGACTAGTTGACAGGCAGCAAGTCCAAACATGTAGACATTTCAACTACAAGTACTTCAAACAAGTCCATAAAGGCCTTCTGTTCAGAAAACTTTTTTCTTTGGATAAAAATACGGATGTGAGGTAAAAGGCCCCTATAAAGATCATGGTTGGGACAAGGTCATTCCTCCGTGTAATGGTCCATTTTCAATGACAATGGGACGGTTAGAGGATTAGAGTGCCGTGGTCTGGCATGAGAGCTTTTACTATATCAATAATAATAATAATAAATATTATATAATAATAATAAGCACTAATTGAGCCATTGCTATATGCCAAGCACTACATGCTTTTTATATATATTTATGTATTATATATTATTAAATATATGCTATCTTAGAATGTATTTTACATGTATTATATAATATTTATATAATATATAGTATAACATATAGTATATCATATCTATGAAAGAAGTATTGTTATTTTGCCCACTTACTGATGAGGACTCCGGGGCACAAAGAAGTTAAGTAGTTTCCTCAAAGTCACACAGCTAGTAACCAGTGCAGCTGCTCCAGCCTGCATGACTGCTCGTAGTTTTCAGGAGCTGTGATTCCAACTTGGAGCACATTTATTCAACTGAATACATTTATTAGGAAGAGATGGAAAAATCTGTCTTCCTCCCTCCCACCTCTCCTCCCTCCCTCCCTCCCAGTGTATAGTAGGTGCTCAAAAAATAATTGAATGTAAAAAAATTGGATAGTCTTTGTGTTAAAGGGGTCTCTTTAAGCTGGTCAACGAGGTTCCATCAAGGAACATGTATAAATGGTGAAAATGGATCGCTGTCCATTATATCTTTTTTTTTTGGAATTTTTGAATTTTATTTATTTATTTATTTATTTGTTTATTTATACAGCAGGTTGTCCATTATATCGTAAAAGGAAAATATAATTATGGATTTGTGATATATTTTTATAAATTTATTTATATTTATTTATTTATTTTTGGCTGAACTGGATCTTCATTGCTGCATGTGGGCCTCCTCTAGTTGTGGCGAGCGGGGGCCACTCTCCGTTGCGGTGCATGGGCTTCTCACTGCAGTGGCCTCTCCTGTTGCGGAGCACGGGCTCTAGGCATGCAGGCTTCAGTAGTTGTGGCTCGTGGGCTCCAGAGCGCAGGCGCAGCTGTTGTGGTGCACGGGCTTAGTTGCTCTGCAGCATGTGGGATCTTCCCGGACCAGGGATCAAACCTGTGTCCCCTGCATTGGCAGGCGGATTCTTAACCACGGTGCCACCAGGGAAGACCAGATTTGTGATATAATTTTAAGCATTGGAACTGGAAAGTCTCTTGTAATGCATGAGTACATTATTCAACTTTTGATCCTTGAAATGTCCCACTTTTTTTTTTCCAGTCATGCATTGTATGTAAAAAGCAGGGGAACTGATCATTTACGCAGTGGTTCAAACACTTTCTGCATTGGATCTTTCTGTTTCTGTGGAAGGAGTATAGTGAGAACTGGGACTGACTTTGTCGCTCATCTTTGTACTCAGAAACTGTGACTCGGGTTTTGTATTGGTTTGTTTGTGCTTTACCACTGGCAAGCAGGATCTGATCAGATGGAACTTCCTGTATAATAATTCACAGAAAAATTATTTATGGCCTCTTAATCTTCCTGATCTGAAATAGTAACTTAGGGTAAAGGAAGAGTGTTGAGGAAGTGGAGCATAGGAAAAAAAAAAAAGGAAGAAGAAAGAAAAAAAGAAATAAAAGGTCAGGGTGATAACTAGCCTAGATGTTCTTTATAGGAAGAAACTGTTTGAAATCACATGCCGAGCGATGTAGTGTATTTGTGTCTCATAAGTTAAAATCTAACAGAGGAAGGAAAAAAAAAACCCCAAACCTCTTAGTTCTAAAATTGAAAACTTCTGCCCTCCTTTTTAGGCTTGCTTATTCAAGAAGCTTAGCTGAGTGGTCTGGAGTCAGATCACCTGGGTCCAAATCCTGCCTCTGCCCCTTCCTAGTTGGAAATCCTTGTGCCTTGGTTTATCTTTAAAGGGTTAGCTGAATTAATCCACGTAAAGGGCTTAGAAAAGTGCCTGGCTCTAAGTAAACACTCATAAATATTATATAATAATAGTATGATTATAATAATAATAATATTAGCTGTTATTGTTTTAGAAGGAAACTTCTTTTCCTCACAGTTCAATTCAATTCATCAAATATTGGTTTAGTCCTTTCTTTTTTTTTTTTTAAAGAGTGCTTCACTATTGTCTCTGAGATTGTTTGCCAAGCTGACAACCATTCGGTAGGTCTTTATTTATTTATTTATTTATTTATTTGGCTGCATCAGGTCTTAGTTACTTTACGTGGGATCTTCGTTGCGGCATGCGGGATCTTTTGTTGCGGCACGCGGGCTCTTCATTGTGGCCCACAGGCTTCTCTCTAGTTGTGGCGTGCGGGCTCCAGAGCACACGGGCTCAGTAGTTGCGGCGCTCAGGCTCTCTAATTGCGGCGCGCAGGCTTAGTTGCCCTGTGGCATGTGGGGTCTTAGTTCCCCGACCAGGGATCGAATCCGAGTCCCCTGCATTGGAAGGCGGATTCTTTACCACTGGACCACCAGGGAAGTCCCTGGTTTAGTCCTTTCTAGATGCCCAAACTTGGGCTTGGAATCGAATCTGCTGAAGCCACCATCCTTTTTTTTTTTTTTTAATAAATTTATTTATTTTATTATTTATTTATTATTTTTGGCTGTGTTGGGTCTTTGTTGCTGCGCGCATGCTTTCTCTAGTTGCGGCGAACGGGGCTACTCTTCATTGCGGTGCGCGGGCTTCTCATTGCTGTGGAGTCTCTCGTTGTGGAGCACGGGCTCTAGGTGCGTGGGCTTCAGTAGTTGTGGCTCGCGGGCTCTAGAGTGCAGGCTCAGTAGTTGTGGCGCACGGGCTTAGTTGCTCCGCGGCATGTGGGATCTTCCTGGACCAGGGCTTGAACCCGTGTCTCCTGCATTGGGGGGTGGATTCTCAACCACTGCACCACCAGGGAAGCCCTCATCCATTTTTATTTTTAATTTATTTTTATTTTGGCTGCACCAGGCGGCTTACAGGGATCTCAGTTCCCCGACCAGGGGTTGAACCCGGGCCACAGCAGTGAAAGCACTGATTCCTAACCGCTAGACCACCAGGGAGCTCCCCTGGAGCCACCATTTTAATTTTATTTGAGTTGTATGTTGGGCTAGGAAAGAAAGTAGACTTGGAGGACTAAAGACATATCTGATGAGCCTATGGTATCTAAATAGTGATGTCTGATTAACACAGTTCATTTGCGATGTAAAATGTGAGCAGATTCCAAATTTTACTGGGTTGAATAACGTCCTTCAAAATTCATGTCCGCCCAGAACCTGTGAATGTGACCTTATTTGGAAATAGGGTCTTTGTAGATGTCATCAAGTTAAAAGGAGGTCATACTGGATTAGGATGGGCCCTAAATACGATATGACTGGTGTGTTTATAAGAAGAGAGAAATTTGGACATAGAGGCACAGACACACAGCGGAGATGGCCATGTGAAGACAGAGGCAAAGATTGGAGGGATGCATCTACAAGCCAAGGAACAGCAAGGATTGCCAACATCATCCAGAAGCTAGAAGTGGCAAGGAAGGATTCTTCCGTAGAGCCTTTGAAGGGCGAGCAGCCCTGCCGACACCTTGATTTTGGTCTCCAGAACTGTGAAACAATACATTTCTGTTGTTTAAAGCCATCAGCTTTGTGGTAATTTGTCGTTGCAGCCCTAGGAAATGCCGCACGCTCATAATGAGAGAAATGAAAATTAAAATTACACTGACACACCATTTTTAACCTGTCAGTTTGATAAAGATCAAAAAGTCTGATAACACACTAAGTCAGCAAGTGCATTGGGGAATTTATTGCTTTCATTTATTGCTGGTGGGAGCGTATGTAAATGGATATAATCTCTTTGGAGATAATTTGGCAATTTCTATCAAAATTACAAATGCACATACCTTTTGACCCAGCAGTTCCACTTCTAGGATACATGTGAGAAATGTGCATGGAAAATTATGCTTAGACAGGTTATGCATTGCAGTATTATTGGTAATCACAAAAGACTAGAAACACTAAATGTTAGTGTCAAGTGATGTATGAACAAACTATAAAACACCTACACTAGGAGTCAGCAAACTCTTTCTGTAAAGGGCTAGAAAGTAAACATTCTAGGCTTTGCAGACCAAGAGGTCTCTGGTGCAGCTATAGCTCAAAAGCAGTCATACACTATATAAACAAATGGGCGTGGCTGTGTTCCAATAAAACTTTATTTACAGAAAACAGGCGATGGCCAGATTTGGCCCATGGGCCTTAGTTTGCTAGCCTCTGACTTATACAATGCAATTATGAGCTGAAAATTAATGAGACAGCTTTCTATATCTTGCTATACAATGACTTCCAAGAGTAAGTGAAGAAAGCCAAGTTCAGAACACCATGGATTTGTAAGAAAAAAAATACCTGTGTAAAAACAATTTCTTTGTATATTTACTGACAATCTATATAAGGATCCACAAGAAAGTAGACCCCAGTGCTTATTTCTGGGACAGGGAATTGAGTGGCTCAGGGATGGCGTTGGGGGGGTATTTTTCTTTGTACCTTTTGAATTCTGAACCATGGTAAATTACCTGTTCAGAAAACAGAGTAAACATTTAAAATTTAAAAAGTGGGACTTCCCTGGTGGTCCAGTGGTTAAGATTCTGTGCTCCCAATGCAGGGGGCCTGGATTTGATCCCTGGTCAGGGAACTAGATCCTGCATGCCTCAGTGAAGATCCCAAGTACCGCAACAAAGACCCAGGACAGCCAAAATAAATAAATAAATAAATAAATATTAAAAAAAATAAAACAGTACTAAAAATTATTGAATTGTGTGTGTAAAAGGGGTGACTTTTATGGCATGTAAATTATATCACAATAAAACTGTCTAAAAAATGAATAAAAGAAAGAGAGAATTCAGGAAGAGAGAGAGGAGGATGAAGAATCAGAGTCCAACCAATCAGTCTGCAGGATTTGGGATTCAGCTTTTAGAATCTGTGTACATTTGCCCAAGTCCAATCTTCTAGCCATTCCCACTTTCCACGATATCTCAAAGATTACTGACAGCGTTTCCTCGATCGCATCTGCAAATTATTTCAGTCCTTTGGAATGTAATTCATCAGGTTAAAAAACTTTTTGACAAGGTGAATATGATAACAGAGTCCAAAAGTTGAACGTTTTTCCGGGGCTTTCTCAACCTCTCCCCTTCGTGTATGATTCTCCTCTGATTACTTCTCCTTTAGTCTGTGTTTACATTTTGTGATTTCTTAAAAGTGAGTTCCTAGGCAACAGACAGAGCTGGGGTACTTATGGTGCACAGGGAGCTAAGAATTGGGAAACTGGGCTCCTGGTGTGGCCCTGCCCCAATTCACCACATGACTGTAGTAGATGTTTGTAGTTCAGTCTACCTAGCACCTCTTCCTCCTTCTTCTAGAAACTTCACTCCAGGTTTCCTCAGGGAATTTCCCCTCCCCACTTGGTTTCTGCTTATAATGGGGCTGACCCTGCCCTCCCAGCCCCCCGCCCCCGCCCCCCACCCTTGGGCTCCAGGAATAAGCAAGTGACTCAGGTCTGCCTGGACCCTAGCATAGCTCATCTCTGGCCATGGTGATTGGCTCAGAGATGGACATGGGACCCAAGGCAGTCCAGTGAGAGTTCTGGGATGTTTGCTAGAAATCCTGGAAAAGAGGTGCTCTTTTTCTACCATGATATGATGGGATACAGGGTTGTATTTGCTGTGGGCTTTGGTGGGCCACCATATGAGGAAAGCCTGTCAAAAATGAAGCCAACACAAAGGAAATGACCAAGAGATGAGGAGAGAATCCCGATCTCACTGTTTGAGCCTCTGGATCCATCCATACCTGAAGCTGATCTTTGCAATCAATCAGTGATCTCTGCAATCCAGTGAACCTGTGAATTCTCTTTTCATAAGCCAATTTGATTTGGGTTTCTGTCACTTGCTGTCAAGAATCCTGATTCATACAGTCCTTGGGTGAGTTATCTGTTGTTGCCTCAGTTTCCTTATCTGAAAAAAAGGAGTGATAGTGTGAGGAGAATAAAGTGAAGCAATTTATTGAAAAGCAACTGGGAAGAATATAAAGGTCATACCAATTTCTACTGTTGCCAATAATGTATCAGAATGCCTAGTTACTTCCCAACATCCATTTTTTGGTCTTTCTTCATATTAACAGAGCACCAACTTCTACTACAGCATATTATCACCTAGAATAATGGTTAAATTTCCCAACTTCCCTTGCAGTTTGGTATAGTCACGTGACTAAGTTCTGGTCAACCGGATGTAAGTGGAAGTGAGTGGGGGCTTCCAGAAAGGAAAGGGTGTACCTGTCTCTTTCTCTCCCTGCTTCCTGCTGCCAGGGATGCAGATGTGATAGATGGAGTTCCAGCCACTATCCTGAGTCCTGTGACTTTAAGAATGGCCTGCTAGATGAAGCAGGCAAACAGAAAGAAACCAGGTTCCTTAGGCAAACGGGCATACAATACCAGCCCTGGACAGCTGACCTACAGACTTCTTTTACATGATAGAAGAAATAAACGTCTACCTCACTTAAGCCACCAGTTTGTCATGTTTCTGTTACTTGTGTCCAAACCTGAGTTCAGTTGACAGTGCCATTTTCCCCACACCCTCAGCAAATTAAAAAATTTTTTCATTTTACCAATTAAAAATTGGTAAAATGTATTAAAAATTATCATTAAATTAAAATTATTATTTAAGTCATTAAAAAAATTTAAGTTATTTAAAATTTATTATTAAAATTATTATTAATTTTTTTTTCATTTTACCAATCTGATAGGTGAAAAAACAATGCCACTTTATAGCTTTAAATACATTTCTCATAAGAGATGATCTTATTTTTATATGTTTATGAGCCATTTGCCCTTTTTTTGTGTGCGAGCTGTCTGTTTTCATTTTTTTCTTGACTCTAATCTCAGGCTGCCTCTTCCCTATGGTTGTAAAATGGCTGCCAGCTGCTCCTAGCTTCTATCTCATCTTCTCAGCAACCTCAGTAGGGAGAATAACACTTTCCTGGATGATCCAACAAAAGCTTAGGAATTGTCAAGGGAATGAGAAGACAAGGCACAGATGGGAGAAAACATTTGAAAAATGATATATCTGATAAAACACTCTTATCCAAAATAGACAAAGAACTCTTAAAACTCAACAGTAAGAAAACTAGGACTTCCCTGGTGGCGCAGTGGTTAAGAATCCGCCTGCCAATGCAGAGGACACGGGTTCAGAGCCCTGGTCCAGGAAGATCCCACATGCCGCAGAGCAACTAAGCCCATGCGCCACAGCTACTGAGCCTGTTCTCTAGAGCCTGCGAGCCACAACTACTGAGCCCGCGTGCTGCAACTACTGAAGCCCACGCACCTACAGCCTGTGCTCCGCAACAAGAGAAGCCACAACAATGAGAAGCCTGTGCACCGCAACGAAGAGTAGCCCTCACTCACCGCAACTAGAGAAAGCCCATGCACAGCAACGAAGACCCAACGCAGCCAAAAATAATAAATAAATTAATTAATTAAAAAAAAAAAGAAAGCTAACAACCCAATTACAAAATGGGCAAAGGATCTGAACACATACCTCATCAAAGAAGCTATCCAAATGGCAAATAAGCATAGGAAAAGATGCTCCACATCATATGTCATCAGGGAAATACACAGTCAAACCATAAGTAAATTCCATTACACACCTATTAGCATGGCTAAAATCCAGAACACCGACAATACCAAATGCTGATGAGACTGTGGAACCACAGGGACTCTCGTTCACTGCTGGTGGGAGAGCAGAAATGGTACAGCCGTTTGGAAGAGAGTTTGGCGATTTCTTTCTTTTTTTTAATAAATTTATTTATTTATTTTTGGCTGCGTTGGGTTCGTCTCTGCGTGGGCTTTCTCTAGTTGTGGCGAGCGGGGGCTACTCTTCATTGCAGTGCGTGGACTTCTCATTATGGTGGCTTCTCTTGTTGCGGAGCACGGGTTCTAGGCGCGCGGGCTTCAGTAGTTGTGGCGCTCGGGCTTAGTTGCTCCGCAGCGTGTGGGATATTCCCAGATGAGGGCTCGAACCTGTGTCTCGGGCATTGGCAGGTGGATTCTTAACCACTGCGCCACCAGGGAAGTCCCCGCAATTTCTTACAAAATTAGACATGCTCTTACCATACAATCCAGCAATTGCACTTTTGATATTTAACCCAAATTAGTTGACAACTTACAACTACACAGAATCTGCACATAAACATTTATAGTTGCCAAAACTTGGAAGCAAGCAAGATGTCCTTTGTTAAGTGAATGGATAAATAACTTGTGGTACATCCATACAGTGGAATATTATTTAGCACCAAAATGAAATGAGTTACCAAGTCACGGAAAGACTTAAATGCATATTACTAAGTGAAAATGAATAGGCTATGTACCGTATGATTACAGTTATATGAAATTCTGAAAAAGGTAAAACTATGGAGACTGTAAAAAATCAGTGCTTGCCAGGGATTTGGGGGAAGGAGGGATGAATACGTGGAGCACAGAGGATCTCTAGGGCAGTGAAGCAATTCTGTATGATGGATGCATGCAATTCTACATTTGTCTAAATCTATACCACCAAGACTGAACCCTAAGGTTAACTATGGACTTTGAATGACAATGATGTGTCAATGTGGGTTCACCGATAGTAACAAATGTACTATCTGGTGGGGGATGTTGAGGGTGGGGAAAGTATGTGTGTTTTAGGAGGGAGGGTATATGCAAACTCCCTGTACTTTCTATTCAGTTTTGCTGTGAATCAAAAACTGCTCTAAAAAAAATAAAGTCTATCAAAAAACAAAACCAAACCAACCCAAACAGAGGGTTTGACTGACTAGATGAACTTAGGTCATGTGTCTCTCTCTGATCCACAGAGTGTGGTCAGGACTCTGAGCGTGCTGGTTGATGAGGCTCAGGTACATGCCCGTCTCTGCAGTGGAATCAACCCTCCAAAAGCAGGTGGGATGGGGGTGGGGAGAGGTAGACCCCTAGAAAGAATGTAAGTGCTTCTTTCCCGAGAAGAGGAGAATGGATATTGGGAGCTTAAATCAATGGACATCATCTATCTTTGGCAAAGAGGAGAATCTGATCCTATAATCAGGCAGAGCAGAGAGCCCAGAGGCCAGGAGGTGATGAAAGAGATGGAGCTTTGTGGACGACTGACGCATTCTCTTTTTGGTGTCTAATGAACTCCCATTCAAGTCCACAACTTTATTGAGCACCAAATATGGGTCAGAGACTGTGCTAGGAGCTGAAGAGACTTTTGTAAATAATAACTCAGTGGACAAGTACATTAATTTTCAAAGGCTTCCTGTTTATTCAGTGTAGGAGACAGTTTCACCACTCCAAAATTAAATTACATATGGCCTAATTAGAATATCCATAAGCCTCCTAAATCACTGCGATTTCAGAGAATTCCACGGTTCAGAAGAAGCCCAAGTAGTCCTATGACTCACCACGATCCCCCCACCCCCAGGCTCCCAGGACACATGGCTAACTTTTGAACTTGACCGACTACAGTGGCCACTTCAAGGAAAGAAAGTGCTCACCAAGTGTTGCCCATGGTTACTCTTGAGGAGCTGGCCCCCAAACTGTGTGTGTCAATCTGGAGATTTTGTAATTGTTCAAAAGAGTGAAACATGAACCATAAATTAATGAATTGTTTTCACACAGCCTTCAAAGTATTATTTTTACATAGATCTTTTAAGGCCAACAAAACCAGCTTTTGAATATAATGTATTAGATGAAACACAAACCCCTTTTCTTCTGAATTTTAGTCTCTGGATAATTTTGAAGTGGTTTTGTTACTTTTTTACGCTTTGCTTCACCAAGTCCTGCATTGTTCCGTTACTGTCTGTGATAAAGAAGGCAACATCAATTTCTCTGCCCCCACCACCCCGAATTGTTCCAGTTTCTTGGTTAGAGAGACATTTCCTCCAATGAGAGAAAGATCTGCCACATCATTAACCCTTTCAGTCCATCTGCATTTATTAAGCACTTAGTATGGACTCAGTACTATGGAAAACATCAAAGAAATGGACCCTACAGGCTGTCCATTAAGGAATCAAGACTCCTTCAGTCTCTAGCTGTGTGATCTTCAGCTAGTAACTTAACATCTCTGAGCTTCCATTTCCTGCATGTAATATAAGGATGAACTATTACTCCTGCAAAAGTCTTATTTACTCATTTATTCGACAAATACAGTTGGAGTTTCTGCTCTGTGCCCCCGTACTCTTTTAGGAAGTAGGGACACACAATAGCGCTTGGAGTTGTAGAAGGATTTTGGTGCGGATGGAAGCCAGGCTGCAAACAGGAAGCCTTTGTATGTGAGCATTTACGGTAAATTACCTGCAGAGACCTCAGAAGAACATGACTCTTGAAGGCCACTGTATTAGTTATCTATTGCTGTGGAACAAATTGCCTGAAAATTTACGAGTGCAAAACAATAAACATTTCTCGCACGATTTCTGTGGGTCAGGAATCCAGGAGGGCTTGGCTGGGTGGTCACAGTCTCCCATCTGGGGCTGCAGTCACCTGAAGGCTCAGTTAGGGCTGGGGGATGGTGTTTTAGCTTTTTCACGTGGTTGTTGGCAGGAAGTATGGTCCCTCGCCTCGCTGGCCTCTTCATAAGCTTGCTCCTGACAGGGCAGCTGGCTTCCCGCCCTAAGCAAGCGAGTTAAGAAAAAGAGAAAGCAACCAAGACAGAAGCATCCATTGTGTCTTTTATAATCTAATCTCAGAAGTGATGATGTATCATCACTTCTGCAGAATTCTCTTGGTCTTGCAGGCCACCCCCGCTGCAATGTGTGTGTGTCTTGGGGGTGTGTGGGGAGAGCTATACAAAGGTGTGAGAGCCAGGGGGCAAAGGATCGTTGGGGGCCATTTTGGGGTCTGGCTACTAAACCCCTCACAATTTTTTTTTTTTTTGATTTAGTTTCTCACTTTAAATCAATATGTACCTTTATACTTAATTTTGTACTCATTATTTTGTTCATTTGCTTTTTTTTTTTTTTTTTTTTTAAATCTTTTGGCCACGCTGTGCTGCGTGTGGGATCTTATTTCCCTGACCAGGGATCGAACCCTCACCCACTGTATTGGAAGCATGGAGTCTTAACCACTGGACCGCCAGGGAAGTCCCATCGTTTGCTTGTTTTTAATAGAAGGCTCCCCCAGATAGCATAAACTTCAGGTCCCACTAAACCTGGGTCCGTCTCTGGTCCTAAAACAAATCTGTTTTTTGTGATTCTGGGAGTGTTAGAGATTTTGCATGCAGGGTTGGAAGCAGGACCCAGATGCCAGCTGAGGACCTGCCCTGCCTGGGGGGGACTGTGTAGATAGCAGCTCCTCCCTCCCTGCCTTCACTCAACATTCCTTTGGAAGCTTAAACTGCTAGAATCAAACTAGAGGTTTCCATGAGTGGCAAAGAGATAAAGTCCTGTTTGCACACTGTGATGGTGTATTTAAACATTTTGACAATGATCAGGTGAAACCTTCCTGGTATTGACTCTGCTCTCCTGTAAATTGACTGTGCCTGGCAGGAGGGCCCATTGGCCCAGTGATTGGAACACTCACTTTCAAGTTAATTGACTTGTTTGGTCTCTTTCTTCTTAAACCATGCAAGTGATGAAATGCAATTTTTTTCTTCTTTGTTTTCTTTCCTAATGCACCAAGAAAAACAAAGCTGGCTTTTAAACCCTGATGCATCTATTAACTTTTGAGGCTCGAGGTATGAATTAGCAAAAACAAAACAAAACAAATAAAACAAAAAAACCCCAGCTCTTTTGTTCCTTGATTGAATCTCTATGATCTGAGATAAATTAGGTTTCCCTGACCTCCCAGGTAGATAGTGAATGGTGTGTTGTGATTTGTTTTATAAAAGAAATGGCCAGCATTTATTGAATGCACACTTCTTGTGTCACGGTGTATGTATATATCGATATTATCTCATTTGCCACTCATTTAACGGGGTAAGTTTGATGATCCCCATTTTGTAGATGAGGCTCAGAGAGGCTATCTGACTTGCCTAAGGTCACACAGCACATAAATGATGAAATTGGGTGTGAATGGAGGTTTGTCTGGCTTAGGAACTCATGTTCTTTCTACTATGTGGCCCTCCTCCATCCCCTGATTAGGCCAGATTCTTCTACTATATGATTTGATAGCATCCAATAGCTTTGCTGCATAGTACTTATTCAGTTTCATTATTATATTACACTGTAACAGTACCTATTGCTGTGTAACAAACTACCCCAAAACATAGTTGCTTAAAACACAGTAACAAACTACCCCAAAACAATCATTTTTTTCTTATGAGTCTTTGGGCTGGTGTGTGGACCTTCTGTCCCTTACACCTGGGTTTGCTCACGCAGTTGCATTCAGCTGGCGGGTCAGCTGGGACAGCCAGATGCCTGGGGCTCTCTCACCCTCTGGTCTTTCTTTCAGGGCTTTTGCTGGCATGGTAGACTCAGGACAGAGTTCTAAGAGAGTGCAAATAGAAGCTGCAAGGACTTCCAAGGTCTAGGCTCTAGAACTTTTACGGTATCCATTCTACTCATTATATTGATTGAAACAAGTTTCAGTGAGCTTCACTGTAGTTTTTTTTTTTTTTTTTGGCTGCACTGGGTCTTCGTTGCTGTGTGCGGACTTTCTCTAGTTGCGGCGAGTGGGGGCTACTCTTCGTTGCAGTGCACGGACTTATTGTCATGGCTTCTCCTGTTGCAGAGCACGGGCTCTAGGCGTGCGGGCTTCAGTAGTTGTGGCTCGCAGGCTCTAGAGTGCAGGCTCAGTAGTTGTGGCACACAGGCTTAGTTGCTCCATGGCATGTGGGATCTTCCTGGACCAGGGCTAGAACCTGTGTCCCCTGCATTGGCAGGTGGATTCTTAACCACTGTGCCACCAGGGAAGTCCCATTCACTGTAGGTTTAAACCATGTCAGTTTTTTTGTTGTTGTTGTTTTGTTTTCTTTTTTTGGCCATGTTGTGCGGCTTGCAGGATCTTAGTTCCCTGACCAGGGATTGAACCTGGGCCCCCATAGTGGAAGCTCAGAGTCCTAACCACTGGACCGCCAAGGAAGTCCCTAAAATCATGTCAGTCTTTTCACAGATGTTTCCCCAGTGCCTAGAACAGAGCTGGTACATAGAATATTTGTTGACATAAATAAGATGATCACAGTGTATTTTTCTCTTAGCACTGTGGTACATAGTATTCAATAGAAGTCCTAAATGGTGGTTAGTATTTTATAGCTTTCCCATGGGAGATAAATCATGTAGATGATTATTTTGCTATGGGGACATCTCCGATTTCCACCGAATGGCACAGAATGATCTTCATGGTTCTCCCCAACCTATCCCCAATTCCCTGTTATCTGATATTCAGTAAATTGCTAGAGATGCATTACCAAATTAATAGAGAGGCAGTGGAAAATAAGGATGAAGAGTATGGTTGTGAAGTTTAAATCCTGGCCCTACCTCTTACTAGCTATGAGACCTTGGGCAAGTCATCAGAACTCTCTGTGCTTTTGTTTTTTTCATCTGTAAAATAGGCATAATACTAGAATATACGTCTAAAGATTGATGAAAGAATCAAATGGTTTAATACTTGTGTAAAGTATTTACAAGAGGGGTTGGCATGCCATCACTGTTATATAAGAGTTAACTGTTATTATAAATAATCTACAGGGCCTGACTTCAAGTTTCCAATGAGTCACTTTCTTAAGATACCACATGGTCTTTTGAGAGCTGTTGTTCTCTGCCTTATCCAACAATCTTCAGAGAATCAGGAAGCCATCGAGATGAGCTCCGAACAAGAGTGAAAGCAATCTTGCCCAGTTCATGTTTGGGTAGCTTTAATTCACCAATTTTTAATTTTATATATAGTGCTTAGATTTTTAACTGTAGTTTTCTATCTGTGTGAAGGAAGATGCCTTTGATAGGGAAGTCAGCTTTACAGGTTTACACAGAAAAATTTTATTACAGCCTGGTGCTTTCCTTTATTGTATTATTATCTTATTATGGAAAATTTCAAACATATTCAAAAGGAGGGAAAATAGTATAACCAACCCCTGTATCCATCATCTGATGGTTTGAGAAACACCTAGTCGAATATATGGTGGTCTGTCTATGAAATGGCATACTGCAGTCTTTAAAAAGAGAAAAGTCTTCTGGTAAGGAAAAGATGTCTAAGAAAATTAAGTAAAAAAATTTGCAAAACTTCCCTGGTGGCACAGTGGTTAAGACTCTGTGCTCCCAACGCAGGGGGCCAGGTTCTATCCCTGGTTAGGGAACTAGATCCCATATGCATGCTGCAACTAAGAGTTCGCATGCCACAACTAAGGAGCCCACCTGCCGCCACTAAGACCCAACACAACCAAATAAATAAATAAATAAATATTAACAAAACAACAGTCTATGCCCTGTGTTTCAGTTTGCTATAAAAACAATGTATTTTACCAGCACATATTTGTAACATTGTCATTTATTCCTGCAGAGCCTGGAAGAGTAGGCTGGGAGACCAAGCAAGCACACACACACACACACACACATAGTGCTGTGGATGGGATCAGGGAGGTGGGTCCCTCTTCTCTCTGCCTCTCCCCGACTCCAGCTCAGGCCTGGATGGAGCTTGCAATCTTGGGGTTCTTGGGGATGTTGTGGTTTGAACTGGCAACACTCTTGATTGCATTTTGGAACTGTCTTAGCAGGAGGTTACAGCTTTCTGCAGTTCTCGGAGGGAATGTTTTTGTATGACCCACACCTCTTTCTCTTGCTAATGTTGGGTGCCTCCCTGGGCCCCACTTTCTTGCATTATCATTCTGGACCGAGGTGGGGAGAGAAGGAGGTGTGAAATCACTTTTTGCCTCCTAAAGGGCTAGGAGACACTGGAAGTTAACATCTTTGGAGTTAACTTTATACTTAAAAACTCCTTTGCTGTTTGCAACCCCTCTGTGGGATGGGTATTATTACTATGCCCAGTTTAGGGATGAGGTAGCTGCAGAGAGTTCAGAGATGTGCCCAAGGTCACATTG
Source organism: Balaenoptera acutorostrata (assembly GCF_949987535.1). Classification (NCBI taxonomy): domain Eukaryota; kingdom Metazoa; phylum Chordata; class Mammalia; order Artiodactyla; family Balaenopteridae; genus Balaenoptera; species Balaenoptera acutorostrata. The sequence goes on from NC_080078.1 coordinate 76,436,998, forward strand.
CTAAGTGTGGGCTGCCTTTGAACCTCAATCTCTTAACCACAATAACCCAGCTGCCTAAACTCAAAGAATGTTCTAGAAAGACAGCAGAGACTGAGGTCACGGTGGTTACCTCTGGGGATGGAGCCTGGGTTGGGTGGAAGGGTGAGGGGAAGGGTGCAAGGAGGGTTTTAGTTTACACCTAATTCTTTGGCCAAACAGTTGATATAGCTGAGTTGTAGCTAAGGTCAGAGCACAAACTCAGGAGCCAGGTGGCCTGAGCTCCAGTGAGGTTTGACCACTGACTGGCTGGTGACTTGAGCAAGTGACTGCCCTCCTCTGCAATTCAGTGTTCCCCCTGTTCACGTGGAGCTGATGATGATCATAATGTCTGCTTCATGGAGTTACTTGAGAATTAAATGAGTTAAGGTATTCCTAAGACATTTAGAAGAGCGCCCTGTCACATTGTAAACGCCAAACAAATTTCAACTATTATTATTCTGAACATTGACATTTTCCCATGCATATGTATTTTATTTTTTAATTTTTAATTTAATTTAATTTAATTTAATTTTGGCCATGCCACGTGGCATCTTAGCTCCCCAACCAGGAATTGAACCCACACCCCCCCTGCAGTGAAAGCATGGAGTCTTCTTTTTTTTTTTTTTTTTTTTTTTAGTTGCAGCATGCAGACTACCTAGTTGGGGCATGCTGACTCTTAGTTACGGCATGCATGTGGGATCTAGTTCCCCGACCAGGGATGGAACTCGGGCCCCCTGCATTGGGAGCACGGAGTCTTACCCACTGGACCACCAGGGAAGTCCCAATATGTATTACTTTTAAAATAATGAAAATAATAGATTAGTTCTTTTGAAAGGCCGACTACAGGGAATTCCTTGGTGGTCCAGTGGTTAGGATTCTGTGCTTTCACTGCCGAGGGCCTGGGTTCGATCCCAGGGATTTAGTCCAGGAACTAAGATCCCACAAGCTGAGCGTGACACAGCCAAAAAAAAAAAAAAGGGGGGGCCAACTACAATGTCTAATACAGTTAGACATATACCTTCCCTATGACTCAGCAATTCCACTCCTGGGTTAAGAGAAATTCGTGCACATGACCAAAAAAGACTTGTTCAAGAATGTTCATTACAGCTTTTTCTCATAATAGATCAAACTGGAAATGTCCACCAACAAGAGGACAGGTAGGTAAATGGTGGTATAGTCAGAAAAATGGAATATTCAACAATAAAAAGAAAGAGTTAAAAAAGAAATTATTGATGCATCCAACAAACAACATGATTGAATCTGAAAAAACATTATTTGAGTGAAAGAAGCCAGATACAAAAGAATTCATTCTGTATGATTCCATTAATATGAAGTCCAAGAACAGGCCAAACTAAAAGTGATAGAGGTCAGAATAGTGGTTAACTGGTTTGGGGGAGGGGCAGGAGGGAACTTTCTAAGGGATGGAAATGTTTTGTGCCCCAGAGGACATGTGGCAATGTCTGCAGCCGTTTTTGGGTGTCGCAGCCGGCAGAGAGGGTCAGTACTACTGGCGTCTGGTGGGTAGAGGCCAGACATGCTGGTAAACATCCGACAGTGCTCAGGACAGCCCCCCACCACAAAGAATTATCTGGCCCCAAATGTCAATAGTACTGAGACTGAGAAACTTTGGTTTAAATTGCTTAAATATGGGGCTTCCCTGGTGGCGCAGTGGTTAAGAATCTGCCTGCCAATGCTAGGGGACACGAGTTCGAGCCCTGGTCCGGGAAGATCCCACATGCCACGGAGCAACTAAGCCTGTGTGCCGCAACTACTGAGCCTGCGCGTCTGGAGCCTGTGCTCTGCAACAAGAGAGGCCGCGATAGTGAGAGGCCCGTGCACTGCGATGAAGAGTAGCCCCCACTCACTGCTACTAAAGAAAGCCCTCGCACAGCAACGAAGACCCAACGCAGCCAAAAATAAATAAAATAAATTTAAATTGCTTAAATATGATCAAGGATTTCTGCATCCTAATAGTTACTTGCCATTATTACAGGCAAAATCTGAGCAGCAGAGATGGCCAGTCACCCTTGGCACAGAGTTGTCACTGAACAGAAGCTGCTCGGCCGGGAGCATCTCCCAACCCCCTTTGCATCCGGGCACAGTCACTCGATTCATTTTCACAAATAGAATGAGCAAAGTCATGTGTGTTAGCTCAGGGCAAGGCAGTCAAGAAACATGTACGACTTCCCCACTCTCTTTCCTGCCTCCGTTGTGTGCAGACAATGATGGAGAGCTGTCAGTCAACTGGCAATCCAGCACAGGATAGCCATGTGAGCAGGAGATAAAATTCTGCTTATGCAAACCATATGGTTTGCATATCCAGGTTATGCAAACCCTGGAATGTTGGGGTTTATTTGTTACAGTAGCTCACGTGACTCAGAGTGTTCAACCAAAACTATAGACTCCAAAGGGCAGATCTTCCAAGCTGATCTATTAAGGGACAGTTAATCTCATTTGTAAATTCTCTGAGAGCAGAGATCATATGATTCACATTTTCTTTCTTTTTCTAAAAAACAAGTTTATTTATTTATTTATTTTTGGCTGCGTTGAGTCCTTGCTGCGCGGGCTTTCTCTAGTTGCGGTGAGCGGGGGCTACTCTTCGTTGTGGTGTGCGGGCTTCTCATTGCTGTGGCTTCTCTTGTTGCAGAGCACGGGCTCTAGGTGCACGGGCTTCAGTAGGTGTGGCATGCGGGCTCAGTGGTTGTGGTACAAGGGCCCAGTTGCTCTGCGGCATGTGAGATCACATGCGGCTCGAACCTGTGTCCCCTGCATTGGCAGGCGGATTCTTAACCACTGCGCCACCAGGGAAGCCCAATGCACATTTTCTTAATCCCCCATAAGGTGAAGCACCATGTTTCTTTGTTTTCCAAAGTCAATGACTCCGTGGATTGGAAGAGAATTTGTGTCCTTTTGTAATCTTTCCAAGGCATGTTTATTGGACCAGAAAACACCGGCTTCCGCACTCTCATCCCATGTGTTCTGGGGTAAAAGTTACCTTACCCGATGCTCCAGACTTGGGTTCTGATTGACTTAAGCCAATCAATGTATTTTCATTCCCATAACATCAGTCTTTGGTCACAGATGGGCAAATAACCAAGTCAGAGCCAATGTGATAGGACAGTAGCTGAGGCTCCTGCAGGGAAACAATTTCTTCTCTTTCAAGAGAGAACCCTGTATATATTCTCTCTTTACCCGGGTGGTGGTATAGGTTTGTGAGACTTCAGCTACGGTAAGTCTCCTACATACGAACCTTCACGTTGCAAACTTTCAAAGATGCAAACGTATCCCTGTATGCCAGCTGTTGTACTGTTCTATTGTACTTTTCAAGGTACTGTAAGATTAAAAATGTTTTCTTTATTTTTGTGTTTGTTTTTATGTATTATTTGTGTGAAAAGTATTATAAACCTATTACTGTACAGTACAGTACTATACAGCCAATTGTGTTAGTTGGGTACCTAGGCTAACTTTGTTGGACTTATGAACACGCTCTCAGAATGGAACTTGTTCATATGTAGGGGACTTACTGTACTGCAGTCACTTTGCTAACAAGAGAGAAATGCTTGGAGCTGTCAAGGAGCCTCAGGTAGAGATGGTTCCCAGGGGCTCAAGCAGGGTCAGGATCTATGTTCTTTCAGCATTTGTTCTCTTTTTTCTCTCAGCATCTTAGCTTTGCTTACTTGTGGTGGCAAAATAATGCCCACGATTCCAAACATTCTAGTCACAATGTCACCTATCTCTGTTAATGAGAAACACTTTTCCCAGAAGCACTCAGCAAATTTCTCCTCTGTTGCTCTACAGAGCATCACATGACAATGCCCAACCAATCACTCTAAGGTGTCTGGATCCCCATGATTGGCTGTATCTCTCATGATTGTCTTCTTCAGGCTGAGGCTGGGACTGGGACCCATCTCCCTGAAAATACACGGCCACCAGGAGGAAACCTGGTCACAACCAGAATTCTGATTTGAAAAAGGAGAATTTTTTTGAGTAGGCCAACAATAATGTCTGCAATTATAGATATTTAATTACAGATATTTGTATATAGATATATCAGTCAATTGTAAATAACAGAAAACCAAAAAGAACAAAAAAGGTTAGGGAGTAATTGATTGGCTTGCACTTCTCAGAAGTTCAGGTGTATCAGCTTCAGACATGGCTGGATCCAGGCAACAATGTCATCAATACGTGGTCTCACTTTTCATCTCTTGTCTCTGTTTTCCTGAGTGCTGGCTTTATTCTCAGGTGATGAGAATAAAGTGACGGTCCCAGAAGCTACAAGCTTATTCCCTACTTAGCAACTCTTAGGCAGTTGTTCTAACAAAAGTTTAAGAATTGGCTTGGATCACAACGCTGTCCTTGAACCAATCACTGTACCCAAGCTCTCACTGGCCAAGCCTAAATCTTGCGCTTACCTCTTGAACCAGCAAGGTCATCACCATCTCCAAACAGATTAATAACGTGGGAAAAGAAGACAAAATGCTACTACATTGGACTCTGAGTAACTGAATGACCCTAAGGGCACCTCCTGGTCCCAACACGCTTTGCACCAAGGCGGCAGGGTTCTGAAGCTCCTCAGACTTTCTCTGGTTCCTTCACTGATTGCTACCTGAGGATGAGACTTGTTCTCTGTTTCTCTGTACTTAGTTCCTTAGGCCAGTGCTTCTCAAAGCCTACACCTGGGGGTTGGGGGTGGGAGTCTTTTTAAAATTCAGATTCTTTTTTAAAAAAAAAGTTTATTTATTTATTTGGTGGCACCAGGTCTCAGTTGTGGCTCACCAGCTCCTTAGTTGTGGCATGCAAACTTTTAGTTGCGGCATGCATGTGGGATCTAGTTCCCTAGCCAGGGATCGAACCTAGGCCCCCTGCATTGGGGGCACGGAGTCTTAACCACTGCGCCACCAGGGAAGTCCCTGAAATTCAGATTCTGATTTAGCATATCTGAGTTGGAACCCGAGAATCTATGTTTCCATGGACCACACTCTGAGTAGCAAAGGGTCAGCATGCTTCCTGGATATGATCTCAGCCTTCCAAAGGAAACCAATTGGGTTAGGAAGAAAAGCAGATCATATGAACTTTCCTTTTTAAAGAAACTTAAATTAAAAGGTGAATCAACTTAAGAAAAAAAAATTAAATAATTAATAATAAAGTGATTTGTGGCCATGGCAAAATTCCAAAAGGCATTACATGACCATCTGAAATATGGGGAACTCTGGTAGAGCCGGTCTTTCTTCTGGACTTTATTGGGCTGAACCAAGCTGGACAAAGATTCGTTGCATGAAAGCTGGTGCTAGAGAAATCTTTCAAAGACAGACAGCTGCTGCTTCCTCCAGGTGGAGCTTCAAAGTCCAAACAGCTTTTATTTATGGCCTCTTTAAACCTGGGGGGCTATTTTTTCAAAATAGGACCTTCATTTTTGGGAGAGAAGGCATTTTGTATACTAACTGCCAGTTGCAAGAAACAAGTGGCCAAGGCATCTGGCTTTTGAAGTCTTGCCAAACAGACTTATAAAAGTTAGCAGCCCAGGCAAGACCCAGAGAGGCATCAAGAATCTAAGGCCTGGAATGATCCTAGCTTGTTTATTTTCAGAAAGCTTGCCTTTGCTCACCAGGCAGATTTAAATCCCACTCAGTGGTGGAAAGATTGTGTGTGTGTGTCCCTCTTTCCTCTTCTTTTGCTTCATCCATTATAAACACCTAATTTCAAGGAACTCTGGCTCATGTCACCTAGGATTTACTTTTGATTTACCCCTGGAGCATCAAATATTTATTTCAGAGGGGATTGACAGGCAGAAAAGTGCCCACCAGCCCCAGAGGGGAAGTTTAAGTATGTTTCTTTTGTCACCTCTGTTCGCACCAGTGTCTCCCTAAAATCACACCTCATTTGGATTAATTTGGTGAGAAGTGAAAACTGACAAAGAAAAGAAAATGCATCTTTATTCTACAACATGTTTGCTAAATCTGGTTAAGAGAAACATACTGCTAAATCTGGATAATGGGGGATCTTTTTAAAATGCAGATTCTGATTCAGCAGATCTGAGTTGGGGCCTGAGAACCTGTATTTCCACACTTTTTATTTATTTATTTATTTATTTATTTTTATTGAACATAGTTGAGTTACAATGTTGTACTAATTTCTGCTCTACAGCAGAGTGACTCAGTTATACACAAATATGCATTCTTTTTTTTTTTTTTTCGGCTGCGCTGAGCAGCATGTGGGATCTTAGTTCCCCAACCAGGGATTGAACCTGTGCCCACTGCAGTGGAAGCGCAGAGTCTTAACCACTGGACCACCAAGGAAATCCCTATACGTTCTTTTCATATATTCTTTTCCATCCTGGTTTATCCCGGGAGATTGGATATATTTCCCTGTGCTATACAGTAGGACCTTGTTGTTTATCCATTCTAAACTAGTAGTTTGCATCTACTAACCCCAGACTCCCAGTCCATCCCTCTCCCTCCCTGCCTACCCCTTGGCAACCACAAGTCTGTTCTCTATGTCTGTGAGTCTGTTTCTGTTTTGTAGATAGGTTCATTTGTGTCATATTTTAGATTCCACATATAAGTGATACTGTACAGTATTTGTCTTTCTCTTTCTGACTTACTTCACTTAGTATGATAATCTCTAGGTCCATCCATGTTGCTGCAAATGGCATTATTTCATTCTTTTTCATGGCTGAGTAGTATTCCATAGTATATATGTACCACATCTTCTTTATCCATTCATTTGTTTTTTTAATTTTTTTAATTTTTGGCTGAGTTGGGTCTTCATTGCTGCACGTGGGCTTTCTCTAATTGTGGCGAGTGGGGGCTACTCTTCATTGTGGTGCATGGGCTTCTCCTTGCAGTGGCTTCTCTTGTGGAACACTGGCTCTAGGCATGCAGGCTTCAGTAGTTGTGGCACGTGGGCTCAGTAGTTGTGGCACGCAGGCTCTAGGGCGCAGGCTTAGTAGTTGTGGTGCACGGCTTAGTTGCTCCACGGCACGTGGACTCTTCCCGGACCAGGGCCAGGGCTTGAACCCGTGTCCCCTGCATTGGCAGGCAGACTCCTAACCACTGTGCCACCAGGGAAGTCCCTCCATTCATTTGTTGATGGACATTTAGGTTGTTTCCATGTCTTAGCCATTGTGAATAGTGCTGCTATGAACATAGGGGTGCATGTATCTTTTTGAATTATAGTTTTGTCTGGGTATATGCCCAGGAGTGGGATTGCTGAATCATGTGGTAGTTCTATTTTTAGTTTTCTGAGGAACCTCCACACTGTTTTCCATAGTGGCTGCACCAGTTTACATTCCCACCAACAGTGTAGAAAGGTTCCCTTTTCTCCACACCCTCTCCAGCATTTGTTATTTGTAGACTTTTTAATGATGGCCATTCTGACTGGTGTGAGGTGGTACCTCATTGTAGTTTTGATTTGCATTTCTCCAATAATTAGTGATGTTGAGCATCTTTTCATGTGCCTACTGACCATCTGTATGTCTTCTTTGGAGAAATGTCTATTAAGGTCTTCTGCCCATTTTTCGATTGGGTTGTTTTTTGTTGTTGTTGTTGAGTTGTATGAGCTGTTTATATATTTTGGAGATTAAGCCCTTGTTGGTCACATCATTTGCAAATATTTTCTCCCATTCTGTAGGTTGTCTTTTCGTTGTTTTTTTTTTTTTTTTTTTTATGGTTTCCTTTGCTGTGCAAAAGCTTGTAAGTTTTGGCATGAACATATATACACTACCAAATGTAAAATAGCTAGCTAGTGGGAAGCAGCCACATAGCACAGGGAGATCAGCTCTGTGCTTTGTGACCACCTAGAGGGGTGGGATAGGGAGGGTGGGAGAGAGGGAGATGCAAGAGGGAAGAGATATGGGAACATATGTATATGTATAACTGATTCACTTTGTTATAAAGCAGAAACTAACACACCATTGTAAAGCAATTATACTCCAATAAAGATGTTAAAAAAAAAAAGCTTGTAAGTTTGATTAGGTCCCATTTGTTTATTTTTGTTTTTATTTCTATTGCCTTGGGAAACTGACCTAAGAAAACATTGGTACAATTTATGTCAGAGACTGTTTTGCCTATGCTCTCTTCTAGGAGTTTTATGGTGTCATGTCTTAACGTTTAAGTCTTTAAGCCATTTTGAGTTTATTTTTGTGCACGGTGTGAGGGTGTGTTCTAACTTCATTGATTTACATGCCCATGGACCACACTTTGAATAGCAAGCAAGAAAAAATGATCTTGCTCCATCTTCTATGCCTGGAGATTGAGGAAAGAGAAGCCCATACTAATCCTTTGGCTTGCTGTGACCAAATCAAATCTCTGCTGGGCTGGCTTTCTCCTTCCCTCCCTCCCTGCCTCCTTCCCTTTCTTCTTTCCTTCCTTCCTTCCTTCCTTCCTTCCTAAACTTTATTGAATACTTCCTATGGCACTGCTTTTTGTTGGGGTATAGTGAAAACCAAAACAGTAATAATCTCAGTTCAGATGGAGTTCAATTTCTAGGTAAGAGTGACAAACTCAAATGCACAGTAGGAGCCGGGGATGTGATGGATAGAGCTGGCTCCTGTGAAGACAATAGGTGATAACCTTCCGTCAGCCTCTGTGTCTGGGAGACATTGGGGAATGGTGGGGACCTGGCAAACTGGAGAGCCCATGCCCCTCTCTTGGTCCTCCTATTGGCCATGCAGGAAAGTAGACCCTGTTTTTCCACACCTTCATATACATATCTCAAAAGAAGCCAGAAGTTGACTGCAAGTCAGATCCTTATATGAAATCTATAAATATTCAAATACTGGCAAGTAATTTAGACTTTTTAACAAGTCTAAAAAATTGTATGGGCCAAACAGAACATGTCTGTGTTCTAGATTTGACCAAATCTAAAAAAGCAGCTTCAAAAAAAAAAAGGGGGCTTCCCTGGTGGCGCAGTGGTTGAGAATCTGCTTGCCAATGCAGGGGACACGGGTTCGAGCCCTGGTCTGGGAAGATTCCCACATGCCGCGGAGCAACTAGGCCCGTGAGCCACAATTGCTGAGCCTGCGCGTCTGGAGCCTGTGCTCCGCAACAAGAGAGGCCGCGACAGTGAGAGGCCTGCGCACCGCGATGAAGAGTGGCCCCCACTTGCCGCAACTGGAGAAAGCCCTCGCACAGAAACGAAGACCCGACACAGCCATAAATAAATAAATAAATAAAATTAAAAAAAAAAAAAAAGGAATTCCCTGGTGGTCCAGTGGCTAGGATTCAATGTTTTCACTGCGGAGGCCCAGGTTCGATCCCTGGTCGGGGAAGATCCCACAAAATTGGCAGCCAAGAAACAAACAAACACACAAAAATGAAAAGAGCAGCTTCAAACATTTTTTATCTTGATTCACTGTAAGAAATACATTTTATATCATGGTGGTACACACAGACACTCGTGAAATGAAAGTTTTCAGAATCCTTTCCTTTACTACTTGTGATGTAGTATTTTCTTTTCTTTCATATCCTATCCTAATCTACTCTTTAAAAGACCGATTGGAAAGATTAAATTGCTTTCAAGACCCATTAATGAGTCTTTGCATGATGTATGGAAAACTGAGTCAGGGCATGAGTCGCGATGGAGCTCTGCTCTGGCTACACATGAAATCAATTAACTGGAGAACTTAAAAAAAATACTGATGCTTGGGCTCTACCCCAACCAGTAAAACTAGATTGCCTGGGCATTGGAAGGTTTCCAGTGCTTCAGGTGATTCTAATTTATGGTCGGTACTGAGTATCCCTGTTCTATATTCGTGGTCAGGACCTCTGACCTGAATTCTAATCAAGTTCTGGAATTTTCTAGCTGTGTGTCCTCTGGCAGTTTGCTTAGCCAGGGGCTCCTTTTCCCCAGCTGTAAGATGGGAATAATGTACAGTACATAGCTTGTGGAGTTGGTCAAGGTTTAAATAAGATACGTAAATAATTTTGCCCTGGGACCTAGTACTGTACTGTATATGTGGCAGGTGCCCAGTAAATAGGGGCTATTGTTACGCATGGGAAAGACAAACTTAAACAAATGAGTTATTCAGGGCCTCAGTCAGACCTTATATTTAAAGACAACAGCTCCTGTTTGCTGTTTTCTACCTGCTGCCTCTGACTACATGGGCAAGTGCTAGGGCTTCTGGGCGGTACTGGAGTTAGGAGGAAAGATGCTGGCAGAGCTCTGAGTTTAGGTACATACCGCAGATGTGTGATTGTTGTTAAAATAATAATAGTGGTAATAATGGTAACACGTGTGGGGTGACCAACTGTCCTGGTGTCCCTAGGACTGAAGGGTTTACCAGAGTGTGAGCCTTATCTAAGTAGGTGTTCAACTCATCTCAATTTGCCCAAGACTTACCCTATTTAAAAAAAATGTTTTATTGAAGTATAGTTGATTTACGTTGTATTAATTTCTGCCTACAGTGAAGTGATTCAGTTATCCATATATATATTCTTTCTCATATTCTTTTCCATTATGCTTTATCACAGAATATTGAATCTAGTTCCCTGTGCTATACAGTAGGACCTTGTTGTGTATCCATTCTCTATGTAATAGTTTGTATCTGCTAACCCCAAACTCCCATTCCTTCCCTCCCCCCTCCCCTTGGCAACCACAAGCCTGTTCTCTATATCTGTGAAGACTTACACTATTTTAGTACTGTAACCCACAGGCCAAATCCAGCCCACTCCCAGTTTTTGAAAATGTTATTGAGTTAATTGTAGATTCACGTGCAGTTATAAGAAATAATACAGGGAGATCTCTTGTGCACTTTGCCCATTTTCCCCAAATGATAACATCATGTAATACTATAGTATAATATCACATTCAGGGTATTGACACTAATACAGTCCACCATTTTACTTGCTATACTCATTTGTGTGTGTGTGTGTGTGTGTGTGTGTGTGTGTGTGTGTATTAATTCTAAACAATTTTATCACTCGTGGTTTGTGTATCTACCACCACAGTCAAGATACCACACAGTTTCAACACCACAGGGATCCTTCATTTTTCCCTTTATAACCACACCCACCTCTCTCCCAGGTTATGCCCCAATCCTCATCCCTAACCACAGGCAACCACTAATCTGTCCTCCATTTCTAAAAATGTCATTTCAAAAATGTTGTACAATTGGAATCATATAGTATGTAACTTTGGGTTGTTTTTTTTTTTTTCTGCTCAGCATAATTCCCTGGAGATTCAGGAGAGTCATCTAAATTATCATGTGTCTCAATAGTTTGTTCCTTTTTATTGCCGAGGGGTATTCAGTGGTAAGGCTGTGCCACAGTTTAACACTTCACCTGTTGAAGCACATCTGGGCTGGTCCCAGTCTTTGGCTCCACCTCCTGTTTCTGTATACAGTTTTATTGATGCACGGTCACACCCATTCATTTACATATTGTCTACAGCTGCTTTCCAGAGTCGACTAGACCACAGACCATAGGGCCTACAGCCTGAAATATTTACTATCTGACTTTTTTTTTTAAACATCTTTATTGAAGTATAATTGCTTTACAATGGTGTGTTTGTTTCTGCTTTATAACAAAGTGAATCAGTTATACATATACATATGTTCCCATATCTCTTCCCTCTTGCATCTCCCTCCCTCCCACCCTTTTTTTTTTTTTGGTTGTGCTGGGTCTTTGTTGCGGCACTCGGGCTTCTCTAGTTGCGGCACGTGGGCTCTAGAGCTTGCGGGCTCAGTAGTTGCAGTGCATGGGCTTAGTTGCGATATGTGGGATCTTAGTTCCCTGACCAGGGATCGAACCCGGCACCCCTGCATTGGGAACCTGGAGTCTTAACTGCTGGACCACCAGGGACGTCCCTACTATCTGGCTCTTTATAGAAAAAGTCTGCCAACTACTATACTAAGCACTTAACATATATTAACCTATTTAACCGTTACAGCATTCCCATGCTATTGTCAGGATCATAATCTTCATTTTGCAAAGGAAGAAACTGAGGCACAGAGAAATTAAGTAATCTGTTGAAGGTCATAGAGTTGAGGCAGATCTTGAACCCAGACGGTCTGGCTCTGGGGGCTGCCCCTTAGCCAGTCCTCTCTCTTAATTCAAGGTATGGGAACACGAACAGGACAGGCAGGAAAGAGGCAGCAGCTGAGCTACCGGCGTTTTTCTTTGAGGGCTGAAAGGATAATAGGATTTAGCCTGTGGTCGTTTGCCTTTTTAGGAGAATAATGCTTGGAACAGAGCTAAAACTTCTCACTAATTTGAATTTAACAATCCAATATAGGGTTTCTTACATTTTCCCAGGATTTAACTAAGGCTCAGGCCCCAGGTCCTGGTCACCTGGTTTCCACAGCTTATTGGCAACTGGAAAACTAGCACAGCCGTTGTTGTTTTGCTTATCTCCCAAGGATTTTCAGATAAGTAGAGACCCGATCCTAGAGACAACTCTTTGGACCAGGGGGAAGCTAAATGGTGGCTTTAAAACGAAATACCTTCATTTTATTTTATTTATTTTTTGGCTGTGCTACGCGGCTTGCAGGATCTTAGTTCCCCGACCAGGGATCGAACCCGGGCCCCAGCAGTGAACTTCCTAACCACTGGACTGCCAGGGAGCTCCCGAAATACCTTCATTTTAGCTGGGCATAACATTATGAGATGAGAATATTTGGGTCTCCCTTAGGGCCATAAACTATCTTGATTTTCCCAGGATTGAGGCAGGTTTCTGGCAAGTAAGTGCTAAAACCAGGAAAGGCCCCTGGCAGACAGGGATGAGTTGGTCACCCTAGTCCCAGCCCAGATTTGGAGGGTAGAGGAGGGATTTCTTTTTTTTTTTTTTTAAATTAATTAATTTATTTTTGGTTGTATTGGATCTTCATTGCTGCGTGCGGGCTTTCTCTAGTTGCAGCGAGCAGGGGGCTACTCTTCGTTGCAGTGCGCAGGCTTCTCATTGCGGTGGCTTCTCTTGTCGCGGAGCACGGGCTCTAGGCGCGTGGGCTTCAGTAGTTGTGGCTTGTGGGCTCAATAGTTGTGGCTCACAGCCTCAGTAGTTGTGGCTCGCAGGCTCTAGAGCACAGGCTCAGTAGTTGTGGCGCACGGGCTTTGTTGCTCTGCGGCATGTGGGATCTTCCCAGACCAGGGCTCGAACCCGTGTCCCCTGCATTGGCAGGTGTATTCTTAACCACTGTGCCACCAGGGAAGTCCCCAGAGGGGGGAATTTCAAAAGACAAAGATTAGGGACTCCCCTGGTGGTCCAGTGGTTAAGACTTCATGCTTCCAATTCAGGGGGTGCACGTTTGATTCCTGGTGGGGAAGCTAAGATCCCACATGCCACGCGGCCAAAAAATGAAAAAAAAAAAAAAAAAAGAAAAGACAAAGATTAAAAGAAGCAACATTTCTATTCTTTCAGACGCTTTTGGTTTGTTCTCTTTTCATGGACAATTTGAGAGCTCCACACACACAGAGAGGCTCTTCACTTGTAAGTAACCCAGCCTCTATCTCCTGAGGAAAAGGGCCCTACCCTACCTCATGGAATAGTCAACATCGTGTTCAGGAAATCCATCATGAACATAAAACTATTTTCTATTACACCCTCTCATGCTCAAATTTCCCCAACTGTCCCAATAAAATTCTTTATAGCTGCTTTAAAAAAACAAAAACAAAAAGAAACAAGAGTCAAGGATCACATATTGCATTTAATTGTCATATCTCCTTTGTGTCTCTTTTAATCTAGATGTAGTCCAGCTCCCTAGCCTTCCTTTGCCTTTCAAGACAATTATTATTATTTTTTCAGAGTCTAGGCCAGTTCTACAGGATGTCGCTTAATTTGGATTAGTCTGATTGTTTTTCCAGGTTTAGATTCAGGTTAAATATTTGGCAAAATACTACAAAGGTGATGGTGTGTGTGTCCTTCTTGGGAATGATTTTTAAATTTATAAGAGCTGGCAGCCCAGCCCCTTAGAGGGGAAAATATTGAAATCACTGAAAGGAGAAGTACCTTGGTCAAGGTCATATCTGCTCCTTTGTTGGTGAACCCAGACTCTAATTCTGGTCTCCGTGTCCCTCTGCACCTATGTAGTTGGTCTGTCTTCTCTGTTCTTAGAAATGGACTTTTTTTAAAAAAATTTATTTATTTTTATTTTTGGCTGTGTTGGGTCTTTGTTGCTGCGCGCGGGCTTTCTCTAGTTGTGGCAAGCGGGGGCTACCCTTTGTTGCGGTGTGTGAGCTCCTTATTGCGGTGGCTTCTCTTGTTGCGGAGCACGGGCTCTAGGCACGCGGGCTTCAGTAGTTGTGGTGCACAGGCTCAGTAGTTGTGGCTCACGGGCCCTAGAGCACAGGCTCAGTAGCTGTGGTGCACAGGCTTAGTTGCTCCACAGCATGTGAGATCTTCCCAGACCAGGGCTTGAACCCTGTGAGCCACAACTACTGAGCCTGCGCGTCTGGAGCCTGTGCTCCGCAACAAGAGAGGCCGCAATAGTGAGAGGCCCGTGCACCGCGATGAAGAGTGGCCCCCGCTTGCCGCAACTAGAGAAAGCCCACGCACAGAAACGAAGACCCAACACAGCCAAAAAATAAATAAATAATAAATAATTAATTTTAAAAATAAAAATAAAGGCTATCAGAAACTTATATTTAAAAAAAAAACCAGCAACAACAACAGCAAGAAAAACCTTTTTTCCTCATTACTTTTGCACAATAAGGCTTGGACTGCTATTGTTTGCTGCAAACTTCTTTGCATCCAATTCTTCCTCTTTTCAAGATAAGGCCTGTTTTTTTCCCAGGGCTCAGGGAACCACACCTATCAGAGCTGTTCCAGGCACGTCCAGCATTGTTTCGCTTTCACTGATAAGGCTCCTTTGCTAAGAGCCCTCCCTTTGTCTCTTACCTGTCTCCACTCTGAGAGTCACTCCTCTCTTAGTTTGAGAGAATGGCCATTTCTATGAGGATGCTAGTCAGTCCTTCCTGTGTTGGGCATTCTTTTTTTTTTTTTTAAAGGATTTTCTTATTTATTTATTTATTTATTTATTTATTTTTGGCTGTGTTGGGTCTTCGGTTCGTGCGAGGGCTTTCTCCAGTTGCGGCAAGCGGGGGCCACTCTTCATCGCGGTGCGGGGACCGCTCTTCATCGCGGTGCGCGGGCCTCTCTCTATCGCGGCCCCTCCCGTCGCGGGGCACAGGCTCCAGACGCGCAGGCTCAGCAATTGTGGCTCACGGGCCCAGCTGCTCCGTGGCATGTGGGATCCTCCCAGACCAGGGCTCGAACCCGTGTCCCCTGCATTAGCAGGCAGATTCTCAACCACTGCGCCACCAGGGAAGCCCTGTTGGGCATTCTTGAGAGCCAGTTAGCGACCATCCCCAGAATCGAGGCTTAAACCAAAGGTTCTAAAACTTGAAAATGCATCAGAACCACCCGGAGGGCTTGTTCAATCACTAATTGCTGGGTCCTACATCCAGGATTTCTGATTCAGTAGCTCTGGGGAGGGGTGGAGGATGTGCATTTCTAACATATTCTAGGCAATGCAGACTCTGCTGGTCCACAGGCTGTACTTTATGAATCACTGGCCTGGAACTTCCCTGGTGGTCCAGTGGTTAGGACTCGATGCTTTCGCTGCCGTGGCCCCGGATTCGATCCCTGGGCGGGGAACTAAGATCCCGCAAGCCACCGCAGCATGGCCAAAAATAAATAAATAAATAAAGGCTTACTGGCTTAAGCTGGTGTTTATATAATATCCAGCTGCTTCGATTGAAGTATTTTAAAGTAAATTACAGACATTAT
Organism: Balaenoptera acutorostrata; assembly: GCF_949987535.1. Classification (NCBI taxonomy): domain Eukaryota; kingdom Metazoa; phylum Chordata; class Mammalia; order Artiodactyla; family Balaenopteridae; genus Balaenoptera; species Balaenoptera acutorostrata. Next base: position 76,452,736 of record NC_080078.1, read on the forward strand.
AACACCCTCAAAACCTGACAATGCCCTCTTCCCAGGGGCTCGAAACCTCTACTTGCCCTTCTTCCCACATCTAATCCGTCTTGAAGTTTCCTCTGTTCTAGCGTGCATAGATAGCCCAAATCCGTCCCTTTCGCCTACACCATCCAAGTCCAGGCTCACATCCCCTCTCACCTGAATGCTGCAGCCACTTTCTCTCTGGTGTCCTCTCCCACTCCTGCCCCCAACCCCCAGTCGCCCAAGTGATCTTTGAAACGTGCAAGTCAGATCATGTCACTCTGCTCAAAACACATCAGTGGCTATTGCTATTAGAATAAATTGCACACTTCTTTTACAACCAGCCAGAACCTGCATGTCCCAGCCCCTGCCTCCCTGCCTGGAGTTATCACTTCTCCTGCGCTGGAGTCCTCCAGGCCCTGCGCACACCAAACCGTTCGCTTGAAGAAATGGGTAACCCTGGTTGCCTCTAGGGAGGGAACCTCATTAATATATTATCTGTTGAAATAAATAAACAAATAAATACAATAAAAAATGAACTAAAGAAGTAGTTCTGTGATTGCTCTCTAGCCTATCATAGTATCATAATAATCCATGTATTTCTTTTCTTTTTTTTTTTTTTTTTTTGGCCTTAACATGCGGCATACAGGATTCCCCCACCAGGGATTGAACTCGTGTCCCCTGCAGTGGAAACATGGAGTCTTAACCACTGGACTGCCAGAGAAGTCCCCATGTATTTCTTTTGTATAGCACTGATCATAATCTGTAATTAACTTGCTTCTGTATTTAACTTTTATTTCCCACCCCTCCCCCCATCACTAGATTACAAACCCCCTGAGAGCAGGGAATGTGCTCCCTGGGGCTCACCATTCTCTTCCCAGAGGTTAGCAGAGTGCGTGGTGGGTGGTAGTAACTTCACAAATGTTTGTTGAATGAATGGATCTTGTACAATGGAGGCAAGGTGGGGAGGAATGTGTAATGAAATCACCTGGAGATTCAGAACCTGCATACCTGAACTCCAGACCTGTTGGGACAGAGCCTTCCGGGGTTCATTACTGTGTAATGCACTTTGAATGCCCGAACTTCCTCTGCCAACTCCTGTGCCAAGTGGTTGTGGCTGCTTGAACATGTCAGAGTCAGCAAAATAATGCCGGAATTGTGTTCGCCGCATCAGGACTTAGGTTTCCTGCCTGCAAAATGGGCAGAGTGAATTGAAGTTGGCTTCAGTCTTTCTTATGCTGTCTTTAGGATTTTTGCCATATCCTTGGATCACCAATAATATTTTTATTTTCTTCTTTTTTATTTTTTTGGCTGAGCCGCTCGGCTTGCAGGATCTTAGTTCCCCCACCAGGGATCGAACCCAGGCCCCAACAGTGAAAGCACAGGGTCTTAACCACTGGGCCGCCAGGGAATTCCCTACCAATAATATTTTTGTTAGTATTTTTCTTGAAATCAATTCACTTATTTTTACTTATATACATTTTATTTCAAAAGGAAATGCTCTATCAATGTGTAAGCAGAAAACTTGCATCAAAACAAAAAGTAGAGTAAAAATAAAAGCAGTGAAACAACATGTGATTACATTTTAGGTAGCTACTGCTGCCTGCTGGAAGCTTTAGCATTTCAGATGGTGTGTCCTTTGTAAAAAAAAAAAAGGAAATTACACTGAGATTTCTTACTAAAGGTGGAAGAATTGGAAGGTGATTGAAAAATGGGTGATTTTCTCACAGTGCTATTTAGTGATGTCTGGATATTTTACCAAGAATCATCTCACCTGCCCATGGGGAAATGTCTAATTCAAGCAGCTCATTTCAAAAGTGGAGAAAATGAGGCCAGAATGGGGAATGGAATTTCTCCAGGACGCTCATTGGGAATTTATCAAGTGGTTTGGATTGTGAGCTTTGATAATAGGGGCTGCAGGGACTTCCTGGCGGTCCAGTGGTTAAGACTCCACGCTCCCAATGCAGGGGGCCCGGGTTCGATCCATGGTCAAGGAACTAGATCCCGAGTGTCACAACTAAAGATCCTGCAGGCGGCAACGAAGACCCGGTGCAGCCAAATAAATAAATAAATATTAAAAAAAAAAAAAAAAAAAGAGGGGCTGCAGCCACATGTGTCGGGGGCAGGGACTGGCACATAGTGTCACTCAAGAAATGTGTCTGCGATTACTAACATTTCTCTTATATAGTCATCATCGACTCCATGTACTTCTGGGGCAATTGACATTTGATCTTTTTTGTCCTTAACTGAACTTTCAGTTCTTTGAGGGCAGAGACTGTATCTCATATTTTACATAACAGCTTTTATTGAGATATAGTTCACATACCATTCAATTCATCCACTGAAAGTGTAAAATTCAAATAAAAAGTATATTTACAAAATTAACATGGTTTTTAGTGTATTCACAGAGCTGTGCAGTTGTCATCACAATATTACTACACTTTCATCGCCCCAAAAAGAAACCCTGTACCCACTAGCAGTCACTTTCTATCTCTCCCTCCCCTATCCTTTGGTAACCATGAACCTACTTTCTGTCTCTATGGTTTTGCTTATCAGGACGTTTCATATAAATGGAATCACAACCTGTGACCTTTGTGACTGGCTTCTTTCACTTAGCATAATGTTTCAAGGTTCACCATGTAGCACGTATCAGTACTTTATTCCTTTTTTAAATGATTTTTAAGAAATTAATTAATTAATTTATTATTTTTTATTTTTGGTTGCATTAGGTCTTCGTTGCTGTGTGTGGGCTTTCTCTAGTTGCGGCGAGTGGGGGCTACTCTTCATTGTGGTGCTCAGGCTTCTCATTGAGGTGGCTTCTCTTGTTGTGGAGCACAGGCTCTAGGTGCGTGGGCTTCAGTAGTTGTGGCACACGGGCTCAGTAGTTGTGACTCGCGGGCTCTAGAGTGCAGCCTCAGTAGTTGTGGCACATGGGCTTAGCTGTTCCGGGGCATGTGGGATCTTCCCAGACCAGGGCTCGAACCCGTGTCCCTTGCATCATTGGCAGGCAGGTTCTTTTTTTTTTTTTAAAATCTTTATTTATTTATTTATGGCTGTGTTGGGTCTTCGTTTCTGTGCGAGGGCTTTCTCTCTACTTGCGGCAAGTGGGGGCCACTCTTCATCGCGGTGCGCGGGCCTCTCATTATCGCGGCCTCTCTTGTTGCGGAGCACAGGCTCCAGATGCGCAGGCTCAGCAATTGTGGCTCACGGGCCTAGTTGCTCCGCGGCATGTGGGATCCTCCCGGACCAGGGCTCGAACCCGTGTCCCCTGCATTGGCAGGCGGATTCTCAACCACTGCGCCACCAGGGAAGTCCAAGTACTTTATTCCTTTTTATGACTGGATAATATTCCATTGATGGCTATACCACATTTTATTGATACATTCATTGGTTGATGGACATTTGGGTGGTTTCTACTTCTGTGCTCCTACGAAGAGTGCTGCTATGAACATTCATGGCCAAGATTTTGTGTGGACACATGTTTTCAGTCCTCTTGGGTAGATATCTAGAAGTGGATTGTGGAGTCACATGGTAACTCTAAGTTTAACCTTTTTAGGGGCTAGATTGTTTTCCAAAGCAGCTGCACTGTTTAAGTTGTACCTCATAATATTTTGTGTCTTATGTTACTTTGGAGCTTTTGGTTGCAAGGTATGAAGACTCACTTAATGGACTTTGGGAAAGGGTGGGTTTGTGGTAAAGATATTTGTAGGAATCTTACCTGTGGCTTCATCCTTATAGAAAGCCAGCAACAGCCAAATAAAGAGGCCTCGCAGGAGAATCAGAATCAGCATCATCTCACCTTATCCTGTTCAGCCATACTGCCTCCCTGCTGCTCCTGGGACGCCCCAAGTAAATTCCTGCCTTTGCTCCCTCTGTCGGCAGTTCCCTTTCCTCAGATATTTTGAGGGCTGCTGTCTTGTCATCATTTGTGGGTCACCTCAAATGTCATCTCCTTTCTGGAGTCTGACCTGACTTCCTAAAGTAGCCTCACCAGTCTCTAGTCTCTCTGTTCGATCACCTGTATTATTTCTTTCATGGCATTGATCACTTTCTTATATTATTTATGTGTTTACTTGGGGATTATTCATCCCTCTGCCCAGTCTCTCCACCCCCAGAACCTGAGCTCCCTGGAAACAGGCCTGTCTTGTTCACCCTTCCATCTTCTGTCCTGGAATAAGTGGCTGTGAGTATGTCACCTTACATGGTAGAAGGGACTTGGCAGATGTAATGAAGTCAAGGATTTTGACATGGAGGGATTATCTGGACTTATCTGAGTGGGTCCAATGTAACCACAAGGGTCATTGTAAGAGGGAAGCTGGAGGGTCAGAATCAGAGATATGACAACAGAAGCAGAGGTGGGAGTGATGTGAGTGCTGGCTTTGAAGACAGAAGGAGGCCATGAGGCAAAGAATGTGGGCAGCTTCTGGAAGCTGGAAAGGCAAGGAAACTGAATCTTCCCTACAGCCTCCAGAAGGACGGCACCCTTCGATTTTAACCCCATAAGTTCTATTCCAAACTTGTGACATCCAAAAATGTAAGATAATTATTTGTGTTAAGCCACTACATTTGTGGCAAGTTGTGAGAGCAGCAGTAGGAAGTAAATACAGCACTCAAAAAGCACTTGGCAAAAAGATGGTTGAATGAAGAAGGCCTCACAGACACTTAGGTCCTACAGAGAGCTCTGCTGGCATTGACAACATGGTCGCAGGGCACCACTTACCACTGGCAAAGTTAGAGCCCTGCCCTTAACCAAACTCTGTTTCTTTCTCTATTTTGGGGTGTCTAGGGGTCATCTTCCTTCCCTTCCTGCCACCTACTAGTTTCCCTTACCCTCTACTGGCTTCCCTTACCCTCTACTCTGCTTGGTTCCTGGTCAAACTGGCTTGATGTTTATATATATATTTATATGTATATATGTGCATATGTGTTGTGTGTATATATATATATATATATATTTTCACATATTTTGGTCCCTTCTGTGTCTTTATTTTATTTTAATTTTTTAAAATTTATTAAAAAAAATTTTTTTTGGAGTGTAGTTCATTTACAATGTTGTGTTAGTTTCTGCTGTACAGCAAAGTGAATCACTTATACATATACATATATCCACTCTTTTTTAGATTCTTTTCCCATGTAGGTCATTACAGAGTATTGAGTAGAGTTCCCTGTGCTATACAGTATGTTCTTATTAGTTATCTATTTTATATATAGTAGTGTGTATATGTCAATCCCAATCTCCAGGGACTTCCCTGGTGGTCCAATAGGTGAGACTCTGAGCTCCCAATGCAGGGGGCCAGGGTTCGATCCCTGGTCGGGAAACTAGATCCCGCACGCTGCAACTAAGACCTGGCGCAGCCAAAAAAAAAAACCAAAAAATTCCAATCTCCCAATTTCTCCCTCCCCTCTTCTGTGTCTTTAATAATGATAGTCTATCTCTTCCATGGTTTTGATCCTAGCATCCTGTCTGCTGAAGTTCCTGGGGTCTAATACCACCTTTGCTTGGTGTGCTGATTCCAAGGATTGTTTCTGTGGGTTGTAATTTAGTATTATATGAGCCCAATGCCTCATTTCCTGTCCTCGAATTTTCATTTCAACCCGAGACCCTTGCTCTCTGAGACATCTCTCTCTCCTGGCCGTCATAGTATCAGTTCGCACTTAACTGGTTTGGTTTTTTGGTTCTATTTTTTTTTTTTTTTTTTTGGCCTCTGGGGGTTTCCCTTACTTTCTTGCGAACTCAGTTATTCATTTGAAAGAATATTTGTTATCTTTTACCCAGAATTTTCAGATGTGTTTGTAGTCGGGGGTAGGGGGGTAGTGTTTCAGGTTATCTAAATCTGCTATATTGCTGGGAAAGAACTGCCTTCACATTTCTTTTTTTCATATCGTTTCTTCGAGTCCTTTTTTAACTAGCTGATTCACTCTATAGTTTCTGATTTACAGTCATCTTCAATGGAAATCTGACAAGTCAACCTGTTTGCTGTTTGGCCAAATATTTTTGTACCCAGCTACATCAGAAATCACTCACCAGCCCATGCATTGGCTGCCTTTGGGGCTGAGGCCCATATATGATCCAGTCAGCCGTGGTGCGAGCAGAAGTGTCCAGTCACACAATACCAAGGTCAGTGACCTGCCCTTCCTTTAGAAGCATCTGTGGGCGGGGCAGGTATCATGATTGGTACGTATAGCAATTTATCTTTAATAGACTCTGCAATCCAGTTGATTAATAATAGCCAGAGAGTATTTTTTTTTAAAGCTAGAATCTTAAATTGGCTTATCCCTTCAACCCTGGCATAGATATTGTTTTTATGCCCCAACACTTCCATTTCTCTGATGTTCCTACTCTGTAATTACTAAATAATTAGAAGAGGGGTCAATCCTTTTAAATGAGCTCACTGTCATCACTTTAAAACTCAACTTCATTAAAAAAAAGAAACTCGGGCTTCCCTGGTGGCGCAGTGGTTAAGAAGATGCCTGCCAATGCAGGGGACACGGGTTCGAGCCCTGGTCTGGGAAGATCCCAAATGCTGCAGAGCAACTAAGCCTGTGTGCCACAACTACTGAGCCTGCGTGCCACAATTACTGACCCTGCGTGCCACAGCTACTGAAGCCTGGGCGCCTAGAGCCTGTGCTCCGCAACATAGAGTTGCTCTGCTCTCTGCAACTAGAGAAAGCCCGTGCGCAGCAATGAAGACCCAGTGCAGCCAAAAATAAATAAATAAATAAATAAATATATTAAAAAAAAAGAAAAATAATGGGCCAATCCCATGACATTGATTTCCAAACCCAAGAATGGGTTTTGACCCACCATCTGGAAAACATGATGTGTTCTCATGAAGCCAACTCCAGCATTGCCTTTTGGAGAAACTGATTTGGCCATCTTCAAGGATGTCCTTTCACAACTGAGCCCCAAAGCTCCAGCCTCAGTGATTCTTTCATTTTGAGGCGCTGAACCGCCTTGATCCAAAACACAGCCATTGGGAATTCCCTGGTGGTCCAGTGGTTAGGACTCTGCACTTCCACTGCAGGGGGGCCGGGTTCCATCCCTGGTCGAGGAACTAGGATCCCACATGCTGTGTGGCCAAAAACAAAGAAACAACAGCAAAACAACAACAACAACAAAAAACAACTGCCATTATGCTAAAGAACTTACTTCCTTGTCTCCTCCCCACGCCCCCCTCTGGTCCCATTCCTCTGCTGGTTCTGAGAAGCTCCTAAGCTTGACATCATTGAGGTCATGTAGAAAGTTTGTTAGTGAGATCTTTGCTTCCTTCTTTGTATTTTGTGATTACTAATACCTATTAAAACATTGCTTTAAAGTGAGAGGTACAAGGAAATTCACTGTAATAGTAAAGAAAGGAAACAACCTGAATGTCTACTAGTAACATCCACGTACTTATAACAGTGGTTAAAAAAAAAAAAAAACCAGACAGCTCTCTATGAACCTTACCATAAAGGTCCTTGTGGGGCAATTTCCATGATACATTATTAAGTGATACAACAAGGGTTGAAACATGGTGGACAGTAGGCTCTTGTTTGTACAAGAAGCAACACACATAATAAGGTTGTGTATGCAAAGGACAAGTAAGAAATGGTGACAGTGGTGTCCCTGGAACACAGGTGGGAGAGACTTACTTTCCACTGTTTACCTTTTTATATATACCTTTTGAGTTTCTACCATTATTTAAAATTTCTTCTTTTTCATATCTCTGAAGAAGATATGAAACAAGATAGGAAAATTTCACAATTGCATTAACCACAATAGGTACTTAAAAAAAACAGTTTTATTGAGATAGGATTCACATACCATAAAATCCACCCTTTTAAAGTGTACTCGTCAGTGTTTTTAGCATATCCATAGAGTCACACAACCATCACCACTTTCTAATTTCAGAATATTTTCATCAGCCTAAAAAGAAACCCAGCACCCCGCCCCCAGCAACTGACCACCAGTCCCCCATCCTCTGATCCCTAGCAACCAATAATCTACTTTCTGTTCTGTAGATTTGCCTATTTTGAACATTTAACCTAAATGGAATCATATAGCATGAGGCTGGCTTCTTTCACTTAACACAATGTTTTCAAGGTTCACCTGTGTTATCAGTACTTTGTTCCTTTATTTTTTAAAAAAATTAATTATTTATTTATTTTTGGCTGCGTTGGGTCTTAGTTCCGGCACTCGGGATCTTTCGTTGCGGCGTGCAGGCTCCAGGGTGCGTGGGCTCTGTAGTTTGCGGCACGCGGGCTCTAGTTGAGGTGTGCAAGCTCAGTAGTTGTGGCACGTGGGCTTAGTTGCCCCACGCGATGTGGGATCTTAGTTCCCTGATCAGGGATCGAACCCGTGTTGCCTGCACTGGAAGGCGGATTCTTTAACACTGGACCACCAGGGAAGTCCCTTTGTTCCTTTTTATTACCTAATAATATTCCACTGTACGGAGAGACCACTTTGGCTTAACCATTCAACAGTTGATGGTCACTTGGGTTGTTTCCATTTTTGGCCATTACGAATAATATTGCAATGAAGATTTCTGTACAAGTTTTTGTGTGGACATATGTTTGAAATCCTCTTGGGTATATACCTAGGAGTGGAATTCCTGGGTCATATGGCAACTCTACATTTCACATTTTGAAGAACTGCCAAACTGTTTTCCAAAATGGCTGCACCATTTTATAGACCCACCAGCAGTGTATACACGTTCCAGTTTCTCCTCATCCTTTCATCCTCGCCAACACTTAAAAAATGTTTTTTAAGCATAGGGTAGCAAATTATTTCTTCCTAAAGCAAATGCATTTAAGAAGTAAATCTCAGGGACTTCCCTGGTGGTCCAGTGGCTAAGACTCCACTCTCCCAATGCAGGGCGCCCGAGTTTGATCTCTGGTCAGGGAAGTAGTTCCTGCATGCCGCAACTAAAGATCCCACATGCTGCAACGAAGATCCCGCATGGGGCAATGAAGATCCACATGTGGCAGCTAAGACCCGGTACAGCCAAAATAAATAAATATTAAAAAAAAAAAAGAAGTAAATCTCAGAAAGATGGGACTTCCCTGGCGGTCCAGTGGTTCAGATTCCGTGCTTCCAATGCAAAAGGCACAAGTTCCATCCCTGGTTGGGGAACTAAGATCCCACATGCCATGCAGCATGGCCAAGAAAATATATTAAAAAAAAAAAAAAAAAGAAGTAAATCTCAGAAAGAAAAAAAGCCAAGAGTTAGCTGGGCTTAAAATTCTTCTAGCTGTGGAAAGTATTTTGCAGGTTGTAGGGAGGGGAAGGTCTGTTGCAGCCAGCTCCGGTGCCAATTTCAATGGGCTCCTGTGCCACCTCTGGCACAAAAATCGCAGGTTGCCATCCCCTGATCTTGGTCTAAAGCAAGAGGCATGAATAAGGTTACTCTGGATTGAAAGGCTTGGACAGCTCTGTACTACCAGAAATGTGCCTTAAATGTGATTCTTCACAGAGATGTTTCCTCCATTTTAAGCAAAACAACACACTAAAGCATTCATTGCCTCTAAATCTCTTCTGTCTGTCTGTTCCCCCTCAGCTGTGTGTCCTACCTGGAGAGTGGAGTGGTTCAGAGTACAGTCTGGGCATGGGGCCTGGGCCAGTGCCAGCTCATTTTCAGATTAAGTATTTTGAAACAGAGTTTTAGGCATGTACAGGGTTTAGGTATCCACCCGAGCAATCTATTTTCACTTGCAGGGAAATTTCAGACTGTAATCACTATAATGAGGCAAAATGGGGAGAAAAGGAGGAAATTGTTCCTAACCTTTGGATATTAATCCCTGCAAGCCCCAACTTTGGAACTGCCATCCATAATCATTATTAACATTTATTGAGGGACTTCCCTGGTGGCGCAGTGGTTAAGAATCCGCCTGCCAGTGCAGGGGACACGGGTTTGATCCCTGGTCCGGGAAGATCCCACATGCCGCGGAGCAGCTGGGCCCGTGCGCCACAACTACTGAGCCTGCATTCTAGAGCCCGTGAGCCACAACTACTGAGCCCATGTGCCACAACTACTGAAGCCCGTGTACCTAGAGCCTGTGCTCCGCAACAAGAGAAGCCACTGCAATGAGAAGCCCGCGCATTGCAATGAAGAGTAGCCCCCACTCGCCGCAACTAGAGAAAGCCCGCACGCCGCAACAAAGACCCAACGCGGCCAAAAAAATAAATAAAAAAAAAAAATACATTTAAAAAAAATTTATCAGGGGTGTACTTTGTGTTTGACACTGTTCTTTGGGCTTTTACCGTATTGTTTTATTTAAATCCTCATAATAGTCCTATGAAATAGGTATTATTATCATTGTAGTTCCCATTTTAGGAAGTGGAGGCACAGAAAGTCCAAGTAACTGGTCATCAGCATACAGGTTTATAAGTAGCAGAACCAGCTGAGCAATTCAGGCAGTGAGTGCTAAAGCCCACATTCTTAGCCCCTAGGCTATATGGTCATACAATGAAAGAGGGAAGAATATAGGGGACTGTGAGAAAGGCAGGGACAGAAGCAGAGCCTCTGCTCTGACCAGACAACTGAGAAGCATTCACTTATCCACTTATTTAAAGCCTGTGGCTGAAGTAGTAAATGCTTGGGTTCCCAGATTCCCTTGCAGCGAGGGTGACCCTGTGGCCTATACCTCCACTGTAATGAGGTGGAAGGGGATGTTTGTTTGGGGGGTGGGGGACACTGAGAGGGAAGGGAGTAATTTTGGGGAAGAGTTTTATATAGGAAAAAAAATTGAGAGATATAATGTCTCTCTTGACATCTATTCACTCTTCTGCTTCCTGCATTTGGACTTGATGGTGAGTTGATGTGATGTTTCAGCTGTGGCAGCCATCTTGTATCCATGAGGCTGTAAACTAAGGGCAGAAAGCAAATACTCTGAAGATGGTGGAGCAGAAGAGTTGTAATATCCTGTTCCTTGATGAACACACTCTGAAACTCTCTACCTTTAGACAAGTTTGTATGACAATTAAATGTCTTTATTGTTTTTGTGTCTCTGGAGAGGCAGTAAAGCATAATAGTTAAGAACATGAGCTTGTGAGCTCTGGTTTATATCCTCACTCTAGCAATGAGTGCTCATACTCTTGGGCAAATTAATTCCTTGTTCAATTCTCCCCTTTACTCATCTGTAAAACAGAGATAATAAAAGCCCATTGCTTAGGGTTACTGTGAGGGTTAAATGAACTAATATATGTAAAGGATTTGGAATAGTGCCTGGTAAGTATAGGGTTTCTATGAGTGCTGGCTAGTACAATCTTTTTGCTGCTATAAGTACCTCCTCCCCCTCTGCCCAAACTTTTAATTTTTATTTTGGAAAATTTCAGGTCTACAGAAAACTTGCAAGAATAATGAATAAACACCTATGTACCCCTGAAGCTAGATTTACTAATTGATAAAATTGTGTTACATTTGCTTACATGCACTCTGTGTGTGCATGCGTGCGTGTTTGTGTATTTTTTTTTTTTCCCATGTGAATCATTTGAGAGTAAGTTGTAGGCAGGCTACTTAGCATTATTATCAGTCTGGTAATGTGTTACTTGCATATACGACATGTGACCCAAGCTAGACCAATTGAACAAATTCATCTTTTGAATTTGAATCTCAGAACAAGGTGATGAGAAGATGGGATAAAATGATTGATCTCTAGATTTACTTGCTGGTCCCAGATAAGATGTTCAGGATCTTCGTTTCCCCTAGTTTTTGACATTTCTGGCCCTGGTCCTTCAGTTGTCCCTTTGATTCTGTCAGTTCCTCTGTATCATTTTACTACATTCCAGAGTCTATCGTTGTTGCTGGCAACCCAGGAAACCTGACTGGCATCGCTGCCCTCGAGGAAGTGAGCACCCCTCCTGGGAACATGGAAGCAGAGGCTTTGTGCAATCAGAAATGCGGTAGGGAGAATCTCTTAATTTTTGGAGGGCTTTAGCTACATGGCCTTCTAATCCCATTTGCACCGAGTTTATGCTTCTGTGTCTCCTAGGCCAAACAATTTTATTGGGGGTAATTTCAGAATCTGAGACTACTCTTCCTGCCTACTGAAAGTTCTCAAGCACAGTTCAACAGAAGTCCACACATGTAGACTGTTTGACTTATTAATGTTGCGTAATAAACCACCGCAAACTTTAGTGGCTTAAAGAACAACCATTTTATTATCTCTCATGATATTGTAGGTCGATTGGGCTTAGTGGGTGGTTTTTCTTTTCCAGATCTTATTGATGGGGGCTGTAGGGACTGGAATGTGCAAGAAGGCTGACTCACGTGGCTGGCAGTTACTACTGGCTTTTGCCTGGGACCTTAGCTGGGGCTGTTGACTGGAGTGCCTTAGTTTTCCTCCATGTGGCCTCTACATGTGGCTTGGCTTCCCACAGCATGGCGGCTGGTTTCCAAGAGGAAGGAAATGAAAGCTGCCAGTCATCTTAAGGCATGGGCCTGAAAGTCCTACCATGTAACTTCCACCATTTCCAGTGGTCAAACAGTCATGGGGCAAATCCCATTCAAGGAAGTGGAAATAAGGCTTACCTCTTGATGGAGGAGTGGCTTGTGCAAACAAGGAGGACGGAATGATGGCAGCCATCTTCATAGACTTTTTACTAGAGCGTGTCACTCATTTGCCTTAGATTTTAAGTCTATAGTAGTGTTTCTCATGTGTCAGTGTGGGATCACGTACAGGTTCCATCCAAACCTTGCCAAAGTCAGCACTGAAGTCGCTTCCTCCTGGAAGCCTTCTCCGACACCCCTTGAGTTACAGGTGTGTCCTTGGGTTCTTAAACAACTTGTGCTTATTTTTTTTATTGTTAATGTCATTTATACTTCCTGTGAACATATATATTAATTATTATTGATAGAATAAATGGTTGATTTCCTTTCTTTTTTCCCATTGTTTTCCTCCTCCCTCCTTTCTTCCTTCGTTCTTTTTTTCCCCACGAACACTTACTAATTGCCTGCTATAGGTCAGATGCTAATCTAAGTAAGGGAGTCACTGCAGTGAACTAAACAGACAAATTTCCTACCTTCTTGGAGTTTACAGTCTAGAGAGGGAGACGGACAATTAAAAAAAATTCAAATACTGTTGGGACTTCCCTAGTGGCACAGTAGTTAAGAATCCGCCTGCCAGGGGCTTCCCTGGTGGCGCAGTGGTTGAGAATCTGCCTGCTAATGCAGGGGACATGGGTTTGAGCCCTGGTCTGGGAAGATTCCCACATGCCGCGGAGCAACTGGGCCCGTGAGCCACAATTACTGAGCCTGCGCGTCTGGAGCCTGTGCTCCACAACCAGAGAGGCCGCGATAGTGAGAGGCCCGCGCACCGCGATGAAGAGTGGCCCCCGCTTGCCACAACTAGAGAAAGCCCTCGCACAGAAACGAAGACCCAACACAGCCATAAATAAATAAATAAAAATTAAAAAAAAAAAAAAAAAAGAATCCGCTTGCCAATGCAGGGGACATGGGTTCGAGCCCTGGTCTGGGAAGATCCCACGTGCCGCAGAGCAACTAAGCCCTTTCATCACAACTACTGAGCCTGTGCCCTAGAGCCCGCGAGCCACAACTACTGAGCCCGCATGCCTAGAGCCCGTGCTGCACAACAAGAGAAGCCACCGCAATGAGAAGCCTGTGCACCACAACGAAGAGTAGCCCCTGCTAGCCACAACTAGAGAAAGCCCACGCGCAGCAACGAAGACACAATGCAGTCAAAAATAAATAAATGAATAAATTTATTAAAAAAAAAGATTTCCTTAAAAAAAATTCGGATAGTGTTAATCCTAATGAAGAAATTAAGGCAAGGTTATGTGACTCTGGGCTGTGTGTGTGTGTGTGTGTGTGTGTGTGTGTGTGTGTGTGTGTGTTGCTTTAGAAGATCTACCTGAGGAGGAGACATTTCAGCAGAGATCTGAGTGACAGTGGGGAGCAAGACAGGAAGAAAGAAAATTCCAGACGGCAAAGGGAACAGCAAGTGAAAGGCCCTGAGGCATGCTTGGTATGTTCAGGAAACATCAAGAATGTTAGTGTCTGGCATGGGGTAAGAAATATGAAGAGATAGATTATAGCTAGTGGGAAGCAGCCTCATAGCACAGGGAGATCAGCTCAGTGCTTTGTGACCACCTAGAGGGGTGGGATAGGGAGGGAGATGCAAGAGGGAAGAGATATGGGGATATATGTATATGTATAGCTGATTCAATTTGTTATAAAGCAGAAACTAACACACCATTGTAAAGCAATTATACTCCAATAAAGATGTTAAAAAAATACAAAACAAAAACAAAATCAAAAAAAAAAAAAAAAAGAAGAGATAGATTACTTGAGATCAGAGAGGGAAGCAGAGACCAAATCAGTTAGGGTCTGGGTTTTATCCCAAATGCCATGGGATGCCATTGAAACAGGAGGGAAGGGGGCAGGGCACAACCTCTAAAAGAATGACATAGCCATTGAGGACACGGCAAAAACTGGTTAGAACCAACTAAGTCCAAGACGGTGGAAGATTTGACTTCCAGTAGACCTTGAGCCTCATTATACGCTCATTGTAATACATTGGCATGTTAAATGACACAACCATCAGCGCCATGACAGTTCCTAGGCTAACCATAAAAGGCCAAAAAGTGGGCAGTGGCCCAATTCCTTGAAAACCCTGCCCCTTCTCCAAAAGAGGTGGAATAATCCTCCTGCTCATTAGCCTATGAAATTACCCAGCCCATAAAAACTAACCATCCCATATTTTGGGGCCTCTCACCTTGTGAGATGGCCCACACTCTGTCTGTGGAGTGTGTTTCTCTCTATAAATAAATTCACTTCTTACCCATCACTTTGTGTTTCACTAAATTCTTTCTGTGATGAGACATAAAGAACCTGAGCTTCATTAAGTCCTGAGACCAGGTGTGTGATCTCAATTAAAAGACAGTGGGTTCTCAAGAAACAAGAAAAATCTCAAACAATCTAACCCTACACCTAAAGCAACTAGAGAAAGAAGAACAAAGAAAACCCAAAGTCAGTAGAAGGAAAGAAATCATAAAGATCAGAGCAGAAATTAATGAAATAGAAATGAAGAAAACAATAGCAAAGATCAATAAAACTAAAAGCTGGTTCTTTGAGAAACAAAATTGATAAACCCTGAGCCAGACTCATCAAGAAAAAAAGGAAGGGCTTCCCTGGTGGCGCAGTGGTTGAGAATCTGCCTGCTAATGCAGGGGACACGGGTTCGAGCCCTGGTCTGGGAAGATCCCACATGCCACGGAGCAGCTGGGCCCGTGAGCCACAATTGCTGAGCCTGCGCGTCTGGAGCCTGTGCCCCGCGACGGGAGGGGCCGCGATAGAGAAAGGCCCGCGCACCGCGATGAAGAGCGGTCCCCGCACCGCGATGAAGAGTGGCCCCCGCTTGCCGCAACTGGAGAAAGCCCTCGCACGAACCGAAGACCCAACACAGCCAAAAATAAATAAATAAATAAGAAAATCCTTTAAAAAAAAAAAAAAGAAAAAAAGGAAAAAAAGGGAGAGGATGCAAATCAATAATATTAGAAATGAAAAAGGAGAAGTAACAACTGACACTGAAGAAATACAAAGGGTTATGAGACTACTACAAACAACTATATGCCAATAAAATGGACAACCACGAAGAAATGGACAAATTCTTAGAAAAGCACAACCTTCTAAGACTGAACCAGGAAGAAATAGAAAATGTAAACAGACCTATCACAAGTAATGAAATTGAAACTGTAATTAAAAATCTTCCAACAAACAAAAGTCCAAAAACAGAAAAAAAAAAAAAAAAAAGAAGAGTGGGTTCTGGCTAGGTTCAAGTCCCAGCTCGTGGGTTCAAGTCCCAATCTGGGTTTTGGCTGGGTTTGGGTCCTGGCCTGTGGGTTCAAGTCCCACTCTGTGTTGTGCAGTTTCACCATTGGAACATGTTCAGGTTGGAAGTGACATAATTTAATGTATGGTTTTTGAAAGATCCCTCTGGCTACTGAGTGGGGGAGTGGCTTATAGGTTGACTAATGGGAGAAGCAAGGAGAGCAGCTGGGGGACAGCTGCAGTTGTGCAGGTGAAAGGTCACCCAGGGTCTTAGTATTTCATCTCTGGATTCTCAACATATAACATGGTACTTGGTATCTGTTGTTTGATGAGCAAATATTGACTGCATCCATACTATTGCTAAGCTCTGTTGTGGGTGTTAAGAATATATCAGAGAACAAAAGACACAAAAGCCCTACCTTCATGGAGCTTTCATTCTAGTGAGGAAAAGAGATAATTAGCACCATAAACAAAATTACATGGTGTTTCCAATGATAGAAAGTGCTACAGAGAGAAATGAAGCAAGGAGGAGGGGTAGGGGAAGCTGGGATTGAAGTGGGTGGGAATTTAAAATAGAGAAATTAGGGAAGGTCTCACTGAAGCAGTGACATTTGGACAATGACCATGGGGCAGGTGAGTGATTTGGATTTTCTGGAAAAAAGTGAGCTAGGCAGAGGAAATAGCAAATGCAAGATCTTTGAGGCCAGAGTGTGCAAGGTATGTTGGAGGGACCCCAAGGAGTCCAGTGTTCCTGGAATACAGTAATGAGTGGATGAGAAGTAGGTGATGAGCTTAGAAGGGGGAGGGGAGGGCAGAGACAGGTTGTATGGGGCTCTTCAGGTAACTGCAAAGAGTTTGGAAGACAGACGTAAAGTGACTTGGTTTTTACCAGGATCCCTCTGGCTGCTATGTTGAGAATAGACTCCAGGGGAAAGAGTGGAATGCAAGCAGGGAGAACAGTGAGGAGGCTACTGCAATAGTCCAGATGGGAAATGGCAGTGGTGGAGCTAGCATGTATCTAGTATACAGTCCATATTAAAATTTCCCCCCAAAATCCTTTTTATAATAAACAAACAAAACCTGGATTCAGCCAAGGCCCACCTATTGCATATTTTAAATAATTAATTTTTATTTTTGGCTGCCTTGGGTCTTTGTTGCTGCGCGTGGGCTTTCTCTCTCTTTGTTGTGGGGCGGGGGCTTCTCATTGCAGTGGCTTCTCTTGTTGCGGAGCACCGGCTCTAGGCGTGCAGGTTTCAGTAGTTGTGGCATGCGGGCTCAGTAGTTGTGGCAGGCAAGCTCTAGAGCGCAGGCTCAGTAGTTGTGGTGCACGAGCTTAGTTGCTCTGCCTCATGTGGGATCTTCCCGGGGCCAGAGCTCGAACCTATGTCCCTTGACATTGGCAGGCGGATTCTTAACCACTCTACCACCACGGAAGCCCTGCATTTGGTTCTCACCTTTCATGCTTTGATATTTTTACGAGTCCAGGTTAGGCATTTTGTAGCATGCCTCACCATTCTGGATATGCCTAATTGTTTTTTTTCATAGTTATGTTCAGGTTACCTTTTTTTTTTTGGCAAGAATACTACGGAGGGGGCGTTACATTTTCCCCACTGCATCATATCAGAAGACGCATAATTTCAGTTTGATCCATTATTGGTGATGCTGAGTGATAGTGACTGGTGATTTGATCGCTTGGTTAAGGTGTTGTCTGCCAGATCGCCCCAGTGCAAAGCCAGCTCTTCCCCTTTGTAGGTGCTGTGTACTCCGTGGGTTGATATTATACTTTGGGACTGAATAAATAGTGAATACACTATTGCCCAACAACCTTTCACCCAGTGACTTTAGCATCTAATGAACAGCCCCGCGGCTTCTGACCTTGTGCCTCAGTTTGCTCATTTAAACACTGAGTCTAACAGTGGTCCCTAAGGGACGTTTGTTTTGCGGATCAGTGCTTGGCACACAATAAACGCTCCATAAATGTTAGATATTACTGGACAAAAACAAGTATGAAAAAATTAAGGGCAAGACTAGGGTTGCACTACAGTTCCCCTGACCCCGCCGCGGGCCCCAGGTGGTAAGTGAGCGAAAGCGGCCCCAGGCTCCACTCGGCCACGCCCTCGCGCCACGGAAGCCTGACCGGGCGGGACCACCCAGCGCCCCGGCCGCGCAAGGCCCCCTGGGACCGGTAGTGCTGGGCGTGGCCACGAGACTACATATCCCGGCGGCCCCCGCGCCTCGGCTCCCGCGGCTACTGCCTCAGCTCCTCCACAGCAACGGCGGCGGCCGCGGCTGCTGAGTCGGTGGCGGCGGCGGCGGTGGCGGCGGCGCAGCGGCTGCTGGCTGAGCGCTGAGCGGCGAGTTTCCGATTTAAAGCTGAGCTGCGAGGAAAATGGCGGCGGGCGGTGAGTGGAGATAAAGGAAGAGCGGCGGCGGGCAAGGGGGTGGAGTGCGAGGCGGAGGGAAGAGGGCGAGTCTCCCGGGCTGCGGCGAGCCGGCGGCTCCGGCTCCGCCGAGGCGCTGCGGGGTGCGCCGTGCGGGGGGCGCGCGGAGATAGTGTCGGGGCCGCGCCGCTTCCCCGCAGCCTGGGGGCGGCCCGCGGCCGGAGGAGGGGTGTCGAGGTTAGGCGGCAGCTGGCTTGGGAGTGCGAGGGGGGTCCCCGCGTGGAGGGGTCACCCCGAGGAGTTTTGGGGGGGACCGCGGGGGTCCACTTTTCCCTCCTGTCCCTAAAGTTTTATCCTCCCGCAGCCCTCGGGGTGCTTTTGAAAGCTCCCCGCGACCCCTCCTCCCGCTGCCTCGGCGTCTCGTAGTTATTCGGAAGAATCAGGGGGAGGGGGAAGCCGCACAGACCCCCCCACTCACCCCCAGCCCAGCCTCCAAGTCGTACTGAGAATCGGGTTGGATTTTGTTGCCGTGTTTCCTCCTGCACTTGGGCATTTTAAATATTTTAACACGAATTATCTGCGGGATTTCCATTTTGGGCACGGGTAGGTTCTCAGCAGTTTTTCTCAGTAAAAAGGCATTTTGCTACCTCGGGTGTGAAGGCTGGGAAATGGCAAGTGGAAGTTAGTGAATTAAATTTGGGATTGGGCTGTCTTTATTATTACTCTTTTTTTCTTTTCTCCATCTCTAATCTTCTTAGGTACATTGATTCAATTTGTGATGGTTTAAGTAGTTTGTCTTGCACATGCTTTAGAAAAACAACCCACGAGTAGTTGGAGGGCTTAGTTGCTTCCTAGGCAGTTTGAGGGCACTCAGGGTGGAAAAGTTAACCAAAAGAGCAGCTGTGAGAGGCAGAGAGCATCGTCTCGAAATCTCACTAGCAGGAGGAGTTCGAGCTTCTCAAATGGAAGGACACGAAAGGTCTGAAATTCTCTCGAAGTCGGAACTTTTTTTTTTTCTCTCCCCTTCCCGAATGTGAAGACTTCCTTCTTGCACTTTTTGAGCAGCAGCGCTTCAAAGCCAACCTGTTTTTGTTATTAAGCCCGTACCGTAAAGAAACAGGAAGGCGAGTACCAGCTGTCTTGCAGCGGTTTGAAATGGAGTTGAATGAGATGAGTGAGAGTGCTAGTAGTATTGAGTGAGATTGCTGCATCTCCTTGATTCAGACGCCTGGTCTCGGATCCACCTAACTGGTCCCTGGCTGCAGGAACGCATCAGTATTTGTTGCAGCAGGTTATTTAGAGGATGATGGAAAAAAAAAAATCGTAAGTCTTGTGATTGCCGCATAAACCAAAATGTTAAATGGAAATGTGTAAGTTTGTGTTCTTGAAAACAAATTCAGTTATTGCTTGTTAGTTTAGGATAGGTTATACCCGATATAACTGGTCTAGGGACAACTGGGCGGGTACAAAAAGAAAACCGAGCCTCTGTCCTACCCTAAACCCTCCAGTTCCCATTCCCAGGAGGCAACGACTGTTACTGGTTTCTAGAGTATTCTTGGTTTTTGGAATAATTAAAGAATTTTCATTCGAAACACACCCCTGTTGGCTACCAAAAGCAGGGAAAAAGAATGAACCAAAGAAAGGGAAGATGGGGTGGGAATACTGCTTTCTCTTTACTGTCTTCAACAATTGTTGATGGCGATTAGAAAAGCTCTTCCAAACTTACTGCTTATGTTGCCTTATCTATTAGCACCCTTAAGGAAATAACAATCTGTGGGGCTTTAGGGTGAAGAACCCTGCCAGGGTTCATTGTTTGTATGTAAGATGAAGCCTCTGTAACATGTAAAATGATATTGAACACTATAGCTTCTGTTACTGGAGGTTGCTTCAGGTTCTGCATTTAAATGAGCAGTAATCTAGATTGCGATCCTAAATTATAGGGGAATTTTATGTATCGATAGAAATGACTTAACTGTCTAATCAGCATTAAAAAAAAAAAGGGCATAGCTTCTGGTATATATTAGTACATTTTGGACATGAGGATTGTGGACTAAGTGGGAAGCTGTGATGTTTCTAGAGCAGTTATAGGAAATGTTTTTACCATAAAATATTCCTTCACTACAGAGGCTTTGAAAATGCATAACAACCGTAGCATAATTAACAGGATTTAAAAAAAATGTTTTAGAATGGTGGTTTTAAATTTATCAACACTGTTCATTAAAAAAAATTCAGTGATATTAAAGATTAGGGGATTAGGGATTATATTAAATATATTTTGAAAGTGAGTATGCTGTGTTTTCCCCATATAGAAATTATTTCTATACATTGCCACCCCCCACCCCCAAGCACATAAATTAGAATTCATTCAATAAAGAGTAAACGTTCTGTTGGACCCTGGACCCTTTTTCTAGGAGACATGTAAATGAAAAATAGTTTCTGAAATGATTACTTACCAATGCCTTCTTGATTGGTCATTTGAAGTAAACTTTCTTACTATGTCAGGGACATACTAAAGATAAAAAGGTTTATTTTTCTTTTAAGTTCAGTCCTTTGAGCATTAGTAGTATGATTCTATATAGAATAGTTCCTTTTAACTTGAAGACTAGTAGGTTTTTGAGAAGTCTTCTAAAAGAATGACTTATATTTTAGTTTGGACAATAGGGTAAGATAAAAAACCCAAACTACTATTGTACTATCCCTAATTGGTGTTAAAATAAACGGCTTTAGGGTTTCTTTCTTCAATTTTTTTAGACTACATAATTTCAAGCCTTGGCCAGAGGATGTGGACTACTTTTGAAAACTTTTAATTTGTTGCAAGTTTAGAATGAATATAGCCTCCAGTGACTGTCTACACAGCCAGGTGACCACAATTTAACACAATTGTTACTCTTTAAATGCTACCTAGGACTAGAAAAACAAGAGTTGTTGATCATGATTGAAGAGGAACTGGAGTTTCTCAAGGGTTAAACTAGGGAGTACCTTTTCCAGTTTGGTTTGAATTTTACTATACTCTGTGGTGTAGAATATTCCTTTTTTGCATTATTGAGTGGTTAAAGCTCTGAGAGCAGGAAATTAGTATTGGAAATGTATGTTAACTTTTCTTTTTCCTCTTAGTTCAACACTTTAAGGAAATAGGTGAGTGTATGTTAGTTTAGATTCTCAGGGATAGCATTGAGGTTGAGTGCTGCAGTAAAATGTAGGCGTTTCCTTTTCTTTTATGAGTGCTTTTTGGGGTGGGAGAAGGGGATTACAAAATGAACCTTTTACAGTTCAGGTGGAGGAGGGCTTCGATTGTAATGAGGTTTATTTCTTCACTTTGTTAATGATAGCTAGGTAAATTCATTTGGCCCATTGGTTTTCTGACAGGGTTTCTGGGAGAAGATTATTTTGGGTTAAGGATGTAATTTATCTAGAGCTTAACCTTATTTTCAGCTCCCTAACAAATGATGGAATTGACTTGAATTTAATCGCCTTTCCCTTTCCTACCTTCTGGTGGAAAGTTGTTAAATGAACAGGAAAATTGCCAGAAGATACACAGCAGGAGTTGAAAGGAAGACCTGCAGCGTCTAGAAGGCTGATTTATCCACAAACCGGATAATCTTAGACTACATACTGCCAGTTCCCAACTTCGTCAGCATTAACTCAGTTTGGTAGGTTCTTCGGTCTAGGTCAATTTACAGGGGGGCAGTAATAAAGGTTTATTTAACTACCTGTGTAGTAAACTTTGTGGCCTAGAGGAAAAGGAAAGAAGTCCGACCTAACTGGCAGAGGCTTTACCTATTTCAAAGAATGGTCTAAGAGCAAATGGACTAGTGTTTCCTGTTTGTCCCTTTTCCTATTTTTCATTAGGAACATCAGTGTCCTATTTTTTCTTTTATGTTAATATTTTTTATTGATATGTTCTAGGAAAGAGTGACTTTACTGTTCACCTATGAAGGAATTCTTCAGAAATTTTTAATCTCTTTAGTTAGAGACTGCAAGTGAGGGTTATGAAACTTCACTTTTTGGAAAGTAGGCTGACTAGATTACTAAATTTAACCTCTTCATCATCCACATGATGAGAGAATATTGGCCTGGGTATCCCATAGTAATGGATAATCTACTGCTCCCTGCGGCTTTGCTTTTGGTAGCTATGGCAGCTGAGTAGGAGTGGTAGATGGATAGATGGGAAAGGACTGCAGAAGTCAGCATAATCCTCAATTAGGATAAGCCTCATGGTTAATTGAACGTTGAGTGTACAGGTTAAATCCCATTATAACAAACTCCAGGGGACTAGCTAAATTATTTTGTTGTACTGGGATTGAGCTTTATTGAATATTGTTTGAAATAAATTGGTCTTTTTGTTTTTGTTAGAGATGTGGGAAAAATTTTTATTTGTTGCTTATGGCAAACTGTTTATTGTAACAATTTGACAAGTTGTTACTCATGAGCCAGTGTGTTTCACCTTCATTTTTAATGCTTTTGCCTTTAAAAAGGAACCCACTGTGAGCTAAGCAGATAATTTATCCCCCATCCTCCCCCCATGTCTCTGTCTAGAGTAGCTCCATTAGTTTATCTCAACAACCAAATTAAGTTTATTAGTAAGTACTACTGCCAAGATCCAAGTGTGGTCGTAGGAAATGGGAAATTCCCCAGGTTTCCAGGTGACTGCTGCTGGTCATTTTTTTCTGCCCCTGAAAACTTTTAAAAATAAAATACACTTCATTTTAGTGTGAACTATTCTTTGTCAGTAATAATTAAGGTAACCGTTTTCTGTTCAGCTGTTTTAGACCTTTAGATTTCTATATGGTATTGTTAAAAAGAACGAGATGGTAATGTAATCTTTAAGATTCTTCCATATAAATGTGGAATTTTTCGGAAGTAAGGTTAATAAACATATGAGAAAAATACTGTTCTTATGCTTGGCCAGAAATACACTTTTTTCTTTCTGTCCTCTACTTTTAGATTGGTGTTTGTCAAACTTCAGGCATTTACATCCTACCTTCATACCTAAAGCTAACATTTTTAGTTTGCTTAGAGCATTTTGATTGGGTGCAGCAAGACATTTTTGAAGTCATTCTTTTAAATAGATGTCCCATGAAGGAGGGAAAATCTGAAAGAGGGAATTTCAAAGCAACCCAACCAGTGTTTTGAAAGTTCTCAAGTCTGAAGAATAATGACTGACTAGTAGGCAGGAAGCCTGCAGTTGTATTGTGGTATTGTTCCTCCATCTTGTGCATTTGAGAACTTGAGTACAAAAGAGGAGAAAGCTTGGGGAAGGGGAAGAAAGGGTTTTAACATACAAGAAAACGGGAGGGGGGAGACTTTTAGAGTAAATATTCTTTGCTCTTCTGTTTAAGTGAAGTCTAAAACCAAGTAATTTTTACTTTGAGAGGAAATTTTATCAAAATCTAAGTGTCCAAAACCGAAATTTTTATAAATGAGAGTTAATTGTTATTGGTGGAAAGAGCAGTGTGATCATATACTCACAGTTTTAAAACAATTTTAATTAAAAAAAAAACCCTACACGTGAAAACCTTTAAATATTTCCCCCTTTGTTACCTGAGCAGTATCATTTGTTAGCTTGTTATTTTGAAAAGAATAGTACCAGTGAAGAGTTTGAGAATAATTTGCAAGTCTGTACTCTGAGATTGCAAATCAACCTCTCTAGGTCTGCTTTTAAATTTATAACACAAAGAGGTGGAGTATATGATCTTACAAGGTTCCTTGTATTAGAAAATCCTATGAACTTAAAACGTCGTATAGATATGTAGAATGGCCTTAAACATTTTTTTTTGGTCAAATATTAAATGGATTGAGCAGTTTATGCCAGATAATGGTGTGAAGATGCAGGTTTCTGTGCTGACTCATGAGTTTGGGGACAGGATGACTTTGAGATCCTGACTTCACTATAGTAATATATGCTGCAAGGGCAAAATTTGTGTGTGTGTGTGTGTTGGGGGCCGGGAGGGAGAGACTTTTCAACCTCTTCCTTCTGGTGTAAGAAAATGAAGTCATATTTTCTTTACTCTCAGTAAAGCTGTCATCAGTGAAATGGATTATTGAATTTAAGTCACTCTGTAGAGTAGCTACATCAGCTTGGTTTTGTTTCTAGATTGAAATTTGGCAGCTGTATTTGAAAATACTTTAAGGATAACCCAGTTTTCTCTTAACCAGATTGTGTCTAAATTTAGTCTACACACTCTCTGCTCCAACCAGACTCGTCTCTCTCCTCTTCTACCTGCCGGGTGGTGGTTGTGTTTTATGACAGTACTTTCATCCCGTCCGAGAGAGTTGGCTCCATTGCTGTCAGAGCAAGTATTTGGCCGCACCTGGGAAAATCTAACTTCACTAAGTGAGCCAAATAACTCCACACACACATCGCATCTATTGGAGGGTCAGTGGTATCTTTTCGTATGAGACAGGACTATTACTATATTAAGTTTTACACATAATTTCACTGGGAACCAGTAATGTTAATTCAGGAAGCTACTTTCAAAGTGCATAACCACATCTAGAATGGTGGAAGCCTTAGGTGTGTGGGCCCCAAATTAGGTGAACCTGAAACCATGAACTTGCCCCGGACCTTCAGTCTCCCTTTTTTTAACCATAGTACAAAATAGCTCCCACATGTGACTTCTAAAACTGACTTTCATTCCATTGTTCTCTTACCTATGAGGCCTTAAGCGTCAATCATTTTTTTTTTTACAGCTTCAATCATCTTTAATTGGCTACTGCTTGGCTGCTGCCCACTCCCCCATAAACACACATACTTAATCAGTGTTTATTAAGCTTGTACTATTTAAGGCACTCTGAGAGTTAAAAAGGTTTTGACCTCCAAGTGCACACAATCAATCAGGTACTCACATCACTTCAGAACAAGGTAATCTGTTTTGCCTGTAAAGATCTTGGAGAAGTTCAGTGGAGGAAAGGGACCAGGTGATCAGGATGCAGGGCTTTGAAGAATGACTGTGATTTTATTATAAAGAGAGCACAGTTCCTCTTGGTGGGAAATCATTAGCAAGAGTGCAGAGATAAAACATTTCAAGACTTGATTATTTAAATATTCAGTTATGGGGGCTTCCCTGGTGGTGCAGTGGTTAAGAATCTGCCTGCCAATGCAGGGGACTCAGGTTCGAGCCCTGGTCCAGGAAGATCCCACATGCTGCGGAGCAACTGAGCCCATGCGCCACAACTACTGAGCCTGTGCTCTAGAGCGGGAGAGCCACAACTACTGAGCTCGCATGCCACAACTACTAAAGCCCACGTGCCTAGAGCCCGTGCTGCGCAACAAGAGAAGCCACCACAATGAGAAGCCCGTGCACGGCAACGAAGAGTAGCCCCCGCTCGCCGCAGCTAGAGAAAGCCTGCGCACAGCAACAAAGACCCAATGCAGCCAAAAATAAATAAATTAAAAAAAATGAATTTATATTAAAAAAAAATTCAGTTATGGTATTGAATAAATGATTTTGCTTTTGTAGACTCCTATTGATACATTTTTCTTAAATATATTTTCATTCCAGTTTCTAAAAGTAGTCCAGACCCTTTATTTCTAGATTACTATAATAGCTTTCCAGTTAGTCTCTGCCCTTTCCCTACTCCTATTCTTCTGCCAGTTTAAACTTTTTAAACATTTTGATCACATTTTTTGCTTAAAAATCTGCAGAGTACAATCCAAATTCCTTAACCTAATGTTCAGTTCTTATCACAGTCTTTTTTTTTGTTTTTAATCAATCTTTCCCACTTTTGTTGCCCCTTGTTTCAGTCATGCTGATTTTTTCTGCTCTTCTCCCTTGCTATGTAGTCTAGTCATAAGGCCCGGCTCAGATCCTGTCTCATATAAGTAAATTTCCCAGACTACCACAACTGAAAATATAATTCTTATTTCCTGATATGAATCTTAATTATCTCCTTCTGTGCATGAGTATTTATTTTTTTAAGGGAGTTTTAAATTTTTTATTTCATTTTATTATTTTTAAAATTTATTTATTTATTTATTTTTGGCTGCATTGGGTCTTAGTTGTTGCGTGCGGGCTTTTCTCTACTTGTGGCGAGCGGGGGCTACTCTTTGTTGTGGTGCATGGGCTTCTTGTTGCGGTGGCTTCTCTTGTGGAGCATGGGCTCTAGGCACATGGGCTTCAGTAGTTGTGGCACGCGGCTCAGTAGTTGTGGTGCATGGGCTTAGTTGCTCTGGGGCATGTGGGATCTTCCTGGACCAGGGCTCGAACCCGTGTCTCCTGCATTGACAGGCAGATTCATAACCACTGCGCCAGCAGGGAAGCCCAAGAGTCAGTATTTATTGATTGGTAGGATGGATTCAGTCAAATTGTCTATTCTTTGAGATAGGGACCATTAGTTTTATAAGCTTTTAAAATCCTTTTTTCAGTGATACTCACTTTAAGTCCCCCCCAAATGCTTGGTGTTTGAATGTGAAAGTTTCTAGAGTTCAACTCTCAAGTCAAATTTTCTACCTGGAAATCGAGATAAAATTAGAGTCCTAACGATTTGCTTGGGACTTATGTCTCCCTCGAAGAGTTGGCCCAGCTAAATCGTGTCTGGGCCTTAGAATACCACATTCTGATTTGCCACTTGCCCTAGGACAGAGCAGTCCTTCTGTAAGTTGCTCAAATGTTTTTATTCAGTACCACTGTTCTTCAAAGAATTGTGTAAAATGTTGTGGGCATTAAAATCCCTTTGTGATCTAGGAGTTTATAATCTAGTTGAGAACTGAGTATAATTGAAAAAACATATTTGCAGCAACATAAAGTGGTTCAGAAGTTCAGAGGAAGAAAAGGTCATTTTCAGCTGGGATTGTTAAGGAAACTTCATGGAGGAGATGGAGTAGATCTGAACGGAACTAATTGCTGCTTCTAATCTTCTCCCTTGTCCACTTCTTTTATTCTGTAGTGTTTGCTTAACATAAAATTATAATGTTTTAAAAATTTCATTTAAAAATATATGTGAAAAAGTGAAAGTAAGGCTCCTGGTACCCCTAGGTCTTTGGTCATTATAGCTAAACCCCGCCCCCCCCCCCAAGGCTACTACTGTTAGAGGATAATTCTGTACGTGGGATTATGGATGTCTCTTTAGTTTCATTTTTTCTATTCTCTCCCCCTCCCTTTTTATTTTTAATTAACAAATGGCAGCTCCCACTATTTTTACTTAGCAAAAGAACTTGGAGAGTCTTCTATATCTCATATTTTGAAAAGGCTGTATAATATTCCCTTGTATGAATGGATATAATTTATTTAACCAGTTCCTCATTGCTGTTTCCAATCTTTTATTATTTTGAATGATACTACAGTGAACTATATGTAGATCTGTTTGCTGGTATGAGTATGTCTTAGTGCAAAAATCTTGGCAATGAAATTTTTGAATCAAAAGAAACGTACATTTAAAACTTTAATACCTCTTACCCAGTTACCTCCACAGAGGTTATACTAATGCTCTCACCTTTTGTCCATGAGAGTGACTGTTTCTCCTTTCTTATTTAATCCTTTAAAAGCTTGTCCTTTCATGTTGTTTGACTGCTTGAAGGCATGAAATCTTCTGTTGTTCTTTTGCAACTGAACTCCCATGGAGTTCCCATAGCCTTTCATAATATGACTCTAATCTACATTTCCAGCATCATCTCCTTAATTCTATCTGTATATATTATACTTTATTTTTATTATTATTATTATTATTTTGGCTGCGCCACATGGCTTGTGGGATCCAAGTTCCCTGACCAGGGATTGAACCCTGGCCCTCAGCAGTGAGAGCTCAGAGTCCTAACCACTGGACTGCCAAGGAATTCCCGTATCTGTACATCTTATACTTCAGTTGCTATTGTCTCCTTTGCTCTACATTCCCCCTCTTACCCCAATAAAATTCTCTTCCCTGTGTTCTGATTCATATTCTTAGATATGAAAGATAAAAGCTACCATTTATCGATTGCCTGTGTGCCTGGACATTGTTCTGTGCTGCACGTACATGATCTCATTTAATAGTCAGGTTTTTCGATGCAGAGCCCTTTTTTTCTTCTTCAGATGAAGTCATACACAAAACCCTATTCAACGTAGAAAAGGTGAGTTTTTTAAAATTTATTTTCTAGGTTGAAATTTAAACTGCTTACTGGTTATAAAGACAGTGAAGATGAAACTTGTAATGAGTATAAAATTTGAAATTCGGTTATGAAGAGCTATTATGGACCTAAATCCATCTCTGCCTCGAGTTTATTTCTGTATTAAAAAAAACCCAACTCATACATAGATACAGTTGCAGATGGTCTCAGTTCAGAAATATTTTTTGAAATATGTAACAGGTGCACATGGGATAAATTCAAAAGGTACCAAAGGATATACAGTGGAAAGTAAGGCAACTTCCTCAGCTGACTTCCCTATCCCCTGCCCAGAGGCAGCCATTGTTACTCTGGGCATATAAATGCATGTGCTTAAAACCTTTAAGTTTAATGAATTTCTCCCATGTTTTGGGGTAAACTTTGTATTGAAGTGTAATATACATTCAGAAAAGTGCACAGTGCAGTCTGATAAATTTTCATAAAATGAACACCAATGTAACTGGCACTCAGAAGCCCTATTCTGGACTGTATACTTTTTAAATGATCTTGGAGCGGTTTCATATCTATATTTATAGCTACTAAGTTCTTTCTAATGGTTACACAGTGTTCCACTGTATGGATATATCATAATTTTTCCAGTTTCATATTACTACAAACAAAGCTGTAAGTGTATTCATACATGTTTCTTTGTTCTCATGTTTTGTTATGAAGTATATAAAAATTTGTAGATGGAGAATGCTACTTTAAAGACTATGAATTGAAACTTTTTATAGATACTGCAGCTTGCTCCCTTTAGGGATTGCATCAATTGACAAATCCACCAGCAGTGTGTGAAGTGCCTGATTCCCTCATCTCTGAGTAGTATATTGTGGCATCAAATTTTTTAGTTTGAGAAATTAAAAAAATCTTTTCATGTGTTTCTTCTAGTGCTTTTTTGTTTTTCTTTAACATAAAATAAAAAAAATATAAAAATTAAAAAATGTAAAAAAACCCCCAAAAACCCAGTTAGGATGTCAAACTGGTAGCATAGATTAATGAGGTGATAGACTATAAAATGTTGTAACTGTATATATTTGTTCCTTTTAATATATTTAAAGATGTTTAAAATGTACCTAGATAACATTTGGGTATGCTGTTTTAAATTTTAGAAATCTGCTTTATCTAGGTGTAATTTACTTATAATAAAATTCAATCATTTTAAGTGTGCAGCTTGAGTTTTTTTTTTTTTTTTTTTTTTTTTTTTTTTTTAAAGGATTTTCTTATTTATTTATTTATTTATTTATTTTTGGCTGTGTTGGGTCTTCGGTTCGTGCGAGGGCTTTCTCCAGTTGCGGCAAGCGGGGGCCACTCTTCATCGCGGTGCGGGGACCGCTCTTCATCGCGGTGCGCGGGCCCTTCTCTATCGCGGCCCCTCCCGTCGCGGGGCACAGGCTCCAGACGCGCAGGCTCAGCAATTGTGGCTCACGGGCCCAGCTGCTCCGTGGCATGTGGGATCTTCCCAGACCAGGGCTCGAACCCGTGTCCCCTGCATTAGCAGGCAGATTCTCAACCACTGCGCCACCAGGGAAGCCCCGCAGCTTGAGTTTTGATGAACGTAAACGGTTTTACCATCACCACAATCAGGATACAGAACATTTCCATCACCCCAGAAAGTTCTTGCTCATTTGCATTCAGTCCTGTTCGGGGTTTTGTATTCAATCATCCACTGTTCTGCTTTCTATCACTATAGTTTGCTTTTTTCCTTTTTTCTCCAACTTTGAGGTGTAATTGACAGTTAATTAATTGCATATATTTAAATTGTACAATTTGGGTTTTGATGTATATGTCTACCCGTGAATCCGTCATAATTACAATAATGGAAATACCTGTTACCTTTGAAGTCCAAAATCTGATCCCTCCTGTATCCCTTTGTAATCCATCCCTCCCCCATCTTCAGGCAATTACTGATCTGCTTGGTGTTACTAAAGATTAGCTTGTATTTTTGAGAACTTTTAATATATGGAATTATACATACAGTATGTACGTTTTCTTTGGGGGAGGCTCGCTTCTTTCACTTATAGTTATTTTGAGATTTATTCATGTTGCATATGTTAATAGTTTCATTTCTTTTTATTGTTTAGTACTATTGCGTTGTATAGGTATATCACAAGTTATTTATCCATTCACCTATTGATGAACATTTGGGTTGTGTCTAGTTTTTGGTTATCAAAAATAGAGCTTTTATGACATTTGTGTTGCAAGGCTTTGTGTGAACAAATGCTTTCATTACTTTTGAGTAAATGTCCAGGAATGGAATGGCTGGGTTATATGCTAAGTGTATGTTTAACATTTAAAAATTTTAAGAAACTGCCACCTGTTTCTCCATACGATTGTACCATTATATATTTCTCCCAGCAGTGTATGATAGTTCAGGTTGTTTCACATCCTCATCAGCACTTGGTATGGTCAATCTTTCTAATGCTTGCCATTCTAGTTGGGTATATAGTGGTAGCTCATTGTGGCTTTGAGTTTTCCTAATGACTAATGATGTTGAATATATTTTCATGTGCTTACTTGCCATTGGTATATCTTTTTTGGTGAAGTGTCTGTTCATATCTTTTGCCCATTTTTGAGTTGGGTTTATCTTACTGAGATGTAAGACTTCTTTTATTCCAGATACAAAACCTTTTTTGGATATGTGTTTTAGAAATATTTGAGTCTGTGGTTTGTCTTTCCATTTTCATAAGTGTTTTTGGAAGAGTAGAAGTTTTTAATTGTTATTGGAATTCAATTTATTGATTTTTGTGTTGCATTTAAGAAATCTTTGCTAAAGATTTTTCTCATTTTTTTTCCTGTAAGTTTTATAGTTGTAGCTCTTAAATTTAGGTCTGTGACCTATTTGAGGTAATTGTTGTATATGGTGTGAGATAAGACATGAGGTTCATATTTTGCTACATTGTATTGAACTTTCCCAGCACCATTTGTTGAAAAGGTTATACATTCCCCATTGAATTGATTTGACACCTTTGTTGAAATTCAAATAGTCAAATTACGTGTAGGTCAATTTTTGGAGTCTCTTCTGTTCCACTGATATATATTTCAATCTGTCTCTACTCCAGCCTTGAAATCAGATAGGGGAAGTCCTCCAACTTTTTCTTTTTCTTTTTTTTTTTTTTTTTTTCAAATTATTTTGGGTATTTTAGGTCCTTTGCATTTCCATATATTTGTTAAAATCTTATCGATTTATGCAAAATGTCTGTTGTGATTTTGATTGTGATTGCATTGAATCAGTTGATCAGTTTGGGAAGAATTGATTTCTTAAAAATATTGTCTTTTGTTCCATGAACATGTTATATATATCTCCATTTTTTTGGGGTCTTCTTTAATTTCTCTTTAACAGTGTTCTGTAGTTGTCAGCGTACAATCTTATATAATCTTTTGTCAAATTTATCACTAAGTTTTATATTTTTTTTAAATGTGATTGTAAATAGTATTTTTAAAATTTCAATTTTCAATAATTTGTTGTTTGTATATATAAATATGATTGATTTTTGTATATTTCCCTAGTATCTTGTAACCTTGCCAAACTCACTTGTTTTAGTATCTTTTAGGTAGTTTGGTTAGGAGGATTGTATACATAGGTGCTCATGTTGTTTGTAAATAAGGATAAGTTTTATTTCATCCTTTTCAATGAGGATGCCTCCTCTTCTTTTGTTTTTTTTCTTTATTGTAATGGCTAGTGCTTCCAGTACAATGTAGGGATTTTGATTATGATTGCACTGAATCATTTGACCAGTTTGATCAATTTGGGGAGATAGGTAGCTTTGTCTTGTTCTCAACCTTAGGGGGTAAGTATTCAATCTTCCACCATTAAGTAAGATGTTAGTTATTATTTTTAAACTAATTTTTATTGGAGTATAGTTGATTTACAATGTGTTAGTTTCTGCTGTACAGCAAAGTGAATCAGTTATACATACACATATATCCACTCTTTTTTAGATTCTTTTCCCATATAGGTCATTACAGAGTATTGAGTAGAGTTCCCTGTGCTATACAGTGGGTTCTTATTAGTTATCTATTTTCTTTTTCTTTTTTTTCACTGCACAGCATATGGAATCTTAGTTCCCCGACCAGGGATAAACCCGCACCCCCTGCATTGGAAGCGCGGAGTCTTAACCACTGGACCGCCAGGGAGGTCCTAGTTATCTATTTTATATATAGTAGTGTGTATATGTCAGTCACAATCTCCCGATTTATCCCTCCCCCGCCTTTCCCCCTTGGTAACCATAAGTTTGTTTTCTACATCTGTGACTGTTTGTTTTGTAAATAAGTTCATTTGTACCATTTTTTTTAGATTCTACATATAAGCAATGTCATATGATATTTGTCCATCCATGTTGCTACAAATGACATTATTTCATTCTTTTTTATGGCTGAGTAATATTCTATTGCATATATAGACTGCATTTTCTTTATCCATTCATCTGTCAGTGGACATTTAGGTTGCTTTCATGTCCTGGCTAAACGCTTTAAAAAAAATTAATTAATTTATTTTTGGCTTCGTTGGGTCTTCGTTGCTGTGCGTGGGCTTTCTCTACTTGTGCCAAGTGTGGGCTATTCTTTGTTGTGGTGCGCGGGCTTCTCATTGTGGTGGCTTCTCTTGTGGAGCATGGGCTCTAGACTCACGGGCTTCAATAGTTGTGGCATGTGGGCTCAGTAGTTGTGGCTCGCGGGTTCTAGAGCTCAGGCTCAGTAGTTGTGGCACATGGGCTTAGTTGCTCCACGGCATGTGGGATCTTCCCGGACCAGGGATTGAACCCGTGTCCCCTGTATGGGCAGGTGGATTCTTAACCACTGCACCACCAGGGAAGTCCCAAGAGGTTTGTTTGTTTGATGTTTTTCATGTTTATTCTGGTTATGTACATCTTTTTATCAGATGTATTTTGCAAATACTTTCTCCCGGTCTTTGGTGGTACAGATCTTTATTAGTTATTAGTGATGTCTTTGTATTAATGCTCAAGTTTTTGGTCATATGTATGTTGTTTTGGGGGATAGCAAGTGTTTTAAAGCTTGAGGAACAGTTATACAAACATGTATTATAGATCCCATTCCTTAATTCATATAAATGCAAAGAAACTAAAATTATTAACCTGGGCCATATCAATTCTTAAATATAGTAAATTATTTTCTGCTGTGTTTAACTGTTATGAGTCATTTTTCATTTTTAGATAGTCTGGAACTTGATCTTTTTATCTCTTTAATAAAAATGAAACAAGTCCTTGTCTATTTTCTCATTTATTATTACAAATTAAGATGAAAACATCAAATATTTTGGTCTGGTATATAATCCTAATGAGAAGGTGCCTAAGACCTGTATAAAAACTCTGAATCTTACCTGTGAGGCTTGTCATTGTTCTCTCTTTAACCCTTACTGAAAAACCCAATCTTCATGGCTCACCTCGATTAGTATGGAATGTATTCTTTTCTCACCAAGGTGTACAGTCTTTTCTTTTCATGGTTTCTATGCTTAACTGTTCTACTGGTTGTATTAGCTTTTGAATGCCTCCACTATAAGCTAATGAGAAAATATCAGCTTCACAATGTGCTGTTTGTCACAGTTAGCATTAATATTACATTATTGTAACCTTAAATCACCTAAGTATCTTCCCAGACACTTTTTTTTCTTTACTCAAATAGAGTGACACCTTAATTTACTAGCCAGTCCCCTTACCCTAATTTGAACATACGTATTTTAATTCTTTTCTGTCTGATTTATTCTTTTTGTCATGCTGGAATTTTGGAACATTTTGCAACTTACATTTAAGAAGGCTCATTTGAAAAACCAGTGGAAATTTCCAGCTTAAAAAAAAAAATCCAACTACTGGTCTAATAACTGCTTTGCAGGAAGAAAGAAATATGAAAAAGAACCACAGACATTCTGGATGTCAGCCTGTGAAATTTTCCACTATTTCCCGTAATAACATGCAGGCATGCTTATACTGCTGGATTCAGCGCAACTGCAGTTGCACTCTGAGTGGAATTTGAAGCTACTCTATCAATGATAAAATGGCATCTGGCCAGCTTTTAGTGAGCAGTGCATAAATTCACACATCATACTGTATGTTTGTTTCATCTCTGCCTGGATAGCGTGGCCATAAAACTGAACTTGCAAAGTTATTTAAAAATCTTGATTCCAAAATTTGTTAGTTTTAAGTGTATTTTGATTTTTAAATATTCAGTAGATTTATTATATAGCTGAGAATATATAAAGTTATTCGTTTAGTCATAATACTGTGTACATTTTTATTTTAGAGGATTTTATACTATATTGAAGAATGCTCAGAAAATTAAAAGAAAGTTTAAAAAATTTGCATAAGCTCAATATTAACTTGGTGTGACTCAAGAAACATTTTAACCTCTATTTCAGGTTCCTATTAATCTTTTCAAAGAGTCAGTAGGCTTTATATTAAAACTGATAACTGTGTTTTTATTTTGCTTTTTCAAATTTAAAGGCAAATAGTATTACACTCTTTTCCTAATGAGGGAAGTCCAGGTTGCCCAGTTCTATAAGCTGGCAAAGCAGAATGATGATGAGTAGATTACAAATGTTGTACTGTAATCACACACTTCTACCTTGTTTCATCACTTCACGGCAAATGCCTAACAGTGGTGTTAAGGAATGAAATAAAAAAATTCAGATTTCATGAATTTAAACTCAAGCATTTCTGCAGTGGGGAATTTGAGCATTCAAAGTGATATAACGGATGTACATATCTTAGTGTGTTTTAAGACTTTGTAAGTCACGTTTTGGAAATAAAGGCATATGATGTGTATCTTTTTCAGGACTATTAGGTCTTACATTTGAACAAGAACAGTTTTGTGACATAACAGTGGCCTCCACCCCTTCCCTGTGATCTATTCCTCTTCCCTTATACAGTCTCACCCTTCCTCTTGACCTCTCCTATCTGTAACTCTCCTCCTGTCCTATTCATGCACTTCCTCTTCTCAGCCCTCATGCTATCTGCGACTGTTTTATCCCTTTCCTCTCAGCCTAAATTTTCTTCTGGCCCATGACCTTTTTTTTTCCTTGTCAACTTTCCATCCTTCAAGTCTGTCACTTTTTCTAGTGTCTCACTGTTAACCAAGTCTCTTCTTTACCTTTGGAAGGCTTCTTTGCTCCAAGTTTCTCTGCGTCTGTCAGAGTGATTTTCTTTCAGTCTTTGAACCATCAAACACACACATCCTCACACTCTCCCAAATCCTTTAACTCTTTATTTCTGCCTCCATGTTTCAATTTATTCTACAGAGATTTACTGAGTGGTAGCCATGTGTCAGGCTTTTCTCTAGATGTTAGGGATATACCAGTGATCAGAATGGCTGTGGGGAAAAAAAAGCTGCATAAGGGGACCGGAAACTGGTGTGTGTGTGTGTGTGTGTGTGTGTGTGTGTTGTGTGTGTGTGTGTGTTGTGGGGTTTACATTTTAGATGGGTAGTCATGGTAACTGGTAACCTTCTCTGAGAAAGTAACATTTGAGCAAAGAGGCCAGGAAGTAAGCCTTGTGAATATTGGCAGGGTGGGAGCATTGGGTACAGAGGAAACAGCCAGTGCAAAGACCCTTTGCTGTATTTGAAGAATAGCAAGGTAGCCATTGGGCTGGAGCACAGTGAACAAAGGAATAAGTAGTAAGAGAAGAAATCTGAAAGGTAACAGTGGGACCTTGTAGGCAGTTGTAATGTCTTCAGCTTTTACTTCGAGCAAAGTGGGGAACCACTGCGGTTTTTTATTTTTGGTATTCCAAAAAGGTTTTGTGATCATTATCCTTCCCCCGCCCCGTGAAAGCATTTCCTTTTTTAAATTACAAAAGTAACTCATGTTTATGTGGAAAATACAGAAAAATACAAAGGAGAAAGTAAAGAAATCAAAGAACAAATAGGGACTTCCCTGGCAGTCCAGTGGTTAAGACTTCGCATACCAATGCAGGGGGTTCGGGTTCGATCCCTGGTGGGGGAACTAAGATCCCACATGCCTCAAGGCCAAAACATTAAAAAAAAAAAAAAAAGCAATATTGTGACAAAGTCAGTAAAGACTTTAAAAAAAAAAAAAAAAGAATAAAGATTACCAGTATAACTCATCATCCATTATTGAAGATTTTGTGTCTATCTTCCCACTCATTTTTCTCTTTCACACATACCGTGAGTGCATCTCCTGCCCTGTAGGGTTTTAGCGGAGAGCAAATAAACTGAGTTAGGCTTTACAGAGATCCCTCCAGCTGCTTTGTGAAAAATAGCCTATAAGAGGGCAAGAGGTAGAGGGAGACCTATTAGAAGGATTTTACAGTAATCCAGGTACGAGGTAATGTGGCTTGGACCTTGGAGGTGGCAGTGGAGGTGATAAGAAGTGATCCTATTCTGTATATATTTGAAGGGAGAGCCAACAGAATTTTGTGATGGATTCAGAGTGGGGCATGGCTGGGTGGGGTGGGGCGGGGCGGGGCCTGGTGGGAGAGAAGGACGGAAGAGTCAAGGGTGACTCAAAAGTGTTTGGCTTAAGTGACTACAGACCTTTGGTTTCATTTTTCTTTCTTGTCAGACTACCCATCCAAGGTTCAATTCTGGCTGTTTTATTATGTGTTTTTCCTGTTCATTTAAGCTTGTGATTATTTCTTTCACCAAGCTTCTAGTCTGCTCTGCCCAGCTTGGTGCTTGGGATACACCACAAGATGCTATATATAACAAATTATTTCATTAGTATTAGTCTTCCTAACTAGGTAGTGAGCAGCGTTTTATTGGACTGTGCTGAATTTGTGAATCTGCTCTGGGACTCATAACTTTCTGAATACATTGTGGGCATTCAGTTAATGTTGCTTAATTGTACACTCCTCAGGCTTGAGAACAAGATATGAGAAAAATCTTAAAGTAAATGCCCGCTTTAGCTTTACTTTGGCATCCTGGCATCTTTGCAGAATGAATTGTTTTGGATAGTTATTTTCTGTCTAAAAATACCATTATTTTTATTTCCATGAAATGTTATGTATTTTCTTGAATTCAGCAGTATGAAGACTTGTTTTTTAAATAATGAATGTTTATTGCTTACCTGATACACGTAAACCTTTTTTGGAGATAGAAAGATGAGTGAGAAAATGTCCCTGCCCAGGAAGGAGCTTATGCTTTGGTATGGACAGCATAACCTGTATACCAATGTATGTCTCCTTTATAACATAACACTGTATTATGATGTAATGCAAAACAAATTGTTATAATGCCTTTGGCATTCTAAAGATTGTAGGAGTTCTTTCCCTCTTTACTAAATGTTGCTAAACTTCTGTGCTTTGGGTTCTTATTTTTAAAAATAGTTTTTCAGACTGTTGCTACCCGCTGATGTCAAGTGTGCTTACCACCCCCTCCCCCGCTTTTTACTTTTATTTGCGTGAGATTTTTTGGGAAGACTTATTTTACATCAATATTCTTTCTTTTTTTTTTAATCCAAGAGAATCTGATGTTTAAATCTTTAACTACAGTTAACAACAAATCTTTAACTACAAGCTTTGGAAAAATGATTTGTTGACATACAATGTAAGATGATTTTTAAAAAATTTGCTTGGAAAATGATTTGCTGACACATCATAAGGTGATTTTTTTGAAATATAATTTGCTCTGTCTCCTTGAGTTGTGTTTTACAAATAACCAAAATTCCTCTCAAATAAATCTATGTTTTATTTTCAGTAACTAGAGATGACTATCCCCCCCCCCCCTTTTTTTTTAACTTTTAGCATCTATTCTGGCTCTTCTGCTTTTTCCCAAATCTTTACTTAAATAAGCAAAAAAAAAAAAAAAAGAAAAAAAAAAGCTTGGATGCCCTGCTTTGCTTCCAGGACTTCATTTTGTGTTTTCGGTAAGATTTTCTCTGAAAATCTAGGTAGTGTTGCCTAGGAAGTTTTGTGTTTTAGTGTCTTTCTTTTTTTGCTTAGCTTTTTCAATTTTGGGGACAATCTGTTAACTCAGTTGTGCTTTTTGACTTTTTCCTTTTTATGGAAAGTATGTGTGCTAATAGAACTCTTTGAGGGCTGGGAGTTATTTTGTTCACTGCTACTATATCTTTAGTGCTTAGAATGGTGGCATGCACATAGTAGGTACTCAAATATTAGTTGAATGAATTCAGAGTAGCAGTAGCAACAGTTCCTATTTATTGAGCATGTAGTATATGGCGAAGTGCTAGGCACTTTGAATGGATTAAGTGGCATGTACATCTTATTGCATGAGCTGTTTCCCAGCCATATGATAGTGTATGAATGGGTGTGAGGGAGGAAGGAGAACAGCTGCCAGCTGTTAACCAAATTTAATCGAGTTTAAGATGCCATGTTATACAATGCATTATTTTATCTACCACTATGTAAAGAAAAGTAAAACTGCCAACTATGGGATATTGTCAATAGCATGACACATTCTGATTTGAAAGATGTAAAAACATGAAAAAAAAATCTAAGAAATTCTGTTGTAAATCAACTATACCTCAATTTTAAAAAAAGTGAAAAAAATCGAAGAATCTCTAAAATAAGGAATATCAGCAGTTTTACATAAACTCTCATTTAAAGATCACAGAGCCTTCAATAGGTAGGCATTATTATTCTCATTTTAGAGATGAAGAAAGAAATTGAAGGTTAGAGGATAAGTTCATAGGTTCTCAAGCTAGAGGATCCAAATCGAGGCCATTCTCTTTTTACCACCCCACATTGCTTCAGGAGTCAGGGCAACAAAATAGTGCATTGGCCCATCAGCTCTGGCTTGAAGATTCTTAGTTGGCCTGGCTTTAAATGTTTTCTTAATGTAACGGATTTTTTCTCTTTTCTTTTTTTAAAATCAACAAATATTTTAGTATTTACTATGTGCCAGCTACTCTGTTTGTATTTTTATGTGTATACAAAACAATATAAGGCCTTATCTTTTTCTCTCAAGGAATTTACAGTCTATTTGGGAAGATGAGAAATAAACATGAAAGTTAGATAAGTAGAGAAGATTTAAACAACATTTCAGAGAATAATGAAAGAGGTTTAACAAGGCAATGCAGGATTAATTGCTAAATAAATTGTACAAATAATTGCTTTTGGAGTTCAGAGGAAGGAGAGATCGCTTGAGGCCTGAGTAATCCAGGGAAGGATTTAAGTGAATTCCTGGGAGATAGTTTCAGTTAGTGAGATTATTTACTTACTTTAAAATTATATTAATGCATGTTACACATGGAATTGCAAACTGTTGAACATGAAGAATTTTGGTACATTAAGTTTTTTCTCTCTGTATGAGAGTAAAGGAACTGCCTGCCATAGAAAAGTAGAAGGCATCAAGTGTTATCAAGGAGATAGGGAAAGTACATTTAAGAAGAAGGACCTTTGGGTGAAAAAGAAGGAACTCTCCTTCCCAAATGCCTTGCGTGCCGTGCCCCTCTTGCCACATTTTTACAGTCAGTTGCACTTTCTGAACCATTACCAAGATACATTCTGTGGCTCCTAGAGTTCATGATGAACTTCTAAAGGTTGGAAGCAAGCATTAACTCCCTTTATGTTATTCATGTTTCCTGTATTTTGAAATAGGAGCTCTTAGTTAAAGATGCACAGTACACAAAGAATAGTCCACTGTGTTTCAGAAGTATATGACTGGCAGTGTTTCTGATTACATTCCTGAATAAGACACAGAACTCAACATTGGGTTGTAAAGTGTGTTACTTGTTTTACAGACCAGTCAAAAGCAAAACAGTAAAGGCTTGGAAAGCAAGAGAATTACATTTGGACCTTGTTGGATAGTCTTGGGCATTTTATTTAACCTTCTAAGTTAGGTCACATCTAAGCTTCTTTCCCTATGTTTTTTGGAACATTTTTTTCTTATTTTTTAAAAAATTGTTAATACATGTAGAAGGCTAACAAAATTCAAACTCTACAGAAGGCTATGAAGTGAGGGTTCCTTCCACTTTCTTTTGTTTCCTAATTCCTTCCTCAGAGGCAATCACTGTTACCTTTTACTTTTGTGTATATTTACAAACATCTCTATGTATGTTTTCTTTTTGTTGTAGAAGTTCGGTTGATTTACAGTGTTGTGCCATATCTATATGTTTTTATAATTATATATCTACTGTTTTTATAAGCACAAGTAGTAGCATATTAAAAAACATTGTTTTGCACCTTGTTGCATTTAACATTATATTTTGAAAATGGTTTCATATCAGTGCATGCAGATCTAGTTCCTTTTTTTTTTTTTAGCAGATTGTTGTTTTATTAATGTGCTGTAATTAATTTAACCAGTTTATCATTGATGGACCAATATGTTGCATATAACAACAGAGAGTGCTGCAGTGAATTTTCTTATATACATTTTATTGTAGTTTATATTTGCATCTCCAATATTAGGAATGAGATTAAACATTCTCCGCCACCTCCCAGATGTTTAAAGGGCATTTGTATTTTCTTATTCTATAAACTTTTTCTTGTCTACTTTTCTTTAGGTTATCGGTGTTTTTCTTACCGATTATTTTCATAAAATAAATTTTGTATATTGAAATAAAGGAATTTGCCTTTGAAAAATACCTGTTGCAGATACTTCAGTGCCTTTTTAAATAGTAGTTGTACTTTTTTGGCAGATAAATATTGCTTAATTTTACATTAAAATGCCCCTTTTTCCACTATTTTTCATTAAATTCTTTATAGTTCATTTGTACATTTTAAAATTTTTATTTATTTATTTATTTATGTATGAATGACTGTGTTGGGTCTTCGTTTCTGTGCGAGGGCTTTCTCTAGTTGCGGCAAGCGGGGGCCACTCTTCATCGCGGTGCGCGGGCCTCTCACTATCACGGCCTCTCTTGTTGTGGAGCACAGGCTCCAGACGTGCAGGCTCAGTAGTTGTGGCTCACGGGCCTAGTTGCTCCGCGGCATGTGGGATCTTCCCAGACCAGGGCTCGAACCTGTGTCCCCTGCATTGGCAGGCAGATTCTCAACCACTGCGCCACCAGGGAAGCCCTGTACATTTTTATACAAGATGAAGTTAAACTTTTTAATATACATTTTGTCCATAATATCCCTAATTTTACTGTGTAAAATATACATAACATAAAATTTACCACTTTTAAATGTACAATTCAGTACTATTAAGTACATTCACAGTGTTGTACAACTATCATCACTATGCATTTCCAGAACTTTTTCATCATCCCAAACAGACCTACTATGTATTTAGGTAGCAGTTTCAGTTTATGACTTAATAACTACCTCTCATATTTAAAAGGATACATGTGTGCTCTTTTCAACCTAGAGACACAGAACTCTGTATCCTTGCTTGAAGGAGAGGTTTTGAGAAAGAGACACAGCTCTAATTGGGTGAAAGTCTTTTGTACTTTGAAGATTCTCTTCTGATTCTTATCTCCAGTTTAGGTTATTTTCTTGATCCACTTTTAGCAAAACTGCTTTTTTTCTTATGCTTTATATTTTGGAAAATTTCAAACATAAAGTAGAATAGTATATTGTTCCCCATGTACTTATCACTCAGGTTCACCAGTTATCAATGTGTGGCCAGTCTTGTTTCATCTATGTCTCAGTTTACTTCCTCCACATTATTCTGAAGCAAATACCAGGCATCAGATGATTTCCTAAGTATCTCTAAAAGATAAGAACTCTCTTTCAAAAAAAAAAAAAAAAGCGTAATCACAATTCCATTATTAAATGATAGTAATTCCTTTAGTAGCACCAAAAATACAGTCACTATTCAGTTTTCCAGTTCTTTCTCTTCTCCTTTTTAAAAAATGTTTGTTTAAATTAGATCCAAACAAGATTCACACATTGCAATTTGGTTGTTATGTATCTTAAACGTGCTTTTAACTATAGGTTGCTTCTCCATCTCTTTTTTCCTTTGAATTTGTTTTTTTCCTATAGAATTTCTTATTGCCTAGATTTTGCTGAGTATATCCTTATGATGTTGTTTAAATTGCTCCTCTGTATTTTTTTTATAAATTGGTGGTTGGCTCTCAAGGTTTGATCAGATTAAGGTTCAGTTATTTTGGGCAAATGCATTAGTTATCTATTGCTGTGTAATAAATAATCCCAAGACTTAGCAGTTTAAAACAGCATTTATTATCTTACACAGTTTCTGAAGATTAGTAGTCTGAGAGTGGCTTAGCTGGGTGGTCCTGGTGTAAGGTCTCTCATGGGTTGCAGTGGAGCTGTCACCCGGGGCTGCAGACTTCTGAAGGTTTGACTGGGGCTGGAAGATTGGCTTTCAAGGTGGCTTACTCCCATGGCTATTGGAGGAGGTCTCAGTTTTTTGCCTGAGTATACTCAAGGCACTCTGCCAGAGTGAGTGATCAGGGAGAGAGGGAGATAGGAAAAAAGCTGCAGTGCCTTTTATGATCTCAGAAGTGACATACTGTCATTTCTGCTCTATTCTTTTGGTCCTACAGACCAACCCTGATACTATGTGGGAGGGGACTACTTAAGGATATGAATTTTAGGAGATGGGCATCACCGGGGACCATCTTGGAGACTGGCGACTGCAGTGAGACTACTTCCGATGTGGTGTGGTTTATCAGGGGACACATGATGTTTGCTTCTCTCTCACTTTGTGATACTTGATGTTATTGATCGGTACCCTTCATCCCCTTATCTATTAGGGGTAGCAAATGCTGATACTCTATCATACCCTTTTCATTTAACAGCTGTAATATTTCTATAAACTTCTTGTAGTCAACTATTTGGTCACCCAGTGTGGGTACAGTTCACATAGGAAGGCAGAATGTTTGGCTCATTTTCTTTATTTACTAGTTTTTAAAATAACAAATTGGTTTCCTAGCATTCTCTAATGGTGAAAAACATTGTTTCTCAAACTTAAAAAAATTTTTTTTTTACTTTGAAATGACTTTGACAAAAATGTTGCAGAAATACTAGAGTGTTTTGTATACTCCTCATCCAGGTTCCCTTAATGTTAACTGCTTAACCATGGTACAGTGATCAAAATTAAGATGTTAACATTGGTACAGGACTGCTAACTAAATAGCAGATATTACTACATTTTCCACCATTGTCTTTTTTTTTTGGTTCCAGGATCCAGTCCTACTCTTATCTCCATTAAAATTTCTCCTCTTTGATTTTTTTGGTTTTATTTTTTAATTTTTTAAAAAAATTTTGAATTGGGTATGAAGTGTGAGAGAATATATCTTGTTTTATGTAATATTTTGTCTTGTTTGTTTTAGGTTAAAAAAATATTTAACATTTGTACTTTTGTTCTAGCTATTGCCTGTATATTAACTTTCCTGTAATACACTTAGTCCCTCCTTGTTCTTTTTTGGTTTTTGTCTGTTGCTGTCTTTCTTTGAGTACTACTGAAGTTACCTAGTAATCTCCTTTCTCTTCCCCAGCATTTGATTAAAACTATTATTCTTTTACTTTCAATTAATATCTATAAGGCATTCAGCAAACTTACTCTAATTTTTCTCTTATTTTCCCCTCACTTTTTGACAATTATGTTGTATCTACATAATCAAAGCATACAGCTGTTATTATAACATTTACTGTATAACATCACTTGGTTTTTAATAAGTAAATATGTATTTAATACCCACCACTATTTTTATGCTGATCTGGATTTTCCAGTTATTTGGGTTGTCTAACATTCATTCTCTAATAAATTCCACAGGAAGAGCTTACGGAAACGGTATTCCTTGAGTTCTACTATGTTTAAAAGTTTGTCTGCAGCTCTACTGCTTGAAAGCTGGTTTGGCTGATTGTAAAATTCTTTCTAGAGTGTCTGTGATTCCATTGTCTTCTGGCATAGAGCATTGCTGTTACAGTCTGAGCTCAATCTGATTTTCTTTTTAGGTGACTTAGCTTTTTTGTCTTTGCCTGAATGTCCAAAGGGTCTTTTTCATGGTAGTCTTATGTATTGGTATTGGGCATTCTGACACATTTTTCTTCAAGCACGTAGTAAGTCCTTTCAATATGTAGTTTTAAGGCCCTCCTCCTCCCCTTCTCCTTTTTCTCTCAACATCAGGACAGTTTTCTTGACTTGGAGGGTTTGTTCGCCTTTTGTTTTTGTTGTTCTGTTGCCTTGGTTTTCTTCTTCGGGACATATTCCATACATAGTTGGATCTTTGTATGCTGTTTATGTGAGATAAACCTCTCTTCTATTTGTAGACTTGTATATCCACCCGTTTTCTCAGTGTTCCCATTTGGATTTCTGATGAAACCTTAAAGTAAGCATGTCTAAAACTGAACTTGTGACCTTCTCTTCTAAATTTCCTTTAAGAAGCCTTCCACGTCTCCTTTGTTGGTAACTTGATTCTTCTAGTTGTGCAGGCCAAAAAACTGGGCTCCTTTTTCTCACATCTCCATATCTCTCTCTTTAAGATGTATCTAGAATCTAAACGTATCTAGAATCTGACCAAATCTTAATACTTCCACTGAGTCTCCTGTTGCATTACTGTAATGACATCCTAATGTGTCTCCTTGCTTTTTTATCCTTGCCTCCTTATTATCTTTTAATAACATAACAGTTGGAGGACTCTTAAAATCCTAAGCCATTTGGCATTCATCTCCTCAATCAGCAGAGGTTTCCCCATTTCACTCAGTAAGAAAGAAAGTCCTTACTTAGCGTATGAGGCCCTGTGTGATTTGCTCCTGATACATCTCTGGTTTCACCTTTCATTCCTCTTTCT
This sequence comes from Balaenoptera acutorostrata, assembly GCF_949987535.1. Taxonomy (NCBI): domain Eukaryota; kingdom Metazoa; phylum Chordata; class Mammalia; order Artiodactyla; family Balaenopteridae; genus Balaenoptera; species Balaenoptera acutorostrata. Next base: position 76,497,583 of record NC_080078.1, read on the forward strand.
GTCTTCCTCACTCTTGATCCAGTGCTGTTCTTTATCTGATGTGGGCACACTCCTGCCTTTGGGCGTGTCCTCTGTGTGGAGTGCTTTTTTCACTGTATATCTGTTTGACTTAACTTCTTATCTCTTTATGTCTCAAATCTCACCCTCTTAGTAAGGCCCATTCTTACCACCCTATTTAATACTGCAACCTTGCCCCTCATAGTGCTAATCCTCTAACATACCATATAATTTACTTATTTATTGTGCTTAATGGTGTTTTGTTTTTGCCTGATAAAATATAAGCTCCACAAGGACAGGGATCTTAGTCTCTTGCTCACTGATATATCTCAAAAATTTAGGTAAGTGCCTGGCATATGGTAGACATTCATTATTCATTTGTTGAGTGAATAAATATGCCCTATATTTCCTTGAAAGGAGGATGTCCTTCTCAAACTATTCTCCCACCCCTATCTGTGGCATGGTGTTTTTCTGGGGCATAGCCTATCTTTCATCTTCAAACTCCATGGGACTACATTAAGGAAGTCAGTGGTCTCTGTTGGTTTCATTTTAGTTCCTGGTCTATTTAGTCTGGAACTGGTTCTAGATATCCAGTCAGGATGGAAGTTGACTCTGACATTGGTTAAAGATAGGGCGGTCTGTTAATTTGAAGAATCTGCGAGCAGTAGTTAACCATTTATCATATGTACAGGGGAATTTCTTTTTTATTTTCTTAGTCTGCCAGCACAACAATAAAAGATACGTATGTTTTACTGAATTTTCAATGGCAGTTTGAGAAAGGGGTTGGTAGGTATAGGCATTCATTAACATGCAATTGAAAATTGCTTTATTAAAAAGTATATATGTATATTATGTCTTCCCAATGTTTCTGTAATTTTGTTTCAGCGAATTAAGAGTTGTAGTAGTCCAGAAAACATTGTATCATGACAGTTTATGGAGTAGTCTCCCCAAGAAAGGATACTCTATTCTATATACTGCTATCAGGTACAAGATGTGGGATATAGCAGTGAGGTCTTCAATTGGAGAACATGATAAAATCAATTAGTGTTTTAAAGGGTCTAAAAAAAATGCAATTTAGTGCGGTTTTAAAAAATATTAGTTATTATTGAAAACATTTGTTAAGTATTCCTTTTCTCTATTTGGATTGGATATAATGTATAAAAAATTCAAAGGTGTTATAAAAATGTTTCTTATTACAAAGTTAATACATGTTCTCTCTAGGTGATAGGAAATTAAAATGTTAAAAAAAAACCCAGGAAAGATCATTTTGGTGCACACCTTTTCAGTCTTTATCTATGTATACACTGTACATAAGAAATGGAAATGAGATCAATTGATATATGTTACAATATATTGTGAACATTTTAAGAGGCTTAGTGTTTCATTAAGTGAATATATCATAATTTATTCAATTTTCTGATGTTGCTCACTTAGGTTATCTTTATTTTCTATTATAAAATAACGTTGCAGTGAAAGTTTCTCATTACTTGATGTCTTATTTAGCTGATGTGAAACCTTCTTTATGGATGTTTAAGTAATTATCCTTAAGAAATTTATACTTCTTTTTCAAATTGTACATGAAATTAAAATTTTACAGTAACCTTAATGAAAAGAGGACAGAGTTCTAGGAGTCATCTAGATTACTGATACTAGTTAAGATAAAATTCTTTAGAAGTTTAATTTGCCATTTGCAGTAATGAGTTCTTACTACAGTCTTTTTGATAAGTAAAACATTGGAATGAAGGTTGCTTTAGGTGAATAACCAACATGCCTTCAACCAACTACAGGGAGTTTTTTTAAAGTACATGAGACAATGCTTGAGTAGATATTTGTATTGAGAAGTGTGAGAGAAGAAGCCTACTGTAACTTCTCCCTAATGCACTGTTGATTTAGGCAAGAATTAGTACTGTGTTCCCCTTCCTCCTATGCGTACATATTTAAAAATTCTTGTGTGGTACCATGAAGAGCTTATTATTTGCTTTAAAATATTTAATTAAATGAAATAAATTAATGTTACATTATTTATGATATAAATATTAAATTAATTAAATATTTACATATGTGTTTAAAATAGTCATAGAGGGCTTCCCTGGTGGCGCAGTGGTTGAGAATCTGCCTGCTAATGCAGGGGACACGGGTTCGAGCCCTGGTCTGGGAAGATCCCACATGCCGCGGAGCGGCTGGGCCCGTGGGCCACGGCTGCTGAGCCTGCGCGTCTGGAGCCTGTGCCCCGCAGCGGGAGGGGCTGCGATGGTGAGAGGCCCGCGCACCGCGATGAAGAGTGGTCCCCGCACCGCAATGAAGAGTGGCCCCCACTTGCCGCAACTGGAGAAAGCCCTCGCACGAACCGAAGACCCAACACAGACAAAAATAAATAAATAAATAAATAAATAAAGTAGCTATAAAATTAAAAAAAATATATATATATACCAAATGCTTAAAAAAATCCCTGAACCTCAATTTAAAAAAAAAAAAAAAAAAAAAAAAAAAAAATAAAATAGTCATAGAATTTTATTTTTTGAAAAAGTTTCAAAAGTTTCCATCCAATTTCATTTACAGTTTATTTTATGCATATTGTTTCTTAACACAATTAAGGAAAATGATTTGTTCTTTTCTGATTTTTATAAGAAGTAGTATGTTAATTAAAATGGTAGATGCACATTTAAGAGAAATTTAAGCAATACAGAAAAGTATATCTAGAGAAGCTAGCACTAATATTTTTGTATGTATCTTTTTACATTTCTCTATGTAGACTTTATCATGTTAGAAATAAGGAATTTTTGCATGCTGTTCTGTAATCTTTTATTATTCCCTTTTATGTGGTGAACCTCTTTCCAGGTTAATAAGTTGAAATTAATATTATTTTTATGGTTTGTACTATGCATTTGACATTTTTTCCCCCTTTTCCATGTATGCACCATCCTTCAATCTGTTTGCTGATAAAATGTTAGGTTGTTTCCAATTATAAGTTTATGCTTTAAATGCTTCATTAACTTTTTAACAAGACTAAGGCTTACATAGTTGGCTTTGTGTTTAAAAATTTCTCTCCACCTTTTTTTTTTTTTTTAATTGTAAAAACCTTAGGGAGTTTATTTGAAATAAAAAAAAAACCAGGGAAAAAGTGTCTTATTTAATTAATTAATTTATTTTTTATGAATTTATTTTATTTTTGGCTGCGTTGGGTCTTTGTTGCTGCACGCGGCCTTTCTCTAGTTGTGGCGAGCAGGGGCTACTCTTGGTTGCGGTGCGTGGGCTTCTCATTGCGGTGGCTTCTCTTTGTTTCGGAGCACGGGCTCTAGGTGCGTGGGCTTCAGTAGTTGTGGCACGTGGGCTCAGTAGTTGTGGCTCGCGGGCTCTAGAGCGCAGGCTCAGTGGTTGTGGTGCCTGGGCTTAGTTGCTCCATAGCATGTGGGATCTTCCTGGACCAGGGCTTGAACCTGTGTTCCCTGCATTGGCAGGCGGATTCTTAACCACTGTGCCACCAGGGAAGCCCAAAAGGTCTTGTTTTATAAAGGTGTATACTGCTGAAGTGAAAAGTGAATTATCTTTGGCTGTGAATGATTTAAATATTTATGCAGTTTTAGTTAAGGTTTTCAATATATTGAATGCTAACTGACCGCAGAACATGTCCAATAGATTATTTTTTCAATTTGTTTCTCTTAAAAGGTTAAACGTGTTTTTAAAATAAAATTGTTTATGTAAGTTTTACACCACTTAACCTGTTAATTGATAAATGTGTTTTCATGTTAAAATAGAGGTAAGCAGGTAGTGGTTTTCTGGTCATATATTGTGGTATAGTCTTTCTAAGTAGTTATCCTGCATCTTGTCTCCAAGTTCTTTGGTATTTTATGTAGGAGAGAGACACATCTTTCCCCTTTAAAAAACTTATTAAATCAGTAAGGAGACAGTTTAAAGTGATGGGACAGTTTTTCTTCACATTGCAATTGTAGTTGGAAATACTGTGTTGTAATTCTTGGAACTTTCAAGTACTGCATTTTAAATTTTTATTTATTTATTTATTTTTTATATTTTTGGCTGTGTTGGGTCTTCGTTTCTGTGCGAGGGCTTTCTCCAGTTGCGGCAAGCGGGGGCCACTCTTCATCGCGGTGCGCGGGCCTCTCACTATCGCGGCCCCTCTTGTTGCGGAGCACAGGCTCCAGATGCGCAGGCTCAGTAATTGTGGCTCACGGGCCTAGTTGCTCCACGGCGTGTGGGATCTTCCCAGGCCAGGGCTCGAACCCGTGTCCCCTGCATTGGCAGGCAGATTCTCAACCATTGTGCCACCAGGGAAGCCCTGCATTTTAATTTTAATAAATCTGGATGTCTATCTGTACCTATAAAATACAGTTTTCTGTTTTTGAAATTTGACTTTAAGATTGCTTTGATGTGAATTAACAAAGCACTAATGTATACTTAGTTCTCCCCCTCCATTTTACTTCTTAAGAAAAGTTGTAATAGGAAGTAGGTTTTTGAGTGGTTGTTTAGTCAGAGGTTTATAATGTATTGATGTTGTGTTAGCTTCCACTGTGAGGTAGAAGTTTATATGGCAAGGAATAAAGATAACTAGAATTAATAAAGGGCAAAGTCTTATACTCACTTTGATATGTTATTTTGTTGTCTTAATTCTTTTGTCCTGTTGCTAGCCTTATGTTGGGAGGGTATACTTTAAAAAATGAATATAACAATATATACTTATGTATATAATTCACACATATATTTATATAAATATGCACAAATATATAATCCGTATAAGATTGTTGACAAGTGTTAGACCACTTAAACTTTACCTGTGAGCTGATAAATGTGTTTTCATGTTACAATAAAGATAAGCAAGTAGTGGTTTTCTGGTATATATCTTTCCAATATATGCTAATGCACATTAAGTGATAACATTCAAGAGAAAGTATTATTTGTTCCCCTTTTTGAGGTCTGAGCTTCAGAATTAATGCTGAAAATTTGTAAAGGAAAAGACAATTTTCATAAATGTTTAGAGCCTCAAGGTGCTTCTCTGCATGTTGATCGCCTGACTTCTGTTGGGCAGTTGGAGCTGTTAAAGTTCACTTGCATATGGTGTCTTGATGTGGGTTTGGATCTCACTTGGGGTCCATGAAGACTTCCCAAGGGGTATGTGAGTGCAAATAATTTTAAGAAACTTTTCATTATGAAATTTCAAACACAAAAACTAGGGAGAATACTATAATGAATTCTCATGAAACAGTCTCCTGGCTTCAGCAATTAGTAACTCATGACCAATTTTATTTTTATTCATACTCCTTTTTTTCTGTATTGTCTTGAGGAAATCCCAGATAACATACTATTCTATCTCTAAAAGTTTTCATAAGTATCTTTATGAATAATGACTATTAAAAAAATTACCTCACCTTAAAAATTTTTTTAATATCAAATATCCAGGTGTGTTCAGGTTTTCAACTGCTTGAAACATAACTATGTTTTATAGTTTGTTTGAATCAGATGCACATATTGCAATTTGTTGTTGTATCTTCTATGTCTCTCTTTTTTTTAAGTTTGTTATTATTATTTTTTTGTTTGTTTATTGTTTTTATCTTGGGCTGTGCTGCGTGGCTTGCGGGATCTTAGTTCCCTGGCTGGGTTGTGAAAGTGCAGAGTCCTAACCACTGGACTGCCAGGGAATTCCCCTTTTATGTCTCTTAATTTAGGTTCCTACTGCTTCTCTTTTTTTCCCTTGCAATTTATTTGTTGGAAAAAGTGAGATTATGTCTTGGAAAACTTTCCATTTTGTATTTGATTGGTGTCATTTAGCACATTCTTCTGAGCTCTGTGTTTTCTATAAATCGGTGGTTGGATCCAGAGGCTTTAACACAGATCATTTAAAGATGATCAGTTTCCAGGTTCATAAACTTTTGTTCTCTTAAATCCTTAAGTTGGTCTGCTTGAGAAAGCTTTGCAGAGCCTTTTCCTCCAGATGTCTCCTTTCACAATTGTTCTTCTCACTGCCAAAAGAAAGGAATAACTCTCTTTTTACTGTGTTGCATCGACACTGGGTGTTAGCCAAAAAAAAATCTGGGGTTTGAAACACATGGGCAATTACAAATATTGGTGTCAGGGTGTAAAAAGTGAAGGACTCTAATGGCTGGGTAACAAGTGGTCTGTCAGGTGCTTCTGCGTCTGTTTTCATCAAAATCAAAATTGAAGGGAGGGTTAATCAAATTGCTCTCTGGGAGATACTGAAGAAATAATTTTTGATGATAGTTCACTGAGATTTTTGTCATATAACTAAGGTTGCATTGAAAGAATTGAGTGACATTGCTTTCACATAACTCCTTCCGCCTAATAATCTACTCATGTCAGCAAGTTTTATTTATAATTTTAGAAACAAAATGTAGAAATTGACGAACACTGTTGCAGTTTATGAATATTATTCATTGTGAAATCTGAATGCACCAGGAGGCAGGGGTGGAGAAGAACCCCTGCCTTTGTATCTTAACAGATTCACTTACAATGAAAAATGTACTTTTTACATGTATTTTATCAAAATTTGTAATACACTGTTTATATTTTGAACAATTAACATCCTAATAATGATTATAGTAATAATTCAAAATAAAATGTGTTTTCAAAACTTAGAGCCTGTGATCAGATGGAATTCAGTTTTCAATTTATATATCCTTTTGTTGCAGAGATGGAATTATCAATAAAATACTTCCAAGCATAAAATGATATTCCATTATGATCAAATACTGTGAGAGAAGAAGAATGGAAATTTGTATTCCAGGAGAATGGGACAGTTATAAAATTTCTGGCTGTTAGTGAGGGATGATGATAATCCAAGTTCCTTTGAATACTTGAGAGTGATGTAACAGTTTATTAAAATGCTAATACTTATAACATCTTGGAAATTACTGCTTTGTAACTAGTTAAGCTGATGAAAAATTTAAATGTCAGTTTACAAATCTTCTGGGTTACGTAGTTTTTCAAGATTCTTTTGGTAGGTATGTGAGCAAAAAGTTTGAAGTCCTTTGGAACTGACTTATGTCAGGCTCTGTGCTTACTGTGTGGTGATAAAATGACTGAAGTGTTATCCTGGCTTTCAAGGAGTAGATTCTCTAGAAAAACTACATCTGTGTCTGAAGCAAAGACACATAACTTTATATATATCAAAACTCTAAGTGCAAAGAAGCTTGCTTCCCCCGCACACCCCCCTCCCCCCATTCTTAGCAAACAAGTGGCTGGCCCTTTAGTGTGTATGTGCAGAATTACAATTTCATATTTTATATTTGGAATTTTAAATCAACCCTCCCTCGTGTTTCCTTTATCAAGGTGCATGTTGGAAAAGAAATGTTCTTATTAAAAGGAAGAAAAATTGACAGTGATTAAAAGAAGATTAGAATAGTGATGATTCTGTTGAAAAATTTTAAACGTGCATTTTTAAAAACAAAAATAATTATTCTTTATCTTAGCAATTTATTTTGCCCATATAAGAAACGGATAAAAGAAAGGAAAAGAATTTTTACATGGCTTAATATTTCATCATTAAGATAATTTAATGTGTATGGTCCCCCTCCATGAAGAATAAATAGGAAGGCTAAAATAGAAAGATTAATGTAAACATTTTTAAAACTAATTTCTTCTTCCTTTTTCTTTTGCGGGGGGAGTGGGAGGGGCGCTTGAAGGAAGCTCTGTTTCCCTAGGTTTTTAAATCTTCATGCACCAGGTTGGTCCTTTTGCTGAGGATGAGGCACTTTTGTGGTAGTGTTGCCATGGTGACTGCTTTCCAAGTGCTGCCTCAAGGTCACTCATCACTCATAGCCCTGAATACTTGGATTTTGTTAGAGAAAAAATATCAACCCTCAGTGGATAAAATGAAGTTAATTATCACATTGCATTACTCAATCAAATCTAGCAAAATTATACTTTAAACCATGTTGTGTGTTGACAGTATTGATAAGCTATATTTTCTTTGAATACTGCATTTTAATCTGGTCAGATTAGAAGGCTAATGGTATACCTAAAATTACCCATAGCCTTATATTGTAATAATTTGATTTTATTTCACTTGTGACCCTTTTTTTTTTTTTTAGATGAAACAACTTTATTTTATTGCTTTTATGTTTGAGTATGTCTAAACATACCTGCCTCAGTATTTGTATTTTTGATATGAGACAAGGGCAGAGATTTCTTAACATTCCTTTTCTTTTTGGTAATCTTGGCCTGAAGTTGCCAGTTGCATCAACTTTTGTTCATATTAGGATGATCATTTTATTTTCCCCAAACTAGATTTCAGAGATCTGTTGTCTACCTGATTTCTACTTCATGTATTCTTTGTCTTATACTGCTGTTTTCCTTGTCCTTACTTTCTGGATTTTTATCTTTTAGTTAAATATAGATGTTATAGCATCAGAGATTTTCATATATTGCTATCAAACTGGTTTTCAGTGAAGGAAAATACGAAACGAAATACCTCTTTGCATTAATGTTTATTTTCTTATGAATCTTGTTCTAAGGAGAGAAGAATCAGCCATGTGCCTCCATTAGGCTGGAAGGTGACTTTGAAATCAGAAATGAGAAACATTATTTATAAAAAGGAAAGTGCCACCAAAACAAACAAAATGCTATTCAAACACATATGACTAGAAAATTTGGTCTTTCAGCTAATTAGAATCTAACCAGTTGCTCTACCGCCAGGGGAATTGGATGAATTCGTTCTCATAAAGCATTTTCATCTCTGCTTTTGCAGAGCAGACACCTTTGTAATGTCTGATCAGGATATCTTACAAGCTTGAAATTTCAGTGAATGCAGAGCTCCATAGATAGTACTGCAAATATGCCAGGTAGTATATGCCAGCTAACGTTTGTTTCATTTATACATATTTATGAAACCAAGTATGTTATTTGATGCTATTTTTGCTAATTTATTTGGAAAAGGAATTGATTTAAAACTGTAAGCTATGATGTGAGGCAACATGATCTAGAGAAAAGAATTTTAGACTGGGAGGTCAGGGCTCTGCACTGATACTCCATCTATCTTACTGTGTAAACTTGGTCAAATCACTCTTTGTGCTTCATTTTTCTCATCTTTAGAACAAAGTGGTTCCATTTCCATAGTGACCTTCCATGATTCCAGTCTCAGTATTGTTCTGTGTTTAAATTTGGATTATATCAAGTGGAGGAAGATTGCAGTTCATCCTAATCTAAAATGTTGACTCTTTCTGACTAATTTTGGATGTAGATTTATTTTATGTTTTCTTAGGTCACATTCAAGTAATTTTGTGTTCTAGGTACATATTTAAGTAGATTATTTTGAAAGGAGGGGAGGAAGAGTTTGAGAGTGTGACTGGTTTATGATAAATAGCAGTTTTTAAAATGTTTTGTGACTAACTCCACGGAGTTAGAACTGACTGCAGAAACTGAAAAATGTCAAATAGAAATTGATTTTGAATATCTTCATTGTGTACTTAATATAGATATAGATTCTAGATGTTTTCAATGAGGAGGGAGGGTTAGTGTGTAATATGTTTTTCTTCGCAGTTTTCCTTAACATAACTCATTCCATAGCACAGGAAAGCACTAGTCTCAAAAGATGGTGCACATCTGTGTTTCTTTTTTTATTAGAAAAAAATTAATGAGTTAAAAAATTTTTACAATATGTAGGATATATGAACAAAAAGTGAAGGCTATTTGTGTTTTAGTATTGTACCTTTTCATATCCACTTGCATGCATATATAAACACATAGTTTTTACTTCATTGGATTGTATTGTGCTTATTCTGTTATTGCCATCTTTTGGTCAGAACAGAGAGATCTACTTCATTTAAAAATTAATGAAAAATATGGATCTAGTATAGCCTAATACTAAGCCAGACCTCTGGTAAAACAGTGCCACAAAGAACATTCTTTTTCTTCCATTTTACCCACTTGTGTATATATTTCCATAGAACCCTGTCGAATTTCTGGGTCAGAGGGATATCCTTAATGTTCGGGTGGTTATTTCAAGATTGCCTTCCAGAAAGGTTTAAAAGTTTACAGTTCTCTTAACAGTAACACTTCCTTTTTGTGTACATTTGGATGATGATCTTATCATAGCTACCATTTATTGAGTACCTACCTTGTGTTAGGAATTGTGCCAGATGCTTAGTTTAGCTCTCACTAATCTGATAATCTGGTAAGATATTATTTTCATCACCATTTACAGTTGAGGAATTTGAGGGTCAGAGAGGTGAAATAACTTCCTTAAGGCCACATAACTAGTAAATGGCAACACTGGGCTTTTAATCTCCATCTCTTTGAATCCAAGGTCTGTTTCTTCTATCGAAAAACAGTATTTCTAAAATTGCTCAGGTTGAGAGGACTGTTTAATAGGTGAGAGGATTGTCTTTAATAGGTGCACATAAAAATTCGGAATATGCATTTTTCCTTCAATACAAGTGATATAGCCACATAATACGTTACATGTTAATAGTATTTTAGATCAGCCATAGCCCAAATAGTATAGATAATGCACTTTATTTTAAAAGAAGCATATATGGGGACTTGCCTGGTGGTGCAGTGGTTAAGACTCCGTGCTGCCAATGCAGGGGCCTGAGTTCAGTCCCTGGTCAGGGAACTAGATCCCACATACATGCCGTAACTAAGAGTTCGCATGCCACAACTGAGGAGCCAGCATGCTGCAACTAAGGAGCCTGCCTGCCACAACTAAGACCCAGTGCAACCAAAGAAATAAATAAATATTTTAAAAACATATATGATGTACAAATCCTGATTCTGGCTTTAGATATTTGATTTTTTGACTTTGGAAATGCGTCTGATTCTAAGTGGTATTGAGATTAGCTTGTGGAACCAATGACTATGATTAGAAATATACTCCCAGTCTATAAATCCAATCTGGTTTTAGGAAGAGTAGGCTGCATTAGTTTGGTAGGGCTGCCATAACAAAGTACCACAGACCTGGTGGCTTAAACGACAGAAATTTTGTCACAGTTCTGAAGGCTAGAAGTTCAAGATCAAGGTATCTGCAGAGTTGATTTTTTACGAGAAAGAAATGAAATTTCACTCCTTGGCATGTAGCTGGCTGTTTTCTCCCAGTGTCTTCACATGGTCTTCCCTCTGTACATGTCTGTGTCCAAATTCCCTCTTCATATAAGGACACTAGTCATATTGGATTAGGGCCCTCCCTGATGATCTCATTTTAACTTATTTACCTCTATAAAACTTTATCTCCAAATACAGTCACATTCTGAGGGAGTAGGAGTTAGAACTTCAACTTATGAATTTGGGGGGATGCAATTCAGTCTGTAATGTACACCATATTATATTTTATCTTCCACATTTTAAGGATTTTGGAATCTTTATGTTTCTTATGTTTAAACATGTGATTTTAAATGCCCTTTATACATTTGAAATGACTTTGATTTAGCATTATGAGAATTCTAAACGCTTTGTTAACAAATTTTTCTGTTCTTCTAAAAGCAAACAAAGTTAATTTAGCTGGTAATTATAACTAGTTTTTATAATAAGAAAATTATTGTTGGGGGGAGGCAGTTTAAAAGAAGTAAAGTACTCATGTTAGAAAAGAAGCTAGGGCTTCCCTGGTGGCGCAGTGGTTGGGAGTCTACCTGCCAATGCTGGGGACCTGGGTTCGAGCCCTGGTCCGGGAAGATCCCACATGCTGCAGAGCAAATAAGCCTGTGCGCCACAACTACTGAGCCTGTGCTCTAGAGCCCACGAGCCACAACTACTGAGCCTGCGTGCCACAGCTACTGAAGCCCACGCACCTAGAGCCTGAGCTCTGCAACAAGAGAAGCCACTGCAATGAGAAGCCCGTGCACCGCAACGAAGAGCGGCAAGGCCGTGCGCAACAACGAAGACCCAATGTAGCCAAAAATAGAAAATAATAAATAAATAAATAAAGGACTTAACAAATAGTATGTGCTCAATAAATATTTGTTAAAAAGAAAAAAATAAGAAGCTAAGGGAGTGAGGAACAATAAGTAACTGGAAAAGTCTGAATTCTCAGAATATAACTTTGGCTACTTGGATCTTTGCTTTCTAAGATTCTTGTATCGTAAAACAATAATAATATCAATAGTTAACATTTATTGAACACTGGATACATTTATCAGAATCTGAGTATTTTAAATGCTTTATGTAATTCCTTCATGTAATTCTCACGACAACCCCATAAGGTATTCTTTATGCCTGTTTTAGGATGAGGCCCTCAACTGGACAGACTATTCTGTATCCAAAGTTTGTAATCTTTACTGTACTGCCTTCTCATTTTCTACTTACTTAAATTTGTCATTTTATGACAGAGCTCTCTACCATATTTTACATGATTTCATCTTTTCTGGGCAGGCTGGTTTCCTCACATACTGCAAAGCATGGAGGAGCCAGAGGTTTTCTCCTCTGTGTTTGGCAGACTTCCAAACATCATTCCTGGAACAGAAAACTGAAGACATTTGGTGTTTTATAGCATGACATTAAGTCATAAGTGTGTGTGTTTTAAATTCCAGAAACTGTAGTAGCTGCGTTGGCATGTTTTAATTATATTTTAACCTCTTGAGTCCAAGAGATTTATATCAGTACCACAAATTATTTGATGGCAGAGTTATTCTTGTTATTCTATAGTGCTTTCCATTATTTTCCCTTGTGCTTATAATCAAAAAGATAGTCTTCTGTATCATAGTAGAATGTCTTCTTCAGATAATTTCTCAAATGTTATAAAATTTTATGTAAAACCTTTTTTTTTGGCCGCATCTTGTGGCTTGTGGATGGATATTCCCTGACCAGGGATTGAACCTGGGCCACAGCAGTGAAAGCCCGGAATCCTAACCACTAGGCCACCAGGGAACCCCTGTAAAACCTTCTTATTTGTTGGTAAGCAACTTCTGAGTGTTTTGACCTCTTTATTGGGAATGATTCCTCCAAGATCTCTGAGCATCCTGTACATACTCACTTGAATGTCTCTTTCCTCCCCTCATTCATGAACAAAATTTTGTGTACCTGCTATGTGTTAGGTGCTGTGGCTGAAACAATACAGAGATTCGGGCTCTGCCTTCAGAAGGGAGAAGAGCAAGAAGAGAGGCAGTTACCAGGTGATAAGCACGATAGGGATGTTCAAAGTTGATAGTTATCAAGCTTTTTGCAGGGGACTGTATAACCTAATTTGGGATTGGGAGAGAGAGCTGAAAGAGACAAAGTTGAAGCATCTGAGTAAGCTTTCAGGAGGAGTTGTTATAACGTATAAATTGAAGGTGGGTGATGGGTTAGTAGAACAGCATTCTAACTGGGAGCAGCTTGGGCAAAAAGACTTGGAGCAGTTGGGTTGTCCTCTGGGAAATGGTAAGTTATTTAGTGTGGCTGGATCATTACATACAAGGAGAAGTCTTTAGAATAAAGGTAGACTTTTGGAGTAATCCAGGGAAAATGTGCTACCTGGACACTAAAGGGTAGTAGGAATGGGGTTAAAAAGAAATGGATAGATTTGAGAGATATTAAAAACTATAATGATACCATGGAATGAGGGAGGTGCAGGACATGAACTCTTAAGAGCATCTTGTGTCTCTGAGTTCCTGGTTTGCTTATAGTAGGCATTTAGTAACTGTTTTGAATAATAAATGAATAAAATAGATAATTTTGGTGATGATCAGAATTTGTAAGTCTAACATACACCTTTTCTCAGTTCTACATGTTTTTGGATGTCTGAGTATTGCCATTATGGAATGTAGTAGTGGAATTTTCACATAAGTTTATATAAAAAGCTGTTGAAAGACAACTTGTGGGATTTCCCTGGTGGTCCAGTGGTTAAGGATCCGCCTTCCTATGCAGGGGACGCGATTCTATCTGGGGAACTAAGATCCCACATGCCGTGGGGCAACTAAGCCTGCGGGCCGCAGCTACTGAGCCTGCAAGCCACAGCTAGAGAGAGAAGCTCGCGTGCCATAGTTAGAGAAGCCCGAGCACCACAATGAAACATCCCGTGTGCTGCAACTAAGACCCAACGCAGCCAAATAAATAAATAAATAAATAAATAAATAAAATATTAAAAAAAAAAAAGACAACGCGTCATTATTTCCTCATATTTCCCTCTAAGGTCACACAAGTGGCAGAGACCTCCTGATGGAACTGAGATCTCAATTCAGGTGTTCTTTGTGGTATCTCATAGGATACTCTTGTTGTGGTCACATAACATATTTAATTGAATCATATTAAACTTCCATACAAGCCCTTTTGAAGGCTTTTTTGGGTATTATTTTGTTCTAAAGAGAATAAATTAAATCTTAACTCTAACTTAACCTTGTTGGTGTATTTTGAGAAATGGGATTGAATATACAAAATTGGTTGTGACTTTCAAAAATAATCTTGGAGCAGATTAAGAATCTTAGAGGGCAAGCAGGAAGGATGAGAAAGGAAGGATGGAAATGTTCTTCACGTTGGGCTATGTGAAATCTCAAAGAGGATTTGCTCTAGTCCTCTGCTTCTCAAAAGTGTGGTCTGCTTTTCTGCGGTATTTGTATCATCTGGGTGATGTTAGAAGGCCTCTCTCTATCCCAGGCCTACTGAGTTGTAATCTCTGGGGGTGGGGCCTGGGAATTTGTTAAACAACTCCTCTCTCCACAGGTGGTTCTGCTTCCTAAAGTTTGAGAAGCACTGTTCTGGACTAGACAATAGGAAGGGAGGATTAACTCAGTCTGTTTCCTCTTTTTAGGAGTTGATTAACTCCTGTGTGCCAGAGCTTATGCCCTAGGGCAGTCTGTTTTAAAGTCAGGTTTTCTCCTTAGCAGTGGTTCTCAGACTTTAGAGCACACCAGAATCACTTGAATGCTTAAATCACAGATTGCCAGGTCCCACCTTCAGAGTTTACAGTTCTGGCTTAGAGTTCAAGAATTTGCATTCTAAGTTCCCTGGTGTTGGTGATGGGACTGGTCTGGGGACCACAATTGAATAATCACTGCTCTATGACAAATGGAGTGATAAGGGAAGTACTTTAAGCGTTGAGTGGGGAGATGGAGTTTCTGATTCTGGCAGGATCTTGTCACCAACTAATGGTTTTCTAGATCTAAGATTCCTTACTCTGAAATAGAGGGGATGAGACTGTACTTCTGATATCCCCTGGTTACATATTGGAAAAGTTCAGTTTTAGGTAGTTCTTGGGTATCTATTTTCTACCTGTGGGCTCCCCCCCGACCCAATTGCAAAGTAGTTGCTGTTGGGTAATTTTATAGTTGAGATTTATACAATCACAGTGATTAGTATAATTAAAATTTGGGGGAAAGGGTAGTATAAAATGCATGAACTTGGAATTCAGGTGATGCTGAGTTCTAATTAATCCCTGTTCCATCAGTTGTGAGTCCTTGAGCAAGTTATTCTACCTACCCAAACTTTAGTTTTCTTATCCATGGACAGTGAAATACTGTGCACCCGCAGGAGTCTAGTAAATGTTCTGTTCCGTCTCTTTATGGTAGGATCTAGTTTAAAATAATTTAAACAATTTGTTTCTCTAGGTTCAAAATGATGAATGAAAATAATTGGAGTGACAACAGGGGTAAAAGTTGTTTGGGATTACTTGTACACAAAACACATCTTTCATATACTAAAGATCAGTTAATATGTGGTGCTACCCAGATTTTCTGAATCTAGTTTTCAATCTAAGGCATCTAGGGAAACACTGAATAAATTCTTTTTGGGCAAGTAATGTATCCCGTATTTTTTAATGAATATGAACTGTAAGATGACATTTAACAGAATAGTTCTAGTTAAAAAAAAATGATTAAGCTTTTTGGTAAATGATGTGGTTGCTAAAAAGATTTTAGGCAGATTACATTAGATATTGCAAAAACTATTTTTAATATAAGGATAAACAAATATTAGGTGATTTGAAAGAATGCAAGTTCAATTTGGGCTATTCTGGGTTAGGGGCTATGTTAGATGCTAAGTAATTGTACTTGTTCAGTATCGTTGGACTTGAGGTTGTCTTATTTTTGAATATTACTTTGCTTTTGCTTTTCATTGATACTTGATAAGAAAGAAGAACGTGATAAGAAAGTTGTTTATAGTTGTTTAGCTTTTTCTAATTAAAATGTTAGTATGGCCATACTTTGTTTTATTGCGCTTCACAGATACTGCCTTTTTTTTTTTTTTTTTTTTAACAAATTGAAGGTTTGTGGCAGCCTTGCATCAAGAAAGTCTGTGTGTCTCTGTCACATTTTGGTAATCTCGAAATATTTCAAACTTACTTGTTACTATATTTTTTATTGTGCTCTATGATCAGTGATCTTTGTTCCTATTGTAATTGCTTTGGGGCACCACAAACCATGCCCAGATAATGCGGAAAACTTGACTGAAATGACAACAAAGGATTTAGAATATTACATAAACTTAGTTGATAAAGCAACAGTAACGTTTGAGAAAGTTGACTCCCAATTTTGAGGGAAGTTCTACTATGAGTAAAATGCTGTCAAACTGGGCTTCCCTGGTGGCGCAGTGGTTGAGAATCTGCCTGCCAATGCAGGGGACACGGGTTTGAGCCCTGGTCTGGGAAGATCCCACATGCCGCGGAGCAACTAGGCCCGTGAGCCACAACTACTGAGCCTGCGCGTCTGGAGCCTGTGCTCCGCAACAAGAGAGGCCGCAATAGTGAGAGGCCCGCGCACCGCGATGAAGAGTGGCCCCCGCTTGCCGCAACTGGAGAAAGCCCTCGCAAAGAAACGAAGACCCAACACAGCCATAAATAAAAAATAAATAAATAAAATAAAATAAATAAATTAAAAAAAAATGCTGTCAAACTGCATTGTATGCTACAGAGAGATTGTTTGTGAAAGGAAGACTTGATTGACGAGGCAAATTTCATTGTTGTTGTATTTTAAGAAATTGTCACGGCCACCCCAGCCTTCAGCAGCCACCACCCTGATCGGCCAGCAGCCACCAACGTGGAGGCAGGACCCTCCACCAGCCAAGAAAAAATTACGATTCGCTGAAGGCTCATATGACAGTTAGCAGTTTTTAGCAATAAAGTATTTATTTATTTATTTATTTATTTGCTTACTTTACTTACTGCACTGCTTGTGGGGTCTTAGTTCCCCAACCAGGGATTGAACCCGCGACCTCGGCAGTGAAAGCTCAAGTCCTAACCACTGGACCGCCAGGGAATTCCCAGCAATAAAATATTTTTAAATTAAGGCACGTACGTTGTTTTAGATACAATGCTATTGCCTACTTAATAGACTACAGTATAGTGTAAACATAACTGTTATGTGCACTGGGAAACCAAAAAATTCGTGTGACTTTGCTTTATAATGATGGTCTGGAAGTTAACCTGAAGTATCTCTGAGGTATGCCTGTATGGGACTTAACAGAATTGAGTTTTTGCTGGGTTTTAACCTGAATGAATCTAATTAATGGCTCTAATATAGCTAAATATCAGCAGATTAGCTTAAGCTGATTGCCTTAAATCTACTTAGAATATTTTTATTATGTTAGGAATTTCCACTTAACACAGACAGTATCTTAGCATACTTGAGGGTGTGCTTCAACAGAATGAACAAATCACAGCTTCTGGAGTCCTTTCTTATCTGCAAAATGAGATACTTTCCTCATAAGTTGATGTATATTATTATTATAATTAATTTATAGTACGGTAAAAATACAAGTGTTATTGCTATATTTTCTACTTGTATTCTACAAGTCTCTTGGTAATGGAAATTTTAAGTTCTAATTAATGTCTTTATTTTGAAAGCCCAAACATACTTTCCCACTACAGTGCTTGAAAGCACTGCCTTTGTGCAAACTTTTATATTCCCCAAGACTTGTGATAAAGTGGCGTTTCCTGTTTATGCGTGTGTGAAAAGATATTTGTGCAATAAACAGCAAAACCTTAAGTGCTCACTTGGTACTTATAGACTTTGTCATTATTAGGAATTGTCAAGGTCAGTATTGCTTTCCTTTTGTGTGAATCTACCCAGCTACTTCAGGTTATCGATGAGGGTGAGGAGAGCCACCTATGAAAATGGTCTAAAATATTTTCTTCTCTGATTCCTGTTTTTTTTTTTTTTTTTTTTTTGGCTGTGCTGCTGTGGGATCTTAGTTCCCCGACCAGGGATGGAATCTGGGCCCTGGCAGTGAAAGCACTGAGTCCTAACCCCCCGACCGCCAGGGAATCCCCTTTTCTGATTCATTTTAAGTGCATGGTTGTGCTTATTGTACTTAGTAAGTTAAATTTCTTTTTGGTAAGATAGCTGCGACGTTTTTGTGTGAATCATTAACAATCTATAATTCTGCAGCATGTTTTGGTAACATCTGAATATTGTATTTTCCCGTTACTTAATTAATAGTCCTCAAAAAAACGTTTATTGGAGGAAATTTTCATTGGAAAAATCAGGTAAATTTCCTTGACAAGGCAAAAACGGTTATCACAGTATATTCGGCTTGGTATGTAGTAGGCATTTGATAAATGTTTTTGAATTGGTGGGGAAAATTTTAAAAATCTTTAAACAGAAATGCAGATGATATTGCAAAGACTTAGGACAGTTGTATGAGAATTTTAAAGAAAAATCTTCCCGGGACTTCCCTGGTGGTCCAGTGGGTAAGACTCCCAATGTAGGGGGCCCGGGGTTTGATCCCTGGTCGGGGAACTAGATCCCACATTCATGCCGCAACTAAGAAGCCTGAATGCCGTGACTAAGACCGGGCACAGCCAAAATAAATAAATAAATATTAAAAAAAAAAAAAAAAGAAAAATGTTCCCTGTTGAACGAAGTTTAAATTTATTATTGAAGCAAGTTTAAATTTATTATTTAAGCTATTGATTAAACAATTTAACATGTTTGGATTAATGAACCAGACATTGCATTGTCTTCACTGAAAAATTTTCATTTTACTTTTCCTTTTGGGAGCATTGGGTAGCATTATAGAAGTGAGGGTATGGTAAAGAAATTCTGCAGCCTTATTTTTGAAAGTTTTATGCAATTCAATTATAAAAAGACATATTACAAAACTTGGTTGCTTAATTGGTGTTAGATATCCGCTTGATAAAGTAGCATATTTCTTTGTAGTTCTCATGATTTAAAAAAATAGACTATTTTTTAGAATAGTTTTAGATTTATAGAAAAATTGAGCAGATAGTACAGAGTCCCCATTTGCGTCTCTACCACACCCCTCCCTGTCCCCACCCTGTTTCCCCTGTTAGCACTTTGCATTAGTGTGGTACATGGTACATTTGTTATAATTAATGTACCAATATTAATACAATATTATTAAATAAAATCCATAGTTTATATTAAGATTTACTCTGTGTGTTTATAGTTCTGTAGGTTTTGACAAAGGCATAGTGTCATGTATCTACTATTACAGTGTCATACAGAATAGTTTTACCTCTCTGAAAGCTACCCATGCTTCACCTATTCATTCTCCTCTTCTTCTCCTGAACTGCTGGCCTTTTTACTGTTTCTTTAGTTTTGGCTCTTGCAGAAGATCATATAGTTGGAATCATATAATATGAAGCCTTTTCAGACTGGCTTCTTTTACTTATCATTGTGCATTTATGGTTCTTCCATGTCTTTCTTGGCTTGACCATTTCTTTTTATTTCTGAATAATCCATTGTATGGACATACGACAGTTTATGCATTCACCTGTTGAAGGACATCTTGGTTGCTTCCAGTTTTGGGCAGTTATAAATAAAGCTGCTGTTATAAACATTTGTGTATAGGTTTTCGTATGGACATATTTTTGAGTCAGCTGGGTATTTAAATAGGAATGTGATTGTTGCATCATATGGTAAGATAATGTTTAGCTTGGTAAGAAACTGCCAAACAGTTTTCTAAAGTGGCTGTACCATTTTGCATTCCCCCAGCAATGAGAGTTCCTGTTGCTTCATATTCTTGTCAGTGTTTGTTATTGTCAGTTTTTTAGATTTTAGCCATTCTAATAGATGTGTGGTGGTATCATTTTTGTTTTAATTTGTAATTCCTCAAAGACATGATATTGAGCATCTTTTCATATGCTTATTTGTCATCTGTATATCTTCTTTTTTTTTTTTTTTAATAAATTTATTTATTTTTGGCTGTGTTGGGTCTTCGTTTCTGTGCGAGGGCTTTCTCCAGTTGCAGTGAGCGGGGGCCACTCTTCATCGCGGCGGCCACTCTTCATCGCGGCGGCCACTCTTCATCGCGGCGCGCGGGCCTCTCACTATCGCGGCCTCTCTTGTTGCGGAGCACAGGCTCCAGACGCGCAGGCTCAGTAATTGTGGCTCACGGGCCCAGTTGCTCCGCAGCATGTGGGACCTTCCCAGACCAGGGCTCGAACCCATGTCCCCTGCATTGGCAGGAGGATTCTCAACCACTGCACCACCAGGGAAGCCCTGTATATCTTCTTTGGTGAGGTATTTAGATATTTTGCCATTTTATTTTTTTTTATTTTTTAATTTTAAAAACATTTATTTATTTATTTAATTTATTTTTTTTGGCTGTGTCGGGTCTTAGTTGTGGCACTCAGGATCTTCATTGAGGCACGTGGGATCTCTCGTTGCAGTGCGCAGTCTCTTTGTTGCATTGCTCGGGCTTCTCTTTAGTTGTAGTGTGAGGGTTTTCTCTCTCTTGTTGCGGTGCATGCGGGCTCCAGGGCACGTGGGCTCTGTAGTTTGCAGCGTGAGGGCTCTCTCATTGAGTCGTGTGAGCTCAGTAGGTGCAGCACGCAAGATTAGTAGTTGCAGCCTGTGGGTTTAGTTGCCCTGCAGTATGTGGGATCTTAGTTCCCCGACCAGGGATCGAAACCATGTCCCCTGCAGTGGAAGACGGATTCTTTACCACTGGACCACCAGGGGAGCCCCGATATCTTGCCATTGTAAAATTGGGTTGTTTGCTTATGTTATTTCTTATTGTTGTTATTTAAGAGTCCTTTGTATATTTTGGATACAAGTCCTTTATCAGATTAATGTTTTGCAAATATTTTCTCCCAATTTGTGACTTGTCTTTTTCTTTTTTGGTTTAAACTGGCAATTGAGGAAGTGGGCTCGATATCTGACTTAGGTAAGGAGTTAGTATTTTGTATTTCAAATGTAAAATAAGGTTTAGGAATGTTCATACATAAATAAATTACAACCTTGTCACATGCTCCATATTGTTGTGTGGTTATAAAAGCCAAACAAGCCAATTTTGGAAATTTGTGGGCCATTTCAAAGTGGGAAAAGGTACCTAGTGATCTTGGGGATAATATTTTGGTCCATTTCCTAAATTTTTCTTCTCTCTCCTATGTGTATATTTTCTATATATTTCTGCATCTTCCTTTTATGTGTAACTACAGAACTTTAAATGATATTTTAAAGGCTACTTCTGTTTTATAATTGTTAAAAGTAATGCTGGTGTGAACATTTGGTACATAAGCTTTGTCTGCATTTCTAATACTTCCTTTGGATAGACTCCTGGAAGTAGAATCTGGATCAAAGATTTTTAAGACTCTTGGTGTGTGTTACATAATTGTTTTCCTAATCTGTTCATTTTATATTACATTAGGAAGTTTAACATTTTGTAGAGCTTAATTTTTTAAAATGGCATCTTCTTTAAATTCAGGGTTGGGACTCCCCTGGTAGTCCAGTGGTTAAGACTCCGTGCTCCCAATGCAGGGGGCCCGGGTTCAATCCTTGGTCGGAGAACTAGATTTCCACATGCCGCAACTAAGAGTTTGCATGCTGCTACTAAAGACCCTGCATGCCGCAACTTAAAAAAAGAAAAGTTTCTGAATGCTGCAATGAAGATCCCCGCATGAGGGGACAAAGATCCCATTTGCTGCAACTAAAGATCCAGTGCAGCCAAATAAATACATAAATAAATATTAAAAAAAATTAGTTTTTACTTAAACATAGTGATAACACAAAGTTAGTCATAATCCCACCTCTCAAAGTGAAATGGAGCAGGACCCTTGGGTCCCTCCCTGGTACAAATCCTTTCCTTGTCCCGTTTCTTGTTTGTAGGAAATAGGCTTCATTTAGTCTCCTTGACCTTCCCTGAGTTCCAAAGGGCAGAATCAAACAGTTGTTAATCAGGGAAGGGAGGGAATGCAGAAAGAAAGGAGGAGCAGTCAAGAAACAATAGTACAGCCTTGGGGCTGGGTCCTGGTTCCTCCTGAAGGAATATACATAATATCTTCTGCAGGAACTAAGTCCCCCACCCAGGTGGAGGATGGTAACTTCTGGCTGAGCACAAGATTCCTGGAACACTGCCCTGTTACCTCACCACCAACCAATCAGAAGAAAGTCACACACCCTGCAGGTGTCACCCCAAATTTTGCCTATTAAAAACTCCCCTGGGACTTCGCTGGTGGCACAGAGGTTAGGAATCCGCCTGCCAGTGCAGGGGACACGGGTTTGAGCCCTGGTTGGGGAAGATCCCACATGCCATGGAGCAACTAAGCCCGTGTGCCACAGCTACTGGGCCTGTGGCACAGGAACTTCTGTTCCATAATGAAAGTACAGCAGTTAAAGTATTCTCGCAGTTTAATCACTCATCAAATTCTGTGTACCTTTCTCTACTTTTCCCCCAGGAATAAGCAGATGTATCTATGTAGACATGTTCTCATACTTTAAAACAATCATGTTATATGTTGCCTGCAAGTTTTTTTTTTTAGTTGTTCCATGGGCATCTTTTTAGGTGATTATTTTGTAGATCTACTGTGTTTGTTTCAATGGCTATATAATACACCATTTTGAGTGTCCTTTCTTTAACCATTTATCCATTAATTCGCAAATATATATAGAGTACTTGTCATGTGTCAGTTACTGGGGACAAATATCATTGAACAAAACGTGCTAGTCTTTTACCTCAAGGAGCTTGCATCTAATTAGAGTTTATATTCCCCTATTGATGCTCATTATTTGTTCCCTCCTCCCTTATTTTGCTCTTTTATAGGGTGTTATATTGAATATCCTTGTACATATCTTTTGTATCTTGATGTCCTTGTGCTATGGGCTTGTTGAGCCTAAAGGATACTTGCTTAAAATTACTAATTTTTGCCAACTGGTATCATTTTCTTTCATTGTTTTTATTTTACATTTCCCTAATCCTTGGAAGAGTTGTGCATGTTTTAATGTGTTTATTGGCCATTTGTACTACAGTGAACTGCCTATTTTGATTCTTTGCCCATTTGTCCTCTTGTGCTGTCTTTTCTTACTAATTTGTGAGAGCTCCTGTGTATTCTGGGTTTTCATTCCTTGTCTGTTTGTGCACCACTGGAGGTATTTTCTCCCAGTCTGTTATTTTTTATTTTTTAAAATTTTAATATTTATTTATTTATTATTCTTTTTTTTCTGGCCACTCTGCGCAGCATGCAGGATCTTAGTTCCCCAACCAAGGATTGAACTTGTGCCCCCTGCATCTTTTATTTTTTATTTCTTCTTAATTTGGGGCTTACCAGAAAAGTTGCAAGATTAATATAAAGACTCCCAGGGTACATTTCACTCACATTTTTCAAATGTTAACATTTTACTATATTTGCTTTGTCCTGTCATTTAAAATAAAAAAAAGTATTTTTTCTGAACCGTTTGAGAGTAAGTTGCAGACATGATTCTCCTTTACTCCTAAATATTTTATTTTCTCAAAACAAGGACTTTTAAAATATTATCACACTATGATTATAAAAATCATGAAATTATTTTTGACACAATCTGTAGATCTTATCCAGATCTCACCAGTTGTCTCAATAATGTCTTCTAGAGGGAAGGGAAATCCAAGATTGCATGCACTGCATTCGTTTATGTCTCTTTAGTCGCCTTTAATCTGGGACAGTTTCTGCTTGCTTTTTTGTTTCATGACATTGATACTTCAGTTATGTTAGGAAAGTCTCAGTTTGTGCTTGTGTGGTGTTTGCTCATGTTTAGATTCAAGTTCTGCACTTTTCAGGGAGGAATACCATGGACATGATGTGCTCTCAGTCCATCCAACCAGATCAGTCCCGTCTTTGACGATGCTAACATTGACCATTTGGTTGCAGTCGTCTCTGCTGCTTTTTCCATTGTAAGGTTATTTTTGGGAGATAACCGTAAAGTTTGCTGTGGGGTTTAGAGGTTTTGAGTCTGTGATTATGGCTATACCCTATTACTCCGTAAACTTATAGCACTAGGTGTAGCTTCCACTGATGATTGTTGCCTCTTGAATGAATGATGATTATGACTTTTTCAAATGGTGATTTTCCAGTTCGATCATTCCTTCTATATTTGTTGGCTCTCTGCTGTAAAGAAGAGCTTTCCCTTTATGTGTGTGTGTGTGTGTGTGTGTGTGTGTGTGTATATATATATTTATATATTTTTTAAAATTAATTAATTTATTTTTGGCTGTGTTGGGTCTTCGTTTCTGTGTGAGGGCTTTCTCTAGTTGTGGCGAGCGGGGGCCACTCTTCATCGCGGTGCGCGGACCTCTCACTATCTCGGCCTCTCTGGTTGCGGAGCGCAGGCTCCAGACGCGCAGGCTCAGTAGTTGTGGCTCACGGGCCCAGTTGCTCCGCGGCATGTGGGATCCTCCCAGACCAGGGCTCGAACCCGTGTCCCCTGCATTGTCAGGCGGATTCTCAACCACTGCACCACCAGGGAAGCCTTGTGTATATATTTTTATATTTATTGTGGATTTATGAAATTTTAGTTTATTCAGTAGATTATAATTCTTTACCATTATTATCTTGGTGTTCAAATTGTACCAAATCTATCCAGTTGATGTTTAACTTTGTTTTTTTTTTTTTTTTTTTGGTATAATTTTTAATATGTTTAAAAGTATTGATTTCTTGGAACTTCCCTGGTGGTCCAGTGGTTAAGACTCGGCACTCCCAATGCAAGGGGCATGGGTTCGATCCCTGGTTGGGGAACTAAGATCCTCATGGCTCATGGTGTGGCCAAAAAAAAGAAAAAGAAAAAATATTGACTTCTTCTGGCTTCTGGATTTTGTGTTGTACTTAGTGGAAGCCCTTTCTTGCCTAAACTGTTGATCATCTAAGTCCCAGGTTTTCTAACCTTTGCTGCTTGCCTTGTGAATACTTCCATTGCTTCTAAGCACCACAATGGGGAGTGGCTGGGAATAGAACAGAATGGTGCAGAGAAGCCCAGATGGTTGCTATGCATAGCCAAAAACAACCATTATAGCACAAAGCTTGTTTAAAAAAAAAAATTAACCCTCGGAAATTGAAATCCTTAAGCGTATTCAAACTTCCCCCTTTCAAGCAGTGTGCTAAGTGTATTTAATCTTTTCTTAACGATTCAGGACATTAGGAAAATTATTATTACTACTTTTTGCTGTGAGTGACACCTCTTCTACCTCCTGAATTAAACAGGAGTGTTTCTCATTAGGTTGAATGACTGAGTCTAGGCCACTTTAATTTTAAGAGCTTTTGTATTTGCTATTCTTAAATTAAAAAAAGTTTTTTTCACCTATTTTCCTTCACTATCTTTTGCCTGCCAGTTAGCTCTGCTTTCTTGTTGTTACTACTTTGTTGCTTCTAATAGTCTCTCCCTTCTAATCTGCTGTAAAGTTGGGAAGCCAGATACCCACAATATTCTAATAATCTGGGTTTTAATAACAAATACACTCAAGTGTGAGGCCCTGGGAGTCTCCCTTAATGAGTGGATGGGCTGTATGTTTTTTTCCACTTAAGAGACATGGCTTTTTCTGACAGTGTTGGTAGCAGTGAGGATCTCAGTCATTCATAACTGCTCTTTGAGATAGGTAGGGCAAGAGATGCTCTCCGTAATTTATAGAGGAAGTAATGGGTGGTGGTGGTAACGTTATTATTAGGAGAGCTGGAACTTGAATCTGTTTTTTTCCTCTAAATCTATTAAATATTGTTTTTAGTAACACTTCCTTGTCCCATCTATTACGAATAATACTTTCTAGAAAGCTATGTTGTATACTGGCTTTAAGTATGGATCTCTCATGGATTTTTATTAAACGTAAGTTTTATTTATTTTTTATGTTTTAAAAATTTATTTATTTTATTTATTTATTTTTGTCTGTGTTGGGCCTTTGTTGCCACGGTGGTCTTTCTCTAGTTGCAGCGAGTCGGGGCTGCTCTTCCTTGCAGTGCGCGGGCTTCTCATTGCAGTGGCTTTTCTCTTGTTGCGGAGCACAGGCTTTAGGTGCGTGGGCTTCAGTAGTTGTGGCATGCAGGCTCAGTAGTTGTGGCTCGTGGGCTCCAGAATGCAGGCTCGGTAGTTGTGGCGCATGGGTTTAGTTGCTCCGTGGCATGTGGGATCTTCCCGGACCAGGGATCGAACTCATGTCCCCTGCATTGGCAGGTGGATTCTTAACCACTGTGCCACCAGGGAAGCCCTAAACGTAAGTTTTAAAATGAAGCAGGTTACTAGCACATAATTTTCAAGTTCCCGTTGGCCTGCAGTGTGGGTCCCAGACTAGAAGTGGGAAGAAGGTTGAGACTGTTAGACTTAATCAGTTATCTATTTTATTATCATTAATAATTATTAATTTCGTGGGAATTCCCTGGTGGTCCAGTGGTTAGTACTCCGCGCTTTCACTGCTGAGGACCGCGGTTCAATCCCTGATTGGGGAACTAAGATCCCACAAACCTTGTGGCGTGGCTAAAAAAAAAAAAAAAAAAAATTATATATCTACCTATGTACATAAATATATAAATTTCATTATCTGTTAGTGCTATTATATACAATGCTATCTGCCTGGAACCCTCTTTGCATGGTTGGTTCCTTTCAGCTCTCAGATTAAATGTTGCATGTTCAGAGAGCCCTTCCCTGACCTGAAATTACTTCCCTCTTCCTACCTCCCTCCTCTTTTATATCACACACCCTATTTATTTCCTTTATGGCTTAATCACTTTCTGGAAATACCTTCTGGAAATATCTTGTGTATTGTTAATATCCAGTAAAACGTTAGCTCTGTGATTTTATCCTTTGTCCATCTTTAGGGTTTATTTTATCTCATTGCTTAGGTCTTTTTGAACTCCTCTGAGCACCTTCCTTTGCCCAGGAATGAGGCGCTCTGAATTTAAGGACTTCTGTGAGGGCCTTGTGTCTTGTTTACCATTGTATCCACAGAACCTGGAATAGCAGTCCCGTGGAATATGATATAATTTCAGCAAACATTGTGAAGTGAATGTAATGACAACATATTGGCTTTTTCACTTGAGAGGTGCATTTGGGGCTTATAGTCTAATGTGCTTTTCAAAGAATAAGCATATGGCCATAGCTGCATTATTACTGATTAATAATACCATTTTATGTGTCATACTACTTTGTATTTTTTTTAAACAGAAATTTTCAGTTATGGGATAGCTGGTCCATCCGGTTTGAAGCCATAAAAAATATTTGAATCTTTTTTTTTTTTAAACACTCTGTGAATCTTAAAGAGTGATTCTCAAACTTATGTCTGTGAACCACTCTGACAGAGCAAGAAGACATGCAGGCCAATATTTTGTTTATTTTTATTTTATAGTCAGTATTTCCTTTTAGGTTCTGTTTTTGGCACAGAAGCTGCATTAGTACGGGAGGAAGACCAGGCAACTACTGCTGTATCCCCAATTTAGTTTGTCTTATTTGCCAAGTGAGGACTGCATTGGGTACTTGGATAAAACCAGGGGAGAAGAATGATTTAGTTGGAGATGCGAGGGAAAATTGCACCTTCCATACCCTGGCTGGTCTGTGGCAAGAAGCTAGCTACCTACTGTTTAACTCTATGCTTTGTTCTGAGTTATTTTTGGAATAAGTCATGTGATGGAAAGAAAGAATATAGAGGATAGGAGAAATTGAGGAAAAATTTATTCCCCCTCAGTGTTTCACAAGATGTCCTGGGGAGAATGAGTATGAATAACTAATTTTACCCTTAGTCTGTTTTTAGAGTTTGTTCCATCTCAAAGGCATATATGATTAGGTCTTGTTGAATTCTTCTGAATGCCTTCCTTGGCCATACTACTAGATACTACTACTAGATTCTCTGAATTCAGGACTTCTCATAGTATTTTTTGCTTGGTTGCTTTCCTTTTCCTAATATGATTTAAAAAAGCCCTTTAGGTATATAGAAAGCTCTGTGCCCATTAAATGATAGCTTTTTTCTGCCAGTCACTGAAAGGTATAAGACTTAAAAAAAAAAAAAATCAATTTGTTTGAACTTGCACATGTAATATCTGTTTATTTTTGTTGTTGTTGAAGTTGAACCAAACTTCAATCAGAATGAAAGGGTGGGGAGCATAAGGGAGGGACAAAATTATATTCTCAATTTATGTAGAAAATAGAAAATAGCTTTGAACATGTTGATGATTTAAAACAAAAAAAAAGGCCAGGTTTTGTGTTTACTGTACAATCATTAAAAGCACGTTTGCTGATGATATATCTCTGGAAAATCTTGGTTCAGGCATATCTTCCATTTGGTGGGTAGGAAAAATGAGGCACACAAAATCAATCTAATTTGTCCAAGGTTACATACAGAAAATTATAAGGAGCGTGTAGATTTCCAGACTCTACCTAATATTTTATCCAGTTAGTTGAAATGTATATGGACTTCAAAGAGGACAGGTGAAGTACTTAATATAGTTTCCTAGCTGTACATAGTAACTGCTCAGTTAAATTTTGCTATTATTAATTATTCAGGGAGAAGGTTTGTTCTGGTTGCTGATAATGTATATTTTGATGATGTTTTTGAGTACAGAGACATAATATTTGTATTCATGCTGGTAAGAAGAAAATTAAATTGAATTACAGTACAAAACTTTTGCAGATACTTTGCAATACAGACTTTTGTGTTTTGGATTTCTGCTTTCATGACTTTTAGGCCACTGTTAGTTTTAGATAAGAGAAATTTGAATCTCTGATTCTATTTTCTTCAAGGGCCTGTATCTGCCTTTGTAGGCGTTTTGCATAGCAAGTACAGGTCGTTTTGTGTTGAATGCTAAGTTTACTTTAGTGTCTGGTGTTAGATGATTTGTATAGCATTAAGTGAAATGTTTTAATGTATTGTAGTGTTGAGGATATCTTTGATGTAATTTTGACATGAGTATTATATATTGATTAAATTTCTGTTTTTAAATATTAAGGAGTGCAAATATTTTAATCTTTATATGCCAGGAATTCTGGGATCTTCTTGTTCCCCCTCCTTAAATTGCTGCTGGTGGAGATGGAAGCCCATCTCAGTGTTAATAAATGCCATCACCCATTTCCCTTCCCCCAGCTTTACACTGGAGCCTAGTTTGCCTGCAGCTGCAATGGTAGGCATCTCTCAGGAAGTGACCTTGGCTTGTATTAATCAAATTCAGAACACACAAAAAGCTTCTTGCTAACATGCTGACTTGATGTAAAATTTTATCGCATCCATTTTCTTTCAGAATGAGGCCATCTTGTAAAAAGAAGATGTACAGAAGACTCCTCCAATTTAATACATTAAAAAGCTTCTGCAAACCATGTTTAAAAAAACACCTAGATTTTAAAAGTAAAGACTCTTTATAGACAAATATGCATAAACCTAGATCATGAAGGTTTGGGAGTTGTTACTAGAAAATTACTTGTTTTAATGCTAAATTAAAAAAAAATCCCTCTACATTAGGATCAAGTTTATTTACTATCTTAACTACATTAAATTGCTGTGGAAAATTTATACCTATGAATTTATTTTGGGGCCCTTTAGTAGTTATATATTAAGTAAGATACTTTTGTATATTGGTTATCTTTGAGTGTTCAGAAATGACTGTGGTGTCTTACTCTGTTGGTTTGGGTAAGAAAACTAATGCCCTACATGGAATCATTTTCTTAGGTAGTGGTACCACCTACAGGGCCTTATAAATATAACTTAAAATTAAGTCAACAAGACTGCTAAAATTCGACCACCTATTGTATTAATGAGAAATATTCTAACTACAAATTCACACAATTGCTTATTAGTATTTAACTGATCATTATGATAGAGCAGTTAATACAGCTTTTTCACTTTTATCATGTAACGCGTCAAAGAAATCTAGTTTTTAAATGTAGGGTGGTTAAGGTGTGTATAGTACAGATGTTCATTTTAACCTTGCTCAATGTTAAATATAGAATGTTGGAAAGAGTAATGGATTAGTGTACTGATGTTTTCTGCATTTGGGAGAAATTTACATTAAAAAAAAAAGAATTGGAGAGTAGTTGAGTCTATTGCCAAGGGGTTCACTCTTGAGTTTATTGTACATAGTCACTTCTGTGTACCTAACTGTTTGAGGAGAGAAATACAGGAAAAGAAAGCTTAAACCTTAGGAGCTGTACCTGCATTTTGGTAGATGTACAGTATGAAAAGTACAGGCATGTTGCACATTTATATTAATGATTAGGAGAGGAGGTGGAGAATCTATGCAAATAAAAAATTGGGGTTAGATAAATACTTTGATTAACTGTCTTCAATATCTGAGTTATTTTTAAAGCATTTACTGGAAACATAACCAGCATTATCTTTCATCATATTATAAATTGTTCTTAGAATTGCAGCCTCGTGGAGATAAATCTATCTCTTTAACTTGCCTAAGTTCACTCTTTGTCTCCATACCAGCATTAATGATTGGTTTGTTAGATACTACAGGATAATTTCAAGGAAAATTACTCGATCATTTCTCCTCTCAAATACCTGTTTAAAATACATGGTCTTCAATAAAATCATCACCTTGAACTTAAAATGTTCTTTGCCTCCTCCTCTGCTACCATCCCCCCTCCTCCAAAAAAAAAAAAAAAAAAAAAGGAAAAAGGAAAGCCTTGCAAGAAAAGGAATACAGGCAATCCTGGTGGCCAATGAGTTAATGTTCATTTGCAGCCTGAGGGTCAGCGTACAGTCTCTGTTTCCTGATTGGCTGCTAAAAGGTGAAATTGAAACCACTGTAAACTTTTGACCCTGTAGCAATTCTTGTGGAACGCCTTCCACTGGTGGAGCCCAGAGCTTCAGCTCACCTCTCCACCCAACCCCTCCCACCCCCTTTCCTGTATTTATTTTGTGTGATCGTGCAGCACTGCATGCAGTTTTTCCAGGAGATGGGGGAGAGGGAGGTGGAACAAGCACCAGCAAGCGGCTGGCTTCATGCCTGTTTTAGCAACCATGTCATTACTAACTACAGCTCAGCCAGAGATATGGGGCTTGTTAATAAAACTGGTCTGCCAACCGGATTATTTTAGTTTTCTCCTTAATCTCAAGGTAATTTAGAAAATGCAGAATGGTTATATTTACTGCCATTGTTCATCAGTGGATAGTATCTTAGTGCAAGCAAAATGTATGGCATGATTTCCTGAATGTGTTGAGTTAAAAATAGCTTTCATATTCAGCAACCTTTATACACCCCATTAATGTTTCCTCTGTCTCTCACGATTTTTACACAAATAACTAACATTTTACAAAAGTTTTTTCTTCTTTGCTTTTGTCTTTTGTTATAAAGAAACTCAAATGGCATTTCGGTTCTAACTATGGAAAATAATTGCAGAAGTTATCTGTATATTCAAATTTTGTTAATAATTCTTTCTTCCCCCTTTATTTTTTCTTGGCTGAGGTAAATGGTTTTGGATTTGTCTTTCATTCACGTGTAAATAGTGCTTTATAGTTACCACAGCAATCCTATGAAAAAGGCAGGGCTGCCCTTCTCTCTTCTCTCCTTTAATATTATTATCAGACTCTGTGTCTTCATCTTCTGGTTCTTCCTTGTCTCCCTGGTCTCTCGTGCAGTGTAGCAGGTTGATGCGCAGCAGATGCTTACTGAATGAACACAGTTTTCATTTCGGAAACTATAGTGGTTATTTGTACCTGCTTCTCCTTTCCTAATTAGCAGCAGGAACCGTATTTTGCTTATACTTTTGAGTGCCTGTGCAGCGCCTGACATCTAATAGGTGCAGAACAAAAATTTAAGTGAATTAGATGCCTCCCACAAGATCACTTTATGAATCTGAACTTCCAAAAACTAGGTTTTCTGAAATCAAGGCTTCTTTTTTAACTGCCTCATTTAAATTTTCAGGTTGGCTCCACATAGAACTAAACATTTATTATAACTTATTAAATGACTGTGTAGAATAAATTAACGACAAATCAGCTTGCTCCTTTCTAGTGTACATCACAGGATAGGTGGTAATACATGTCAGGTTTTTTTTTTTTTTTAAACCCTGTCCTTAACTTTACTAGGCCTGTGTATGCTGTAATTTGAAATAATTCCTGCTCCCCTTGTCAAAAAGATTATGGTATTTTTGAAAGTTTGTCATCAGTGTATTACCAATGTTCTCTTGGGTACCAAATACATTTTTCCTTATTTACTTGAACACATAATTATGGGCTAAATAATAAATTTTAAAGAGAAAATTCTTTTTATTGAGTTAAGATTATACAACTTCAAAAACAGTAGCATCTTTTTATATAATTTTAAATTTTCTTTTTTTAAAATAAATTTATTTGTTTTATTATTTATTTTTGGCTATGTTGGGTCTTTGTTGCTGCGCGCGGGCTTTCTCTAGTTGTGGCGAGCAGGGGCTACTCTTCGTTGCGGTGCACGGGCTTCTCATTGTGGTGGCTTCTCTTGTTGCAGAGCACGGGCTCTAGGCATGTGGGCTTCAGTAGTTGTGGCTCGCAGGCTCAGTAGTTGTGGCTTGTGGGCTCTAGAGCACAGGCTCAGTAGTTGTGGCCCACGGGCTTAGTTGCTCTGCGGCATGTGGGATCTTCCCGGACCAGGGCTCGAACTTGTGTCCCCTGCATTGGCAGGCGGATTCTTAACCACTGCGCCACTAGGGAAGCCCTTAAATTTTCATATGGTATTAAACTTATATCCTTTTTTCCCCTTTCATTATAGCTACAAATTGGTTGCAGTTGATTGTTGCAAGTAAAATCTGGTGTTACAGTTTTGACAAAGGATATATTTATTGCTTGGTAAATAATCTCAACTGCAAAAAAATTTTTAGTTTATGCCAATATTATGTAATCTTTAAGTAACCTGACATTTAGTTGGTGCACAAACTTACTCTGTAGTGCTTTGAAGATGAGTGGGCAACAGCTGGCTTTTCCCAAAGATGGTGATTCCCCATCTCTATCTATGATTTTAGGGAACTGAGGAGGGAGTACCTGGGAGTCTTGCCTGCAGCAGCATGGAAAGAACAATGAGTTTAATATGATTAGTAGTAGAATCCTTGCCCCCTTCCATGTTCAACAGCAAAAGAAAAACACATTCAGTAATATTCAGTGGCCTCTTTTTGTCCAGTTGATGTTTCCAAGCATCAGCATCATGTAGTTTGGATTTTCCTCTCTGTCATCTCCCCTCCCCCAGTTTGATTCTTTGTTCTGGCCTCAAGGCACACCTTCTCAGACTAGCTATTAACGAAGCTCAGTTTGATCTCCCCCAAGCCCCGATAGCTTTCTAGTGGTGCAGGTTTTGATAATGTGGATCTCATCAGTCACCTTTATGTTATTTATAGTAGAAAAATTAATGTCATACCCTGCCCCCTCCCCCACTGCGATATTTAATATTTTGGGGTTGTGTCATTCAATTTTTATGTCGGTCTGATTTGACTTTGTGTGTGTGATTGACTAAAGTCCAAACTACGAAAAGGGGTAAGGATAAGGTTGTTTTTTGGCTGTGGCGCGCGGCTTGCGGGATCTTAGTTCCCCAACCAGAGACTGAACCTGAGCCCTCTGCAGTGAAAGCGCAGAGCCCTAACCACTGGACCTCCAGGGAATTCCCAGGATAAGCTTATTTTTTTTTTTTTAAAGGATTTTCTTATTTATTTATTTATTTATTTTTGGCTGTGTTGGGTCTTCGGTTCGTGCGAGGGCTTTCTCCAGTTGCGGCAAGCGGGGGCCACTCTTCATCGCGGTGCGGGGACCGCTCTTCATCGCGGTGCGCGGGCCTTTCTCTATCGCGGCCCCTCCCGTCGCGGGGCACAGGCTCCAGACGCGCAGGCTCAGCAATTGTGGCTCACGGGCCCAGCTGCTCCGCGGCATGTGGGATCTTCCCAGACCAGGGCTCGAACCCGTGTCCCCTGCATTAGCAGGCAGATTCTCAACCACTGCGCCACCAGGGAAGCCCATAAGCTTATTTTTGATGAAGGTAATAAGTACAGTCCCAGGAAATCTGCTTTGATTGTTGCCTTTGAAGAATCTTGGTTCTAGGCAAGTTAACTGCAGTTCCCCAACAGTTCCGTACTTTACGGGATCCTGGTATATAGTACTTTTTAGACCATCTGCTCCTTGCAGGTTCTTGGTAGGCAAGCCAGTCATTGATCTTTGACTATTTGGGGACCTCTCTAATCCAACTGCATACCTCCTGGGAGAGGAGAATTTTGTAGACGGTGTTCCTTTGGGTCCTGGGGGTTATGGGGTACAGATTGGCTGGGTCAGCACTCCTTTGGATAGTCCTCACCAGCAGTACAACAATATTTGAGTATTAAGCTCTCTCGCCAACCTTACACGTTAGGCAGCAGACTTGTTTCCCGGGTCAGTCATTAGGGTACTAGGTACATTCTGACTCAAATTCCTTTTCCTTCCCACCCCTCTTGTTCTTAGGTACTAATGCCACCCCACTGACCCCCGTTAGACCCCCAAAAGGGGCAACAACAAAAGAACCATTTCTGAAGTGAAACTTGATTTAAAATTAGGGCCAGAAAACCTTGGATTTTCTTCACAGGACTTCTGCCTACCTTTTCCCCCTTCACTGTCCTCTAATTAAATTGGATATAAAAATTCAAGTTATAGGGACTTCCCTGGTGGTCCAGTGGGTAAGACTCCATGCTCCCAATGCAGGGGCCCTGGGTTTGATCCCCGGTCCGGGAACTAGATCCTGCATGCGTGCCGCAACTAAGAAGTCCGCATGCTGCAACTAAAGATCCTGTGTGCCACAATGAAGATCCTGTGTGCCACAACTAAGACCCGATGCAGCCAAAATAAATAAATAAAATAAAAATTAAAAAAAATTCACGTTATAAAACATTGAATTCATTTAAAAACTAAAACTGATGATTGTGTTTTCTCCTATTTTTTTATTTCACTGTGCTTGGTAATTCTTGTTATATTATGTGTCAGATAGTCTTGTTTGGCTAATAATTGTTTTTATTTATTGAGCATTTATATCTAGGTACTAATAAGTAATTTAAGCATTTTCACTTAATGTTCGCAAGAGCCTTAGGAGGTGTGATAGCCATTTTAAGATGAGAAATCTAAGGCTCAAAGATGTCTTTAGTTGACCCAGGGGTACCTAACCAGTAAGTGAAAGAGCTGGGAGTTGGTTGAGTCTAGATCTGGTGGGCTCTGAAGCTTCTGCCCTTTAGCCATTATGCTAACAACTAGCTATACTATTGTGGATTGGAAGATGTAGTCCAAGAACCACCTTACTTCTGGCATGTTTCTCAGTTATAAGCTAGAGACTACTGTGCTTATCAATAGACCTGGTACTAGATATATCAGTTCCTTTTATAACTTTAATTGCATGGCACTGATATATTACCTGGATTTTCCTCTTCTCCCTTTGTGATCCACATTATAATGTGATGTCCTTCCATCCTCAACCCCCATTCCCCCATTTTCGAACCTTTAATTTGAGTTTCAAAAGTGCAACAGACCCTTCACATCATGCAGCTAGATTGTGGTTGGTTGTCTTCTATATGCTACATGCGGATTGGCCATGGCTGTGATGTATTTGTTACTCGGAACTTGTGAATATGTCATTTTTTTCTTCCATCCTTTCTCAACAGACCTGCCAATTCCGCTATTAAGGGCATAGTTATGGTTCTTGTCTTTATAGATATCTCTAGAATTAGCAATAGTTAGATTGTTGCTTTATTGATACATTTGGAAAATCATAAGGTGATGTTGAATCTTTGAATCTTTGAATGTTTTTATTGGCTCACTTGTTTGTTGCACTAGAGCCTGCTCCACATCTCCTCAAGTGCAAAGTCTGCTGTTCTTTATGTTCATGTATTTATTGCAGTTTATTTTGAAGAACTGCCCTTCACTTACCTGTCTCCCATTTAAAATTATTTTTTGTTGGTGACTCAAATGATGCACCCTTTCCTAGAGGGGAAGAAAATATCCAGGGCTTTTTTTTGCTTTACCCTTCTCCTTGCTTGCTTTATCCATCCATCTGGTGGGTATTTATCTTTTTTGGACTTCAGTATTTAATTAGCTTCTGACAGGATATTTATATTTAATTAATCGATTAATCAATTAATCGATTAGTTAATGGCTGTATTGGGTCTTCATTGCTGCGTGCGGGCTTTCTCTAGTTGCAGCGAGCAGGGGCTA
The DNA here is from genome assembly GCF_949987535.1 of Balaenoptera acutorostrata. Lineage (NCBI taxonomy): Eukaryota > Metazoa > Chordata > Mammalia > Artiodactyla > Balaenopteridae > Balaenoptera > Balaenoptera acutorostrata. Next base: position 76,533,760 of record NC_080078.1, read on the forward strand.
CTCTTCGTTGTGGTGCACGGGCCTCTCATTGTGGTGGCTTCTCTTGTTGCGAGCACGGGCTCTAGGTGCGCGGACTTCAGTAGTTGTGGTGCATGGGCTTCTTAGTTGCTTCGTGGCATGTGGGATATTCCCAGGCCAGGGCTCGAATCCATGTCCCCTGCATTGGCAGGCAGATTCTTAACCACTGCGCCACCAGGGAAGTCCTATATTATTTTAAATTGTTAATTTGTTGAACATTCCTTTTGGACTGGTGGGAACGTCCCAAGTCAAATTACCCAGCTGGTTTCATCACTTTTCAGGACTTGAAGGTGATCTCCTTTATCTCCACTTTGTGTTATCCATGTTTACAACTGTGACAGACTGTATTGTGTATGCCCTGCCTGATTTTTATTTTTTTTATTTAAAAAAAATTTTTTTAGCAGAAGTAGTAATATATGGCAAAATAAGGCGTCGAGCTCAAATTCCCAGGAAGAGGCCTTATACTTGATAGCTTTTTGTTGTTATTGTTTGTTTCTTATGTCCAGGGAAGGGAAAGGTGGGAAAAGTTATTTTGTGTGTGACTAATAATAGTACTTATATAAAGAAAGGGCAATAAAAATCAACACCCTTTTCTTTTTCTTTCTTTTTTTTTTTTTTTTTTGTTCTCAGGATCAAAATACTTGCTGAACAGTGGAGTCAGAGACCAATAAAAATAAACTCCTACTTGAACATCATCTGACTGGTTAGCCAGGTAATTCAGTTTTACTTTGGATCTTTTGTAATTTTCTGACTTCACCCTCTGAAGGTACTGCCCTCTTCGTGATTTATGGTTTAATCTTAAGCTTGTTTTATGTGTCATGCTTTCCTCTTTAATGATACTATTAGTTGAATGAAGGGACTTGGAATAAGTGAATATATATGTGTATTCTATATACAGACAAATTTTGGGGGAAGGGTCGGAACTGTATGTTACGGTTTAACATGAGACACTATCACCTGCCCTCTGTTTCCTTACGTGTGAATATTTTAATGGCACATAGTCAAAATCTGAAGCAGCCCCACCCATTTTGACTCTTTCACCTTGTGAAGACCAGTTTCACCGGATTGCTTGTGCTGGTGTGCAACATTTCATCTAACTCCTCTCCTGACTTTTATTATTGCATCAGAATAGGAAAAATGAGAATAGAAAAGTTGTCTGATAGCTAAGAAAGCGGTTATGCTTTTCTTAGCTAGTTAAATTTCTTTTTGCTGGTAACATTATTATTCTCTTGGTTAGCTAGGCTTGAAATGTGAGTCATCTTTGAATCCTACCCCCCTTTGATATTTTTAGTAAACAGGTCTTATCTGGTTTTCTGTTTTCATGTCTCCTGTATTTGTTCAACTTTCTGTTACCAGTCTTAGCTTCCTAGGCCAAGACCCCTTAATTCCATGCTTGTGTTTGTCCAAATGTCCCTTTACTGTTTCTTATCTATAGTGTTTCTGCCTGCTTGAAAGTTTGCTAGAAAATTTTCTTAAATATACCCCTTTAACCAAGCCTCTTTTCTTTTTTTTTTTTTTAACCAAGCCTCTTTTCTGTTCTAAGCTTTGTGCTACTGGTCCCTGGCTTACAGAAAAAAAAAAGTACAAACTCCCTTCTCTTGTATTTGAAACAGTCCTTTGGGAATTTATCTAAGCCTCCATCCTCAGCTCTTGCTATTTCCCTATAAAATCCTTCAGTTAATTATGGTATATACCCATTATATTCTGAACATAGTAGAGAACTATCTCCATAGTATTTATCTTAAAAAAAAAAACTTTACTTGGAAATAATTTCCAATTTACAAAAGTTACAAAAATAAGAGTATGAAAAACATCTAGATATCCTTTAGCCAGATACACTCTCTGGTTTTATTATTTGCATTCATGTGTGCTTTTACTCTTTCCTTCTCTTTCTCTCTCTTCTGAACTATTTGAGGGTATGTTATGTATAGTGTGCTTCTTTCCCCTAATACTTCTGCTTTATAGGGTCATTCTCTCATATAACCATTGTATAGTTATGAGCTTCATAAATGGATGTCGATACAAATGTATCCAGACAAAATATTCCAATTTTGTCAGTTGACCTAATAAGGTCACTCACAGCATTTCCCTTGCTTCTTGTAACAGAAACCAGTCTCGGGTCAGATACTGCATGTAGTTATTATTTTTCTTTAGCCTCCCTTTTCCTGGTATATTTCCACAGCCTTTCTTTGTCTTTTATGACATTGACATTTTTGAAGAACACAACCCTTCCCCTCCCTTATTAGAATGTTCTTCATTTTCTGTTTGTCTGAAGTTTTCTTGCAATTAGAATGTGGTTATGCGTTCTTGGCTGCAATACTGCATAGGTGATGTGATCCCCCGAGAAAGATGCACAACTTCTGGAGGCACATGGTGTCTTCTGTCCCTCATTGGGATGTTAATTTTGATCACTTGGTCAAGGTGTTGCCAGATTTCTCCACTGTATAGTTTTTCCTTCTTTTGCAAGCAGTAAGCAGTCTGTGGGGGAGACAATGCTGGTACCACGATTCTCGTCACAATTTGCCCTAGATTTAGCATTCATTGATGATTCTTGTCTGATCTAATTTTTTACCATATTGGTTCCAAAATGGTCATTTTCTCATTCCATTTCCAGTGGAGCTCTTTCAATCACGCTCCTGTGTCCTTGTGGAGAACAGTATTAGAGACCAAGATCCCTGGGTGTTGGAGGGTAGGTGTCCTTGTTGCTTCTGGGTTGTCTTCTCTTCTTGACCCTTACAGTGGACACAGCTAGGAAATATATGAATGTCTGTACACGTACATACATAAACATACTTGTTCGTATATACACGTTCATAGCAACATGAATATATGTAGTTTAGAAATCATGAGTTTATGTCAGTATGTCCAATTTCACTCCACATCTACAGGGTTCTTTCTTTGCACCTCTCATTTCATATTTTTATGTCCTTTTTTTAAAAAAAAATTTTATTTATTTTTGGCTGCATTGGGTCTTTGTTGCTGCATGCGGGCTTTCTGTAGTTGCGGCGAGCGGGGGCTACTCTTCGTTGCGGCGCGTAGGCTTCTCATTGTGGTGGCTTCTCTTGTTGCAGAGCATGGACTCTAGGGTGCGCGGGCTTCAGTAGTTGCGGTGCACGGGCTCAGTAGTTGTGGTTTGTGGGCTCTAGAGCACAGGCTCAGTAGTCTTGGCTTGCGGACTCTAGAACACAGGCTCAGTAGTTGTAGGGCATGGGCTTAGTTGCTCCGCGGCATGTGGGATCTTCCCGGACCAGGGATTGAACCCATGTCCCCTGCTTTGGCAGGCGGATTCTTAACCACTGCGCCACCAGGGAAGTCCCTTTATGTTCGTTTTTATGCCATGAGAACTCTGGTTCCCAACATTGTCAGTACATTTACTGTTTTGCTCTATCCTATAATACATCTAAAATAATTTCAGAATTGCTTGACCATTTCACTACAGTAAACACACTTACTTAAGGTGAGTGAAGAATTTGTATATAGTTCTCCACTTCCCCATAACCGTCTTGCCCAAGACTGAGAGTAAATCTTGTATTCTTTTTTAATTATTGATTGATTGATTTATATTTATAGTTAATTAATTTAATTTATTTATTTGGTTGTGCCGGGTCTTAGTTGTGGCAGGCGGGCTCCTTAGTTGTGGCATGAGAACTCTTAGTTGCGGCATGCATGTGGGATCTAGTTCCCTAACCAGGGATTGAACCCAGGTCCCCTGCATTGGGAGTGTGGAGTCTTAACCACTGTGCCACCAGGGAAGTCCCCCCACCCCTTTTTTGTAAGATTTGCATATTTGTATTTCTTTTTTTACTTTTTATTAGAGTTGATTTACAATGTTGTGTTAGTTTCAGGTGTAAAATCCTGTATTCTTAAATTACTTGAATTAGTCCTCCCTCCTCCTACCTTCCCTTCCTTCCCCAGTTTTATTTCCCACCCTTACTTTCTGCATAATGTAGTTATGGTATTTGTTTGAAATGAAATGAGATTTATTTATTTGTATGCTTGAGTTTCAGTTTGTTTTAAAATGCTCCTTCCCATTCTGATTGGTTATGTTTTGATTATGTAGAATATGAACACATTTTCCAAAGTCAAAATTTTACAGAAGATACACATTCCCTTCCGTATCCTTTCTACCCCATTTTCCCCATTCTTGGAGGAAACTATCTTCAGTGTTTTCTGAAGTATTTCCCTGTGTTTCTTTTTGTAATGACAAGCAGATATATGTATAATATATTTTATTTTTTCTTTTTGTTTTCACAAAAGGTAGCATACTATATATATTCTTTTGCACTTTGCTCTTTTCACTTACTGATATCTCCTGGAAATAATGCCATATCACGCCAAAGGGATCTTTCCCATTCATTTAAAAAAATCATGGTAAACTTTACATAACATAAAACTCACCATTCTGACCACTTTTAAGTGTGCGGCTCAGGGGCATTAAGTCCCTTCACACTGTTTGCAGCTGTCCCCACCATCCATCTCCAGAATGTTTTCATTTCCCTACACTGAAAACTGTGCCCATTAAACACCAATTCCTCACTGCCTCTTTTCCCAGCCCCAGTCTCATTTATTTTTTACACAGATGTATAGTTTCCATTATGTGCATATAGGTTATTCACTCAGTTTCCTATGTATGGATATTATCTAGGTTGTTTCCAGTATTTTGCGATTAAAATAATGCTGCAGCGAATAACCTCATGAGTATATATTTTTATATTGTTGGGGTTGTACCTTCAGGATAAATTCTTGGAAGTGAGATTGTTAGGTTGGAGGGTAAATGCATATGTAGTTTTTGTTAGATATTGTCAAATTACACTCTATAAGGATTATACCATATGGATTCCCACCATCATTATGTGAGAGAGCCTGTTTCCCCACAGTCACACTGTAAAAGTTCTTTCACTCAGCCTGTTTTTTTAGATGGATCCACATTTTTGTGTCAGAAGTTTCTTTCTTTTTATTGCTGAGTAGTATTCCATTGTGTTTCCTATTTTTGGCTGCTATGAATAAAGCTTACAGGAACATTAAAGTACAAGTCTTTGTTTGGATTTTTTTTTTCCTTCTTGAGTAAATACCCAGGAGTGTAATTGCAGGGTCTTCTGTTAAGTGTGTGCTTATCTTTATAAGAAATTGAAACTGTTTTCTAAAGTGGCTTACCATTTTATATTCCACCTGCAATATATGAGAGTTCAAGTTCCACATATATCTCTTCTTTTATGAAGTGTCTGTTCAAATTTTGCCCATTTTTTAAATTGGGTGGTTTTCTTATTGTATGAGTTAAAAAAAAATGTTCTGGATACAAATCCTTTTCAGATATATTTTGAGAGTATTTTCTTCTGGCCTTTGTCTTCCCTTTTCATTTTCTTGATTTATCAATTTTTTTCTCTTAGGATTAATCCTTTTTTAATGTACTAAGAGATCTTTGCCTATTGTAAGGTTATGAAGATTTTTCTGCTTTGTTTTCTTGTAGAAGTTCTATAGTTTTAGCTGTATATTTAGGTCTGTGATCCATTTTGATTTAATTTTTGCATATGGTGTGAAGAAAGGATTGAGGATCAGTTTTTTAAAATATTGACATTCCGTTCCATGGCTATTTATTGAAAAGACTCTCCTTTTCCCATTGCATTGCTTTTGGTAACTTAATCAACTAACTCTGTGTGTGTGTGTGTGTGTGTGTGTGTGTTACATAAATACATACACAAACATATATACATACTTACATATATATACACACACACACACATATACATATATATAAAATCAGGATCTATTTCTGGTCTTTATTCTGGCCATTGATTTGTATATCAGTCCTTATGCCCACATATATTGTCCTGATTCCTGCAGCTTTTATAGTAAGTTTTGAAAGTAGGTAATGTGAGTCAACTTTTTCTTCTTTGCCATGATTGCTCTGGGTAATCTAAATCTTTTTTTTTTAAACTTTCGGTTTATTTATTTATTTATTTATTTGTTTGTTTATGGCTGTGTTGGGTCTTCGTTTCTGTGCGAGGGCTTTCTCTAGTTGTGGCAAGCGGGAGCCACTCTTCATCGCGGTGCGCGGGCCTCTCACTATCGCGGCTTCTTTTGTTGCAGAGCACAGGCTCCAGACGCGCAGGCTCAGTAATTGTGGCTCACGGGCCTAGTTGCTCCGTGGCATGTGGGATCTTCCCAGACCAGGGCTCGAACCCGCGTTCCCTGCATTGGCAGGCAGATTCTCAACCACTGCGCCACCAGGGAAGCCCAATCTAAATCTTTTGATACAAATTTCAGGGTCAGTTAGTTAGTCCCTACAATTTTGTCAGTCACTCTGAGAAACTGCCGTGCAGAATATATCCAGCTTGGCCATCCTGAATTCTGGTTATTATCTTGTCCATTCAGCAAGATTGCTGGGCTCTGTTTGGGTTCCTTATCCTTGTGCTGTGATCTGGAAAAATTGCTTCCTGGTAGGAAGCCTGGCTGGTGGTAGGGCTCATGTTGTCATATTGGTCCATCTCCCCCCAACTCCCAATTGTTTTCCTGATCTCAGGGACCACAGTTTTTCACTGCTTGTTCTCTGGTATCTGAATATAGTTTATTCTTATAATTTGTTCAGTTCATGGTGGGATGAATCCTATTATTCTCTCTTGGTCTAAAATAGAAGTCCCACAGTTGATTCTTGAGTTCATTAAAAATAAGCCTCTTTTCATCCTTTGCAAAAAGGTACAGAAAGATGTCTTTATTAACCATATAAGCTTCTTTGAGCGTATTTTATTTTATTTATTTTTTTGGCCGCAGCATGCGGGAATCTTATCAGTAGTTCCCCGACCAGGGATCGAACCCGTGCCCCCTGCAGTGGAAGCACGGAGTCTTAACCACTGGACCGCCAGGGAAGTCCCTGAGCGTATTTTATTGAACAACTTCTGAGACCAGAGGATTAATTTCTCTCTGGAAGTTTTCCTGAGGAATATAGGATTGCATTTCTAAAGTCTCTTTTATTTGTTCTTGTATATCTTGAGACTAGGAAACCAGTCCAAACAAACTCTTCTAGATTTCACTTGCAGTCCTATAAATATGAGTGAAGTCATCTCCTCTCCCTGTTCCTCAGATTTACTAAGTCTCTGGCCTAGTTTTGAGGCTAGTCCCTATAAGCCAAGAATAGGTACCAGGCCCATAGGTATTGACTTATAAAGTGTGAAGTCTTTGCTTGTTAATGATGGGCTTGTCATGCCTGATTAAATGAGAATAATCTCAATTATGACATTCATGATATGGACTTGGTTGTTCAGTTATCGTGATAAATAGGTTGACAGATGTTTATTAAACCTATGCAGTTAATATTATTGACATGAAAAGTAGAGAGACTCAGTTTTTACTTTTTTAAAAAAATTTATTTATTTATTATTATTATTATTATTATTTTTTTTTGGCTGTGTTGGGTCTTTGTTTCTGTGCGAGGGCTTTCTCTAGTTGTGGTGAGTGGGGGCCACTCTTCATCGCGGTGCGCGGGCCTCTCACTATCGCAACCTCTCTTGTTACGGAGCACAGGCTCCAGATGCGCAGGCTCAATAGTTGTGGCTCACGGGCCCAGTTGCTCTGCGGCATGTGGGATCTTCCCAGACCAGGGCTCGAACCCGTGTCCCCTGCATTGGCAGGCAGACTCTTAACCACTGTGCCACCAGGGAAGCCCAGTTTTTACTTTTATATTTATTTTTTTCCCTGAAATTTGAGGACATCGGATCGGGTGCCACTTAAAATGTTTTTCTGTTTATTTTTATTTTATTTTATTTATTTTTACGGCTGCGTTGGGTCTTAGTTGCGGCATGTGGGATCTTTTGTTGTGGCACGCAAGCTTCTCTCTAGTTGTGGCGTGCGGGTTTTCTCTTTTCTAGTTGCGGTGTGCAGGCTCCAGAGCGCGCGGGCTTAGTTACCCCGCGGCCTGTGGGATCTTAGCTCCCTGACCAGGGATTGAACCCCCATCCCCTGCATTGGAAGGCACATTCTTAACCACTGGACCACCAGGGAAGTCCCTGAAGTATACTTTGAAAAACACCTGTGAACTTGTTACTTGAACTTAAGAACTGGAAGGTTTTTAGGTGTATCCGCTCCCTGTGTGTTTCTTCATGAACTCATCCTGCTTCTATCCCAGAAGTCACAGTTATCTTTAATTGTGGTTGCTTTTTAAAAACGTCTGAGAAACCATCACGTGTGTGTTCCTGAACAATGTTTAGTTTTTCTTGTTTTGTAGCTTTACAAAAATATAATGAATGTAATGTACTTGCTTTTTTACTTTTGGTTGCTTGTAAGATTCTACCATGTTGTGTATGATTTATTTATTTTTGCTACTACTATATTGTATTCTTTTGTATGGCTTTGTTAGAATTTATTTTTTAAATTTGGGATTGAACATTAGTTTCCTCTGGCTTTTGATGTATGAATGATATTTCAGTGAACATTTTTGTGTAGGTCTCTTGTTGCATAGAGAATTGTTATTGCTGTAAAGTTTTTAAACATAAACTTGATTTTTAACTGCTGATGTAATAAATTTACTTTTCATGTGGAACTTCTTTAGAAAAAAGTAAATTTTCTTGCTGAAATAGCCCTATGTTTTATAAGCTAATTTATCTCATACTAGTCATTTATTGTTTATCACAGGATTTGCAGTATGCACTGTGATTTTCCTTAACCTAACTTTTTACTCAATTTTTAAACAGCTTTATAAAAGTGTAATTTACATACAATAAAATTCACCAACCTTAAATTTACAATTTGATGAGTTTCGACAAATGTAACCATTATCACAATTATGATAGAAAACACTTCTACCACCCCCTAAAGTTCTTTTGTGCCCCTCTACAATCTGTCCTCTCTACTGGTAGCTGGTGGCCATTGGGCTGCTTTAAGTCACTACAGTTTGCCTTTTCTTGAATTTCATATAAATGGTAATCCCCTTGTGTGTGTATTATTTTGTAATTGTTCTACTGTTCCTGGATATTCCGTTCTTTTTCTTTTTCCTGTTTGTATTTCAGTTTTGGAAGAGAGACAGAAAGAGAGAGAGACTGTGTGTGTGTGTGTGTGTGTGTGTGTGTGTGCGCGTGTGTGTGTGTGTGTGTTGAAGCTCACTGATCCACCTCCACCACCCCCACCACAGCTCTGTTCATCAAAAGGATTCTTCATTTCTGTTAGTGATTTTGGTTTCTAATACTCCCATTTGCTTTTTTAGAGTTTCCATCTCTCTGCTTACATTACCCATCTGTTCTTGTATGTTGTTCACTTTTACCATTTGAGCCCTTAGCATATTAATCATAGTTAAAAATTGTACAACTGCTTCCACTTAAAAAACATTTTAAGAACCTGGCCTTTTTCCTGTTGACTAGCAATCTTTGGAGGCTTCTTTATATATATCATCAAAAGTTGTTTTCATTAGTGCTCATGGTTTCTCATTTAAGAGTATAGGTGGCGGGCTTCCCTGGTGGCGCAGTGGTTGAGAATCTGCCTGCTAATGCAGGGGACACGGGTTCGAGCCCTGGTCTGGGAAGATCCCACATGCCACGGAGCAGCTGGGTCCGTGAGCCACAGCTGCTGAGCCTGCGCGTCTGGAGCCTGTGCCCCGCAACGGGAGGGGCCGCGATAGTGAAAGGCCCGCGCACCGCGATGAAGAGCGGTCCCCGTACCGCGATGAAGAGTGGCCCCCACTTGCCGTAACCAGAGAAAGCCCTCGCACGAACTGAAGACCCAACACAGCCAAAAATAAATAAATAAATAAATAAAGTAGCTATAAAATTAAAAAAAAAAAAAAAAAGAGTATAGGTGGCCACATAAAAACTTGTACTAACTGTTCATAATAACAGTATGTATATTCATAGGTTGGAAACAACCTAAATGTTCATCAAGTGATGAATGGATAAATAAAGTATATCTATATAATGAAGTATTATTCAGAAATAAAAAGAAATGAAGTACTGATATATGCTACAACATGGATGAACTTTTAGGCTAAGCCAGTCACAAAGGACTAGATATTGTATGATTCCACTTGCATGATCTGTCCAGAATAGGTAAATCCATAGAGACAGAAAGTACAGTAGATGAGTGGTTGCCTAAGGTGGGGATGTGAAAGAGGTTTTGTAAGGCGGAGGGAATGGGAGGCTTAGGGGAGTGACAGCTAAGGGGTATTGGGTTTCTTTTTGCAATAATTAAAATGTTCTAAAATTGATTGTGGTGACAATTGTACGACTCCGGATGTACTAAAAGCCATTGAATTGTATACCTTAAGTGTATGATATGTGAATTATATCTTAATGAAGCTGTTAAAGAATGTAGCTGATGTATTGCAGAATACTAAGAGTTCTGTGATGCCATAAAGGAATTTTATGGGAAAATATGATTACTTTTCTCATGACACTGACCTCAGAAGGTGTGCTGTCTACCTCAAACTTTTCTGAGTTTCAACAATAACATGTTAATTAAACTCACCTCAATTTTTTGAAAACCTTATCCAGTCTTTGTTAGAGTAAGTAGTCAACTTGTAATTATAGGGTTAATGTTAATTCCAGCACCGTATCTTCTTCATTTGTCAAGAAAGATTATATCAAAAAGACTTTATTCTTTAAAAAAAAGAATTCGGGCTTCCCTGGTGGCGCAGTGGTTGAGAATCCGCCTGCTAATGCAGGGGACACGGGTTCGAGCCCTGGTCTGGGAAGATCCCACATGCCACGGAGCAGCTGGGCCCGTGAGCCACAATTGCTGAGCCTGCGCGTCTGGAGCCTGTGCCCCGCGACGGGAGGGGCCGCGATAGAGAAAGGCCCGCGCACCACGATGAAGAGCGGTCCCCGCACCGCGATGAAGAGTGGCCCCCGCTTGCCGCAACTGGAGAAAGCCCTCGCACGAACCGAAGACCCAACACAGCCAAAAATAAATAAATAAATAAATAAATAAATAAATAAATAAATAAATAAATAAATAAGAAAATCCTTTAAAAAAAAAACTATCATTTAAAAAAAATAAAAATAAAAAAAAGAATTCAAAATTATACCCAGACCCATCTACACTTTTCTATTTGTACATTAAATATTTGTGAGTTACTTATGGATATTTTACAGCAGTATACCCAGAAATCAATTTTTGCTCTCAAGCTTATAAGAGCAATTAAAGATTACTAAGAAAGCCATAATTTTGGTGGATCTGCTATTTGGGGCTAATGAAGTGCTTTGGTTTTAAGTGGAAAAGCCAAAGTTATTTTACTTGAGATAATCTGACCACACTTAGTCCCTCACTCCTTTTTATTTTCTTTTTAGGTTTTAAACTTTTAAGAGATTCCTTCTATGTAAAGAAGACTGATTACTAGTGATATATTTAAAATGTGGAGGTCACTAGTTTTATGATGATATATAGGAGAATATCAGTGCATTTATAATTTTGAAAGCTTAAATAGTTTGAATTTAATGTTGGTGAAACAGCATACTTTTAGAAGATAATATTTTTTTAGCATAGGTCACATGCTATACAGAGATGCTTTTAAAAGAAAATTCCTATTGATAGTTTTGTTCTGTTATTACAGTAAAAAACTGATGGTTAAGCTGGTTTGCTTTTAAGGATGAAGCTTTCAGAATATGTAGAGAAAACTGTTAAAGTTGTAACATCCGTCTTTGGCATGAACAACAAACTATCTAAACTGCTGTACTAATCTAATCACTGTTTTTTCCCTGCTCTTGGTAAAAATGGATGGAGGTAAGGTTGTAGTAATTGTTCATAGTCATGGTTCGTTAAAAGGACAGTTTTATTAGACTTGGAAAATACAGACATAAAAAATCATCAGATTAGTAATAATGTAGCTCTTGTAGTACCTAATTTTGTAACTTAGTTAGGAAATATAATTGGCCTAAATATCAGCTCAACGATCCAAAAATACAAATAATCCTCTTTATATCACTGTTGTAAATGGCCCTATCTCTCATGTGCCAAACTCTTTGAGTAATTACTTTCTTATGACTCTTCTTTTCAAAAACTGTTTTAAAAAGAATATGTTTTGGAATCTGTGTAATATTTAACATATAAAGCCTGCATTATTTTGAAGTTGATATTGAAAACCTCTAAACTTCTGACCTTGAATAGAATTTTCTATGTATAACCATTATGTGCAGCTGGTGGATTCAAAATTGCCTTTTCTGGTACTCTGCTTTGTGAAAAATAGTATGTATTGGACATGAGTGCATGACAGCTGACATTTATCAAGGATAACAGGCTTACTCATTTTCACATTTTAAAGTGACTTTGAAAGCTTTGCATGTGCACACATGTTCCACATATGTTCCTAAGATTTAAGTATATTTTCCATCATGTATCATTCTTTAATGAGCTTCATATATTAAGCTTATATGATGTGAGTCCACAATCATCTAAAGATCAGAAGTGAAGGTTATTTAATTCACTTCCATAGAATTTTATCTTGCATAGTTGAACAATCATTACAAGTAAAAATGTACCTAATGTATTCCAGGTAGGACTCTTGTTACATAATGTGTGATTTGTCATTTCTTTCATTCCCCTACTCTAAAATTTGGCTCTAATGTAGGAAACTGAATTACAGAAATTAATTTTTTTCTACATCAACTGCTAGCATATTGTTCTTCTGTTTAAAAAGATTTTTATAGAGCTAGTTATTTTATTTTACTGGAGGGTGACCATAAATAGAATTGGAATTGAATAATTTTTAGTTTTGGTTCTTAACCTTTTAAAGTTTTCTTTAAAATGAGATCGTGATAATAATTTAAAAAGAATTCTAGCATAGAGCTGCAAAGTTCCTAATGTGTTGGCAAGTTTGTTAATTAAAATAACACCTTTTATGGTTGGAATAGGTTTCAGATTCTGCAGCCCTTCGATATATTGATATGCAGATCACAGTGACTTGCTGCAAGGTAACAGGAGACATGCTTTGACTTCAGAAGATAAATTGGCCATGCACAGCTGTAATCCTACTGTCTTTTCATTTCCAGACATGATTTAGTGTAGTATAAGGCCTTTGATTCCTAGGCCCTGGGAAGTAAGTTGAAATTTAATTTTTTTGTGTGCATGAGAGTTTTTACTTCGGCTTTTGATAAGCCTGTTTTGTGGTGTGAAGGTATCATGTAAATTGTAGACGTTTCATTACTTAAATAACTCCCAATTCCATTTGAAGTATAAGAAGCCCGAGTTCCATCCCTTTCCATTTTCCTTTTGGCAGTTGAAAAGGAAGCCATTTTATTAAGAATGATGAATAGTGAATGGAATTTTAAATTTAGGCTAGTTAAATTGCCAGTGTCTTTATATTTTAAAAAATTGCAGAGGAATTATCAATTTTAACGTGATTTTTCAAAGAAGAAATTGTCCTTAAGCACTTGTGACCCAGGTGTCCTTTATAATAAAAGATACTGTTTCTACAAATTCTTTTGACAGAGAAATGTACAATATCAGAGAAGTTTTAAGGAAAATATTTGAAATGTTTACGTAAGAACAGCTTAAGACCACTACCAAAACTGTATTTGTAGATCTTAGCATCTTTGAGAATTCAGTGCTTCTCAAAAGACATCTCTTTAATCTCCTTTTAGGTCCTAAGGTTTAGATTTTCTTAAGTTTATTCAGCTAATATTGGAGTTGGAAAACACACATTGTTTCCTGATTTTATTTGGGTTGTAGACATAGTTATTTTAAAAATTCTCTTTTTAAAATAACTTTGTTTCTGTCTGTAAATCATAAGATTCTTGAGGGAGCCATTTTTCAAGTCTACCATTTGCCCACCACTGAGTTTTTTTTTTTTTCGGTGTGTGGTTTTTTTAGATTCTTTCAGCACCCTTGTAAAAGTGATGGTATATCCCCCCACTTTTTTTTTTTAAATTTTATTTATTTATTTATATTTATGGCTGTGTTGGGTCTTCGTTTCTGTGCGAGGGCTTTCTCTAGTTGCGGCAAGCGGGGGCCACTCTTCATCGCGGTGCACGGGCCTCTCGCTATCGCGGCCTCTCTTGTTGCGGAGCACAGGCTCCAGACGCGCAGGCTCAGCAGTTGTGGCTCACGGGCCTAGTCGCTCCGTGGCATGTGGGATCTTCCCAGACCAGGGCTCGAACCCGTGTCCCCTGCATTGGCAGGCAGACTCTCAACCACTGCTCCACCAGGGAAGCCACTATATCCCCTTTTTACTTCACTGTGCTGCATTCTGGTTGGCTTCATCAGTTTTATTTTCCAGTTCACTGATTGTGTGTGTGTGTGTGTGTGTGTGTGTGTGTGTTGTGTCCAGTCTAGGAATTAATCCCATCTGTTGAGTTTTGTTTCGGATATGGGTTAAAGTATCCCATGCTAACCAAATCTATTCAGAGTTCAGATATTTGGTGCTCAGATAATGGGCAAATACCATCTTTTTTTGTACTTAATAATTTATGAAGTTTTATAATTCATTCTTTTCACATTCTGTTTCTTTATATGTATGTTATCATGGCTGTTGATTCTTTATCTCATTAAGGATTGTAAACATTTATTTATTTTAAAAAATAATCTCTATTTTTAAATTAATTAATTTTTGGCTGCATTGGGTCTTCATTGCTCTGTGCACAGGCTTTCTCTAGTTGCGGTGAGCAGGGGCTACTCTTTGTTGCAGTGTGCGAGCTTCTCTTGTTGCAGAGCATAGGCTCTAGGCACGTGGGCTTCAGTAGTTGCAGCACGCAGGCTCAGTAGTTGTGGCTCATGGGCTCTACAGCGCAGGCTCAGTAGTTGTGGCACACGGGCTTAGTTGCTCCGCGGCATGTGGGATCTTCCCGGACCAGGGCACGAACCTGTGTCCCCTGCATTGACAGGCGGATACTTAACCACTGTGCCACCAGGGAAATCCTGTAAACATTTATTTTAAACTTATTTCAAGATTTCACTTTATTGGGTGGCGAATTCATCTTTTGGAATCGATGCATTTCTTGGCCATCTTTCTTAGTTCAGTTTTTAAATCCACTTGGGAATTTTAGTTTACAATTTGCATCTTGAGTGGGAAATTTTCTTTTTCTTTTTTTGGTGCCCTTCATGTGTCCCCCTCTCTCTGCCCCAGGCAATCCTAGCTTATTTTTGTTGCCTTCACAAACCATATCCACCATACCTTCAGTCTACGTTCAGGATTCTGTTCTGAGGTACTATTGCAATATCAGAGCTATGTGTCACCCAGGTTTTGTATGTACAGATTTTCTTTGATTTACGATGGGGTTACATCCCAGTGAACCCATTGTAAGTTGAAATGGGCTGCAACTACCACTGCCAGTATTATTAGAGAGTATTATACTGCATATCGCTAGCTGGGAAAAGATCAAAATTCAGAATTCGAAGTAGGGTTTGACTGAATGCATATCGCTTTTGCACTGTTGTAAAGTTGAAAAATTGTAAGTTGAACCTCTCTAAGTTGGAGACCAACTATGTAAGCCTTTCCTTTTTCTTCTACAACTACAGGTAACAGTTTGATATAATCAGTTATCTAGATAGCTATTGATAGAGCTTTTTTTCATCTCTCTTTCAGAAATTTTCTGTTTGGTTTCTACCTATGAGCCTTGCTTTTGATTCTGTTACGTTGCACATGATTTGATTTCCTGAGTGTCTTTGCTAGCTTCTAATGCTAGAGTTCAGTAGGTTCATAGAGTCATCAACTCATTGCTGTATGCTTGCTCTGTGTCTTGCTCCGTAGACGTATTTGTTATGTTTGAGCATGGCTGTGTCTTTCAAGATTAAAAAAAATACATATTTTGTCATTATTATATTTAGAGCAAGGGGGGGAGAGTGTGGTTGGTTGAAAGCAATAGTCCACTAAATCATCTTATCAGGAAGTCCTTTGTTCTTTTGATCTCACAACATGGCTTATTCATTTAGGCCTGCGTATAGTAGATGCTGAAGTATTTATTAAATGAGTGTGTAGAGGATCTGGGAGAAGCCATACCAATTTCAAACCCTCAGTCCCTACCTTAATCTAAGACAGTGGTTCTCAGTGTGGTTTGTGAACCCTTGAGAGTCCCTGAGAACCTTTTATGAAGTCCACAGAGTTAAAATTGTTTCCAAAGTAATATATTTTCTGTTTTCATCCTGTTGATGTTTGCACGGATGGTACAAAAGCAGTGATGCATAAAACTGCTGGTGTCTTAGCATGAATCAAGGCAGTGGGACTACCAGACTGTACTAGTAGTCATTGCATTCTTCACTGCCTTGTGTTCTTCACTGCCCTGCACTCAGACTTAAAGGAAAAAACAAAAACAAAAGCCCCCACAAAACCCCACTCGTTTCTCAATTAGGATTGTCCTTGATGAAGGAGCAAAATTTGCTTATTTCATTAAATCTTGACCTTTGAGTACTGTATTTTTAACATTCTGTCTAGTGAGAATGGAAAATATGCAGAAAACACTTCTGCCTACCAAAGTATGATGGTTGTCTTGGGGAAAAGCACTTGTGTCGTTGGCTTGTGTACTGAACAGGCCACTTTTTTCATGGAATATCATTTTTACTTGAAAGAATGACTAACAAACTGTGGTTATTGGAACTTGAGTATTTGGCAGAAAGTTTCTTGAAATTGAGCAAGGTAAACCTATCACTTCAAGAAAAACATCCAAGAGTATTTGTTGACAGTGATAAAATTGGAGTTTTCAAGTAAAAATTATCATGTTAATTTTGAAGCTGTCATCATGAGTGTGACAGCTTCTCAGTACTTAAAGACTTTATGAATGAGATGGGTGGTGATATTAATGTGGAGTTTTTTTTTTTTAATAAATTTATTTTATTTATTTATTTTTGGCTGTGTTGGGTCTTCATTGCTGCACGTGGACTATCTCTAGTTGTGACGAGCAGGGGCTACCCTTTGTTGCGGTGCGCAGGCTTCTCATTGTGGTGGCTTCTCTTGTTGCAGACTACAGGCTGTAGGTGCACGGGCTTCAGTAGTTGTGCACCGGCTCAGTAGTTGTGGCTCACAGCCTCTAGAGCGCAGGCTCAATAGTTGTGGCACACGGGCTTAGTTGCTCTGCGGCATGTGGGATCTTCCTGGAACAGGGCTCGAATCCGTGTTCCCTGCATTGGCAGGCGGATTCTTAACCACTGCGCCACCAGAGAAGTCCCTGGAGTTTTTGATACTGTATAATGTATCAGTATTTGAAAATCTGCTGAATCAGTGAACTAGTATTATCCAAATGACAATGTTTGATGTTACAAAATCATGCATGGGTTAAAGATTTTTTACAGAGTGTAAGTTTGTGTATTTTAATGTAATAGTATGAAAGTTCATTGATAGGGTTTCAGATTTCACTTTGCAGCTAATCTTTAAGAAAATACCGCTTGTCCTTGAATGCCAGGGGTTGCTGGCAACGCCAGAAGGTAGGAGAGCGTGGAGCAGTTCTCCCCTAGAGCCTTCAGAAAGAGTGTGGCCCTGTCGGCACCTTCATTTTGGACATTGAGCCTCCAGAACTTCAAGAGAATATCTGTTGTTTGTGGTAATTTGTTACTTGTGTACAGTAGTCACAGGAAACTAATACAGTAACCAAACCTGAGTAAAGGGTATTTAGGGTATGCCTTCTACTGTTATGTTTTTTGCAACTTTTTGTAAGTTTGAAAGTATTTTCAAATAAAAACTGAAAGTACCACTTGTCGTTTTAGCACGATATCAAGGAAAATTATTTATAATTAATTGTTAAAGGCTATTGAAATAGTCCTTCCTTTTACAAGTACGTGTATCTATGAGGCTGAATTTTCTTCATGTGTTTCAATCAATATGAAGTATTGCAGCGGATTGAATGGTGTCGTAGGTAAGAGGATCCATCTGTCTTCTATTAAGTCAGACGTAAGGTTTGTAAAAATGTGAAACAATGCCACCTCTCATGGAATTGTTTTGTTTCAGGTTATTTTTCATAAAATTGTTTATGTTAACATATAATGGACTTATTTTTAAATGAATTAATATGTCAAATGTTCTAAGTTTTAATTTCTAATACAGTAAATATTGATAGGTAATAACCCACATAACCAAAGCTTTTTAGGGTTCCTAGTTTTTAAAAGATAAATCCTGATATCAAAAAGGTTGAGAACTACTGACCTAGTGAATTTGGTTGGAACTGTAGCAGCCTTTGACTTAAACCATCTCTTTTGGTAGTAAGAACCAGATTGACTGTAGGAGGTTAGGACTTTGAGTAGCTATATGACATGGTGTGCTATGTCTGGTACTTGGTTGTTCCTGCTTTTAAATTACAGATCAACCATTAATTTTCAGTGGAGACCTTTTATAGCACAAAATACAATTTGTGATTCTACATGTACTAGTTTGTTGATTCCTGGCACTGGGTCATTCGCTTGTTGAAGGCAAAACACACACACACACTATCAAAACCCCAAAACAAACAAAAAACAAGCAAACAACAACAGCAAAAAACTTGACTCTTTTGATGAACAGTTCATCCCAGGCGTATTGGTGTAGGGAATGAGATCGCCTCTGTCTGTGTGGACATCACCCAGGCTGCTTAAGAGTGACTGCTTAAAAAAGAAACAACAAACTTTCCCCCCTCCACAGCTTTATTGAGAAATAATTGACATATGTCACTGAAAAAGTTTAAGGGGTATAGCACGATGGTTTGATTTACGTATATTGTGAAATGATCACCACTGTAGGTTCAGCTAACATCCATCATCTCATATAGATACAATGAAAAGAAAAGAAAGAAGAAAGGAAAAAACACTTCCTCCTTGTGATGAGAACTCTTCGGATTCACTCTTTTAACAACTTCCCTGTATATCATACAGCAGTGTTAACCATAGTAGTACATTAGATCCCTATTACTTTGTGACCACTCTCAAGACACTTGCTGAAGTGGGTTTTTGTTTTTGTTTTTTTTTTCGGGGGGAGGGCAGCTAGTTATATTACTTTTTTTTTCTTTTTTTAATTGAGTTGTTTTACAGTGTTGAGTTAGTTTCTACCGTACAGTGGAGTTCCCTGTGCCCTACAGTGTCTTCTCATTAGTAATCTATTTTATACATATTAGTGTATATATGTCAATCCCAATCTCCCAGTTCATCTCCCCCGCTTCCCCCCTTGGTGTCCATACGTTTGTTCTCTACATCTGTGTCTCTACTTTTGCCTTGCAAACCAGTCCATCTGTACCATTTTTCTAGATTCCTCATATATGGGTTAATATACGATATTTGTTTTTCTCTTTCTGACTTACTTCACTCTGTATGACAGTCTCTGGGTCCATCCACGTCTCTGAAAATGACCCGATCTCGTTCCTTTTTATGGCTGAGTAATATTCCGTTGTATGTACCACATCTTCTTTATCCATTTGTCTGTCGATGGACATTTAGGTTGCTTCCATGACCTGGCTATTGTAAATAGTGCTGCAATGAACATTGGGGTGCATGTGTCTTTCTGAATTATGGTTTTCTCTGGGTATATGCCCAGTAGTGGGATTGCTGCATCATATGGTAGTTCTATTGTTAGTTTTTTTAAAAAAATTAATTAATTAATAAATTTTTTGGCTGTGTTGGGTCTTTGTTTCTGTGCAAGGGCTTTCTCCAGTTGCGGCGAGCGGGGGCCACTCTTCATCGCGGTGCGCGGGCCTCTCACTGTCGCGGCCTCTCTTGTTGCGGAGCACAGGCTCCAGATGCGCAGGCTCAGTAGCTGTGGCTCACGGGCCCAGTTGCTCCGCAGCATGTGGGATCTACCCAGACCAGGGCTCAAACCGGTGTCCCCTGCATTGGCAGGCAGACTCTCAACCACTGTGCCACCAGGGAAGCCCCTACTGTTAGTTTTTTAAGGAACCTCCATACTCTTCTCCATAGTGGCTGTATCAGTTTACATTCCGTGGGTTTTGGTTTTAACCAGTTTAGTTGTATGAATGGTTTTTATAAGAGTTCATAATTAAATTTTTGCCTCAAGTGTTCTCTCACGATAATGAGGTGCCCCCAGCTTTATTTACTCCACATGCATAGGCAGGTTTGTGAAGTACACAGAGAAGCTCTTTTTAAAGTCATGAGTCATGGAACTGACCTTTGAACAGAAAGAAAAAAAAAAACCACACTATGTTTTATTTTAGATTATTTGCGTGATGATCTTTTCATCCTGTTCCTCAGTAGTTTATAGTCTCGCTTGCTGCAAATTTCTTCCCTTGAACAATCATTACCAGATTTTTAGCTCCACATAGTATAGTAGCTATATTTTGGAGGGGAATAGGGAGGCAGTTGAAGTTAAATTTAGACTTTGATACTTTTTCAACCTTGCTACAAGTGCTACACCACCCTCCAACAGGTAAATGATGTTAGGAGTGCATTCTTATTTTCTTTATGGACTTTGATATATATGCTCTCATTCGCTATTTGTATTATTATCATCCTGAAGTCAGTAATGACTTTTGGAGATTTATTTGAAGAGATAGCTTCTGTCATCAGACATATAACTTCTAGGGATATGGAAGCATTATTTTTAAAAAAGGATTCTTTTGAATTTAAGGTTATTTAGGCTAGGAGTGGAATTATAATTGCTGAAGGGTAACAACAAGCTGTGAGGTCAGAAAAAGAAAAAAGACAATGGAAACATCGAGGACTGAGCACAGACTAACCTGCAGTCTGCACGATGACCCATTCAGGAAGCCTTATGAGTCAGACTTGCCATGCCGTGTTGCTAGCGTAAGAGACCATCTGCCTCAGCCTCTTTGCTTTTAGAGAAGGAAATCTAGCTAAGATGTGTTTTTCCTTTGATATATCTTTTTCTCTCTTTTTCCACCTTCAGTACCTTTTCTTTGAAAAATTAATTCAAAGTGCTTCATCAGCTTTATATTTCCACATTGTCAATTTTTGAGACGTTAGTGTAGCTTCTTTATGCTTTTGATATTGGTGGACTGGGCTTCAGTACTGTAGGGGAGGTGTCTTGTTACTTCAAGCTTTTTACTCTGCAGGCACTCCATTTTAGGAATACCTGTCTTGTAGTTGACCCATGGTTACCATTCCCTGTATCATTCATTACTTGGTTAGTACTCCTTCCTAGAGCAGTTTTGCTGCTCTCAGTCATTTGGTTACCAGGTGGCTAATGGCATCGGCTCTTTAGTTTTAACATTTCTTAAAATTTCTTTTTTCTCCGAGGCAGATAGAAATAATGGATTAGGAGAGAATGGGGCACATGCTGTGATCATCTCTCATTTGTATCTTTATTGCTTATTAATTAAATTTATATCAGATTTTATTTCTGCTCTGTGCACATACTCCTCTAACTCCCCACTGCTTATCTTAATCCAGAGCTTTACCACTTACTTCAAGGGGGTTGGACACTTTCTCTCTCCTCCCTCCCTCCCTCCCTCCCTCCTTCCCTCCCTCCCTCCCTCCCTTCCTCCCTTCCTTTCCTGCTTATGTTTTCATTATGTGCCAAGGGACAACCTTAGGTGTAAATAATACTTTTTTTTTTCCAAAGTTTTTTTTTTTAAATCGCGACTATGAAGGACCTGTTTTTTTTAAATTAATTAATTTATTTATTTATGGCTGCGTTGGGTCTTCGTTTCTGTGCGAGGGCTTTCTCTAGTTGTGGCAAGTGCGGGCCACTCTTCATCGCGGTGCGTGGGCCTCTCACTATCGCGGCCTCTCTTGTTGCAGAGCACAGGCTCCAAACGCGCAGGCTCAGTAATTGTGGCTCACGGGCCCAGCTGCTCCGCGGCATGTGGGATCTTCCCAGACCAGGGCTCGAACCCGTGTCCCCTGCATTGGCAGGCAGATTCTCAACCACTGCGCCACCAGGGAAGCCCTAAATAATACCTTTGATGTAGGGATATTTACGTCTGTCCAAGAAAAATTAAACCACAAATCCAGAAATAAAAAAAGATATAAAAAAGAACCTGCACTGTTTGCTTTACCTAGCACCTTTGAAAGTACTTGGATAACCTCTTCAGAATCTTCTAAAAGGTGCCAGCTTATTCTGTAATTATACCTGTTTATCTTAAGGACACAGACATCTATGACAGTAGTTTTATTCTATTTTCATGGCTTTATGTTAGCTACTAACTGCCACTCACCACACTATTTCAGTGGGAAAATGTTTTAAATTCCAGTCAGCTATCTGTACGCTGAAGATAGCCTGAATAGTTCTGGCTAATTTATTTGTCTGAAGCTTTTTAATTTGTTGCTGTGTGGTATATTTGTAACTATTTGTTTTTCAAATGAGAGCAAAATTGATGTTGCTGTGAACATACACCTTTGTTCTTGGTATCGTGTACCTCAGGGATCACCATTATTCCCTGTTCCAGTTGCTTGCTTTGTATTGCTTTTCATTCTCACAATAAACATAAGAATATGTGAGGTGTGATTATCCCCAATTTTTACAGGTGATAAGCTTTTTAGAGGTGACAAGTTTAATTCTAACAAAGCCCTGTTGTCTTTTTTATTGTATCATGGTACATCAGCCGTGAAGGATTCAAACCCTTGAGTTTTATTTTGATAGATACCTTGAAGCCACCATATTTTTTGGAATGGGAATATCCAAGTGAAAAATGACATGTCAGAAAGAAGCAGAACTGTTCTACAAGGTATTTAGCCCCTTCCCCCCAATCTTCTCTATATTTTAGGAATATTGTAGTTGGTCAAAAGTACATCTAATGGGATGGGAAGGAAAAGGAGAACTGGAGTTGGAAAAAGGAACAAGGGGAATGGTGGTAGTAGGAGTGAAAAGAGAGAGGAAGGAGTTTGTAATAAAAGTCTCTTACAAGTTTTTTATGGTTTAGAGCTTATAGCGTAGAAAGTAGAAACAGAAAAGTGTACAAGAGTAGAGTGTAATTTGTAAAATGTTGTAATAAACTATGGAAAATGCATTAGGATAAAGAAGGGACAACTTTTTCTAATTGGAGAATTGGGAATGATCTCACCAGAGGTGACAGTCGAGTTTGATCTTGAAGGATGACTAGGTATTCTAGTATTCTAGATAAAAGAGGGATGAAGGGGAGATCTAAAAAGAAATAAATGACTTAAGGTTACATATAAATAGGAAATGTTTCCATGATATCTTTTGTCAGAATCTCTTTTAGCACAAGCCACTTGGGTAGTGGAGGTGGTGGTGAGGAAGAAGTACAACTGGATAGTATGTTGTTCAGGAATGAAGCCAAAATGAGGTTTATGAACTTCGGGTTTAGGTCTGTTCCTGTGAATGAGAGAGATTCAGCGTGTTACATTGTAGGAGTCACTGTAACCTTTCAAACAGCTAAAGAATTACGCAGCTAGTTAGTATGCTGTCAGGAGAGGGTAATTTGATTTCAGCGGAATTGGCTTGCTTAACTCCCTCTGCACAGTGTGTATTTGTGAACTTCAACTCTGTTGCTCATGTAGAGGTTGAGAAGTCTCTTGGCAACAAGCTTCCAGTTGTAGCTAACACTTGCCTTGGCTAATTGGTATGCCCAGTTCTGGTACTAGAACATCTGGGGAGTTTGTGTTTGAGTTCACCGTCATCAGGCTTAAACCGGAGCATAGTGAGAGAGTGGCATGGACATATATACACTACCAAACGTAAAATAGATAGCTAGTGGGAAGCAACCGCATAGCACAGGGAGATCAGCTCTGTGCTTTGTGACCACCTAGAGGGGTGGGATAGGGAGGGTGGGAGGGAGGGAGATGCAAGAGGGAAGAGATACGGGAACATATGTATATGTATAACTGATTTACTTTGTTATAAAAGCAGAAACTAACACACCATTGTAAAGCAATTATACTCCGATAAAGTTGTTAAAAAAAACAACAACAACAAAAAAACCCCGGAGCATACATGTAAAGGGGCTTTGGTGTCATCCTGTTGATTGAGAATGAAAAGGCAAGACATACAACAGGAGAAGAGAGAATGAAACCTTGTGGATGAAATAGCTGTTAATTCATGTTTGGATGCTTCTCAGCTCAACTTATGTATTAAAAATAAGATACTTTATTTTATTGCTCCCTGCTAGCCCTTTTCCAAATTTGCAGGCATTATTAACTAAAGATAGAGGAAAAGAATGACCGGGACCTGAGATTTACACTGTTTTCTGGCATATGTCTACACCAAGGTAGTTTATTGTAGATACTGTTTATATGCATTTTCTCTGTTTTTAAAAAAATGTACGCTGGTAGGTTTCCTATCAGCTGTGCCTTCATTTTAACACTTACCAAATAATGTTATAATTGTATGTTCCTCTCTTCTGCTTGCCTGAGAGTTCTAGCGATGTGTGGTGTCATTTCTCTCTCTTTCGTGGTCCTCAGATGGTCTGGGCATGCAAATGTTTGAACGGAAATGGAATTAAATTTAAAAGATGGATTGCATTAGGTGGTTCATACTTTATCCTACTAAACATGACAGGTTATCAACAACACAACAAAAGGATATTGCAAGTTAGCTTTTATTTGAAACTACCCACCCCTGCCTTGTCTCCTTTCAGTTCTTATCCTCTATACCAGGGTTGAATTAGAACATAAAGGTAGGAGATACTCACTGGAAGAGTCATCTGGTTGGTGAGGAAATGTCCATAGTGGCTCCGTGTTTATGGACTTTTCTCTTCCCCTGCCTCCCCTTGTCCCCTAAACACACACAGGTTCTATTCTGTTTCCTTTCTTTGCTCCATGGTGCTGGTTCTCTTGGAGCTGCACAGAAGATTGAAATAAACCGCTCATTTTATATTTTGGAAAATATAATCTTGTAGGATTAAACCTAACTGGTGATGACTATATACTAAAATTGTCTTTTGAGTAAGAGGATCAATTTGCAACTTGTATTTTGGGTAGTTCGTTTATGTACGGATGTTCTCATAAATCTTTCCCGAGGGTAATTTTTTTTCTAATTGGCTTGATCAGCCTCTGCTTTTACATAATGCTTCAAGCAGTTTTCGGTAAATCAGTTCAAATCCACAGTTGTATGAAAATTTCCTTAAGTTACTGGGATTCTCAGGAGACACCCAGAAATACTCCCTAATTGGCGTATTTAATCATACCTTGTATAAATCAGGCAAACAAGCCTGATGAATAAACTGAATTAGTGGGATATTCAAAAGTTCTTGGCTCCAGCATTTAATCTTAGAAAACCCAAGAATGAAAATATTTGACAGATTATTTTGGGTATAGTTCTTGCTTTTCTGATCTAAGTTTCCTTCTTGCCATGTGAATCACTGACTGTTGGTTTCAATTGGAAATAAAGGTCATGGTTAATAGTAGACCATCTCAGAGGGCCATTTATCTGGTGACCTGTAGAGTAATGGTTGGTTTTTAGGAGCTTGAGAGGAATAGCAGCATTAGTACCTGCTGAGCTGGAGCACCTCCTTGCCTCTGGCCGTAATACTACATGCCCCTAAACCCTGCATGTAACAACTTCTCAATGTTCTTACTGATGACCTGAGAGATTTTCTGGTTAATTGGTTGGAAATGGTGTGACTCAACAGTATAAGTGGTTTATGTTTTTTGGGGCGGAGGGGGTGGATAAAATGCCCAAGGAACATTTGGTACATATTTTGCTGATTATAAAGTCTGAAAATATTGTAATCCCAGCTCTGCCATCTAGTATCTGTGTGTGATCTAGATACTACTTTATCTGTAAAATGGGAGCAATACATACTTTGGAGAGTCGTGAGAAATTATACAGAATATGTGATATGCCCAGCACTGTACTACCACAAAAGTTATCTGTCCCCTTCCCTCTCCCTTATTAATTTAGGAAAATAAAATATTTTAGTTGGTCTTTAGGCCATTTGAGATTTACTGGGTAACTTATCTCCTCCCCATTTTGGCATGGCATGGCTTTTCTTACGGTTCCCCCCCCCCCCCCCCGCCCCCAATAACTTCTTGCTCACCTGATGGACACTAGCATTGTTTATTGATATCTCTTCCTTTTGGACAGGGAGTACTTCCTGTATCTTTGTCCATCTGGCTAGTTTGTTGTACATAATCAAGATTTCCCATCCTGTCTTAACTGAATAACCAAAGGGAAAGCTAGTTAATGCTGCTAAGTCACATATCATCATTTTCATGGCTTTTGAGCTGGTGGATATAATTCTTTGTTGCTTTTTTTTTTAAAAAAATATTTATTTATTTATTTATGGCTGTGTTGGGTCTTCATTTCTGTGCAAGGGCTTTCTCTAATTGTGGCAAGTGGGGACCACTCTTCATCGCAGTGCGCGGGCCTCTCACTTTTGCGGCCTCTCTTGTTGCGGAGCACAGGCTCCAGACGCGCAGGCTCCAGACGCGCAGGCTCAGTAATTGTGGCTCACGGGCCCAGCTGCTCCGCGGCATGTGGGATCTTCCCAGACCAGGGCTCGAACCCGTGTCCCCTGCATTGGCAGGCAGATTCTCAACCACTGCGCCACCAGGGAAGCCCTCTTTGTTGCTTTTAGAGTTAAAGAATGTTCATTTTCTAGCAGTTTATTGTATTCTGTGCACGTCTAAGCTTAAACCTGTACCACAGCATGATTGTTTTATGTAGAAAGCCCTATAGTATTTATAGAGAAATTTTATCCAATTGCTGTAAGATTCTTGCTCATTTTAAATCTGATTTATCATGAATCTGCTTACGACTTTTCCAAATAATATAGAAATAGGTAGCATTATATTTTGAGAGCATTGAATTTATTGTAAATTGCTATTATTCTGTATTAAAGTAGTTGTATAGAATATGTTGCTTAAATGTAATCTTAAAGTGTGCATTGTCATATTAATATATTTAAGTAGTATAGCACAGAACTTTTAAGTAGAAACTTTTTTTTTTTTTTTTTTATTTATGGCTGTGTTGGGTCCTCGTTTCTGTGCGAGGGCTTTCTCCAGTTGCGGCGAGCGGGGGCCACTCTTCATCGCGGTGCGCGGGCCTCTCACTATCGCGGCCTCTCTTGTTGTGGAGCACAGGCTCCAGATGCGCAGGCTCAGTAGTTGGGGCTCACGGGCCTAGTTGCTCCGCGGCATGTGGGATCCTCCCAGACCAGGGCTTGAACCCGTGTCCCCTGCATTGGCAGGCGGACTCTCAACCACTGCGCCACCAGGGAAGCCCCGAAACATTTTTTTTAAAATTAATTAATTAATTTATGGCTGTGTTGGGTCTTCGTTTCTGTGCGAGGGCTTTCTCTAGTTGTGGCAAGCGGGGGCCACTCTTCATCGCGGTGCGCGGGCCTCTCACCATCGCGGCCTCTCTTGTTGCGGAGCACAGGCTGCAGACACGCAGGCTCAGTAGCTGTGGCTCACGGGCCCAGCTGCTCCGCGGCACGTGGGATCTTCCCAGACCAGGGCTCGAACCCGTGTCCCCTGCATTGGCAGGCAGATTCTCAACCGCTGCGCCACCAGGGAAGCCCAAGTAAGAAACATTTTATACAAGGAAAATAATTGTAAAAATGGCTCAAGGATCTAGACAGTTGAGTTCACATTGAAGGATAGAATACATTTTGGGTCTTTGGATCCGATTCATCTGGAAGTGTGGTTGAGGTGTATCTCCAGTTTAACAATCAGTTGGGGGACATCTCTTCATTAGCAATGCAAATTAAAACTACAATGAGGTATCACTTCACACTGGTCAGAATGGCCATTATCAAAAAAGCTAGAAGCAATAAATGCTGGAAAGGGTGTGGTGAAAAGGGAACCCTCCTACACTGTTGGTGGGAATGTAAATTGATACAACCACCATGGAAAACAGTATGGAGGTTCCTTAAAAAACTAAAAATAGAACTACCATACGACCCAGCAATCCCACTACTGGGCATATACCCTGAGAAAACCATAATTCAAAAAGAGTCACGTACCACAATGTTCATTGCAGCTCTGTTTACAATAGCCAGGACATGGAACCAACCTAAATGCCCATCAACAGATGAGTGGATAAAGAAGATGTGGTACATATATACAATGGAATATTACTCAGCCATAAAAAGAAATGAAATTGAGTTATTTGTAGTGAGGTGGATGGACCTAGAGTCTGTCATACAGAGTGAAGTAAGTCAGAAAGTAAAACAAACACCGTATGCTAACGCATATATATGGAATCTTAAAAAAAAAATGGTACTGATGAACCTAGTTGCAGGGCAGGAATAAAGAGGTAGACATAGAGAATGGACTTGATGACATGGGGTGGGACGGCGAAGCTGGGGCAAAGTGAGAGTAGCATCGACGTATATACACTACGGAATGTAAAATAGTTGGCTGGTGAGAAGCAGCAGCATAGCACAGGGAGATCGGCTCGGTGCTTTGCGATGACCTAGAGGGGTGGGATAGGGAGGATGGGAGGGAGGCTCAAGAGGGAAGGGATATGGGGACATGTGTATGCATGTGGCTGATTTGCTTTGTTGTGCAACAGAAACTAACACGGTATTGTGAAGCAATTATACTCCAATAAAGATGTAGAAAAGAAAATGTGCACACACACACAAAAATACATGTATGCACCTTACTATTGGATAAGAGTACAGGTTGCCCAGGGGTAGGGCAGGTATATATTGTGGTCCTAATTTCTTTTCTACTCAACTGTGTAGATGATAATCTTTAATTGTAAGGAATCAGAATTTAGAAGGGGCTCAATATTAATAGACTGTTCTTATAGTCAGAGGTACTGGGAGACTCTTGTGCTATATTATTTCCCATTTGAATATGGATTTTACCAATTCCATATATTCTTCAAACTAGATGGGTTGTGATTTAAGATGTAAAAATGTAAGCTGTACAGTTACTGATCTGTGTTTCTTAACCTTTTGAACTTCTTTGCGGGGGAGAAATTGATCTACTCATGGGCCTGGTACATGTTCTGTCCCCCTCTCCCACCCTAATTCTTGACTAGTGACTGAAAATGGTCTAGATTTAGTGTGTATATGCTAAGCATTTTACCTATCATACCTGCAAAAGAATAATTTACCAAACTAGATAATATATCCCCCCAGATAAATATAGTTTGGGTCTGGCTCTGCCAGTGAGTAGACAACAGACTTGGCAAGTAAAACAAATGCTATTTATAATTTTTTATGTTCATAACTATAATATTAATGCCAAATAAATAGAAAACTGTACATAAAGAGTTTGTCATAGTCATCTGTGCTCAGGAATTATTATATTATTGTATATGCTGAAACTATTTTTTTGGGGGTGCGGGAAATGCTTCTGTTTATTATTTCTAATGTTGAACATTTTCTTCAGCCAAATGAAATTTAAGGGATATATTTATTGTACTTTGATTTTTTTGTTATACAGTATTTTTTCATTCAAACTTGGACATCATGTGGTTTTTAAGGCATGGTACAGTGATTGTAGTACCAAGGTTTTTCCCTGTCTAATAACTAGAAAAAGAAATTTGTCAAACCTGTTCCTAAAAAAATAGAATGTGAAAATTATTTTATATCTTAAATAGTTATATTGATATCTTCTTGTTTGAGTAAACACCACTACTGTGGTTTTATTTTTTATTTTTCTATTTTTAAAATATGTATGTATTTATTTATTTATTTTGGCTGTGCCAGGTCTTAGTTGTGGCACGCGGGATCTTTAGTTGCAGCATGCGAACTTGTAGTTGCAGCATGCGTGTGGGATCTAGTTCCCCGACCAGGGATCGAACCCAGGTCCCCTGCATTGGGAGCGTGGATTCTTACCCAGTGGACCTACCAGGGAATTCCCACTGCTGTGGTTTTAAATTAGGATCTTGCATTGGTATATTTCTGGATAATTACCTGTGTTACTAGAGATCATTGGACTCTGTGAAAGAGTAGACTTGGTAGCATGTAGACTGCACAGTCATGTGCATGTTATAGCTTGTTGTTCTGACACATCAAGAGAAGGAGCCACATGTGTATTTGGATATAGGTAGACATATTTAGGTTTCTCTTATATGCACATAAACATTGACTTAACATGAATGACATGTATGCATTTCTGATTTACATGATA
Organism: Balaenoptera acutorostrata; assembly: GCF_949987535.1. Classification (NCBI taxonomy): domain Eukaryota; kingdom Metazoa; phylum Chordata; class Mammalia; order Artiodactyla; family Balaenopteridae; genus Balaenoptera; species Balaenoptera acutorostrata. The sequence goes on from NC_080078.1 coordinate 76,563,607, forward strand.
ATTGTGATTATTTTTTTTTCGTACTAAGATTGTCATGGTTTTGATTCTCTATTGATGTAATTTATGTCTCTAAAATTCATTTCAGTGACATCCTATATCAACCATAGCAGTAAAAATTTTAAAAGTTTAAAGTAACCTTTGAACTTTTATAGAAATCAGAATGGAGGAAAATCTATTTTATAAAATATGACTTGATAAGTTGAATATTCCATTTACTCAGTACTTTTCAAGGCATACTTATTGATCACCTCTTATATGCTAGGCACCTTAAACTGTACTGGAGATTCAGCTTATGTGTAACAGCAAAGTAAGGGAATAATACTGAGAACATAGAATAAATTATGTCTTTCAAATGAAATGCTGTTATCCACTAAAGAGTTCATTACTCAGTTTTGAGGATTCAGCTTATGTTTAACGTCAAAGTAAGGAAATAATATCTGGAATGTGGAGTAAATTATATTTTTAAAATAAAATGCTATTATTCACTGGATGGTTGGCCACTCAATTTAAAAATAACCTTTGAATGAAACAAATATAAAACTAATTGTATTGAGACGTGGCTACTCTATTTCTGTTTTTTTAAAATTATTTATTTATTTATGTATTTATTTTTGGCTGTGTTGGGTCTTCGTTTCTGTGCGAGGGCTTTCTCTAGTTGTGGCAAGCGGGGGCCACTCTTCATCGCGGTGCGCGGACCTCTCACTATCACGGCCTCTCTTGTTGTGGAGCACAGGCTCCAGATGCGCAGGCTCAGTAGTTGTGGCTCACGGGCCTAGTTGCTCCGCGGCATGTGGGATCCTCCCAGACCAGGGCTCGAACCAGTGTTCCCTGCATTGGCAGGCAGATTCTCAACCACTGTGCCACCAGGGAAGCCCCTATTTCTGTTTTTTTAAAACTAATTTTTATTGGCGTATAGTTGCTTTACAATGTTCTATTTCTGTTCTTAAGGAATCACTTTTTCTTTTTAAATATGAAAATTGGAAATCAAAACTGAACATACTTTTTTTTTTAAAAATAGAACTTTATTGGAGTATAACTGCTTCACAATACTGTGTTAGTTTCTATTGTACAACAAAGTGAACCAGCCATATGCAGATGAATTTTTTAACTGGTAACTTGAGAGCTCTGCCACCTTTAAACTTCCTTTGTAGGAAACAAGTGTCAATACATTGTAGCTTCTTTTTAGGCAAGGTTATAATACCAATTCACACAAACCAATGTTTCTCAATCTGGGGGTGAGGGAGGTTCCTCCCCACCCCCAGGGGTCATTTGGAAATGTCTGGATACTTTTGGCTGTGGGGAGGGGTGGTGTGCTACTGGCAGCGAGTGGGTACAGACCACGGATGCTGTTCATCACCCTATGATACACAGGAAAGTCCCTACAACCAAGAATTATCAGTCAAAAGTGTCAGTACTGCTGAGGTACAAAGAAACTGGCCTGTATCTAGACAGCTGGTATCAAATACAACATAATTCTGCCAAGTACAGGTTACCTAAGAAAATAGTGTGATTAACTTGATGCTTAAAACCCACTTTTAAAATCACTGGAATAAAACTCAACGTTTAAATGTTAGTTCATTAGTTCATGTCTTTTATTAACCAATATACAATCACTTGTCTTCTGGTTTGTTGAAACAATAGGTCAGACAACATTTGCCACAATAATGTCTGTCAAAGTGGCTGGCCATAAAAACTCCAGCACCACATTAATCTGAAGGGCACTCCCGACGAAGGCGACTGATTTTGCCATTCTCATCCATCTTATAGTATTTCAGGACAGCCAGCTTAACCTGCTTTCTCTTATGCTTGTTCTTCCTGGGAGTGGTGTAAGACTTCTTCTTCCTTTTCTTAGCACCACCACGAAGTCTCAACACAAGATGAAGAGTGAACTCCTTTTGAATGTTGTAGTCAGACAAAGTACGTCCATCTTCCAGTTGCTTGCCAGCAAAGATCAGTCTTTGCTGGTCAGGAGGAATTCCTTCCTTGTCCTGGATCTTGGCCTTTACGTTTTCTATTGTATCCGAGGGTTCGACCTCGAGAGTGATGGTCTTCCCTGTCAGGGTCTTCACGAAAATCTGCATATTGGCAGTGGTGCCACCGCAGATGGCGGATCCAAAAAGCTGAACATACATTTAACTTTATTTGGAAATAATTTTAAAGTTAAACCAAAGTTGCAAGAGAAAGAATAGTACAAAGAATTTTAAAATTTCTGCCCAGCTGAGATTCAACCAGTGTCAACAATTTGCTGGCCTCCTTTCTTTTCTCTTCTTCCCTTCCCTTTCCCTCCTCTTCTCCTGTTAACTCACTCACTCACTTGTATGTAATCCACCCCCCCAAACATTGGAGGGTCCTTTGTGTACATAATGGCTTTTTTGTCCTAAATACTAAGAATAGGGATAGTCTCTTAAATAACCATAGTACAGAAATAAACTTCAGTAAATTTAACATTGGTAAAATACTTTTATCTATTGTCCATATTCTAAATTTTGTTAGTTGATCCAATAGTGTCGTTTATAGCATTTTCCCCCTCTAGTACAGGATCCAGTATAGGATCAAATATTGCATTTAATTGTCATTTCTCTTTAGCTTCCTTTAATCTGGAATACTTAAAGACTTTGTCTTTTATGACATTGCCTTTTTTTAACTTTGGGTTTATTTATTTATTTATTTTTATGGCTGTGTTGGGTCTTCGTTTCTGTGAGGGCTTTCTCCAGTTGCGGCAAGTGGGGGCCACTCTTCATCGCGGTGCGCGGGCCTCTCATTATCGTGGCCTCTCTTGTTGCGGAGCACAGGCTCCAGACGCGCAGGCTCAGTAATTGTGGCTCACGGGCCCAGTTGCTCCGCGGCATGTGGGATCCTCCCAGACCAGGACTCGAACCCGTATCCTCTGCATTGGCAGGCAGATTCCCAACCACTGCGCCACCAGGGAAGCCCTGCCATTTTTGAAGAATATAGTATTGTGGCATTGTGGGATCTGGTTACACTTTATTTTTAAATTTTATTTTATTTTTAAAAATTTATTTGGTTGCATCGGGTCTTAGTTGTGGCAAGCGGGCTCCTTAGAGTTGTGGCAGGGAGGCTCCTTAGTTGCAGCTCCAGGGCTCCTTGGTTGCAGCACATGGGCTCCTTAGTTGTGGCACGCTGGCTCCTTAGTTGTGGCATGCAAACTCTTAGTTGTAGCATGCATGTGGGATTTAGTTCCCTGACCAGGGACCGAACCTGGGCCCCCTGCATTGGGAGCGCAGAGTCTTATCCACTGTGCCACCAGGGAAGTCCCCGTGGTTACACTTTAAAATCATGACATTAAGCCACATTAGTGGGGGCTTCCTTGGTGGTGCAGTGGTTAAGAATCCGCCTGCCAATGCAGGGGACACGGGTTCCAGCCCTGGTCTGGGAAGATCCCACATGCTGCGGAGCAACTAAGCCCTTGCGCCACACCTACTGAGCCTGCACTCTAGAGACCGCGAGCCACAACTACCGAAGCCCACGCGCCTAGAGCCCGTGCTCCGCAACAAGAGAAGCCACTGCAGTGAGATGCTGGCGTACTGCAATGAAGAGTAGTCCTTGCTCGCCGCAACCAGAGAAAGCCCGCATGCAGCAACGAAGACCCAGCACAGCCAAAAATCAATCAATCAATCAATAAACAAGTAAATAAATAAGCCACATTAGTGAAAGTTATTTTAAGTTCTTTTCTCTTTTATTTTAACTTACGTTGTGAGAAGAAAACCACACCAAGTTCTTAAAACGTATTAGCTTTTCAGCCTTTACATTTTACTATCAAAATTATTCGTAGAATAAATTCCGTTGGTGTTTAATTCATACCTAGAACATCTGAAAGATGATAATGTAATATAAAACTTCTGATTTTGATTTTTTAAAGCTACATATTTTAAGTGTGATCAGGATCTTGTGTAAAATTTTGCATTTCTGTTAATTTGTCTCTCATTCTGGCAGTATTGTGCCACCTAGTGGAAATTTATGTCCTTCAATGTATGTCTCAGACTCTAGATGGAATGAAAGATGCATTTTAACAAATGAAGAAAAAGTAGTTTGGAGTGTTTGAACTTCTCCGTTGACTTGGAATTCTTTATAACAATGATTGTCTTCGTAAACAAGAGTTTAAGACAAATAAAATTCTTGTTAAGTGAAGGCTTAGTAGATGTCTTAAAATTATGAACCACTGAGTATTAAAATCTGCTCTTTCTTCAACAAGAAATAGCCTACATTTATTTTCTTTATCAATGCAACTTTAACTAAGGCATATTATATTTCCATCAGTTAGTATTAAAATAATTGTTGTTCTGTGGATCTTGTCAAAATCCTTCCACCTGGAGTTTTATTGTTGTACATCTAATTTGTAAGCAGAATGTATTGGAGTTTACATGTTATTTACACAATCTCAGTTTATTTTGAAGTAGCAGAAGAAAAACACATTGGATGATAAATACTAAAGAAACGGTCTAAGGAAAAAATGTGCTACCTTGAAAATAGCCTGAAAATAATTTAGATATTTATCATTTGAAGACTTCTTACCAACTGACAAGATAAGATGTTACTTGTGTATAAGTAGAATTTAGGATTTTATCAGTTGGAGAGTTGACAGTCTCTTTTTCTTATTAACTATGCAGAAGATGCCTTGTTCTTTGTGAGGTATTCAATATATGCATTTTTACTCAGTCTTGAGAAACATTTGTCCTGGGGTTGGATGGACATTCTGCATAATTAAACTGGAATAGGAACTCTTGAGGTCTTCAGAACAGTTGTGTACTATAAGGAATTTTGAGAATTATCTAACCATTTAGGGAAAGCAGTTCTGAATTACAAAATGCAGCCATTCAAGCATATGACACCTTTATGAGAGTCATGAATATTTTATAATGTTTGTATCTTATTATTCTTTCTTAGTTGCTGATGTATATTCACGATGAGCGGATTAGGAGAAAACTCCTTGGATCCACTGGCCCCTGATTCACGAAAACGCAAGTTGCCATGTGATACTCCAGGACAAGGGTAAGCAGTTTATTTCCTGATACTTCACCAAGGGTGCCTCCCACGCCTTTATTTGTTTTGAAGAAAACATTTCAGCTTTCTGTTATTTGCATTTTCTGGTTAGATTTTGTTTGTTTGTTTGTTTTTGTCTTTGTTTAAATAATATGATTTTGCTTTGTAGTAAGTACAGTGGTACAATGATGAGATGGGGACATTCTTATGTTATAATAGAGGCTTTATGGCTGATTCAGATAGAAATGAGAATATTATACTAAGTGTGTGATATTGTAAGAAGCATTTCTCAATGGAGGACGTAACAGGAATAGACAAGATTATTACAAGTGAGAATCTTTAGTATCCTTTAAAAACATGTTATAAGTTGATATTTTGGCATTTGTGAGGTTTCATCATTCTTTTCCTGAATGAAGTTAGAAGTTTAAAAAATAGAAATAAAATACTCTATTTTATGCAGTGATAGATACTTCCTAGCTTTTTTAGTATTTACCAAGGTCAATATCACTTGAATTTCACTGTGATGGTTGCAAATAAAAAACAACCTATAATTCATAAAACCTCATAATAAGTAGCTATTACTGTTTTTATTATTTGTTAATTTTATTGTCTCTTCGTGGTAAAGACTATTCATCCCCATTTTCCAGATGATGAAATGAGACTAATGCCTAAGGCCTAGGCTAACAACAGGTGGACTTGAATTTAGGTTTTTATGAATTTCAACTGTATTGTACTAGGTCTCCAAGACAATGTTTTGGTAGTCTTTATGGGCTGAATTTAATTTGTTTATATATGAGTGTAATGGTGTTGTGTAGGTACTGATTCTGCTCATAGCTCCTTTGTGATAGATATGTTTATGGCCTTTTTTCCCCCCCTCCCAGCCTTACCTGCAGTGGTGAAAAGTGGAGACGGGAGCAGGAGAGTAAATATATTGAAGAATTGGCTGAACTGATATCTGCTAATCTTAGTGATATTGACAATTTCAATGTCAAACCAGATAAATGTGCAATTTTAAAGGAAACAGTAAGACAGATACGTCAAATAAAAGAGCAAGGTAATACAAAGTAAGAAAACACTCAAGTCTTTTAGAAGGAACTTGTTAACTGTGTTCACATTTGCCTTTTGCTACCTGTTGCTTAGGTGGGAACTGCTGCTCCTTGAGGGCTAGCCTCTGTGGGGCTAGATGGACAGATGAGTTGACCAGCTTTGCTCTTTAGGAAACAGTCACCAGAATTGGAAGAAGGCCAGTGTTGCTCGCCCTGTCACTTGTTAGTTCCCTTTCAGGAAGCAATGGGATAGTACATTTAGTAGGGAAAGAAAATTTAGAGGATCTTCTGTCCTCCTGGGTAACTCGGAAGTTTAATTTTAACCTTTAAAAACTGTAGCATCATTTTCTTATCAGGAAATGTGTATGTGCTTATGCACATCTGTGTGCGTGTCTCTTTGTGTCTGTTTGGGGAACAATTTGAAGGTGGATTTAATCTATAACTGATATCTATGCTATTTGTAGTATTGCCTTATGTCTTTCCAGGAAAAGCTATTTCCAGTGATGATGATGTTCAGAAAGCTGATGTATCTTCCACAGGACAAGGAGTTATTGATAAAGACTCCTTAGGACCACTTTTACTTCAGGCAAGTATAAGGTTCTAGCTGTACGATAAGCTGTGTTGATTTAAAAAGAAAGAAAGAAAGAAAAAAAATTTTGGCTAGGATATGAGGGCAAAAAGAAAATGTTTCTTTTCATGAGATAGAACTCAGTATTCTGAATATGATGATAAAATGCTCTTATATTTAAAATATACATAAGTCTTGAGATCCTGTGGCGCCCTGCCCCCCCGCAATAAAAATGCATGTGGGCATATTTTAGCTCAGACTTTCTTGTGTATTTTTGCATAATTGATAGTATGGCACACTACAGTTTTATGTTTTGGAGGAAGTTTTAAGACTTAAAATATGTGTTTTTTGTAAGTAGTTGTCTTAAATAGATCGAGTGAAGCTTTAGCACTTACAGAATGTTTCTTTTTAAGTCATGACCTGAAGCCCTTTATTCAGGTTCACTTATCAACTGTTTTTGTTCCAATTAGTTTGTTCCAGCTCCTTTTTAGTTGATCAGTTCAGTTCCTCTTTGTAAATTCTCACTAAGGAGTGGGATAGTTCCTGTAGCTTGACTTGATAACAAATGGGAAAATGGGAAGCACTAAGGATGATTTTTCATATTTTTAAAAACTCCTTTGAAGAAGTAATTCTTCAAAAATTAGATTAGATGCTAATTCAGATTTTGTCTTTACTGTCATCTTTTCAAATTGTCTTTTTCATACAACCCTGTATTGATGGTGCTAATGTTAATAGAAATGATGGCTCATAGTTGTTAAATCAACAGTTTTTTTTTCAAATTCTAGTTAGTACTAAGGCTGGTGTCTTAGTCTGCTAAGGCTGCCATAACAAAATACCACAGACTGAGTGGCTTAAACAACAGAAATTTATTTCTTACCGTTCTGGAGGCTGGAAGTCCAAGATCAAGGTGTTGGCAGGCTTGGTTTCTCCTGAGACCTACCTCTCTCCTTGGCTTGTAGATGGCTGCCTTCTCCTTGTGTCTTCACGTGACCTTTTCTCTGTGTGTGTGCATTTCTGGTGTCTGTCTCTCCTCATAAGAACACCAGTCCTATTGGATTAGAGCTACCCTTATGACCTCATTTAACCTTAATTACCTCCTGAAAGGCCCTATCTCCAAATACAGTCACATTGAGGTTTAGGGCTTCAACATATGAATTTTGGTGGGGGAGGGGATACAGTTCAGTCCATAATAGCCAATATTGACATATCCTACTTCAGGCATTGGATGGCTTCCTGTTTGTGGTGAATCGTGAAGGAAACATTGTATTTGTGTCAGAAAATGTCACCCAGTACCTGCAATATAAGCAAGAGGACCTGGTTAACACAAGTGTCTACAATATCTTGCATGAAGAAGACAGAAAGGATTTTCTTAAAAACTTACCAAAATCTACAGGTAGGCTTTTAATGTGTATCTTCCTTTTTAAAAAAAATATTTATTTATTTATTTGGCTGTGCTGGATCTTAGTCGCGGCACGCGGAATCTTTGTTGCCGCATGCGGGATCTTCGTTGTGGCATGGGGGATCTTTAGTTGCGGCATGTGGGATCTAGTTCTCTGACCAGGGATCGAACCTGGGCCCCCTGCATTGGGAGCACGGAGTCTTAGCCCCGGACCACCAGGGAAGTCCCTGTATTTTCTAAGTAAGTTAAAAAAATTTCTTTTTCTTGATCATTTCTTAGAAAATTGAATATACCTTTTAGAAAGCCAAGTGATGATTTATGTAGAACAGGGCAAGTGGTAGATAGCAAAATTTTCAAATACGAATTTAGAGTTTGGTATACATTTCATGGGTCTAGGATATACAGTGAGTTACAAAATATAAGTGAGATACCTGTTGAATTTGAAATTGAAATTATTCCAGTGTTTTATATATTGCCACTTTGAAATGTTATTGTAGAAATTACTATGGAAGATGCATAATGAAAAAATACGTATAGCTTAAATTCTTCTTTTTTTTTTTTAATTGGAGTATAGTTGATTTATAGCTTAAATTCTTGATGATAGTCATGGACTGAATTGCCAGCTTTTAAAAAACTCCTTTCAATTTGTTTTCTAAAGTTAATGGAGTTACCTGGACTAATGAGACCCAGCGACAAAAAAGCCATACATTTAATTGCCGTATGTTGATGAAAATACCACATGACATTCTGGAAGACATAAACACTAATCCTGAAATGCGCCAGAAATATGAAACGATGCAGTGCTTTGCCCTGTCCCAGCCACGGGCTATGATGGAGGAAGGAGAAGGTGAGAGTCATCACATGCTTGTGGTGATTATCAAACAATAGCAGCCAAACTTGTAGTTTTGTAATTTCCATTGTTGTAATTCCTCCTACTGAATTCCATGTTCTTACTTGCCTATTGAATAGACACACCCAAAGGTTAAGTGTAATCCTTACCTGGTTAAGTTTTCTACTGTAGATTTGCAGTCCTGTATGATCTGTGTGGCACGTCGCATTACCACAGGAGAAAGAGCATTGCCATCACATCCTGAGAGCTTTATTACTAGACATGATCTTTCAGGTAAAAACTGTGCGTGTGTGTACGTTTTGTTCATTTTGAAAATTTTTATAAAAGTTAACTTTCTACAGCCTGCACTATCATTTAAGTGCCTACACTGTAACGAACACTTTGCATGGATTATTTCCTATGTTTCTTATAATATTATTATTATTTTTTAAAATTTAATTAAATTTTTTATTTTATTTATTTTTGGCTGCGTTGGGTCTTCATTGCTGTGCAGGGGCTTCCTCTAGTTGTGGCGAGCGGGGGCTACCCTTCCTTGTGGTGCGTGGCCTTCTCATGGCGGTGGTTTCTCTTTTTGTGGAGCACGGGCTCTAGGCACGTAGGCTTCAGTAGTTGTGACACGTGGGCTCACTAGTTGTGGCGCATGGGCTTAGTTGCTCTGCGGCATGTGGGATCTTCCTGGACCAGGACTCGAACCCGTGTCCCCTGCATTGGCAGGTGGATTCTTAACCACTGTGCCACCAGGGAAGTAAGTCCCTTATGTTTCTTACACGACCCTAGGAGAGATTCAGCAAAACCCTGGGCATTTAAGTTGGGTGTATTTGACACTTAAAATCCTTCAAATAAACACACAAAAAAATGTAGACGCACCTGGCTTTCTCTCCAAATAGCATTTCAAATCAGAAGCCAGTATTTCTTTTCTGTAACTTCAAATCCATTTTTCATAAAGAAGTGCATTTCAAAAATACGGGTAATTTAATGGGAATTACTGGGAGTAATTCTTGACATCAACATGAATTTCAGTTTTGGTCTGCCCTTTTTTGCCCATGAGAGTAAAGAATTAAAGTCAGTGCAGTTGATAATGCACAATGATGAAATTAAACACAGTGGCAATTTTCTGTTTAATAGGAAAAGTTGTCAACATAGATACAAATTCACTGAGATCTTCCATGAGGCCTGGTTTTGAAGATATAATCCGAAGGTGTATCCAGAGATTTTTTAGTCTTAATGATGGGCAGTCATGGTCCCAGAAACGTCACTATCAAGAAGGTAAAGAATTTGGAGGTTGATTCTGGATCTTGTTTGTCATTGTGTTTGATGTGCTATAGAGCAATAAGTATATACATGACCAATAGTTGTTGTTGTCTGTGTCAGGTAGGAAAATGATTCTTGAGCATTCTTATGTTAGCCTAATTTTGGTGGGGTCCAGTCTTTCACTGGATTTTGAAAATGTTGGACTTGTATATTTCCTTTCTGTTTTCTCCTGTATGCATTTGTTTTGCCAGTTGTAGTTACTAGTAATGGGATATTTTCTCCAAAAGCTTATATCCATGGCCATGCAGAAACCCCAGTGTATCGATTCTCTTTGGCTGATGGCACTATAGTGACTGCACAAACAAAAAGCAAACTCTTTCGAAATCCTGTAACAAATGATCGTCACGGCTTTGTCTCAACCCACTTTCTTCAGAGGTAATCATAGATTACTTTGTATTCTCATATTAAATGCAGCAGTGTTCTCGAGATGCTTTATTATTAGTGTAAAAAGGGAGAAAAATTAAGAAGAAAAGCAGGCAGTGCTTGGGTTTGCTGAAGTGCACTTAGATTCCTGAAGTATGTTTTCTTTAAGGTTATATTTTTATGTGTAAATGAGGATTTGTTCATTAAGTAATTAATTCCTGGGAAAGCTGGAGGATGGGAAGGCTAGTGGATAAAAGAATACATAAAATCTGACTACCTCTGTTACTTTTCATTTCTAATGATATATTACATTGCTTTTAGGAATTGAATTTAAAATTTGAAGGTAGACTTCAAGAAGAAATAGTTACTGTTGCTGTTGCTAATGGTAAATGAGCAACACACGAAGGAGCAGGATATTCACCCATTCATCATCTTGAGTAATTTGCAGGCGCCTCCAGGTTAACCCCTTGGTGTATGGGAACTCCTGTAAAGCCCCACTGAGATTCCAGCTAACATAGCTTTGGGCCCTTCGTGGTGCTCTGATGGTGTCACTCATTTAGATTCTGTAGCTTATTAAAAGTATGTTATTAGATTAATAACTGATCAGTGTCTAGATTATTATTGTCACTAGGCATTGGAATGGCACCTAAGAAGTTAAGTTTCTGGGCCACTTAATTCATCCTTAAAAAAAAAAATCTGATTCAGGCTTTTAACGCATGCCTGTAATTTTTTAGTAAAACATTGTTCTGTTTCTTTGCAGGGAACAGAATGGGTATAGACCAAACCCAAATCCTGTTGGACAAGGCATTAGACCTCCAGCGGCTGGATGCAACAGTTCGGTAGGCAGCGTGAACATGTCGCCAAACCCAGGCTTGCAGATGCTGAGCAGCAGGACCTACGGCTTGGCTGAGCCCGGCACCACGGGGCAGATGACTGGAGCCAGGTATGGGCCTTCCGGTAGCATAGCTTCAATGAACCCTGGGCCAGGCATGCAGTCACCATCTTCCTACCAGAACAGCAACTGTGGTCTCAACATGAGTAGCCCTCCACATGGGAGTCCTGGTCTTGGCTCCAGCCAGCAGAATATTATGATTTCTCCTCGTAATCGTGGGAGTCCAAAGATGGCCTCACATCAGTTTTCTCCTGTTGCAGGTATTTGTGTTACATTTCCTTTTCTTTATTTTTTTTTTTTCAGTAATTCTTTTCTTCCCATACCACTGTAATTCTTGTAAAGTTAATTCATTTTAAAACAGAAACTTTGAAGTGTTAAGTAGTGGTTTGTTATAGCGTCTGATAGTCTAATTCTTTTCCTGATTTTTCTCCAAATCCAGGTGTGCACTCTCCCATGGGATCTTCTGGCAATACTGGGAGTCACAGCTTTTCTAGCAGCTCTCTCAGTGCCCTTCAAGCTATCAGTGAGGGAGTAGGGACTTCTCTTTTATCTACTCTGTCTTCACCAGGTCCCAAATTGGATAACTCTCCCAATATGAATGTAAGTCAACCAAGTAAAGTGAACAGTCAAGATTCCAAGAGTCCCCTAGGCTTGTATTGCGACCAGAATCCAGTGGAGAGTTCAATGTGTCAGTCAAATAGCAGAGATCACCTCAATGACAAAGAAAGTAAGGAGAGCAGTGTGGAAGGGCCAGAGAATCAGCGGGGTCCTCTGGAAAGCAAAGGTCACAAAAAATTACTACAGTTACTTACCTGTTCTTCTGAGGACCGGGGTCATTCCTCCTTGACCAACTCGCCCCTGGATTCAAGTTGTAAAGACTCTTCCATTAGTGTCACCAGCCCCTCTGGGGTCTCCTCTTCGACGTCTGGAGGAGTGTCCTCCACATCCAATATGCACGGGTCACTGCTGCAAGAGAAGCACCGGATTTTGCACAAGTTGCTGCAGAATGGGAATTCACCGGCTGAGGTAGCCAAGATTACCGCCGAAGCCACTGGGAAAGACACTAGCAGTACAACGTCTTGTGTAGAAGGAAACGTCAAGCAGGAGCAACTAAGCCCTAAGAGAAAGGAAAATAATGCTCTGCTTAGGTATCTGCTGGACAGGGATGATCCTAGTGACACGCTCTCCAAAGAACTACAGCCCAAAGTGGAAGGTGGCGTAGACGGTAAAGTGAGCCAGTGCAGCAGCTCCACCATCCCGAGCTCAAGTCAAGGGAAGGACGCTAAAATTAAGACAGAAACAAATGAAGAGGTAACTTGTCTTCTGTATATTCCAGTTTAGGCATTGTATTTCAGCATTGCATTTCTGTGTTAGAAAGACAATGTGTTATACACAAATTCTTACCTTCTGTTTTAGGTTTATTTAATGGAAGTTAATCTGGAGCTGTCACTTTTTTGGTAGCTCTTCTGAGCATCAGTAAAGTGCATTATGATGCAGTGTAGAAATAATCAGATATGTATGCTTTCAAATGTGACTATACCTCATTAGTAGCCAATTTGAAATCTTTCATGGAAGTTTTTATTATTGGAATGAACACATTGGGTCATTAAGTGTATGGTAGAAATGGGAAAAACCTTTTGTATTAGGCAACAGAATTTTGATTTTTACCTAAGATCAAGTTTCATATACATGATCACATTCTATACAAGCATATCCCAGACTCCTCTTGAGGAACACTGTTCTGGAAGACGTTAATATGCACCTGAGAAAATTAAAGTCTTGGAGAAGTCCTATTGTTAGGATGTGTGTTTAACTTTGTTTAAACTTTGTTTAGTGTTTCCCAAATGTATTGACCAAAAGCCCTTTTTAAAGCATAGCTATGAATATCTTGTTGAACATCAGCTTATTTTTATTACTATTATTATTTAAAAAAATTTTAAAAAATTATTATTAATCATACATGTTTTCAGAAGTATGTGTAGAGGCAGACATCTCTGTCAGCTCATGATTCTGACTAATGTTTGCTGGAAAATATCCTGCAGTTTGAGAATTAAACATATAGGGTAAATTAAAAAAATGCCCCTTTGAAAGCACCTCCAAACCCATGGATTTATCTCAGTATTTTCAGCTGTTTTTACTTTCAAGGAAGTCGTGTAGGGATGGGGTCATGATCAGCTAGCTAGCCTCTAAGTTGGGCGTTACCATTTCAGGTAACTGTTGTGTTTTACTTGTTCCCATTTCAGCTCTTGTCCTCTGATGAGTGTGTTTTATACCTATGTATCTAGTAATGTTCACAGGTTAATTACAAAAAATTATTTTCAGGGATCTGGAGACTTGGATAATCTAGATGCTATTCTTGGTGATCTGACTAATTCTGACTTCTACAATAATTCCATATCCACAAATGGTAGTAATCTGGTAACGAAGCAACAAATGTTTCAAGGAACTAATTCTCTGGGTAAGAAAGAACTAGATTTTATTCTTGCTGCCTTTGAACTTTTCTGCACATCTGTATGTACTCTTTTTTTTTTTTTTTTTTTTTTTTTTTTTTTTTTTTATTTATTTATTTATTTTTTGGCTGTGTTGGGTCTTCGGTTCGTGCGAGGGCTTTCTCCAGTTGCGGCAAGCGGGGGCCACTCTTCATCGCGGTGCGGGGACCGCTCTTCATCGCGGTGCGCGGGCCTTTCTCTATCGCGGCCCCTCCCGTCGCGGGGCACAGGCTCCAGACGCGCAGGCTCAGCAATTGTGGCTCACGGGCCCAGCTGCTCCGTGGCATGTGGGATCTTCCCAGACCAGGGCTCGAACCCGTGTCCCCTGCATTAGCAGGCAGATTCTCAACCACTGCGCCACCAGGGAAGCCCTGTATGTACTCTTAATTAAAACTAGGATCCAACTTTAAAATGTGTACTCCACCTTAGTTTCTTTTACTAATTTATAATGTAGGTGATTTTAAAAGCTTTTTGGACAGTTTCTCATTTCTAACTAATATGATGCCAGTAATCACAGGGCTTATAGGAAAATGTTCTTCTGTGGTTGCTGCAGGTGAGTAGTAGGTACTCTGTACCTACTAGTACCTTTATTTGTCTTAGGCACAGAGAATTGGATTAAAAAGCAAATCAAAACCTGTCCTTTGACACTAACTTACTTTGGTGTTTGCTGGTTCTTATCCAACCTCTCTCCTATAGCTGAGTGTTTCTTGATTCATCAGTTTAACAAGGATATATTATATGTATCAATTGAAAAAGAATAATCCACAGTTATCTGGAAAGGTGATTATTCATTTTCAGTGGCACTATTTCCGAAACTGAAATGGAAAGTTAGATCAATCAAACAGGTTAGAAAAAACAAAAAGAAAAAGGTTAGGAGGAAATTTTGTTTTATTCCTTGCTTGATTAGAAGGCAACTTATCTGGTTACATTTAGTTGTAAAATTTTAAACTTTAAATATGCATGTTAAAGAACTTCCAGGAGTTTGAAACATTGGTAAAAATTTTTACTATTAAGCGAAGCAGAATATGAATGACCATATCAGGCTAGAGAACAGTGCCTAATACTTCAGCCAACACTGAGACTCTTGTTTTTTACTTTATTTGGAATACAAGGCTTTTTTTTTTCTTTTTTCTTTTTCTTTCTTTTTTTGGGGGGCTTAGTTATTTATTTTGTAAAGGAAGACAGTGTTTATTTTGGTAAGAAAGACATTCTTGGGTGGGTGGTATTTATGTCTTGTATTTGATTATTTATGTACTGAATCATCAGAGGATATTTATGTATTGTGCTTTTATGTTTTTTAACAGGTTTGAGGAGTCCACAGTCTGTGCAGTCTGTTCGTCCTCCATATAACCGAGCAGTGTCTCTAGACAGCCCTGTTTCCGTTGGCTCAAGCCCTCCAGTAAAGAATATTGGTGCTTTCCCCATGTTACCAAAGCAACCCATGTTGGGTGGCAACCCAAGAATGATGGATAGTCAGGAAAATTATGGCTCAAACATGGGTATGTTATTTCTTTTTTTTTTTTTAATTTTATTTTAAATTTTATTTATTTTTGGCTGCCTTGGGTCTTCATTGCTGTGCGTGGGCTTTCTCTAGTTGCAGCGAGCGGGGGCTACTCTTCTTTGCGGTGCGCGGGCTCCTTATTGCTGTGGCCTCCCTTGTTGTGGAGCACGGGCTCTAGGCGCGTTGGCTTCAGTAGTTGTGGCACGTGGACTCAGTAGTTGTGGCTCCCGGGCTCTAGAGGGCAGGCTCAGCAGTTGTGGCGCATGGGCTTAGTTGCTCCGTGGCATGTGGGATCTTCCCGGACCAGGGCTTGAACCCGTGTCCCCTGCATTGGCAGGCGGATTCCCAACCACTGTGCCACCAGGGAAGTCCCTTATATGTTATTTCTAATGAATATTAATGATTAAAAATTTCTTTTGGGAAAAGCAAATTTAAAATACTTAATTGGAATTAACAGGTTTTTGAATAACAGTAGCATGTTTCTTTCATGAGTATTCTTCATTTATTCTGTGTCTTGGTGATTTAAACTCTCAAGGAGACTTTCAGTCCAAGACGTTTTCTTCTTTTTTTCTTTGTTTGCTGCTCTGTGGGGCATGTGGGATCTTAGTTCTCCTACCAGGGATCGAACCTGTGCCCCAGGGAAGTCCCGCAAGACATTTTCTAACCTGTAATGAATACATAGCAATAGAGGCATACCTCAGCAGTATTGCAGGTTCTGTTTCAGCCCACCGCAATTAAGTAAATATCACAATAAAGCGAGTCACGTTAATTTTTTGGTTTCCCAGTGCATATAAAAGGTAGGTTTACCCTATACTGTATTAAGTGTGCAATAGCATTATGTCTAAAAACAAATGTACGTACCTTAATTTAAAAACACTTTATTGCTAAAATATGCTAACCATCATCCGACAACATAGGGTTGCCACAAACCTTCAATCTGTAAAAAACGCAGTGTCTCTGAAGCACAATACAGTGAAGGTATGCCTGTGGTGGCCTATCAGAAATGTCTTAATAGTTGGCCAGCCCTATTTTTAGAATGACAAAGCACTTTTTTGTCAAGGCTCATGTGTCTAATGACTGTACCTGTATGATATAAGAAGAATTTCATTCTAATATGGAAAATACCTAATTTCTGTTTTAGGTGGACCAAACAGAAATGTGACTGTGAATCAGACTCCTTCCTCGGGAGACTGGGGCTTACCAAACTCAAAGGCCAGCCGAATGGAACCTATGAATTCAAACTCCATGGGGAGACCAGGAACGGATTATAACGCTTCTTTACCCAGGCCTGCCGTGGGTGGCTCAGTGCCCGCCGTGCCTCTTCGGTCCGGTAGCATCCCAGGTGTGAGGCCAGTGTTGCAGCATCAGCAGCAGCAGCAGATGCTTCAGATGCGTAAGCGTTCCCTTCATAAGGAAATAAAATTAGATGTTTTAGGCTAACTTTTGCCTTTGGCTTATTTGAAAATTTATCCTTTCTTTTTGTTCCCCCAGGGCCCGTTGAGATTCCCATGGGGATGGGGGTCAGTCCTTACGGCCAAGCAGCACCATCGAACCAACCTGGTTCCTGGCCAGATGGCATGTTGTCCATGGAACAAGGCCCTCATGGGACTCAAAATAGGTGGGGCTTTATTAAGTGACCCTGTGGAAAATGTAAGCATTGGATTATCTAGAAGAGGGTGAGAGCACAGGAACAAACCTGAAAGAGAATGAGAAAAACTCTCTGTAATTGAGGTACTCATTGCCATCTGTGTGTAAAAGCGAGGCTGAGTCTGAGACAGCATGCGTTCGTGGGAGAGGGAGGAGACAGGACTGTATCTCTCAGCGAGTGGGACTGTTGAGTGGTCACACCTGGGAGCCTCCATGTGCCGTGATCGTCTCTCATAATGTAACAATCCTCCTCCATGAGGAGAGGGATAAATTAGCACTAGTTTGACAAGATAAATGGTGCGCAGAGGGTGAGCCTCAGTTTTCTGGAAAGTTCATTTTTTAGGATTGGATAATTCTTTTCTAAAATTATTTAAAACGTTTCAAGGATGAAGGTGAAAGTGAAATATAGCACGCTTTTATTTTTGTGAAGGAAAGATTGTGGATCATGTCTATTTCATTTTTTAAGTTTGGTCAGTAACTCATTGGCATGAAAGAGGCTACCTGTCACTGTCAGCTCTGACTTGAGTTCTACCATAAATTAAGCAAAGAAAAATGAATTGATCTGTTGAGTAGACAGAAGTGTAACTACATGAGCTTATTAACTTGAGTGCTTCTCTACCCAGTAGAGAACAAATAGTTTCATCACAGAATTTTTCTGAGACTGGATAAATGTCTAGCTCCATGCCCCTGTAATGTGTTGGAGAACTGTGGCATTGCTGTGGGGTTTGTATTATACTCGTATGGGGTTTGTATTATACTTGTCGATACATGAGCTCTGTGGGCCGTGTATGAAACAAAGTTATTTTGGTAGAACCCTGGGCTCAGTTCAGCATTTCTACCTTTTTTCCCATTCTTTTGTTGATTTCTCCAGCCTGCAAGTATCCTAACTACTACCACTTCTGTTCTTGTAGGGTCTTGAAAACACCACCCTCTTCATCTCTTCAATCTCCTTTCCCAAATCTCTGCTATCCTCTAAATGTCAAGGGATCTAGCAATTGCATTTTGGTGGTGGGATTGGGAGTTGTAATCTAGATATGGTGGTCGAAGATGACCTGGTGAGGTTTAAAATTGTGGGTCTTAAATTTAAATTGATGCCGTTTGTTCTTTTCTGCTACTCTGTTAGTTTATTATTTACACTTGTATTATTTGAGTTATTGCATATTAAAAATACTGTGCAGGGTTACTTTGATCTTTTTTTTTTTTTTAAGAGGAAAAGCACCATTGAAATTGAATCTAAGTCTCTTTTTAGGCCACTTCTTAGGAATTCCCTGGATGATCTCCTTGGGCCACCTTCTAACCTTGAAGGCCAGAGTGACGAAAGAGCATTGTTGGACCAGCTGCACACACTCTTGAGCAACACAGATGCCACAGGCCTGGAAGAAATTGACAGAGCTCTTGGCATTCCTGAACTTGTAAATCAAGTAGGTAGCAGTACTGTGGAAGTAGAAATGTGTGTGTGTGTGTCTGCACGCACGCGTGCTCGCATATATCCATGAAGCCATGTACAACAGTGCCTATATGTGTATCTTTTCTTTATGTACAACACTACATTCATGGATACCAGCATTAAATTTAGAAAATATACTTTATAATTGTGATAGAACTTCCAGCAACTTACTGTTTTATAAAGATGTCAAATTTTAGGCAACCATAGAAATGATCCAGTAAAACTACTATACAGTTTTTAAAATGCTGCTTTTTGCTTATGTTAGTTGAATCCTCATTTTTATAATTACCTCTTTCTACTCCCTGGACAACCAGTGTATACTCTGAGGAGGCAAGCTTTTTTTGTTTTAAACAAAACCTGTTTACACTGGTAAATCTGTGAATATCCCAACAACATCATCTCCTATTCCTAGTTACCTATTCAACCTTATGAAAATATGCCATTTACAAATCCGTATTTTTCGAAACATACATTTTGTAGTGGATCTTTTCATTATAGGATGTGTGTTTGGGGGCACTTGTGTAAGTCTGTGTGTTTAATGATAAGTGGGAAAGATCCTCAGGGTTCTCAGGCTTTGTTGGGGAGACAAATGTGTATAAAAAGAATTACACTTCAGTGTGGCAGACACTGCACAGAACTTTTTAAAGGGTGGTTGAGAAACACGGAGCAGTGATGATGTACACCTGGGGGTACCAGCCACCTGTGACCCTGACCGAGGAGCCGTGTCTGACCTGGCTGGGGGAGGAAGTGAGGGTTACATGAGGACCGAGAAGCTTTAACTGCCACTAGAATTTTTTTTTTTTCGGTCTGTGTTGGGTCTTAGTTGCGGCACTCGGGATCTTCGTTGAGACAGGCGGTGCAGACTCTTTGTTATGGCGCGTGGGCTTCTCTCTAGTTGTGGCGTGCGGATTTTCTCTCTCTAGTTGTGGCGCGCGGGCTCCAGGGTGCGTGGGATCTGTAGTTTGTGGCACACGGCTCTCTCATTGAGGTGCGTGAGCTCGGTAGTTGCAGTGCGTGGGCTTAGTTGCCCCGCGGCACGTGGGATCTTAGTTCACCGAACAGGGATCGAACCAGCATCCCCTACATTGGAAGGCGGATTCTTTACCGCTGGACCACCAGGAAAATCCCCTAGAATTTTATTTAAGGTGGAAATAGTTTTCTTTGTCTTCATGTAAAATAGTTAATGATCCTTATATAAAAATCTGACAAATCACAAAAGTACATATTTTTTTAAAAAGTTGAAAATCCTCCATAATCTTGGCACAAAGAATCATAAGTAACTTTTGTGTGTATATTAAAAAAAAAAAGCAGACGTTTAAAATTCTTTTGTGGCCTGTTTTACTTTATGAAAGTCATAGTCAATCATCTTTTTTGTTTAATGTATACATCTTTAATTTTAATGGCCAAATAGTATCCGTCTTATTGAACACTATTTAACCAGTTATCTACTGATGAAAATTTAATTGTTCCTAAATACTTTCTGTTATAATTGTATGAATTACTTACATCTTGTTCACTTTGTCTGTTGTCCTAGCTACAATCCAAGAGAAAGGATGATTGGGTTGGAGGGCTTATTTTAGAGGCTTACCTACATACTCTCAGGCAGTTTTCCTGGATGATCGTGTAGCTGCTTTTCCACAGCAGGGTGTGAGGACTCCAGTCCGTCACCCTCACCAGCACTGCTGCCGTGGCCCACGAAGACGAAAGAGCCCACAGTGTGGAAGAGCAAGTGACGGGACAAATACTGAGCATGATTATTCTTTCAGATCCTTGCCAGTCTGATGGGCAACAAAGATTCTTGTTTTAATTTGTATTTCTTTCATTAGCAAGATTGAACATATTTTATATTTTTTGGCCATTGAGATGTGTTTAATAGTTTAATAGTTCTGATGGGGTTTTTATTTTGTTGATCTGTAGCGATACTTTAGTTACTGATTGTTGATTCCTTCATTTAACAAATATTTGTCTTCTATATGCCAATCAGTCTTTCCTTAGAGACTGAGGAGCAATAGTGAACAACTTATTTCCTGCTCCCAGAACCCAGGCAAGGAACCACACAGATAGAAGTGGAACTGGTGAAGGAGAGGTTACGAGGAAAGGCATGTGATGCTGTGAGACCTTTAAATAAAGGGACCTTTTCTTAGGATAGGGCGGGATGTCAAAAATTTTCTCTAAAAAAGCATGTTTGCAGGATGACTGTTAACCTGTCTATATTGTATATTGTAAATAGTTTGCCCAGTTTCTTTTTTTTTTTTATAAATTTATTTTTGGCTGCGTTGGGTCCTCATTGCTGCACGCAGGCTTTCTCTAGTTGGCGGCGAGCGGGGGCTACTCTTCATTGCGGTGTGCGGGCTTCTCATTGCAGTGCTTGTCTTCTTGCGGAGCACAGGCTCTAGGCATGCGGGCTCTGTAGTTGTGGCTTGCGGGCTCTAGAGCGCAGGCTCAGTAGTTGTGGCGCACGGGCTTAGTTGCTCCGCGGCATGTGGGATCTTCCTGGACCAGGGCTCGAACCCATGTCCCCTGCGTTGGCAGGCGGATTCTTAACCACTGTGCCACCAGGGAAGTCCATCCAGTTTCCTTTTAGTGGGGGCTTGTTTATAGTTTTGTTCTTTAGTTTAAAAATGTTTGTGTTTTCAAAACCAGGGTGATGAGATAAAGAATAACTGGGGACTGACTTGAATAGTCACGAAAGGTTTTCCTGGAGAGATGACATGTAAGCTGACACCTGAAGGATGAGAAAGAGCTAGCTAGGCAAACAGCCTAGGGAAAGAACAATCCAGAAGAGGTACAGCTAACTCAGAGTTGCTGAGGCAGGAAAGAGCTTGCGGGTTCTGGGAAGTGGCTGAGGTTGGTGAGAACGGAGAGGGAGCGGTGTGAGATGACGTTGGGGAGGTACATGGAGGCTGCTAGGTTCTACAAAGCTGTCTTAAGAGATTGGACTTTTTCTGTGTATTGGGAAGCCATGGAAGGATTGTAAGCAGGGTAAGGATGAGACCAGTTTTCCTTTTTTGTTGTAATTAATTTTTATTTTTCAGCAAAGTAATCCATTTTTAATTTAAAAATAAAATGATAGGAAAATATGTTTACTGAAGAACCACAGTTCCTTTGCCCCACTGCGAGATGGTGAAACTCACCTCTTTATTTTGGTAATATTTCTAAGAAATATGATTATGCAGCTATTTCTTTATCAACTTCAGTCTATATCTGTTGATTTCCAGATATGATAGTTGACTACGCGTTTGTAGTCCCTTATCTTAGAATCTTGACATCAGATATGCTTTGGAATTCAGGAATTTTTGGATCTTAGAAGGGTAAAATTGTGCATGGGTACCATATATTACAAAATACTCTTGATAGAGTTTCGAGCAATACTGTAATTTTTGGGCAATAGCCTGTGATCAAACGTGCTAATACTTCTACAGCAAAATACATAATCACACTAAGTGGGATATTACAGAGATTATGTGTTGCTTCGTACAAGTTCAGGCCAGGTTTTGCTGTTAAATACATTTGGTGCTAATGAAAAATTGTTAGTCTTTTGTAAAGAATTAAAATTTTTTTGGAATTTTAGGTAAGAAATTGTGGATCTGTATTTATACCCCCTTCCTCTAGTACGTACCCTCACACCCATACCCTCTACATACGCGTGGGCACGTGCAGTCTCTCCCCTCAAGGTGACTAGGTCCCTTGTTTTTAAATAAATAGATACCCTATATTTACATCATTTTGGCTCATTGCTGAGCCAGGTGTAGTTGCATAGGATTTTGTTTTTGGTTTGTTTGTTTGAGTTAATTGCCTTGTCTTTTCATTTTGCTTTGTTTTCTACATACTTACTGCTAAAAGTTTCTCTTACTTTTTTCTTCTTCTTCACATGTTCAGACACATTAGATAATTCCTCAGTTCTTTCTCTCCCTGTTATAGTTCCATGTCCCTCTGTTTAACTCTGCCCTTTTGAGGCTGCTCTAGAAATTAATAATTGTCATTCTTCTCCTGTGTTGGATCCTCAGTTTCCTGAATCTCAAGTCATTTTCTTTCTTGATTTACTCCTTTGCTGAAACAAAATTTCTGTTAACTTCTCTGTCCCTGCAATTTTTGGGTCCTTCTGTGTTTGAAAATGTCTTTATTCCATCCACCCCACTGCACCTCTGGCTGCCGTGTATTAAATTCTAAGTTGAAAATAATTTCCTCTTAGAATTTTGAAAGAGTAGTTCCATAGTTTTCTGGCATCCAGTGTTGCCATTGAGTCGTATTGCAGTCTGATGGCTGAGGGCTCCCCTGGTCTGTACTCAGCCTCCTAACCAGCCCCCTGTCTGGGCGCCCTCCCTGACCTTCTGCTGTCCCCAGTGGAGTGCTGCCTTGTCTCCATGGGAGACGTTGACTCAGTCCTCAGGTGGGTTTTCTCTGCAGGCACACGGGTCTCAGTTTCTCTGCTGTGTTGAGTTGCTTACTTCTCCCTACACTTTCTGTCTTCCAGATGCCTGTTGAAATTTTTTATCTTGTTGCCTTCAATATTCTCTTTTTTTTTTGGATAAATACTACCTTTTAACTTGTTTGCTGTCATTTTAGCAGGGTTAGCAAGAGAAATATAGAGTATATTATGGTCTGATTTACTTTATAAACAGAAATCTCAGATGGCTGTCTGGAGGAGGGAATTGGTATTATGACACAGAGTAGACGCACAGATGGCAGGGAGATGTCTTGGGAAGGGTCATGGCAACGGAATGAAAAGAAGGGAAGGCTATGCGACGTGTCACGGAGGAAAAGCTGACAGGACTTGCGCCCTGTGTGCACACATACGCACTTGCACACTTGGGAAGGGAGACTGTGAGGAATCGGAGTTGCTGGCGTTTAGTTCTGGGTGAATGGTGTTGCCATCTATTGTGATGTAGGGAAGATTGGAGAAGAATCAGGGTTTTTTTTTGTTGGAGGGACTGT
Organism: Balaenoptera acutorostrata; assembly: GCF_949987535.1. Taxonomy (NCBI): domain Eukaryota; kingdom Metazoa; phylum Chordata; class Mammalia; order Artiodactyla; family Balaenopteridae; genus Balaenoptera; species Balaenoptera acutorostrata. The sequence continues at coordinate 76,587,056 of NC_080078.1, forward strand.
TGATAATCACGCCTTCTGTTCTCTACATGTTAAGTTTGAGATGCCCAAGACGTCCAGGTAAAGATGTTGAGTGTGCGCCTGTATGAGCACAGTTAAGAGTCCGAGGCATTGGAGCTGGAGAAAGAAACTTGGCAGTTGTCACCAGTGGATGAGGAGACCGAGTAGAAAAGGTAGCGAGAGGAAAGAAGAGGGCCTAGGGCGGATGAACTGTTTAACATTCCTCCAAGGAAAGGCCTGAGATGGGGGAGAAAATAGAGAATGGTGTCACTGTTGCCGCGGGGTGAGGTGTGCTTTAGGATGAGACTTGGTGAAGGTGTCAACTGCACACTTGGCATCCTGTGCCGAGGACGAGAAGATAAAGGTGGATGCAGCACCTGCCTGGCTCTTCTTGTCTTAACATGGCAGGCTCTCCCCTCCTTCAGAGTATTTATTTTTACTTCTTTTTCTGCTGGACGTTACTTTGTATGCATGGTTAGCATGTAGAGAAGTGATACCTGGCATATAACACACTTAATAAATACTTGTTGAATTAATAGGTTTCTTTCTCCTTCTTGCGTACAAATAGTGGATGACTGACCACCTTTAGGTTTTTTTTTTAAAAATAAATTTATTTATTTATTTATTTTTGGCTGCGTTGGGTCTTTGTTGCTGTGCACGGGCTTTCTTTAGTTGCAGTAAGCGGGGGCTACTCTTCATTGAGGTACGCGGGCTTCTCATTGCGGTGGCTTCTATCATTGTGGAGCATGGGCTCTAGAGCGTAGGCTCAGTAGTTGTGGCGCACGGGCTTAGTTGCTCCGTGGCATGTGGGATCTTCCCGGACCAGGGCTTGAACCCGTGTGCCCTGCATTGGCAGGCGGATTCTTAACCGCGCGCCACCAGGGAAGCCCCACCTTTAGGTTTTGTTCATGTGGTGAATACACCTCAGGGGACATGGGCTGTTGTTAATTTACCTGTCTCTACTATACTCGCCTCTTGCCACCTTCAAAAGCATTCTTGTGCAGATGACATGAGAATTCACTGACCACAGTGATTTTTTTTAAAATTATTATTTATTTATTTATTTATTTTTGGCTGTGTTGGGTCTTTGTTTCTGTGCGAGGGCTTTCTCTAGTTGTGGCAAGCGGGGGGCCGCTCTTCATCGTGGTGTGCGGGCCTCTCACTATCGCGGCCTCTCTTGTTGCGGAGCACAGGCTCCAGATGCGCAGGCTCAGTAGTTGTGGCTCACAGGCCTAGTTGCTCCGCGGCATGTGGGATCTTCCCAGACCAGGGCTCGAACCCGTGTCCCCTGCATTAGCAGGCAGATTCTCAACCACTGTGCCACCAGGGAAGCCCAATCACAGTGATTTTAATTGATTTATTTTACACTTGGCATGGGAGGTCAGTGTTGGTACAGAAATCTTGTCTGGAACAAATATTATTTCTCCAGGTACTCAATACATTGTAGATATTTGGCTCAGAAAATATTTGAGTGTCTCCCTGTGTGAGACCCTGTGCTCTGTAAGCACTAGTACACAGCTATTAAAAGATGGTTTGGTCTCTGGTCTCATGGAATTTAAGACAATAAATTTGATTTCGCTTTTGGAATTCTGCAACATCATTGTTCACATATATTGACTTATATTTTTCACCTTCTTTAAAGCATTGTATTTCTGTTGCTTTCCCACATGTACTTTACTGTTCATTTATGTGTTTGATGTTTAGGGACAAGCTTTGGAGTCCAAACAGGATGCTTTCCAAGCCCAAGAAGCGGCAGTAATGATGGAGCAGAAGGCGGCATTATATGGGCAGACGTACCCGACACAGGGGCCTCCAGTGCAAGGAGGCTTTCATCTTCCGGGACAATCTCCACCTTTTAACTCGATGATGAATCAGATGAACCAGCAAGGCGGTTTTCCTCTCCAAGGAATGCACCCCCGGGCCAACATCATGAGACCCCGGACAAACACTCCCAAGCAACTTAGAATGCAGCTTCAGCAGAGGCTGCAGGGCCAGCAGGTAACCAGTCACACGTCCGAAGCAACTTTCCCTTCGGCCTCCTCCTCTTTCATTTGTTTTTGGACTGTGTTCTTTCAGGGCTCTTGCCACTGGCTCTCTATCCCTCGTCAACTAAAGAAATTCCTTTCGTTTTCACTTCTGTGTAACATTTTATTTGTATGGATGGTTCCTTGTTAGGGAGTGGTTGTACTAGAATTGGATACCTTTCTATAAGAATATTCTATTGTACAGGTTGAAAAATAAAAAATGTCAGAGAGGATTGCTCTTGGGGGAGAATAGTGCTTCTTGATGGCTTCGTAGTCTTAGAGGTAGATAATTTCTATTATTAAAAAAAGTCCTTAATGTTAATAGCCAGATGTTGAAACCTTATTGATTTGAGCAGTTTCTTTAAGGAACCTCTGCTTTCTAGATGTGTTATACAACTTGAGCTCTTTCAGTATTTTTTTTTCCGTTGTTTCCTTCGTAACACATTTTTAAAAGTTTATTTTTGTTTTGTATCTTGAGTGCACTGAGTTCTTAAATGTGGGGGAATCGAACCACATAAGCAGATGAGTGAATTGAGAATCCAGTGAGCCAGAGACTCTTCCAGTGTATTAATGTTTCTAAAAGTCAGCGTAGGTACTCAGGAAAGCTGTGTTAATGCGTTCATGGTATCATTTTTTTACCATTTCTTTCCACTAAAAATTACCCAGGAAAAGGTAGCAGAAGTAGTTTTTTCCAGTGTTACTTTGATCAAATTAAAGCTATTTCCCTATAGCCTAAGTAATCCCAGAGAAAATCTGACTTTATAAATCCTTCGAGTTCCTGTGGAAGACATTCTTTAAGCTGCAGAATTGCACTTTCACTTTTCCACCTGTTGCTGAACATGAAGACCTCACATGGCAGCCAAGGGCTTTCCAGCACCAACCTTTTTGAAATGTGAAAGTGTGCTGGTTCAGCTTAGCCATGACTTAGCCCGGTTAATGGGTTTAGAGGTGTCATCATGACCTCGCTGGGTGGTGCCAAGGGTGTGGACAGCTGTTTGGGCTCATTAACGTGCTCCACTTGCATTCTCACCACCCTGTGTCTCCCCAGTTTTTGAATCAGAGCCGTCAGGCACTTGAAATGAAAATGGAAAACCCCACTGCTGGTGGGGCTGCGGTGATGAGGCCCATGATGCAGCCCCAGGTCAACTCCCAGGTGAGAATCAGTCCCTCCGTGTTCAGGGCTGAATGCCCCGCACAGGGCTTGGCCCATGCTCGGCTCTCAGTAAATGTTTATTAAACAAAGACAGTACACAATCCCAAATTTCTTGTGTAAGAACCATCCCATGGTCCCATCACACTTTTCTTCTTCCCTTTGTCTCTCCTACTGGTAACTAGGAAGAATCAGAGGAAGAGAGGTTCTTTTATTAAAAACCACTGATTCATGTTTTTAAAGTTAATTCCCTGGGGGTGGGGTGGGATGAATTGGGAGACTGGGATTGACATATATACACTATTGATACTGTGTATAAAAAGGATAACTAATGAGAACCTGCTGTATAGCTCAGGGAGCTTTGCTCAGTGCTCTGTGGTGACCTAAATGGGAAGGAAATCCAGAAAAGAGGGGATATATGTATACATATAGCTGATTCACTTTGCTGTACAGTAGAAACTAACAGAACATTGTAAAGCAACTGTACTCCAATAAAAATTAATAAAAAAAATAATTCCCTTTGTGATCAGTTGCTGTGTTGTGAAAACAGCTACCATTTACTTTTCAGGAATTGCAGATAACAAATCTGTAAACTTTTTTCTGTTCCTGGATTGTGAAACCACATGCTCACTGGGTAGGATTTGAAATTATAAGAAGTATAAAGAAGAAAATAAATAATTTATAATCCCACCCTCAGTGACAGCCTCTGAGATGACCTGATTTCCCATAGTGGGAGGAATGCCGTTAAAGTTCTGTCTGCCTCCAGCGCATGGTGGACACTATATTAAGGCATTTCCTTAGTGTGCACAAGGCAGATGACTACACGAAAATCCCTACTGTGGTTTGAAATATTGTTAAACAACAATTCTGAAATGACTAGTTTTCGCTGTTACACCTACTCCGAAGTACCGATACCTATATATTTTCTTGATAGTCAGACCTCCTGTATAAGCTGAGCTAGAATGCTTTCCAAAAAAAGGATGTAAGTGTTTGCTTTTTGGTGATGATCCTGCCCAGCTGGCAAATCAACAGGTCAGCTTCCTTGTTTAGTGCTTTGATCACGTCACCTCCTTACCCTTCACTTCTTCTGTCAGAAGGTTTAGAGAGACTACAAGAGCTTCTGGGGTGGATTTCCTGCTTCTCTGAGTATAACCCCATCCCTTTGCTTTGTTTTTGGCTGCCCTTTTTGTTTCTCCCCCAAACATAGTCTCATGCCTGCCCCTTTTCTTCTTGCTGTTTTATTTCATAGTTTTTGAAGTTTGTCCTCAAATTCTACTCCTAAATGTTCTCTCACTTTGAGGAATGTTTTCTAACTATGGCAAAGCCCGATGACGTGTCTGCTTTCGTCCTCCAGCCCCCAGTAATTTCCACGTCCCTGTTCTGCTCCCCCAACGCCCATACCCACACCGAGCCAGAAAGCCTTTACCATAATGAGAACTGTGCGTTTCCTTTTTTGTAATTATATAGAAAGGCATTGGGTGTTTTTTCTTTCTGATACCTCATGTGTCATGGGGGCACTGTATGTATGAAATTGGCTAGCTCTTGCCACATGTGTGTAATTGCGTTCTTTCTCGGGTATTAGCAGGGTTTCCTTAACGCCCAGATGGTCGCCCAGCGCAGCAGAGAGCTGCTGAGTCATCACTTCCGACAGCAGAGGGTGGCGATGATGATGCAGCAGCAGCAACAGCAGCAGCAAACCCAGGCCTTCAGTCCACCCCCTAACGTGACTGCGTCCCCCACCATGGACGGAGTCCTGGCAGGGCCTGCCATGCCACAGGCTCCACCCCAGCAGTTTCCATATCCACCAAATTATGGTAAATTTGTCAGGGATAATAATGTCTTCCCCAAAGTAACATTCCTATGGCTGTAAGAGTCACTAGGTCTGTTGTATATTAAAAACAAATGCTATTCACTCTTGTTATTTCACAAGAGAAACAAAATTAATTAAAAAATAACAGAACAAAAATGTCTACTGCAGTGCACAGGTGATTGTCATTGAGGTAGATGATCTATCATAGTTCAGGTTTTTTCTCCCCGGGTCTTGTTTGTACAGTTCCCCACATCTTAATTTGGAAGAAAGACTTACCAGGTCCCCTCCAGTATGTCCCAGCATAGTAGAACTCTGCCATCTCCGAACAGTGAGAGCAATGCACTGTGTGGGCTTTTTGAGTTCCTTTTCTTGGTGGCTTGGGCATATTAATTACAGCCATGCCTTTGTGAGGTTCCAGGAACGTGGTGGGAGTGGGGCTAGAGGTATCTATTGCAGAGATGACATTTGAGGATGCGTCCCTGTCAGCTGGGGACACAGCTCTTTGCCCTCTAAAGGGGGATGGAGTGAGGAGCAGCGTGGTATGGTGTCCTTTTTATACAGAAAGCTCACGGAAGTAACTGCCCTTCGGGGGATCCACCCAGTGTGCATCTCTGGAGTAAGCCTGTTGCTCTAGTTGTCACCTTGGTGAGAAGCAAGAATTACTGGCAGGCAGCATCTTTATACCTTGTACTTAACACATTCCCCCACCTTTACAAAAGAACCTCAAGTTACTATAGAAAGCTGATATTCTAAGGAGGTAGCATTTGAGCATTGTAATTTCTTTTTCTTCTTCTTTCTTTTTAAAGGGATGGGACAACAGCCAGATCCAGCCTTTGGCCGAGTGCCTAGTCCTCCCAATGCGATGATATCATCAAGAATGGGTCCCTCCCAGAATCCCATGATGCAGCACCCTCAGACCGCACCCATGTATCAGTCCTCGGAAATGAAGGGCTGGCCGTCAGGAACCCTGACCAGGAACAGGTGAAGAACAGGGAATTTTTTTTTTTTTTTTGGCTGGGCCGCTTGGCTTGCGGGATCTCAGTTCCCTGATCAGGGATTGAACCCAAGCCCTCGGCAGTGAAATTGCAGAGTCTTAACTACTGGACTGCTGGGGAATTCCCAGAATAGGGACTTCGTAAAAGTCGGCCACATTCTAGTGCCAGAAATTCAGGGAATTAGTCTCTGTTTTTCAGCCAAGCCTGTTTGGATGGGGAGATTGAAGGTCCTAGGCTTACATTAGAGAGTGTGTGATTTGGCTCCTCTGTTTTGAGAAGCCTTCCTACTGTGCGCATCTCCACGAGGGTAGTGAGTACAGACAGCTGTGAAAGATAGAAGGCAGGCTGTCAGAGTTTTCTTGCTCATGTTGTTCTCTGCTTGAGTACAGCGACATTGACAAAATTGCGGTAGTCTCTGTGTGCATGTCCTGTGTTATGAAAATGACCCAGGAGGTAATTTCCTACTTTCTTTACAGCTCTTTTTCCCAGCAGCAGTTTGCCCACCAGGGGAATCCTGCAGCATATAGTATGGTGCACATGAATGGCAGCAGTGGTCCCATGGGACAGATGAACATGAACTCCATGCCCATGACTGGCATGCCGATGGGTCCTGATCAGGTACGGGGTGGGGGGATCTATCTGTTCCTTACCTTTCTCAAAAAATTTTTCCTGTTCTCTGGAGAGAACCAGAGCCTCAACTGTAATGTTAAAGGTCCTAGGTAGATTTTAAACTTGGATGTATAACTTAAAAATATATGCAATCATTGAAAAAACTTTTGGTTTGAAGGCATTGGGCCAGTTGATAGTTTCAGAAATCTGGGATCTAAGAACTGAATCAGTCAGCCAGAGCCATGTTGCAAGCCATCAGTGTAGACATAACGGATTCTTTTCTGTTGGGCAAAGTGTGTGTTTTACTCATGTTACTTCTGGTTGCCAACAGAAATATTGCTGACATCTCTACCCCAGGACCTCCAAGGAAATCACTGTACAAATGACACTGCACTAGGATTATTGGGAGTAAAGAATCATTGTCTAGGCACCCAGCTTTGAAGAAAGGACCAGCTTTGATCTCCATCAAGGGTATTTCAAGTGATGTCATTTGAGCAGGCAGGACTGGATTTTAAGCTGAAGCGTGATATCTGTTAATTTTTCCCTCCTCCTATGTATCATGGTGTTTAAAACAGAAATATTTTTGGCGTTCTGCCTTTTCAGGATGTGATTGTGGAGGCACGGAGTGTTACTGATCACAGAACTGTCCGGTGTCACTTTTTTCTGCTTGGCTATCCAAAGTCTTTGGAAAAAATGTAGGTGGGCCAGAGAACATTGGAGAAATCAAGAGATTAGAACATCCGGTTTCTTGATAGTTGCGGTATTGGGTGAAGAGCATGGTCCCAACCTCGAGTGTTTTTGTCACTATCAGGTTCTGTCCCGGGAGTGGGCATTTCAAAGTTCTCCCTTAAGGATGGTGTTGAGTTGCTCTGACCCTACTCTTGGTTGTCCTAGGCTTTTTCCTAAATAGCATTTTTATCTGCCCCTACTGTCCTGTAATACTTCACCTCCAGGAATTGTCCTTGGTGTCAGATGGCTTCGCAGAAGGGAAAATAGATGACAGTATTTAATTGCAGCAGTCAGTGGCAGTCTTTCATATGCTAACGTGCAGCGGAGTGCACTTTATTTAAAAAGTAATGGATAAATGCAATATTCTCGAGGTCTTGAGGAATGGTGAACCACATACCTAGTTTTTGTCTAAACTAATCTGTTGGACAAGAACTGTGATTTTTGTTGTTGTTGTTGAAAGTACTGGTTTCACCCTTTGCCTATATGGTAGAGCAATAACGCTTTTTGAAAATAAACTGCAGAAAACCCAAGGCCAGGTACTGCATTCTGAATCAGAATTTCGCAGTGTTTCTGTGAATAGAATTTCTTTTGTAAATATGACCTTTAAGATATTGTATTATGTAAAATATGTATATACCTTTTTTGTAGGTCACAACAACTCATTTTTACAGAGTTTGTGAAACTAAATATTTAACATTGTTGATTTCAGTAAGTTCAACATGGTGAGGTTACCAACAGAAGTCATCCCCTGAATTTTGTGGCCTGGGGGATGGGGCAGTGGCCAACAGCTTTTCCTTGCCCCCAGCCTTAGATGCCTCGCTTGTTTTCAGTCTCTTAATCTAAATGCTTTTTAAAGAGATCATTTAGATGTAGACATTTAAATTTTTTAAAAAAATTTCTCTACCAGAACTAAGCACTTTGTTAATTTTGGGGGAGAGAATAGATACGGGGAAATAAACTTAAAAAAAAACCCCAGATATCAAGGATTTTAAAAGATCAAGCAATTTGATTTCAAAGAAGAATCTTGGATTTTAAGCAGTCCATAAATTAAATGGCAATTCATGGTATTTTTTTAAAAAAGTGAATACGTTGTCTTCTCATCCATTTTAGGAGTGCTCTAAGGTTTTGGTTGCTAGGACCTGAGTCCCACATTGACATCTCAGGCGTAGACTCCTCAGTGTGTGGTTCCTGGTGTCTGCTCAGCTTGTCTTGTCCTTCCACTACTGTGATGTTTTCCCCCGAGAATTGGAGGAGTAGCATCATGGTTATTTCCTAAGGAGTTCAGTCTCCATAGCAGCCAGTTTCCTGAGATTCAGAGCCGAGGTCTGATTGGGCGCCTTTGCATTCCCTCCCTGCTGTGCCCCCGCCCCTTTCTGCTGCTGCCACTTGTCAGTTGGGAATAGGGAAGAAAGTCAAGTTTAATTCCCTTTACCTGGTTTACTTTATCAGGTTCAAACAGTTGAATGAAATTGGGTTTTTGGACTATCTATGAATTTCAAATGTCTGTTAGCCTTGGTGTCATTTCCTAGCAATAACTGAGAGCCAGTTAAAAATTTTTCACGTTTAGCGAATATTTCTAGGTGTCTCTGAAAGTGAGATCATTTAATTTCTTTGACTTATGGGTAAGTGAAACCTGTTTCCAGAACCACCACTAGAGTGGATTTGAGTTTCACACTCCCCCCACCTGGTTAAAAACAAATCTAAGATTATAAATCCATCAGCTTCCAAACGAGTGGCCTGTACTTTTTAGATAACACATCCTCTGGTCTGGAGACAGAGGCAGAGCTGAATAAGAGTCTCTGTCTTTTTAGACACAGTTGTATCAGATGTATCTGAACCTTTCTCGTTGAAGTCACACGTGTGTGGGAGAAATAGAATGGTGCTCTTACCCTTTCTTGACTTTTAATTAAAAACAAAAAGTTTTGTGATTCTTTTCCTCAGTCAGTCCTGACTCCAGGCTAAGTGGAAGGCAGCACCCCCTTTTTATATGGAAGAAAAATGAAGTTTATTATAAGTTTTTATATTTTCTACTTGTTCATTTTATTGGTGCAAATTTGAGATTTTGTTTCCTTTTAATAGATGCAGTCTTTGAGATAATTTGTTGTTTTTACCTTTATTCCTGTTTTATCTTTTTCGGATAATTCTCTTTGTACTCCTCTGCCTACCTCTCCTCACCCCTTCCCTCACCCCCACCACTTTTTTAAACCTTAGTATCTGTTGGGTGAACAATGCAAGTAATGTTTTCATCTGCTTTTAGAATGTGAGATATTTCCAGTACCTACTTTTTTGCTGAATCCAAAGATATATAAATATAAATATATATATATTTTATAAAGATCAAAATGATATAAAGGAGATACGTTTCTTCCTTTAAAAAAACAAAGAGAAATCCATTGTTAACGTTCATATTATGATGCCACTTTTCTAAACTGTGCATCTTGATGGAAAGGTGTAAATATCAATCAATAGGACTGCTTAGTTAATCAGTATTTAATATCTAAGGTGAGTCGGGGGTGTATAGGGGCGGGGTACTACAGAACATAGCTGGCTTGCTGTCCTATAAGTTCCTTGATCCATAGACAGATGCAGCTGGAAAGTAAACAGAATGGATTGCCAGCTACCCATATGCCTGTCCAGTTCCCTTTTTATTTGCAGAATCCATGCATTTGTTCGCAAGTGGGAAATTCATAGGAGTAAAACCTCTTGGGTAGATGAACTTTCCCCTGCTGCAGAGGAGCAGGAGCTGTTACGTGGCTCCAAGGCAGACTGTTTAATCATGAGCAGGGTGTTCTCTTTTTCTTTCCTTCTCTTTCTCTCTCTCTTTCCAATATATGGAATTTTGAAGAAGATGGACATGTCATTCTGAGAGCAATATTTAAATTCTCAGGAATTGACTTACAGTATTGAGAATGAATTCACTTTCAATCAAGTTTACATTAAATGTTGTTTTTAAAAAATATAAATCACACTGCAAAGAATCCAAACCACATGGGATAACTTATGAGATGGTTGAGTGGTAAGCTGTGACTCCTTTGTTGATCATTTTGGACGTCATTGTAAATAAAGGTTTCTATTTAAAATTGAAGGCTGAGAGTGTGCCACTTTTTTTTTTTTTTTAAATCCCGATTGGATAAAGGGTAAGAGATAAGGCTAAGGAATCCTATTTCAGATAATAGTAGCAGTTTCTGTGAGGTTAAAAGACATCTTGAAAGCATGGTCCTGTTCTTACACGAGGTAAGTGCTTAGGGGTCGATGTAAGTGCTTAGGGGTCGTGTGTCAGGGAGAAACGTGCTGGGCCAGGTGATGGCTGAAGTTCCTCCTCCTCCCAGTCTAGTGTTCCGACAGCTACCTTTACCCGTGGGACTACCTGGTACACGACGAAGGGCTGGATAAGGTGAGTTGCTTTGCAGTTGGTTAATACTTTTAAAAAGTGAGGTCCTAAAGCTGTTGTGATATGAGACTTACCTTTGAGGTCCCTGAAGTATGGTAAATTCTAGTCAATTTATAACCATGTATTCCCTTTTAAAAAACCATCTAAACCCATGGTGTCTCCTTCCAAAAAGGTGTTGACTGGTGGTATCTTGAATGCTTTTTAACAAAAAAAAAAAAACCAAACACACCAAAAAGACTCCTAAGAATGGCCTTTTAGAAAATGTCAAAGGTTCTCTCATACCAACTGCTGGTCACTGGCTGGGGTTTTCAACATTGTTTGACAATACTTAGACTACAAAATTTCTTTACAAATACAATTTTATTAAAACTTGGGACATACATCAACTTCATGTCTTTGCAGGACTTTAAAAAACATCAGTTCTGGGACAGATAACAAAGGAATCCTGGGAGAAATGGCATCTGGTCAGGAAGAGGAAAGTCTACAACTGCACGGGGTTTTCTTTTACATGGGCCACAGCGTTTATTGACACCACCACTCTTGAAAAATTGGGTTTTCTTATTAGTCAAATTCCCCTAAAAGTTCCCGAGCTGGTTACATGTAAATAGTCACATATATACAGTGAAGTCAGTTTCTTCAGAGGCAACCAGGGTTATCGTGTGAAGTATAAATTTATGACTTTTGTGCTGTTGACTCATTGTGAAACTCGGTCAGCATTTCCTGCCTCTGTCCTGCTTCCTAGTTCCTTCTTTGTGAAGGACCAAAAGAATAAGAGGATTTAAAACAGGGTGGTTCTTCCCAAAACAGGGTGGTTCTTACCCTGTGATTTAAAAAAATTCCAGTGACTTTCACCCTTGGGGAAAATTTCCAAGAAAATCTCTCTGCTGTTCTTCCCTTGTGAGCCTCTCAGAGAGGGTTAGTGGTGACTTTTTGATATGAAAATGCATTTTGTGCAGCTGGTGAGGTATAATCCAAAGCAAAAGCAGGGCAAAAATGGACTTCCAGAAGTCTCACTACTCCTGATGGTTCTCTTCCAGAATCTGCCACGTTGACTGAAAGCGAGTTCTGTGTGTCTCAGGCTTCTTGGCTAACATCATAGGTCTGCTGGAAATCAGTTTTTCATTGTGCAGGTGATGCCTCTGTTTTTGGAGCTCCAGCTCTCGTGCTTCTTAACCTTCCCAGCCTTCCCACAGTTGTCCCCTGTAGAACAAAAGCAAACTCATGTATCACGCTGCTTATGGATTTCTTCGTTGGTCCTACAGCTGAGTAAGCTTTGCTTCAAGGATGTGGCTGCGGAGGAGGAGTATTTCTAGGTCCCTCAGGGCTCGCTATCACCTAAGCATCATCTAGATTGTCAGTTGTTGGCTTACACATTCAGTGGCTGGCAAAGATGTCATTTAAAGATCTGGATAGGACAGTGGCTAATGAGAAAGTGAGATGTAAAGATCAAGTGCTTTCATTCTGGTAGCACCAAAGAAATGCTTAACTGGCTCATTATTTTTCCTGTTAAAGCCACACAGGTTTATGTGCATATAAAGACAGAAATGAATAGGCCAGAGGTTGCAAATGGCAGCTCACCAAGGGGGCTGGTTGGCCTGCAATGGTAACTTCATGTTAAATTAGTTGCCAGCATTAACAAATTCTCACACAGATCTACGTTTCTGGATTTTCTCGATGAAGCGGAGGATTCAAATTGCATCCCATTCCGTTCTCTTTAGACCAGAGTGACCTCTGCAGGTTGCCACAGCCCCCTGGCCCCTACCAGCCTCTGTTGGCCCTGGAGTTCGTAGCACGGATGTTTTGGAAGCTATTCAGTGAGGCCACCTTGCCGCTGACACTGGGGACCAGGTAGCACCTCTGCGGCCACAGCCTTCAAGACGCCTGGCACTTAGCCGACTGACATGGTTCTCAGCCTCTCAGGAAGGCCTTGAGCTTGCCAAGCACAGATGATGATGTGGAGAACAACGGTGTATTAGACAAAGTATTAATCTAGAACATGAAATGTATCCAAGTATGTTATTTTATGGGAAAGACTGACATGACTGCTTCCCCTCTTACGGGAACAGATGAGAGGAATAAGTGAGAAAGGGCACGCATGCAGCACAGCCTCGGCAAAACGAAGCGGATCAGGCCAGATCTCTATTGGTAAACTGGTTCCTCAACTCACAGTGATTTGGAAGAAGGTCTCTTCATTTCTGGCCACTTTCGACGCTGAAACTGCCTAAGTTTTCGAGTGTCAAAAGGAGAAAGAGTGTTAACCATCACCAAGAAAGAAAAAGTGACCCCCAAAGAACTAGACAAAGAAGGTCTCTTAGTGGACACCTATTGCTGGTGGGTGAGCTAGGCCCCTGGCAGACCAGAGAAAGGTAGCATCCCAACCTCACACGTGCAACCTCGAGGTTAGACTACAGGATGGGCCACCATATGGGGCGATTGTCAGGCTTTAAAAGCAAAAGCAATACCTGTATTGCTCATAGCTTCCTCCATCTTTCAGGCCTAAAGGAGAGAGAAATGCACAACATGGAAACAGGTAAATTAGGGCAAAAGTGGCACAAGCAAGGACAAACTTTATAACTGCCTCTTTTTCTTCTTTAAAACACTTCAGGTCTTTTGTCACAAACCCATGACGTTGGTAGTGGCTCCTAGACAGAGGGGACTGAATTACCAGGTGATCTGTCCCTAAGACTCTTGGTAGGTCGCCTACACTCTCGTGGCCTCTTACCGGTTTCAGGCTTCTGTTGCAGTCATTCAGCACTGACCTTGGTCACAGTGGGAGAGCCACACGTGGGCACGGAACACGTATGCTACCGAGGGCAGCGGGGAGATCCCGAGTGTGGGCTCTCAGCAAATTTCCCAGAGGATGTGGTAGTGTGACCAAGTGCGTGGGCTCTGGACCCAGTCACGTTACTCATCCATAAAACGAGGACAAGCAGATTCACCTCAGAGGGTTGTCAGAAGGCCTGTCAGTTTATGCATGTAAAACACTTAGCACCCTGGCGGGCTTATAGTGATGGGTAAGTGATGGCACTTATCGTAAAAGGAGCACGTGGTTGGTGAATGTTAGGAAGGTGATGTTATAGCTACTGGTGAGAATTCACCAACTCCTGGCGATTCTGGGTTCGCTCTTCAGACAGGCCCTCCTCAATCCCCTCCTGTGATCACCCTGCACCACGCTGGGGCACCTGCTCACCCAGGTCCATGTTCCGGGTCCGGGGGTTACACTGCTTGTAACCCTTGCAGCTCCTCAGCTCCATGAGCTGCACGTGTAGCTGATTGAGGACGTCCCTGTCCAGGGTGTTCACTGCATTCATCAACTGGTTGGAAAAAAGGTAGGTTATCAACAAGGTGAAGACAGGGACCCCCCCCTGCCCGCTTCTACCAGCTGGGGGACTTCAGGCAGGAGTACAGGGTGTGAAGGGATGGTGACCTCTACTTCCACAAGAGCTGGGGTTTGGAACAGTTAGAACTACCTTTTGCCTCTAGCCCCACATGCATGAAATCTCCAAATAAAAACCACCTCTGTGTACGTCACATTGAACTCCTGGAGCCACTGGTCAGGAAATTTACCAAGCTTGGAAAGAAGCCCTTCCCAGCCCTGTATTTTTAAGCAGCCTTCCTTCACAGCCCCTCAGGTCCTCTTGATGGAAAAGCAGCCATCTGGCGAAGGGCTGGGTGAGTGACCTTGTCCTTACCTGGTCTGGGAATCGCTGGTGACCCACTAACCTACCAGCTCTGTCACCCCCTTTTGTAAAATACAGGGATGACCTATCAAAGGAGAAAGACTGGTGGCCAGTATGGTAATTAGAGCGAAACAAGACAATCGAGTTGCTTGCACTTACAAATCGTGTAAAAGATTACTTTCAGACTTTTCTTGAAACATGGAAGACTGGGCAATGCCAAGGCCATGCTACTGAGCAGCTCTAGCGCTGAAGCTGGGTCGTGACCATCTGTTTCAGAAGGGACACGCATGTTCCAGTCACCAGGCTCCGTGGCCGCTTCAGTCCCGCATGTGTTCAGTTGGGTTAATATAGGGGAAGCGCGGAGTAAGGGCTGCCTGAGTGTTAGTTACCGGCCTATCATCTGTAGGGTTTGGCCTGACCCTAAGGACCCCTGAGCCTCCAAAGTTCTAGGCGTCTTCCCAAGATCCCACAAAGCCTGCTGGAACCGTGGCAGGTGCGTAAGTTGAAGGGAAGAGGCTGTACCCGGACGCAGGAAGACGGAGGCAGGAAGGGCGGATGGCATACAGAGTCCCAGCCTTCCTGGTGGCTTCAGCTCACTTCTGCTGTCTTAGGGACTCAGTGGGACTTGAAAAACCGGTTATCACTTCCTCGGGGTGGGGGGGGGGCCTACCTGGCAGGGGCCCCATTTCTCCAGCCTGTGTTGCCCGTACCTGGTAGGGGTCTGTGTTGAGATCAAAGTACTCCAGGAAGCCGGTTGCAAATTCACAGAAGAGGAAGTTGTGGGTCTCATTGATGGTCCTCATGCACCAGTACGTGTTGTTGTTGGCGCTGGTGCAGGCGCAGAAGGGCCCCACTGCCAGGGAAGAGAGCACGCCCTGAGCCGAGGAGGCCCTGGCTGCCAGCCCCCAGCCCCTTCCTGCCCTTCCTGCCGGAGCACTTGACCCCTGAGGTTGCTGGGGGACCTGTTCCCGAAAGACCCTCAGGGTCTGGCCAGGAAGCGCTCACAAGCTGGGGGGCGCTGGGACCCCCGGGAGGAGCCCCCGCCCTGGGCCCGGCTGGCTCACGCGTCCAGAGGGGCGCCGTCTGCCAGTGCTGGTTGTCGTGGGTGAAGCACGTGAGGCCGGGCATGCTGCACGTGTCGTTGTTCCGCAGGCGCCTGAGCAGCTTGCGGAGTTTCTTCTTGCGCTTCTGCTCCCGCAGCAGCCACACCTTGTCCTTCTCCTGCAAGCCCTTCCTAGGGGCACACAGGGCCGCACCCCTCACACCTGCCCCGGCCCCGCCCTGGAGCCTCTTCCTGCCCAGGGAGCCAGGGTCGTGGCCCTGGAGGGTTCCCAAAGGGAAGGCCCCTTGCCCAGGTCCTTGGCTCCTGTCATCCGACGTTAGCTCCCGAGGCAGCACAGGGTTAGGGCGTGCCGGGCCTCCTGCTCACACCCGTCCCTGGGGCCTGTGCCCTGCCCTGCAGTAACCCACTCCGGCCACAGAGGGGCACCCGGACCCCTGCTCGTTGTTGAACTGGCAGTCGGGCCTCTGCAGGGATTGCTGCGCCTCCCTGGGAAAGGCCAGGACTTAGCTTGTCCTTGTTTGTTTTGGCTTAAGGGAGGGCCGCCTCTGCCCTTACCTGAACGGATGCAGACTGGAGCCTTTGTGCTTGAGGCGGCCTTTGTGCTGGGCGTGGTAACTGAAACAGACCCCCCAGCCTGGCTTTCAGACCCTGTGCACAGCGCCACACCGTGGGATGGCTGCGAACTGCGCTTCTCTGGGATCCCTGTTTCTCCTCCTGGGGCGGGGCTGGGGAGGTACTAGCCCTGCGTGGCAGCCCCCTGCCTGCCCAGCTCCCTCCTCCATACGTGACCTGGGAGCCCCCCGCTGAAGGCCTCAGCCACACATAGAAGGTCGGGGTAGAGGCGAGTTAGCCAAGTCTGGAGGCTGGGCCTGGCTCTGCATGGCTTTAGCCTCAGCATCTCCAGGCGGGTTGCCCCCCCGCCCCCGCCCACCTCACGCTTAGTCAGGGCCAGCCCTGGGGGAACCCATATTTTGTAAGCCTTTTCTGGAAAGGCAGCAGTGACTACAGTAGCCACTAACCACATGTGGCTATTTCAATTTTAATTAAACTACCAATTCGGTTCCTCAGCTCCAGTGGCCGCAGTTCAGAGCTCAATAGCCACGTGTGGTTGGTTGGTGGCCACCATATGGGGCAGCACAGATACAGCTGCTTCCATCACCAGAGAGGTTCTGTTGGACGGCGCTGCTCCTGAGTTCAGACCCTTGGGCTGGGGGTTCCCTGAGCTGGTAACGTGGGCCTTGGGCCACGTGGGCTGTTCCCAGAAGGGCAGTCAGCAGAGGCACTTTTCCCTCCTGGGAACCGGCTCCACAGTCAAGGGCCTGCCTGTCAGCACTGCATGAATCTGGGCATCTGGCTGGTACCCGAGGGGCGGTGCTTTCTGCCCAGTGGCTGACAACGGGGATGTGAATTATTACTAATTATGTTTACCCTAAGCAAGGAGACAGGGATATAAAAATAATGAAAGGAGTCACAGAGGAGGGGATGCTATATCCCTAGAAGTGATCCCGCAAGAGCACTTGGGGCCTTCCCAGGGGCTTTCTGCTACCTCCTCACCTGATTTTGTGACAGTCACATTCTTCTGGCCGCTTTTTCTTCAGGTGACCTCGGACTTCCCTCAGGTTCTTAATTTTGTTCTGCAGGGTCTCGATCTGAGGGAGGGGGCAGGAGAGGAGGCCGTGAGCCTCTGGGGGCGCTGGGTCAGCAGGGCTGGCCTGGCGGGGCCTCCCAGCCACTGTGCGCGTCTGTGGGTGCTGAGAGGGGGGTCCTTGGTTCCACCTGCTGAAGGAACTGTGGGTCATTCTCCTGTCTTGTCCTGCCCGAGAACCAGCTGAGCCCATGGGGGACTTCAAGGTCTCCCCCGAGGCCTGTTGGGCTGAGTGTGGTGTGAGCATCTTGTAGATCACAAAGGGGTACGACGTGGCTGTGCTGTTCCCCCCACCCCAGTCCGGCAGGAGCTGTCTGTCTGAGGCCAGGACCAACACTGCGGGCCCTGGTGAAGGATTCCGCGGGGCCTCCCTCCCCTGGGCCTAGGCTTCCCTGCCTCCGGCTGTGGCTGGTGGCTCCACCGAGCTCGGGGTGGTGAGAACCCTCCCGGCCCAGACTCCCGTCACCTCGTGGTCAATGTGCAGCTTGTGGTCCTTCCAGGCCTGAAGGGACTTGTACAGGTCCAGGTCGCACTGGACCGTGTCATTCTCCAGGATGTAGCACCTGTTCGAGAGAAGGGGTCATGTGGGGCCCTCGGGGCATTGAGGGGGCCCAGGCAGGGGCCCGAGAGGTGTGGGCGCCCCTGCCAAGGTCCAGCCCCCCCCCCGACCCCCACCCTAGGCTCTCACCGATGTGTGACTTTAATGGGGTTGGGGGCTGAGTAGTCCGGAAGGCCCCCGGTGCCACTGAAGTCCCCGCCGTCCCTGTTGTCTTGGTCCTCAGGGGCGCCTGGCCAGTGCCGCTTGGTGAGGTTGCGGGCCTGGGACCAGTCGTCCAGGCCAACGTGGTGCCCCTCGACGGCCACTGAGCGGATGGAGCGATTCTGGACGTAGCTGGCCTTGTACTCTGTGGGGTCAGAGGGGTGGCTGGGCTGGGAGGCTGGGCAGGCTGGGCAGGCTGGCCAGGCTCCCTGGGCAGCAGACTCTTGATCCAGACAGGGCTGTGCTCCCAAGCCAGGGCCTCAGTGCTGCCCGAGACTGGGGGGCTCAGGAAACCTACCTACCGGGAAAGTGGGCCCTGGACCCCAGTGGAAAGGACCTCAAGGTGATTCACTTGGGGAAACTGAAGTCCCAGAGCTAAGAAGGAATTGGCCTGAGAGAATCTCAAGGAGGAGCTGTGCATAGGTAAACGGGGACATCCACACGATGGCGGATTCGGACACGGAGAACTGAAGCAACAATGCAGACGGCTATCAGAAACACTAACGTGTGAAGGGAGTCAGATACAGAAGGCACACATTGTATGATTCTAGTTATATGATATACAGGATAGGTAAAGACGTAGAGACAGAAAGCAAACTAGTGGTTGCCATGGGATGGGGGAGAAGGGTGATGGATTTCCTTTTGGGGTGACGAAAATGTTTTAGAACTAGACGGGATGGTTGCAGTACATTGTAAATGGACTAAATGCTTCTGAATTGTATATTTATAAAATTGTAAAAACGGTAATTTTGTTATGTGACGTTCATGTCAATTTAAAAAAAAAGGAAAAAATTGGATATAATTAAGGAGATTGAATCAGTAATCAGAAACCTTCCAACAAACAAAAAGTCTAGGACCAGACAGCTTCACTGGTGAATTCCACCAAACATTTAAAGAATAATCAATACCAATCCTTCTCAAATGCTTCCAAAAATAGAAAAGGAGGGAACACTTCCAAACTTATTTTTACGAGGCCAGTATTACTCTGATACCAAAACCACACAAGGATGCCACAAGAAAAGTACAGGCTAGTTATCTCTGATGAACATAGATGCAAAAATCCTCAACAAAATATTAGCAAACCAAATAGAACAATACATTAAAAGGATCATATACCATGATCAAGTGGGATTTATTCCAGGGATGCAAGGATGGTTTACCATCTGCAAATCAATGGGATATACCACATTAACAAATGAAGGATAAAAATCATATGGTCATCTCAATATATGCAGAAAAAAGCATTTTACGAAATTCAACATCCATTTATGATAAAAACTGATAAGCCATTAATATCCAAAATATAAAGACTCATATAATTCAATAGCAAAACCCCTAAACAATCGATTGAAAAACAGGCAGAGGATCGGAACAGACATTTTTCCAAAGAAGACATACAGATGGCCAACAGGTACATGAAAAGCTGCTCCACATCACTAATCATCAGGGAAATGCAAATCAAAACCACTGAGATACCATCTCACACCCGTCAGAATGGCTATTATCAAAAAAATACAAAATAACAAATGCTGGCGAGGATGTGGAGAAAAGGGAGCAATTGTGCACTGTTGGTGGGAATGTAAATTGTTGCAGCCACTTTGGAAAACAGTATGGAAGTTCCTCAAAAAATTAAAGATAGAACACCCTATGATCCAGCAATTCCACTTCTGGATATTTATCTGAAGAAAACAAAAACACTAACTCAGAGACATCTGCACCCCCATGTTCACTGCATTATTTACAATAGCCAAGATACGGAAATAACCTAAGTGTCCACTGATGGATGAACGGATACAGAAGATGTGGCACATACACACACACACTGGAGTATTACTCAGCCATCAAATAGAAGGAAATCTCACTGTTTGTGACAACAGAGGTGGACCTTGAGGGGATTATGCTAAAAAAAATAAGTCAGAGAACGACTAATAGCATATGATCTCACTTATCTGTGGAATCTAAAACCAACCAACCAACCAAGCTCATAGAGAACAGATTAGTGGTTGCCAAATGGGGGGGGGTGGGGGGTAGGAATGGTGGGCAAAATGGGCAAACGGGGTCAAAAGGTACAAACTTCCAGTCATAGAGTCAGTCAGTCCTGGGGATGTAATGTACAGCATGGTGGCTATAGTTGATAATAATACTGTGTTGCATATTTGAAAGTTGCTGAGAGAATAGGTCTTAATAGTTCTCACCAGAAAAAAATTTTTTGTAACTATGTTAAGTGGACTCGTTGGCGTGATCATTTTGCAATATATACAAATATCGAATCACAATGTTGTACACCTGAAACTAATGTAATATGTTAATTATACTGCAGTAAAACCCCACAAAACAAGATCAAAAAACCTATTAATTTGAACTGGGGAAAAAAGAGCCAAGCAGCACATTCTCCCAGACAGAACAGGGAGGGGGGCTTGGGGAGGTCACCGATCTTCTCCGAGTCTATTTCCCCAGCAGTGAGCTGGATGCTCTCCACAGGGTGGGCAGTGAGGTGGGGCTGAGAGGTGTTTTTCTCTAAGCTCTAAGTCACCTATGGAGAACTGAGGGGCGTGCAGGTGTTGGGGCTCAGAGCAGGCCACCCCAAGATGCCACAATGGCATATTGATTATTTTGAATTAAAGTTCTTTGAAACACAGCTGGTGGGGAAAAAAATGATCTTAAAAAACACTCTGACTCCACCTCTTACCCCCTGAATGCGGGAACCTCTCCTAGGCCTGCAAATGACCAGGAAGAGGCTCAGCTGGAGGCTGACAGTCAAGATTTGACAGGAGCGATATTTGAGGCTTTTCCCCCTGAAGTTAATTAGTTTAAGGTTGAATTCTGTACTCGGGAGGAAAGCATCCCAAAGCCTTTTTGAACATTTCATGCAAACTTTTCAAAGGCACACTGCCTTTAACTTGGAAGCCCCAGTGCACAGGAATCTCTTCATATCTGCTCTAATGGGAAATTGTCTCCCTGATATCAGAAAGCAAATTCACAATAATGTGGTTGGTTGGTCTAGGCCACCGCTAATTGTAATAATGGAGGCGGGAGCTCGATTCTTCGAAAATACTTTCCAGGAATGCAGAAAAAAGAATTAAAAGCGACAATTCTTGCTTTGCAATTTGAACCTTCAGGAAAACAAAAGCATCACACCTATGGTCAATGAATCTTCGACAAAGGAGGCAAGAGTATACAATGGAGAAAAGACAGTCTCTTTAGCAAGTGGTGTTGGGAAAGCTGGACAGCTGCTTGTAAATCAACACCCTCTCACCATACACAAAAATAAATTCGAAATGGCTTAATTAAGACTTAAATATAAGACATGATACCATAAAACTCCTAGAAGAGAACACAGGCAAAACATTCTCTGACAAATCGTACCAAGGTTGTCTTAGGTCAGTCTCCCAAGGCAATAGAAATGAAAGCAAAAATAAACAAATGGGACCTAATCAAATGTATAAGCTTTTGCACAGCAAAGGAAACCACAAAGAAAACAAAAAGACAACCTAAGGACTGGGAGAAAATATTTGCAAACGATCCTACTGACAAGGGATTAATTTCCAAGATATACAAACAACTCATACAACTCAGTAACAAAAAACCAAACAACCTGATCGAAAAATGGGCAGAAGACCTAAATAGACATTTCTCCAAAGAAAACATACAGATGGCCAATAGGCACATGAAAGGATGCTCAATATCACTAATTATTAGAGAACTGCAAATCAGAACTACAATGAGTACCACCTCACACCAGTCAGAATGGCCATCATTAAAAAGTCTGCAAATTGGGCTTCCCTGGTGGCGCAGTGGTTGAGGGTCTGCCTGCCAATGCAGGGGACACGGATTCGAGCCCTGGTCTGGGAGGATCCCGCGTGCCGCGGAGCAACTGGGCCCGTGAGCCACAATTACTGAGCCTGCACGTCTGGAACCTGTGCTCCGCAACAAGAGAGGCCGCGATGGTGAGAGGCCCGTGCACTGCGATGAAGAGTGGTCCCCGCTTGCCGCAACTAGAGAAAGCCCTCGCACAGAAACGAAGACCCAACACAGCCATAAATAAAATAAATAAATAAAATTAAAAAGAAGATGAATGGCAAGTGTAGTTTAAAAAAAAAAAAAAGTCTGCAAATAACAAATGCTGGAGAGGGTGTGGAGAAAAGGGAGCCCTCCTACACCGTTGGTGGGAATGTAAATTGGTGCAGCCACTACGGAAAACATTATGGAGGTTCCTTAAAAAACTAAAAATAGAGTTGCCATATGATTCAGTTATCTCACTCCTGGGCATATACCCAGACAAAGCTATAATTCGAGAAGATACAAGCACACCTATGTTCATAGCAGCACTATTTACAATAGCCAAGACATGGAAGCAACGTAAATGTCCACTGGCAGAGGAATGGATAAAGAAGATGTGGTATATATATATACAATGGAATAATATTCACCCATAAAAAGAATGAAATAATGCCATTTGCAGCAACATGGATGGACCTAGAGATTATCATACTAAGTGAAGTAAGTCAGACAAAGACAAATGCCACATGATATCACTTATATGTGGAATCTAAAATATGACACAAATGAACTTATTTACAAAACAGACTCACAAACATAGAAAACAAACTTACAGTTACCAAAGGGGAAAGGGGGTGGGGGAGGGATAAATTAGGAGTTTGGGATTAGCAGATACACACTGCTATATATAAAACAGATAAATAACAAGGTCTTACTATATAGCACAGGGAACTAAATAGAATATATGTATAAAACTGAATCACTATGCTGTACACCAGACGCTAACACAACATTGTAAATTATACTTCAATAAAAAAAAGAATAGAAAACAGAAGCATGACTCTGAGAGTAACTCCAGGCTCACTCAGAGCTCTTCCTGTTTGCCTCTAGACAATTGCAGATATTATAAGAAATCAGGACAATGGAAGAGAAATTTGTCCTACACTCAAGAGAAAGGAAAGTTTAAGAAACAATCCCCCTAGGCCCCAGCATGCCCAGAAAGTTCATTCTTCTCCTTCTGAGGGACAATTCCTTCTCAAATGACGGGGTCAGCCAATCCTCAGTTGCACCCCAGAGGCTACTTAAAATAGAGGATCGGGAACTGGATTTCTTAATTGACACCAGTGTGCCTTTCTCTACCATCGCTCAGAGGATTTATCTCAACCTGTCACTGCTGATTCTATCCAAGCAGTCAGTCTCTGGACAACCTACTACATTACCCACATCTCAGCCCACCCTAATATCTTTTAGGGCCTCTTAACACCCATCATATCTAATTTCCAACTTCTCACCAGCAAACCTTCTTGATAGAGATTTGTTACGTAAATTTAACGCTACTCTACAATGTAATGAGAAGGGCGTTTTTATTTCCTTGCCCTCAGACCAAGCCCCAAATCTCCTACTTTCCTTATTAGAAACTCGTCCTGATTTAAATTCCTCTGAAGAGGGTGAGTCTTTAACAGATGTCCCAATTAGTCCCTGGGCCACACATGCCAATGAAGTTGGATTGCTACTAAGTGCTGAGCCTGTATGCATGACCTGGAAGAAAAATAAACAGGTCCCTTCTCTGCAAAGAGATACAAAGCGAGGAATTAACCCTATGATAGACTCTCGTAGAGCTGGGTGTGCTTGTTTTTACTTCCTCACCCTGTCACACTCCAAATGAAAGTAGGTAAATTTGTAATGAAAGAAGGTAAATTTGGCCCAGATGGGAATCAAATCTCTCGATTTGCACAAGCCCTAAGAGCCATAAACTCTTGTAATTCCCGGGCACCCTGTGGTCCCTAACCCAGCTGTTACCCTCACTTCGACTCCTGCTGACCCAGCCTGGTTAAGGTAACTGAGCTCTGCTCAGATTCCTCTTCAATCCCATGCACCTGACGCACACCTTCTCTGCATTTACCTCTCAAGGGAGACGGGTAACAAGGACTGGCATAGCCGTTGGGGAGAAGTTTTCCTTCTACCCTTCTAGGTTCTTCTGGCTGGTCTAAGAATTAAGTTGACTTGAGACAGGTTAACAGGAGAAAATCAAAAAAAGTTTAATAACGTATCCATGGGAGAAACCCAGAAAAACCTGGAAGCCCTCACCTGAAACACACCCTCAGCCAAAGACGAAAGAGGATGTAGAGGGTGGGAGATCCAGTCAGGGAAGGCAACCAGGAAAAGCACAGTAAACAAGGGTGACTGTGACACAGATTTAAGCCCTGGCCCTCTCCGCGGAGAAGAGTTTCCAGAGATTTGGTCAACCTCCTCTTCCAGGGACAGAGAGGGAGACAGCGTTACAAATGGAGATTTCCCTTACAGACATCAGTGTTTCTTGCAAAAGGGCAACTCCCACTAGGTTTTCAGTTTCCCCTGTGTCTGCTGTTTCCTAGAAAATAACCAGCTCAAGATAATATGCCAAAGAGATGTATTTTAGGGTAGCAAATTCTGCTCCCCTACGAAGCCTTACATTAGTTCTGTCCACACCTCTGGTTCTTGGCTTACCTGATCGTGATAAACCTTTTCATCTACACGGCCATGAAAATGATGGGATTACTGCTGGCATTCTAGGACAGCCTTTTGCCTCAGTTAAGTCCTACAGCGTATTTCTCATGTCAGTTAGACTCTACAGCACCAGGTACGCCCCCCTTATGTACGTGGCCATGCTGACTACAAAGCCAGTGCTCTAACCATAGGCTCCCCCAGTCACCTCTGTTTCCCACGCTGTGTCTGCTATGTTACAAGTTCACAGGATGCAGCACTTCTCTGCGTGGCGAGAGACCACCTGTGAGCAGGCTCTTAACCTACCCATCACCGTCCATCATTAAAACTCTAAATCTGGCTCCTTTACCCCCCTCCCTGATGGTGGAGAGCCCCGCTCCACGCCACACGAGTGCCTCGCAACTACAGGAACGGTCCCAAAGCCACGAGATGCTCTCTCAGACATCCCTTTAGACAACCCAGACTTACTTCGATTTTGTGACGGCTCCAGTAAACGAAGTTTCCAGGGAAACATAATAACTGGTTATGCCGTGGTTCCCCACGTGAACCACGTGACGCATATTCTGTGCCCACTGTGAGACCAGCCCACGCGGCTGAACGCATCGCTCTTCCCGGAGCACGCACACGAGCAAAGGGGAAACTGCCACCGTTTACACAGACTCCAAAGATGCTTTTGGAGTCTGCCATGGTGTTGGTACGATTTGGAGATCCCGTGGATTCCTGACTTCTGCAGGTTCTCCTAGTGCTGACGGGTATATAATTGCTGCCCTGTTATAAGCTAGTCACCTCGCTTCTAACGCTGCTGTTGTTCACTGCTCAGGAGACTGATGCTTTATCTTTAGGAGATGATGGGGTGGAAAGAGCTGCTAAAATTGCAGCTCAAAATGCCCTCTTTATCCTTCCTCCACCCAATTTTTAAACCTGCCTTTATCCCTGACTGATATTAACGATCAGGCAAATGCCCCACAATCTAAAAAGGACAAATGGACACAAAAAAGGTACCAAACAATGATCAGATAAATTAGACATTGGGCCACATGTACTTCAGGTAGCTCCTTTTCCTTTGACCTTGTGGCTTGAGCTTACCTCCCATCAAATGAGATGTACTGTGCAGACAGGAGAGTGGTTTTGCCCTGGCAGCCATGGAATTTCTGACCAAATTATTTCCCAGTGCACTACTAGTGAATTGCACCTAACTTCTGGGAGAAATCGGTGTGCCCTAGGAAGTCTTACCAGGCCCACACTGCCCTTTGTGGCACTCCAAACAGATCTTATAGATTCGCCCCCAGCTTTAGGCTATTCTTGCTATTTGGTTATCTTTTACATGGTTAGTGGAGGGACTGAATGCCATCCGACTAGATGTGGTGATGCCACACAGTGGTAATGAAATTAATAACTGAGGTTATTCCTAATTTTGACATTCCTTTATGGATTGAATCAGACAAAGGAACTCATTTTATAGCAGAGATAAGCCATCTGCTTGCAAAAACTCTGGGGTACTCATTAAAATTCCATACTCTGTACGACAACTCCACCATCAGGGCAAGTGGAACATAAAAATCTAGATATAAAAGGACTTTAGGAAAAGCTCTGGCAAGTAACTGGGCTTAAATGGTCAGAAGCTTTGCCCTTGGCCTGTATAAGGATCAGGAATACTCCCATAGGAGACATGGATTAACCTCTTCTGAAATAGTGCTTGGATAACCCATGCCTACTGGCATCTCTAAACTTTCTATTTCTGGATTAAGTGGACATTGTGGGAACATAAGTGAATAATGTGATGCTCTGACCAGCTGCCTACAAGAACTGACTAGTGTACCTGAAGCTTATTGCCAAGAGGGAAAAGGGGCGTGGCCTCCCTGACACCCTGACATCCCTTTTGACCAGACCAGGTTTACATCAAGGACTTTAGAAGAAAACATGCATTGTCACCTCTCTGGGAAGGACATTATGAGGTACTGCTACCTACCTACACTCCCTATGTTACCACCAAAATAAAGGGAAAATCCTCTTGGGTTCATGCAAGCCATGCCAAATTGGCCTAGACCATCGCTCTCAAGACAGCTGGGAGACAGTCCCCACAGGTGACCTCAGAGTAAGGATTTCCAGGGCCACTTCCCAGGCCTGGAAGCAGCTGGCATCATGATAGCTTTTCCCAAGATCACGGATCAAGAAACTTCGCCTGCAATCCCACTCCTGGGTGTATATCTGCGGAAAACTCTAATTCGAAAACATACATGCACCCCTACGTACACCAGCACTATTTACAATAGCTAAGACATGGAAGCAACCTTAATGTCCATGGACAGATGAATGGATAAAGAAACTGTGGTACATATATACAATGGAATATTACTCAGCCATAAAAAAGAATGAAATAATGCCATTTGCAGCAACATGGATGGACCTAGAGAGAGATTGTCATACTAAGCGAAGTAAGTCAGAAAGAGACAAATACCATATGATATCACTTATACGCGGAATCTAAAACACGACACAAATGAACATATCTATGAAACAGAAACAGACTCATAGACATGGAGGACAGACTCGTGGTTGCCAAGGGGGAGAGGGGGTGGGGGAGGCAAGGATTGGGAGTTTGGGGTTGGTAGATGCAAACTGTTATATACAGAATGGATAAACAACAAGGTCCTACTGTATAACACAGGGAACTATATTCAATATCCTGAGATAAACCATAATGGAAAAGAGTATGAAAAAACATGCATATATATATATATGTGTGTGTGTGTGTAACTGAATCACTTTCCTGTACAGCAGAAATTAACACATTGTAAATCAATTATACTTCAATAAAATAAATTTAAAAAACTTTGTTTTTACCTATTCCCCCCCCCCTTTAAGACTCCCTACATATTCACACGCTAAACAAACAGTCACCTTCTCTTACTAATGACCACTTTCCCGCATTCATTATCATTATCAGGAGGCTGAACGGAGAGTGCTTGTCTATCTAGCCTACTTCCCCTCTAAAAGTCTCCACTATGGGCTCCTTTTCAACCTGTGTGTTGCTTAGTAACCCTTACTTTGTCAACAGGTCAGGCATAAACCAAACACCCCGTTGTGCTGGTTTACCAATGCCTGGCCACGTCAATCAATCAATCTGACTGTTGGTTGTGTCAACATCTAGACGGTACAAGTGCCCCTGAGCTGGTCTGCGTTCCTGCCAATGTGCGCACCGTGGACTCGATACAGAAGATGGTTCAATGACAGGGAATGGTCTCCAAGACCGAAAAACATCGCTCTGTCTCTTCTTCTGGGGGGTTATCGGGGCCCCGGAAAACCTCTATAGAAGCTCAAGGGCTGTCCCTCGCCCAGGCTAAAAACAATAGGTGAAAAATTTCCCTTTGCGTTGAAAACAAACACTGGACCTTTCCTGGGTGACAGGCCAGGACAGTACTGCAGTCAGACTCAGGGGTTTGATTCCACAGGTGGCATCTTCAAACCTCTCATGGAGACTGGAGGTGACCCTGGCACTACCCTTTTTAGTATAAACATCTGCCAACTCACCAAGTGTCCTGGGTGGCTCACCAGCCACCCTTGTACAACTTGGGGTATTACAGCTGCTCCCCTGATTAAGCTGCCCAATACCACACTATATATATGGGTGGACCAGAAATCTGGACTTCCTTGGCTCAGTGACAGAACCGAGCTTTAAAGGAGCTCAGCAAGGAGCCTGTGCACCACTGGTGAAAACACTGCTCCTGTGTAACCCGAACGGGACAAGGAGTGTCCACCTTACCTCTAGTAAAAGAGGTTAACTCTTTCTATCAGTGGAGGGAAGCGCGGCCATGTTATTGGACTGACCTACACCTAGGACTGGGGACTGGTTTAATGGGGGTGGAGAAGGGGCTTCGGTTTGTTCTTTTGTTTGTTCATCCTCATTCTAATCTCTGTTCTTTTCTCCCTTCGCAGAGCTCTTAGCACT
The DNA here is from genome assembly GCF_949987535.1 of Balaenoptera acutorostrata. Lineage (NCBI taxonomy): Eukaryota > Metazoa > Chordata > Mammalia > Artiodactyla > Balaenopteridae > Balaenoptera > Balaenoptera acutorostrata. The sequence continues at coordinate 76,615,341 of NC_080078.1, forward strand.
CAGCTCCTAACCTGATTTCTCTCTCCATGGCCACCAACCCTCCTTTTAAAATGTGAAACTTCCTGGTCAGTTTTAGAGGAGGGAACGGTTGGGGCTCAGAGCAGGTCACCCCAAGATACGCCACAATGGCATATTGGTTCTTTTGAGTTAAAGTTACTTAAGAAACAGCTGGTGGCCAAAGAAAACATAAAAAAACACTGACCCTCCTCTTTCCCACCTAAAAGTGGGAAATAAATCTCCCATGTGAAGGTCCCTTCCCTATACCAGGAGAAGAGAAAGCATGCTTATCACCAGAGTCAGGGAATTCAAGGCTAAGAAAGCTGTATAAACTAACTTTACTCCTTCACTAGTCTGCTGCCCCAAGTACCAGCCCCTTTGTTCTTAAATCTTCACAAATAATTGTTTCCTTGTCTAAAAATGATGTGTAAACAACCTGCTTTGGTCGCTCTGGGGTCCCATTTCTATGAGACCTCTGTGTATGAATTAATTTTTTTCCCCTGTTCATCTGTCTTGTGTCAAGTTAATTATCTGACCGGCCAAGAGAACTCGAGAGGGGCAGGGGGTAAATTTCCCCCTCTCAACACAGGCTCAAGTCAGAGCCCAGATCTCTTGTATCTTCTGTATATGAAAAGACAAAATTGATCAAGTTGCTAACACTTCAGAAAAATGGGGTTGGGGGAGGGTGGTCACGGAGGAGCACAGATTTCCAGCTTCTGAAGAGAAAACGGGAGATGCGCCGCCTACACCGGGCCCACCGGCAGCGTGGACGGCGGGGCAGGAGCTGATGTGCTGCCTCTTCCGACGGGGCAGAGTGTTTCCTGTTTGGCCACAGTCCCCGCTCCTCCTTCCATTTTAGGTCTGACCCAGGCCTGCCTCAAGTCTGTAACCCCGCTGCCTTGAAACATCCATCTGTTTTTGGAGCAGGGCCTGGAGTCAGGCCCGACCCAGGTTTCTGCTGGGCTCCTAATGACCACCAGGTGGCGACCAAAGGTCGAGGACTGGCTGGAGGCCGGGTGGTGGGGCCCAAGAAGGGAGGAAGGGGTTCCCTCTTCTGCATGGCCCAGGCCAGGGCTCCAGGATCTGGCCTTGCTCCACATCCCCCAACCCCCCAACCCCCCGACCCCGGGGCGGTTGCTTGTACCTTTCCTCCTTGTATCAGAGTCTCATGGGCCAAAGGATCTGGGGGTCCAGGTCCAGGAGAGGCATTTCTCTGACAAAGCCTTGGGCCTTTTCTGACTCTGGGCAGCTTTCTCCTTGGCTTTTTCCTCCCTGAGTTCAGTCTCCGTGAAGCCACAGTGCCCGGGCCCGAAATGCACACAGTACTGAGCTGATCTCCCTGTGGGAGGAGGTCACACCTGCCCAAGGGGACCAGGAAGCCGACCCAGCGGGTTCTTTCCACTCCTTTGTGTTGCTTGCTCTGGAGTTCTCCACTCCCCCAGCCATGCACCCAGGGGTCCCCAAACTATGGCCTCCAGGCCCAATCCAGCCCTCTGCCTGATTTTGTACATAAGTTACTCTCAACCATTTGCAGAGTCCTTGGCTCTTTTCTTGCCACAGTGATGGAATGGAGCATTTGACACAAAGATTGTTTAGCTCCCACAGCCTCAAATATTTACTCTCTGGCCCTTTACAGCAAAAGCCTGCCAGCCCTGGTGTACACCTTTTCCGGGACTGAAGCCACACCACTTGCTCTCCTTGTTACCCTAGGTGTCTTTGTTTCCAGGGTCCTGGAGGTGCCCTCCCTACCACATGTACTGGGAACGGGGCACTTCCTAACCCAGTGGCCAAGGGCTGAGGCTCTGGGGGCTTCCCTGGTGGCACAGTGGTTAAGAATCCTCCTGCCAATGCAGGGGACACGGGTTTGAGCCCTGGTCCGGGAAGATCCCACATGCCGCGGAGCAACTAAGCCTGTGCGCCACAACTACTGAGCCTGCGCTCTAGAGCCCGTGAGCCACAACTACTGAGCCCACGTGCCATAACTACTGAAGCCTGTGCGCCCAGAATCCGTGCTCCGCAACAAGAGAAGCCACCGCAATGAGAAGCCCGCACACTGCAACGAAGAGTAGCCCCTGCTCGCCACAACTAGAGAAAGCCTGTGTGCAGCAACGAGGACCCAATGCAGCCAAAAATAAATAAATAAATTTATTAAAAAGAAAAAAAAAAAGAGCTGAGGCTCTGGACTCTGATTGCCTGAGTGCAAATCCTGAGCCAACGCACAGGCAAGTGAGTTAATTTCCAAGCAGCTGTGTTCTCATGAGATACCTGCCTTCCAGGGCTCTTTGGATTTTGACATGAAACAGACCTGCTAAATATTTCAGCACCTGGAAGCTGGCATCCAGCAGCTGCTCTGCTAGTTAGGGACACTGCAGCTGTGACATCCTCGCCCAAGGTCACAGCTGGGCCCTCCCACCTCCCCAGGCCTGGGAAGCCCGAGGCAGTGTGGCCTGCTCTCTGGGGTGGGACCCACAGGAACTTTGTGCTTCCTCTTCCCCTGACTTAGAGCACTTCCCCTCTGCTAGTCACATGGCCTGTTCCTTCTACATACTTGGCTCTTGTTAAAATGTCAACCGACCACCCATCCTACAGCTGCCGCCCCTCTCTACCTGGTCACACCACTGTTTCATTTCCTCCATGCATTTTGCACCCAGGGAAGTGATCTTCCCACTTTGTTAACTTGCTGACACCTGGCCTCACCCACGAGGTCCGATCCGTGTCTCTCAAGTTCACCTCTGTAACCTCAGCAGCTGGCATATGGCAGGGCTTGCGGATTTGTTGGGAGAAGAAATGAATACACACCGGCCATGTGGACCCATCCCCCGGGTCCTCATCTCCTCCCCCTGGGTCCTGGGTCTCCCCTCTGTTCTGGGTTGGCTGCTCTACCTGCTTCCTCACCCCACAGCCCACACCCCAGTGGGTTTGGCTGAGCCGGGGTGGGGTCTGAGCTGCTCTGGGCCAGGGCGTCTCAACCTCACAACCGGCAACACTCTGGGGCCGGATAAATCTCGGCTGCGGGAGGCTGACCTGTACCTCCCAGGATGCTTAGCAGCGCCCACAGCTTCCACTCCCGGGATGCCAGGAGCACCCCTCCCGCTGCCCACCCCACACGATTACGACAGGCAGAAATGTCACCACGCGGCCAAGTGTCCCTGGGGGGCAAACTCGCCCCCCCGTTGAAAACCCCTGCTCTAGGCTGGCTGCTCAGAAAGGACTGACAGAGACCATCTTGCCGGCAGGCACGTGCAGGAGGAAGAATGTTGGGCCAGGCGATGGGGCCCAAGTCCCCCCCAGGCAGCCGTGTGAGCTGATCTTTCCTGTCTGCTGTAAGGAAACACCCTTGCCTTGCTCCCAGGATGCTGTGAGGGGCATATCAGATGGGGCTGTGATGTCACACCGTCCTCACAGGAGGGCCTGGGTTGAGCCGAGTCTCAGTTATTTAGGTGCATTTTTCTCTCCTCTAAGAATTAATAGGAAAAACAAAAAGGCTTAACTGAGTCGCAAGTTCTTGTGTTACTTAAACATTACCCAGTGTGTCATGTGCTGAAGCAAGATGTTAGCTGTGTAGTTCAACCAATCATTTTATCCGCTAAAAACAGATTAGCTTAGTAGTTAGTAATCAGCGTGTGAGGAATCATAACGGGGACCATCAGCCGGGACGCCCCACTTGAGGCTGGTTATGGAGACACACCTGCTCTGGAACGAAGGCGTCCTCTGCAGAGACAGGAAGAGGCCTCAGCCTGTCGCCAGACACCTGGTCTCTAATTAGGCTACAAGGGAATCTGAGTCAGCCTGAAAAAGGAAGCGAATTCTGACACAGGCTACAACAAGGTTGAACCTTGAGGACATTATGCCATGTGAAGTAAGGCAGTCACAAGAGGACAAATGGTGTGTGATTCTGCTTACATGAAGTACCTAGAAGAGTCAAATGCAGAGAAAGCAGAGGGGTGGTTGCCAGGGGAGGGATGATGGGGAGTTGTTGTTTAATGGGTACTGAGTTTCAGTTTTGCCAGATAAAGAGAGCGCTGGAGATGGACGGTGGTGATGGTTGCACAACGATGTCAATGTACTTAAAGCCACTGAACTCTACAGTTAGAAACGGTTAAGACGGTAAACATTAGATAATGCATACTGTACCACAATGAAAGAAAACAGAACTAAAATCTCGAATTAGGCTTTGGCTCCCATTAGGTCAGGGAGCAAGACGTTCTAGCCAGGGGACTGGATCTCACTGACACCGAGCCCTCGGCACCCGGAAACCTGCCAAGCATCCTCAAAGCCCAGGCGCATCCTTATTTGAACGTTCGGCAGGGAGCGTGCTTCCCAGGGGAGCTGACCCTCAGCACGGGGTCGTGACTACCCAGTGTGACAGCTGAGTCTTGCAGCCAGGTCCACAGGACTTCCCCCTTCCCCTCCTCTGCTTGCTGGTTTTCTAACTTTCTGTCCTTCTTCAGCCCCTGCTGGGGGGAGGGGTGAAGGTTAAGGCAGCCTCTCCAGTTGGGATGGGGGGCTCTTCCTCCCTCCAAAGTACAGTTGACCCTTGAACAACGTGGGGTTCATCTGTGTATAACTTATAGTCAGCCCCGCGTATCCGTGGTTTCTCTGCATCTGTGGATTCAACCAACCACAGACAGTGGAGAACTGTAGTATTTTCTATCAAAGAATATCCATGTGCAAGTGGACCTGTGGAGTTCAAACCCGCATTGTTCGGGGTCAACTGTATAGTCAATTCCCGTTATTCGCGGTGGTCCTGTTCTATAGCATCACCTTGATGCTGAACTAGCGAGTATGGAACCAGTGCTCCTGGGGGAAATACGGGGTAAGATTCCCGCGAGCTTCAGGTCACAACACGCTTGTCCACCATCAGTACCAGGCCTTATTGCATGTATGTCTCTGTCATGTCTGTTTAAAGACACCCGATTTGGGCTTCCCTGGTGGCGCAGTGGTTAAGAATCTGCCTGCCAATGCAAGGGACACAGGTTTGAGCCCTGGCCTGGGAAGATCCCACATGCCGCGGAGCAACTAAGCCCGTGTGCCACAACTACTGAGCCTGAGCGCCACAACTACTGAGCCCACCTGCCACAACTACTGAGCCCACGCGCCTAGAGCCTGTGCTCCACAACAAGAGAAGCCATCACACGGCCAGTGATAGGCCTGTGCACTGCAACGAAGAGTAGCCCCTGCTTGCCGCAACTAGAGAAAGCCCACGCACAGCAATGAAGACCCAATGCAGCCAAAAATAAAGAAATAAATAAGTAAATAAAAAAAAAAAAAATAAAGACACCCAATTTAATGCACGTGTTGATTCACCGACATTGAACTCACGGCAGCAGCACCAAGACTCGTGCCTGAACGAAGCTTTCTCACTTATGTGTTCCCCTCCATAAAGCACATCACAGCCGCCCTGGGCTTGGGGACCCAACACAGGATGTCAGCGCCACCTTGGGGCCATTTTAGATAGTGACGTCACCGCACAAAGATACGAAATACCACAAACATGACACTAAATAGACACGAGGGCTGAAAGGAGAAGGCAGAGCGTCACCTTGGCTCGACCTCGGCTGGTAGCCTGCATGTTGGGTGACTCGAAATTTTGTGCCACTTTGCAAGTGAACCGGTCCAGTGCCTGGAGTGCAGCTGGAGGGATCCTTTGAAAACACAGATCTGATCCTGGCTCCTCTGCTCAAAACCCTCCGGGGGCTTCCTTCTGGTCCCAGAGGGGCCCCACCCCCTGGCCCGGGGCCGCATCCCTCACTCCTCACTTTATGGTCCTGCTCTTCTTGGCCCTGGACACAGTCAGCTTACCTTCCTTCTTTATTACTCTCTGCCCCCTGGGATGGGTGCATCGAGAGGAGAGGGGTGGATGTGGATTTGTCTGAATGAACTAATCGGGCTGCCCCGGTGTGGTCCCTCCCCCTCCCATCCCCTCCCCTCCCATCCTGCGTACTCTTCTTGAAGAGCTTCTTCCGGCGTCCGGACAGGCTCAGCTGCTCATCCCCACTGTCGCAGACGCAGGCCTCGCTGCCCTGTGCGTAGTACTTGGGCACCAGGTTGGAGAGGGCCCTGCCCCCGGGCCGCGCGGGGCCCTTGCACTTGTGCAGCTTCAGCTTCCCCGAGGCGTCCTCCACGCACTGCCACTTCTGCAAGACACACCGGGGCCTCAGCCTGCCGGGCCTGGGCCAGCCCGCTCGGCCGCTTCTCCTAACTGGCGGCTGTCCCACCGTTCCCGCCCACCCCGAGACCTCCCTCTAGCGGCCTTAGTTGGACGCGGGCTCAAACGGGCTCTGTGATTGGAACGAGCTGCTCCATCACGGATGGACACCTGTCCACCGTGGGAGGAGCACAGAAACGGTACCCAGGGTGATGCGCTGTGGCTGAGGGTGAGGGTGAGCCCAGTCACAGGGAGGCCCCTCCGAGAGCAGCTCCGGGGCCGGAGGGCATGGCTCGTGTGCAGGGAAGGGCCTTCCTGGAAGGTGCGGCATGAGACGCGCAGTGGCACTGGGGCTGGGGGGCTGGGGGAGGGAGGGCAGTTGGACAGGGCCGTGACTGCATCCGCCGGCAGGTGAATGTCTGGGCTGGGCTGGGGTCCTGGAGGACCTAGAGCTGTAAGTCTGGGGGCCATGGCTCGATGCCTCCGCTGCCAGTCTAGGCCCCCAACCCATCCCCGGTGGGTTGCCCTCTCCCCTTCCTGGGACGGCCAGACCCTCAATCTGCAGGGAGGGTGGGGGGATGGGCCAGCAGGGGGATTCAACAGGAATCCCAGGGGGACAAAGGGCCCCTTGGTCTCGTCGGCTCATTTCTTGTAGCTCAGAACTGAAATCGGAACCACTTCGGTGATCTGCCCAGATCATCAGCTCCAGTAGGGCAGGGCTTTCTGTCCAGGGCGTCTGAGGCTGTTGCTGCCCCAGTGCCTGGAACAGTGCCCGGCTACAGAGGCAGCACTGAACGCTGCTCCAATGTAACCCAAAGCTCTCGCTCAGTGGCACAGACAGGTACTTCCCAGACAAGATGCCCTCCAGAGCACGGGGAGGGGTCGGGGGTTGTGAACAAATGCTGGGCGGCTGGGGGCACAGCCACGAGGACAGGCGGGTGCTAATTCTGAGTCTAGTGATAAGACAGAGCTGCCTGGATGCAGCCTGTGAGACCCACCCAGCTCATGCCCTGGCCTTGGCAGCCTTGGTCTATTAATGAGAAATGGAATGTGGAGGCCCTGGTTTTACTTATTCTTACTGGTGAAACGGGCATGCATCTTCAGGCCTGTGCCGCCGTGGACGAGCTCAAAGTCCCAGCTCACAGACCGAGGCAGGGAAGCATCTCCTGTCTGCCCTGCTTGCTCGTCGGCCCTCCCCTCCCCGCAACCTCCGAACCGTGCCTCCTGCTTGGGTCCCTCTTTGCAAGGCTCTGCCCCCACCCCTCCCCTCTCCTCTCCAGAGCCCACCTTGGCCTCCCAGGCCTCAGAAAATCTTAGTTCAGACTCTCCGAAACATCAGTCACAGTTTCTGCTACCTCTAAATACTATTTGGATGATAATTTCCTTAATATTTCTCTTGAAATCAATTCACATTTTTAAAACTTAAACTTATTTACTTAAAGAGGTAATTTCCTATTATTCCTATATAAGTGGAAAACCAGCCACAATGATGCTCTGGGAGAGTGAATACACTGGAAATGGCTATTTAACTGTATAAATATTGTGCAGAGGTTGGCTATGTCTTTGTTCAAGAGGGATCGGGCATGAGTCACAGCAGCTAAAGACACACGTGCAGGAGACTTTGCCTCTAATGTGAGCAGGATTGGAAGAACTTTCTGAGTGTCGCCTGTACCACCTGGCATCACCCTGCGTCTCACACATCGGCAGGGGCACTGGCCCCACTGGCTCCGCTGGTCTGAAGGCCGAGGAGCAGGCCTGGGTCGTGGTTAGCCGGCGTGGCCACTGGGAGGGAAGAAGGGATGGGAGGGGTACCACTCCCAGCCCCAGGGCACCAGCCGACCATCCTCACCTGCCCCAGCTGCTCACACGCGGTCTGGTACTCGGCCCGCTGACACAGGTCTTTCACGCGCTGGTACTTGGGCAGGAAGTTCTCCTCCGGGGCCTCCACCTTGTCACTGTCCCTCTTGTGGAGCAGTTTGCTGTGGGGCAGAGAGCGGAAGTGGGGCTGGCCGCCCAGCTCCGGAGGAGTGCACGGCCCCGCTCAGCCCTGGTGTAGGGTCACCATGGAGGATGCAGGTCCAGCCGGGCCACATCTTCTGATTGTCAACAGACTTAAGAAATGGGGATTTTCTACAAACAACAAATGCTGGAGAGGGTGTGGAGAAAAGGGAACCCTCTTGCACTGTTGGTGGGAATGTGAACTGATACAGCCACTATGGAGAACAGTATGGAGGTTCCTTAAAAAACTAAAAACAGAATTACCGTACGACCCAGCAATCCCACTACTGGGCATATACCCAGAGAAAACCATAATTCAAAAAGACACAGGCACCCCAATGTTCATTGCAGCACTATTTACAATAGCCAGGTCATGGAAGCAACCTCAATGCCCATCGACAGACGAATGGATAAAGAAGATGTGGTACATATATACAATGGAATATTACTCAGCCATAAAAAGGAACGAAATTGGGTCATTTGTAGAGACGTGGAGGGATCTAGAGACTGTCATACAGAGCGAAGTAAGTCAGAAAGAGAAAAACAGATATCGTATATTAACGCATATATGTGGAACCTAGAAAAATGGTACAGATGAACCAGTTTGCGGGGCAGAAGTTGAGACACAGATGCAGAGAACAAACGTATGGACACCAAGGGGGGAAAGCGGCGGGTGTGTGTGTGCTGAATTGGGCGATTGGGATTGACATGTATACACTGATGTGTATAAAATGGATGACTAATAAGAACCTGCTGTATAAAAAAATAAATAAAATAAAATTCAGGGGCTTCCCTAGTGGCGCAATGGTTGAGAATCTGCCTGCTAATGCAGGGGACACGGGTTCGTGCCCTGGTCTGGGAAGATCCCACATGCTGCGGAGCAACTAGGCCCGTGAGCCACAGCTACTGAGCCTGCGCGTCTGGAGCCTGTGCTCCGCAACAAGAGAGGCCGCGATAGTGAGAGGCCCGCGCACTGCGATGAAGAGTGGCCCCCGCTTGCCACAACTAGAGAGAAAGCCCTCGCACAGAAACGAAGACCCAACACAACCAAAAATAAGTAAATAAAAATAAATTAAAAAAAAAAAAGTTAGTTTAAAAAAAAAAGAGAAAAACCCTCTTATTTAAAAAAAAAAAAAATTCAAAAATTCAAAAAAAGAAATAAAAGGAAATGGGGATTTTATAAAAATCCTCCCAAATTACATGAGTTGGCAATAAGTTAAAAAGCATGTGAGACATTATACAGACAGGACAAAATGTGTCTGAAGGATACAGGTGGCCTCCAGATGCAAATTCTATGTCAACCATAGGAAAAGCGAACGGGCTTCCCTGTGTACAGGAGGCTGTGGACACAGATTCCCAGCCCCTGGTGGAAGGTGTCATCATAGCAGTGGGATCCCTCCTGCCCTCGACAGTGAGATCTTTAATATCATGGGTGCAGGTGGGGCTGCCAGGCGCTTCCTGGGACGGGGCCGATGGGGGTTGTCCGGGTGCTGCTCAGCTCAAATGTCCTGGGGTGGCTCCTCCAGGCCCTGGCACTCACCCTCTCTCCACCAGGAAGGAGTCCCGCCAGACCCTCATCTTCTTTTTCAAGTGAAACCTGGGGGAAAAAAGCACACTTCCATCTCCTCATCAATGTGGGGAGCTCATGTGTCCCTCTGTCCTCCCAGAGGCAGGGATGGTGCTCAGAGCCAGCCTTGATTCACAATCAGCACAGACCCAGGGGGCAGTTGGGGCGAGCAGGGGATGCTCACACCCCCCCAGGGCAGAGCTGTATTTCCCCAGAGACCTGGGTCTGAAGGTACATGGGGCAGAAATGACCCAGGTCACAGTTGCTCTAAGTCACACATTGTCGTGTGTGTGTGTCTCCGTGCCTCCCGGGAAGTCCAACAGTTCCCCGGTGCTGGAAGAGATTGCTTTAGTTCAGCACCAGATGCAACTTGTCCTGACTTCAGGTTAATTACATTGTGTTTTGGCAGGATTTTTTTCCCTTTGATCCTTTGTAGTTGGATTTGTGTAATTTAAGTGTGCATTTCATGTAGTTTCACTCTATCATTTCCATTTCCCAGATGGGGCCTCAGGCTGAGAGAGGAAGCTTCCATCCTGCACCTGACTCCCAGGTGTCCTGGCTCCCAACCCAGTGCCCCCGCCCCCCAAAACATGCCCATTTTGTACTCTTACAGCTCATAACACCTTCTAGTCAGAGGGAGGAGGCTCAACAGAGGTGGTTCCCCCTACAGGACAATCGGATGTGGACAGACAGTGCCCATCAGGGCTGGACCCGCTGAGCTGCAGGAGATACAAGCTGGAGGCTGCATCAGTGCTGTGAGGCTAACTCAGTGGGCAGTAACACTGGTGGCCACTAGATGTCGCTGCTGCCACAGCAGTGACTGTCCTTTTCCTTTCTTGTCCCAGCCAGACTCAACTCACCTTCCCACCTAGTTTTTGCTCACCATCACTGTTCGTTTTTCTGCCTCCTGGACACCTAGGAATATGTTCCCATCATACCATCCGGCCTTAGAGCATGGTGATTAAGAGACTCTAGCCTGTAGCCTAGAGGCTGAATGCCCGGAGTTGGGTCCAGACCTGCCAAGAGACCTCTGACAAGTCACTTGACTTCTCTGGATTCAATTTCCAAATTGGTTAAGATGGGATCATAATAATGCCTACCTCACTGCGTTACTGTGAAGATCAAAATGATAAAATCCCCTACAAAGCATAGCAAAGGCCTGGCATACAGTACGTGCTTAATTAGTGTTAACTGCTGTTGTTATTTTTTCAAGTTTTATACAGTTTTAGCTCTGGAGGGTCCTCGACTGGTCACCGTGGCCACATTCCAGCTGGGAAGGTGGATTCTTAGAGAGGGGGCTTCCTTCTCTCTCACGGCAGGTTAAGTGGTCAGGATGGGGGGCCCTAGAACCCCAGCTCCTGACCTTGGAAATACCCCCCTCTCAGACCCACACGTCTTGGCCATGAGGTCATACAGTTGGGATGCCCAGTACCCCAGCACCCACCCCGGCCCCTCACCGATTTGCCGGCCGCTCTGTGTCCAGCAGCTTGAGGATGGATTTCCCGTCCATATCCGAGGGGATGTCCAGTCCTGCGATGTCCAGGATGGTGGGGGCCAGGTCAATGTTGAGGACAATGTGGGGATTCCTGAGGGAGGCATGGAGAGCAGGACTCAGTTACCTGGGCAGTGATGACCCAGCCTCCCTCGGGAGAGGGGCAGCTGGAGGGATGGAGATCACCAGGGGCTGACGCCCTGAAGGTGGGAAAGCCGCTATTGATCGTGTCACTCTCCTGCACCTCGGCCCTCAAAGCTCCCCTCTGTGCCCCCAATTCAGCTAAACCCCACCCCTAACCTTCTGTGCCCTCCACACCACCACAGGGGCTGCACTTCACAGGCCCCAGCTGGCTTCTGCTTGTCTGTTTCTTCTGCCAGGAATGCCCTCCCTGACCCCACTCTCTGAACAAAGGACACCTTCAAGACACACCCCAAATCCTGGATCTTCCCCCTGACCCTTCTCTGAAACTCTGAGGCAAACACTGGCCCCCTTGCTGTTCCTAGAAGGCCAAGAACAGTCTGGCCTCAGGGCCTTTGTCCTTGTGTCCCCTCTGCCCGGAACGTTCTTCTTCCAGACTCCAGTGAGCACTCTCACTCACCACCTTTAGTTCTTCCCTCAACGATTACCAAGTGGCCCCAAGATCCCCATGCTCTGGGGTTCACACCCCCCTGTGATCCCCTCCCCTTGAAGGTGGGCCAAACTTCTAGAACATGGCAAAGGTGATGGGATGTCAGACCAAGGTGATGTCACGTGACAGACGACTCTGTCTTGTTAGCTGTCCCTGCCTCATTTCTTTGTCTCCCCTGGCTGGCTTTGAAGAAGAAAGCTGCCATAAATTCACCCCAGCAAGGACGCCTGCTGAATACTCTGAGAGGCAGGCTGTGTGAGTTCAAGTCCTCTGTTTGCACTTGAACAGCCCCCGGAGTGGGGAAACAGGTCCTTCCCCAGTTGAGCCTCCAGGTGAGACAGCAGCCCTGGCTGATGCCTTGATTTCAGCCTAAGCAGAGGACCAACCTAAGCTACGCCTAGACTTCTGACCCACAGAAACTCTGAGATAAAGCACGTGTGTTGCTTTCAGTTGCTAAGTTTCTAGTAATTTGTTACACAGCACAGATTACTGACACAAGGCCCTTCCTGAGGACCCCATTTAGAACTGCACCCCGCCCCATGCTCTGCCCCTTCTTTGCTCTGTCTTGCTCCTGAAGCCTTGTCACCCTCGCATTTTACTATATATTTTACTCATTTATCTGGTTGATTGTCTATTGCCCAATTAGAATCTAATGGGAAGGCAGACGTTTTTGTCTGTCTTGTTCACTTCTCTATCTGTAGTACTTTTACACTTAGAGAACACAGTAGGTGCTCAGTAAGTGTTAGTCAAGTGAGTTTTGTTATTTACCGCTGCCGCGCATCTGTTACTTTTCCTGTGTCCTGTTTCCACCTGGGGTGTTCCCGACACGGTAGTAAGTGACTTTAAGGCCGTGTCCGGCACGGGGCCTGCACCGGCTGGATGGATCATGGCCGCATGGACACATTCTCCATCAAGGTGGCACAGTGCCCTCCCTGCTCCTGTCTGGTTCCCTGGGGTTGGGGGTCAGGGCCTGGGTCCGAGGGTTTCGGATGTCTTTCGCTTCCTCTCTCTCCCTAGCCCAGCACCTTGTGAACACTGGACAGGTAGTCAGGTGTGCTGGTTTCATGGGAACCACTGACTGAAACCGCCCGTCCTGGCCAGGCACGGTAGTAACCACTTGCATGAGTTATCTTACAGCAGGAGGCCCTGGTAAGGAACACGGAACTGACAAGCTACCACCAATCAGAAGAATTCGGGAAAGGTCAAAAGGAGGGAGGAGACGCCAGTCCATATGTCCTACCAACCTCCCAGAATCCTTCTCGCTAGAATCTACCTTGGTTGAGCGATGTGCGGGCCACCAGGAAGGACCCCCTGAGTCAGAATGATTGGCCAGAGACAACCTGGAAACTAACCCCATTACCATACAACCCCAGACTGTGAGCCACGTGGCAGAGCAGTTCTCCTGGAGTCCCTGACCCTGATGCTCTCTGCCTGGGCGCCAGTTTCCAATAAAGTCTCTTGCTTTGTCAGCACCTGTGTCTCCTCGGACAATTCATTTCTGAGTGTTAGACAAGAGCCCACTGTTGGGTTCTGGAAGGGGTCCCCATTCCTGCGACACTGGGGTCGTCATGGGGGTGAGGCTGGGGAAGGTGGGTGAAGCTGCCTGGTGGAGGGGCTTGAAGCTAGCAAGAGGCATGACCACTTAATCAGGCAGGAGGAGGGAGCTGGAAAAGTCTGTTGGTTGAGGGGGCACCAGGGTGAATGTTGGCAACTAGCAGCTGGATTGACCTGAGGTCATCCACGGGTCCTGCTGCCCCCAGGCTGGGTGGGATGGACAGGACTGCTTTTCCCACCCAGCACCCACACCTTGCTTGGTGGGAACAGTTTCCAGTTCTGCAGGAACTACCTGGCCCCATTCAGATTCCACCACCTGATGTACTCAGCCTGGTCACACAAGGTTTTCTATTACCCTGGCTACAGTGACTGGCTCGGGGATGGACACGTGACCAGTCAGGGCAGTGAGAGTCTGCCTCAGGGCTTCTGTTCAAACCACTGTTTGGTTTCCCAAGCTGAATGGCCTAAAACTCTGGGGCTGTGGTGACCCTGCCACCATGAGAGAAAAGCTGGCCTGAGAATGAAGCCAATTCAGAGGATGCAGGACTGAGATGGAAAATGAGAGCTTCCTGTTGTCACTGTGTGACTGCTGGATCCCGCCATACCTGAAGCCAGCACTAACCTTGGACTTGCCAGTTACTTTAGTGACTGCATTCCTCATATCTTATTTTATTTGACTTGTTCATTTTGAGAGTCATTTCCGTTCACAACTCAAGGAGTCCTGGCTGTCAGCCCCAAGTCTGACATTAGTACTCTCTTTCTCTGTGGTTTTGGGTCCTAAGAACCAGATCACAGACTCTGAGGCTGACCAATACAATAAAAGATGCTGGATTATAGTTCTGTCCACCTTCGTTTTTTGAAAGCAAATAATCCCAGTGACTTTAATGGTCATATATATTCTTACCTAAAAAGGAAAAACATTTACAAATATCAAAGTCCCGGTTTTGAGACGAATTCCAGCTCCTTCCCTCCTGTGCCATGTAACTCAGGCAACTTAACCTGTGCCTCTCTCTGTTTCCTTGTGTTTAGAACAGGGACAATACTAGCATCTACCTTATAGGGTTGTTGTCATATGTAAGTGGATTACCTGGATATAAGTGCTTAGACCAAAGCCTGAAGAATAAGCACTATATCAGCACAGCTATCCTTATAATAGCTATTATTATAGGCGGGGACCCTGAAATCCAGACAGGCAGGGATTTGATGAGGTTGGCAGAGGAACAGTGATGAGGCTGGGCTAGAGCTCACACCGTCTGCCTTCTGGAATTTCCACCAAACATCCCAGGCGGTGGGAACATCTTGGTCCTAAGACGGCGCCACCAATGCCCTTTCGGGAGGAATTCTGAAGCAAGCTGAGTCAGTGCCTGTGTGTGTTCTCGGCTCAGATGGAAGTCAGACCTGATGAGCACCTGAACGGTGATTGATCTGCATTTCAAAACACCTTCGAGTTGGTCTCCATCACGTCTGGGCTGATCCGAGGCTGCTGCTGCTACGATTCCTGGCCTTTCTACCTCTCCCTGCCCCAGACATGGCATTTTTGCTGCCAGAACATGTCATTTCAAAGGTTAACCCAAGGACAATGCTGGCCAAGGGCCCACGGGGCCCTCGAGGAAGGTTGGGGGAGGCTGCTTCCCTTAGCGCTGTGGCCCAGCTGGCTCAGCTGATCTCAGCGGATGACGCCGCCCGGGGCCGAGGTGGCCGGGCTCCTCCCTGACAGCCCCCAGACCCAAAGACCGCTCGGGCCAGACAGAAGTCGAGGTGGCACCCCGATGCCTTGGCGGTGACACATGCACAGTCCAGGTCCCCGATTCCCTGGCACAGTGCCCACCACGGACAGTCTGTTTTCACAGGTGCTAACAGCTCCTGGCCTCTCCTTCCCCAGCAGAGGGGTGTGCAGTCCTCCCCGGGTGACATCATCACCATTTCGCTCGGCACCAAGGTCCACCTGCCTGAATCGTGTGCCGCCCCGGGGAGTGGCTCGGGGCCGTCCGCTGAGCTGCCTGCTGCTGGCCCATCCGGGTGCCAGCGGAGCCTGGAGGCCTCCCTGGGACTTTGGGGCGCCGGGGAGGGGTGGGTGATGCACTTACAGCGAGCCAGCCTCCACGTTGGGGCCCCTAACGTAGAACGGGACCCTGATGTCGAACTCGTAGGGCATGGACTTCCCTTTCACCAGGCCGAACTGGCCGATGTGGTAGCCGTGGTCGGCGGTGTACACGATATACGTGTTGTCCAGCTCACCCGTCTCCACCAGCATGTTGTAAATCTGAAAAGCAGGCGGGGTGGTGAGGACAGGCGGAGGGAAGGCGGGCAGTGCGCCCGGCCCACTGTCCCAAAACACAATGCTGTGCTGGGGTCTCAGGCCCCTGTCCCTCCCGCTTCGGGTCTTCGCTCAACTGTCACCTCTCGGCGGGGCCCCTGGGGCTGACCCATGCATCACCGTAGCCTCCCCACCTCCTGTCCCCCTTTACTTGTCTTCCCAGCACTTCTCACCTCTCTCTCTTCTACTTATTCGTGGGCTGTGTCCCTGCATTAGAATGTACGCCCCATCAGGGCAGGGACTTCTGTCATTTTTGTTCCCTGCTGTGTCCCATGTGTGCTGGCACTCAACAAATGCTGTTGGGTGAATGAGTGAATGAGTGAATGAATGAATGGCCTGGGGCAGGAGTCTGTGATCTACAACAGTGCTGTCCAACAGAACTTTCTGCCATGCTGGCAATGTTGACACCTACAGCACCAGCCACACTTGGTTATTCAGCACTTCAAATGTGGCCAGTGCACCTGAGAAACTAAATTTGAAATTTCATTGTATTTTACTGAATTTAAATGGTCATGGATAAAATTTAAAAGATATATCCATGCAATGGAGTATTATTTAGCAATTAAAAAAAAATGAAGCACTGAACATGCTACCACCTGGATGAACCTTGAAATCATCATACTGAGTGAAAGAAGCCAGATCCAAAAAACCACATATTGTAGGACTCCTCTTATATGAAATGTCCAGAATCCACAGAGACACAAAGTACATGAGCAGTTGGCTAAGGCGGAGGGGTGAGGGGAGTTTGGGGTAATGGCTAAGGGCTGCGGGGTTTCTCTCTGGGGTGATGAAACTTCTAAAATCGACTGTGGTGATCGTACAACCTTGCAAACATATGAAAAGCACTGAAACATACACTTGAATTGGGTGAGCTCTGTGGTATGTGAATCATATCCCCATAAAGCTGTTAAAAAATGTACGTAGCTGCACGTGGCTACTATAGTGAACAGATCAGAGCTGGAATACAAGTTCCCCGAGGGCAGGGGTTTCGTCTGGATTGCTCAGAGCTGTTTCCCTGGCCTTGAAGGGTGTCTTTTCCTTCTGCCTGTTTCCATTCCTCTCCAGCTCATGATGCTCTGCGGGGGGATGGGGGTGGGGGTGGGGGGAAGGGCAGGGAGGCTGCGGGCCTGGCGTGGCTGGGAGAATGCTCAGGAGGGGGGCAGCCTACCGTCTCCATGGAGTCATCCACGGACAGGAGGGTCTGCAGGCGCTTCCGCTGCAGCATGTTGGTGAACTGCATGTGGATGGGCTTCATGGGCCCCGTGTAGCGCATGATCCAGTGCTTGTCGGGGTTGGGTGCATAGTTGTAGCTCGGGGTGCTGGCGGGCAGACAGGCACAGAGATCAGGTCAGGCCGGGGTGGGGGGTACTTGGGCCCCGCCCCCAGGTCCCCCCACGCCTCAGGGGAGCAGCCTCCCCACGCTGGGGCTGCAGCTCAGGGTGAAACCGCCCCCATCTGGACACCAGCGCGTCGGGGGCTCTGCCCCACGTTAGGTCAGCATCTCTCCACGTGCAGGGCATGAACGTGGGAAGACTGGGGGGCACAGCCGTAGATAACCTGGAGCCCCAAAGGGAGAACGTCCCTCCCATTTAAGCCCGGTCAGCACACCCATCACATCAAGGCCAAAGTCTCAGTCTGTGCTGGGCTCTCCTCAGCACCTCTCTAGAATTTGCTCGCCTCCCTTTTGAAAGAAGGAGAGGGCCTCCTGTGGGCATAGCACCCAACTGTAACTTAATAGCATTGCATTTACTTGTCAGTTACCTTGGGTAGATGGCAAGTGACAGTTACCGTGGTTAATTAAGGTGTGACTACCGAATTTCCTTTTGCAATAGATTTTGGTTAAAAAAAAAGGAAACTGGTTAAAAATTAGGTTCATAATAGGCAAAACTGTGAGGATGGTGCCTGAATGTGACCATTTGGGACACGCCACATTCTCTGACTTTGCTGTCACAGCTATTCTTCCCGCGTGGTTTAATTTCCCATTTACAAAGGAGGAAATGGGGTCAGAGGAGTTCCGAGACCTGCCCATGGTCTCACTGAGTGGACGGTAGAGCCACTGGCCTCCGTGACTTCTGCTGTGGGGTCAGCTGTGATGCCTAATGATAAACGAACAAATACATGGTAATCTTTGACCAGCCCCGAATGAGCACTGACCACGCGCTGGCCACACCCGGAAGGGTTTGCCTACATCATCTCATTTAATACTCAGAACAGAACTAGGAGCTGGTGCTTTCCTTCTCCTTGTGTGAGAAATGGGGACACGGAGGCTCAGTGAGGGGACAGACTTGCCAAAGGCAGAGCTGGGGTTTGAGCTCCAGGAGTGGGAAACCCCACAAAGCATGGGCGTCCCTCGCACTGGGTCTGATGATCCTCGAGGGTCAGGTTCCCCTCAGGTCTTACCCACCCCCTCCCCAGGCAAAGCTGCAAAGAGAGGAAGTTTCCACTGCTTGAAGACAAAAAGCTTTTCGAGATGGCTCTTCAGGGGGCAAGGGCTGCGGGGCATGGGGGAGGGTAGAAGGGCCCCAGACTCCCTTCCTTCATCAGGACCTCAGCCCCTCCCTCCCCGGGGTAGAAGGAAGGACACTGCAGCTTGTGGTGCAGCCTGATAGCTATGGAGACCGTTGCTATGTAGAGCGGGGGTGAGTCATAAGATTCCTTCTGGACTTTGCTTTGAGTTTCTGGCTGGTCTCCTGCCGCTAAAAACAAGCCGGGCCCGCGGCCTCCTTTGATTATGAGAAACGCCGCTCTCTCCTGCGGGCCGACTTAGGGCCTGACCCTTGTGTAGAACATCCCAGGAGCAGGGCCACGCCCCCTCGCCGCCCTCCCCCACCGAGGAGCTGGAGGGGTGCTGCTGGGCCAGGGGCTGCACAAAGAGATGCCCTCGGGGCTGTTGGGGGTTTTGGGAAAATTGCTCCCATGGCCCCAGGGGCCCGGATTCAGGATGTAATTTTGAGCAATCATCCCTGAATCTCTTAGATTCTCCTGGGCTGGTGTCTGCCCTTGAGAACAGGGAGGGGTGAGTCTGTCAAGAGTCTGATTTCGGAGGCCTTTTCTCTGGAGGCGTCTTTGGAGCACGATCTGGAGGCCAGCAGGCTGCGGAGCCTGGGGTCCTGCTTGGGGCCGAGGCCGGCCTGCTGGTCCCCTGCTTGAGGCCAGCCTCCCCCTGCTACCCCCGGATGGTGTCACATTTTCACGTGAACCCCGATGCCTGCTGAACAAAGAGTTGAAACCCTCACCTCCTCAAGAATCCGAGGAATGTCTGCTCGTTCACAACCGGCCTGAAGGATAACATCCCCTCTTGGGATGGGGGCCCTTCCGGCCCCTCCCGCCGTGTGTCTGGAGGCCGAGGGGCAGGAACCCTGGCTCCCAGCCCCACCCCAAGGATGTGAGCTCGGGCCTGGCTCCCAGGCGTGATAAAGGGAGAGGCCCGTGAACCCATTCAGATGCCACGCTTCAGAGGAAGCTCTGGGGGCTGTGGGTGTGTATGCCTATGTGTCTTTTGTCTGTGTGTGTCTCTGTGTACGTTTGTGTGTCTGTGTATGTTTATGTGTGTGCGTGTCTGTATGGTTGTATATCTTCATGTTTGTGTGTATCTGTGTTTGCACCTGTGTTTATCTTTATGTGCGTTTGTGTATCTGTGTGTGTATATGTGCTTGTATCTTTGTATCTATGTGTGTTTGTGTGTTTCTGTGTATGTCTGCATATCTGTGTGTATGTGTCTGTATCTGTGTGTCCGTATATGTGCTTGTATGTATATGCCTGTGTTTGTATGTGCATTTGTGTGTCTATATATGTCTGTGTATCTGTGTATTTATTTGTATCTTTGTGTGTGTTTGTGTTCTGTGTGTCTGTGTTTGTGTGCATTTGTGTACCTGTGTATATATCTGTATGTATCTATTTGTATCTTTGCGTATTTGTGTCTGTATCTGTGTGTGTATGTGTGTGTGTGCGTCTGCGTGCATCTGTTTGCATCTCTGTGTGTGTACGGAGCTGGCTGGGGGGTGGACGGGGCCCTGGGCTGGTGGATCGGGACCACATCGCAACGAGCAGCACTTTTCAGCACCCACAAGCCCAGCCTGAGAACATGGCACAAGGCTTGATGGGGTGAGAGCCTCTGACAGGAGTCTCGTGATAGAAAGATCTGGAACTCTGTCCCCTCCTCAGCCCCCTGACTGTCATAATTAAACATCCCAGCTGCAGAACTTTCTGGTTTTGGGTTTTGTTTTGAAAATGATTATACCCCAGAGATAAGAGAGCCTTTCAAACACACCCCTAATAAGGCACAGGGGTTGCTCTGGGTAAGTAATGGCAGCAGGCGTTGCTCACGTTCAATTTCTGTAATTTTCATTTCAAAGGGAAAATAAATGAGCAGGCAATGTCAAACCATCTCATCGTGCAACTCCAGGGCTGCCGGGGGGCGGGGTGCCAGCACCCCTTTTAGAGGAGACGTTGCAGAAGCAAAGTGTACCTTCCCCCACCCCGCGGCTCCTCCCTTAGGGGGACCGAGTTGGCCACATGCCCCCGCCCTCAAAGGTGGGCTGTGGGTGAGGGTGGGAGGCTGGCATCTCAGGCAGGAGGAGTGGGCTGGGGTGGGGGGCAGCCACGGCAGATGTGCAGAGAGGCACTGCTGCAGTCCCTGGAATGCGGTTCTCCACCATCTGTCAAATCCTGCTCCCCAAAGACCAGGGGATCAGCAGGTTAACACACTGCCTCATCCTCTCGGAGCCACTCTGGGCGCCGTCAGAGAGTAATCACGGCAAGGGGGTTGAGGAGGGCAACGCATTCTGATTGTAATGAAAGTTAAACACCCGGAATATTCAGGCGGACTCCAAATTGCCCAGTCCTTGTCGCCCCAATGTCACAGCAAGGGCTGCTGAGGATCGCTGCTAAGCAGGAGGCGGTCTGAGGCAGAGAAAAGCAGAAGAACTTTCCAGAAAGATTTACTAGCCAGCTGGAGGGAGGAGGACTGGAGGGGTGGGCAGAGAGATGGGAGGCAGGAATGGGTGCCGGATTTGAATTTGAGCTCTGCCGTTTACCAGCTGGGTGACCTTAGGGAAGTTACCTTACCTCTCTGTGCCTCGGTTTTCCCATTGGTAAAATGGGAATACCAAGTGTGACAAGCAGCCTCCAAGAGAGCCCTCAATAGCCCCCACTTCCTGGTAATCACACACCTGTACCCCTCCCATACTGTAGGAGCACTGGTCTGTGTAACCAATAGAATGTGGGAGAGATGGTGTGTCACTTCGAGATTAGGTTATAAGAGACTGCATCAGCCCTATGGCGAGATCTGCTGGTTGAGGGGCAGCCGTGTGAGTGAGCCCCAGGCAAGCCTCAGGTGGCAGCAGCCCCAGCTGACACCTTTTTCACAACCTCGGGAGACCCTGAGCTAGAACCTTCCAGATAGGCCACTCCCAGATTCCTGACTCACAGACACTGTGTGGTAATATGCGTTGGTGTTTTAAGCTGCTCAACTTTGGGGCAACTTGTTATGCAGCAATAGATAACTGATACACCAAGGGTCACTGGGAATATTCAGGGATTCAGTGCAACGCACAGGGCTTAGCACAGAGCCTGCCATGGAGTCAACAGCTTATAAAGGCTGTGACTATATTAGTAGTCTGATGAAGCTATGGACCCCTTCTCAAAAGTGTTTTAAAATGTGCAAAATAAAATACACAGATTGCAAAGGAATACTATTATACGGGTATACACCTGAAATGCTGTTCTATCCACAGACCTCTCGGTGGGAGGATGTGGGTCCCAAGTTATAAAAACTCTTGTTGCCTGCTTTGGGTTGTTGTTACTGGATCTGTATCCCAGTTTCCTCAGAGATCAGCTGTGTGTCCCTGGCTTCTTTAAACCGGGAGGATTAGAGACAAGAGGCAGCCTTGTCTCTGTCATTACATCACTGTGACCGAGCCTGACCCTCCCACCTTCGTGCCACCCAGCAGCTCTGCAGGCAGCACCCCGAAGCTTACATGTGTTGAGACGCGTTGGGGAAGAGGCTTGAGTACTGGGGGGCCGAGTCCTCGGGGCCATGAGGGGCTGCGTGGCTGATGACCATGAGAACGGGCCTGTGCGGGTACATCTTCTTGGATGTACGGAAGAAGCTCACGCTGTCGTTGGTGATCAGGTCTGTCAGGTAGTCCTGGGGGGTGGGGAGAGATAGGAGAAGGTGTGAGGAGCTGGGCATCCGCGCTGAGTGCCTGCCATGTGCCAGGCACCATGCCGGGCATCGGGGACACAGCAGTGACCAAAATAGACAATCCCTCGCGGAGCCGACGGTCTAGGGGCAAACAGACAATAAATAAGCAAGTAAAACAGGGAATGTCAAATGATGTTATGCACAACAGAAAAGAAAAGCAGAGAAGGGGTTAGGGAGGACGGGAGAGGAATTACAATTTGTCATTCAGTTGTGATAGATCTTAAAATAATAAAATAAATAAATAATAATAATAAATAAAATAATAATAGCTAACACTATCGAGTGCTTATGGCGCTCCAGGAATTGTTCTGTGTTTACATGTATTGACTTGTTTACCTCTTATATAGCCCTAGAATGTAGGTCTGATGATAAACCCTGTTTTCCAGAACAGGAAATGAAGGCCCAGAAAAGTTAAGTGAATTGCCTAATGTCACACAGCTGATAAATGTTGCAGCCAGGCCTCCTGCGTCTTGGTCCCTAAGCCTGAAGGCTCCAGAGATACCATCATGCAGGGTGGATACATCCCTGCAATCTTGGAGGGTCTGTACTGGGGGCGGGAGCAGACGAACATATAAACGAAGAGCCAAGATAGTGACGAGGTGTGACAGAAGAAGGAAATAAGACAAAATGTGGCAAAGAGTAACTGGGACCTGGGGTGGGAGGAATACTTTAGCTGGGGCAATCAGGGAGGACCTCTCTGAGGAGGTGACATTTGAGCTGAGACCTGAGTGATGAGGAGCTGGGCCTGGGAAAATCTATTGTTATATCACCGGAGTTCACTTTCAGCTGCTTGCTGGAATCCTCAGGGGAGCTTTACTGATGGCTGGGCTCTCTTCCAGAGATTCTGGTTTAATTGGTCTGTGTTTCAGTCTGGGTACTGGACTTTTTAAAAGCTCACCAGAAGATTCCAATGTGCAGCCAGGAGTGAGAATCACTGATCTAGAGGAAGTGTTCCAGGCAGAGGGAACAGAAAATGCAAGGCCTCTGAGGCAGGAATGAACTTGCCTTGTGTTTGAGGAATAGAAAGAGGGTGAACAATCATCAGGTACAATGCTGGGACAATCAAAGGAGCAGCACAAACACAGGCATGTAGTAGTGTCTCCAGAAAAGTGAGACCCACTTAGATACTGGGCAGGAGGAGAGAAGAGTGGGAGGAAAAGTGATGGACAGGAAACGAGGGCTTTAAAAGCTCAGCTAAGAAGCTGAGATTTGCCTAAACTCTTCCTGAATTTGGTAAATCTTTAGCTGCTGATTTCTTTTGAAGGTAATGAGTTCTTAAAAATTTACCTTCTGCTTCTCCAGAAGCAGCTCTGTCCAAAATGATAACTTTCAAAAAGAGATATTATTTTAAAGAAAAGAGAAAGGTGAAGAAGTGGCTACAGCTTCCACCCTGAAGTGAACTGTACCAAATACATACATACTCCAGGTATACCTGTGTCTCTAGAGGTACATGCCTCCAGGGACATTTGTGCTCTATGTCTATGTGCACAAGGACAGTCACTGCGTCACAGTGACCAGTAATGGGAAGATGATTAATGAACTTGCACTGCTTTCATACTGTGCAGCACTGTGCACACATTAAAAGGGCAGTAGGTCTGTAGTTACTGAGGTAGAAAGTTGTCCAAGATACACTGTTAAGGGAAAGAGCAAACTACAGAGTCAAACTCTGGAAGATTCCACTTTTTTTTTTTTTTTTGTGGGAGAGAGTAGGAGGCAGGGTAGAGAGGAGAAACCAAACCCCTACCTTCATATGCTTTTGAGCAGCAAGGGAAAATCCAGGACATATACCAAAGTGCTAACTGGGGACCAGGGTAAGGGGAGAGAGAAAGTCACTTGCTACTTTATATACTTTTCCTTGAATACTTTTTATGAATAATTTTGGGGAGTAAAAAAAGGCTTTATAAGGGGGTCCTATAGAACCTATTACCTAAAAATAATATTCTATGTGACATAAATCAAAAGCTGCTGCTATAGCTGTGGAACATGATCTAAAGGTGTTAGAAATATCCTGTAACTAGTAGTGGATCTAAAAATGGTGCAAAGCTCTCTTAGGTGAAAAGGAGGGGTTGGGACCCTGGGTGGGGAGGGGCGGGAAGAGAGCTGCTGTTCTTCATAATAAACCCATTTTCACTATTCGCTTTTAGAACCATATATGTGCTTGTTTGGCTGTGATTAAATATGTTTTTTTTTAAAGTCACCAATAATATCCATCACCAGGGCAATGCAATGATGGAGCAGTGAAAAAGAATAAACTAGCGCTACACGCATCAACATGGATATATCTCACAGACCTGATATGTAGAGGGCTATGTACGATATGATACTATTGATATAAAGTCTAAAAACACAAAACAATATTTTATATTGTTTGAGATGTCTGCATATGGAATAAAAGAATAAATGCATGTGTGGGAATAAGTGGCCACCTCAGGACCTCCCTGAGAGGGGGCAGCGGGACAGGAATGAGAGCTGGAAGGGTGATGGAGGGGCTCCAACAGTCTCTGTGACATTGTACATTTGGAAGCGTGTGGGGTGATTACTGTGTCTGCCCCTCAAGGCTGGTGTGAGAGGGCTTCAAGTGCTGAGATATTAAAGCTCACGACACGGTGTCCTGCATGCAGCCAGCTCTCGGCAGGAGTCAGTGAACATTACGGCCCTCTTGGGGGGGGGCCGATTTTCTGCACGTCTACGAGCCCCCTATCTTTCCTGGTCCTCCTCAGAGCCACTCCTATGCTAAGCCTTTGCTGGTCCCCTCTGGCTGCATTAGGGCGTCTACAATGACATCTGACACTGGTGCCTGCACCCCCATCCACCCATGTAGACCGGAGGGGACCACACCATCCTGACTCTGGGGGTGGGCATGAGCCTGGGCTGGCCAGTGAGAAGCAGCCCTTGGTCGCAGTACGTGAGCTGAGTCCAGGCTCAGAGGGAGGGCCGAGGGGGCCTGGGCCAGGGCGGGGGTGGCACTGCCCAGTGACGGCTGGGTGTGGACCCTACAGATAGGTCGTGTCCACTGACTGGATGTGTGGGGTGCATGAAAGGGGGCGGTCAGGCTTCCCCGTCACTGCTTTCTGGTTTAGGTGAAGGGTGCAGAGATGTGGGGCCAGGAGAATGTTGGGGCGAGGGTGGAAATGCAGAGTTCAGCCTAGAACAGGTTGAGTCTGGGGTGCCTGGGATCAGTCAGAAATTCAGAGTTATTCACAGAAAGGGGGGAGACAGGTGAGAGGATGATGCAGGTCAAAAGGTGAACTTTCTAGAAGCTGGAGACTGGCCGATAGACCATGAGGAAGTCACCCCCTGCCTCCCTTTGGCTCTGGGCCAGGCGCACTCCGCCTCCCAGGTGAGGTGGGCACACCTGGGTATTCGGGAGCTAGATCTCCCCTCCCCACCTCCGTACTCCTGGCCACACCTGTGCAGGGTGGCGGTGATGCCAGGGTCCTGGGGACTTTGCTCCTGCTCAGAGTTTCGCAACCACAGCTGGCAGACATCCAGGGACAAGGACACCCTGCCGGACACCCAGGAGGGTGTATCCCCCCCTCCCCCTCCATCCTGACCTTCTTCGACAATTTGCTCAGTTAGCCAAGAGGAACCGCAGTGCATCCGAGGAGACTGCTAGCCTGTGGCTCTGGGCTGTCTTCCTCAAGCAGTCATTTACCAGTAGGATTTCTCAGGAAGGAAGAGGGGAGCGTGTGGGGCGCTCCTGGGGACTGGGGACCCTAGTGACAGGTGGGCTTGTGAGTCTCCCTGCCTCCTTCCCAGGCTCGGCCTTTGCCACCGTTTCTGTTGCTGAAGCGACGATTTCTGAGCTCACTTAGATGTTGGGTGCCCATTTCCGGGGTGCTGGGCTCCCTGTTAAGTGTGGGTGTGTGGCCGCGGGTCCCTGTCCCCAGGGTACAGTCCCGTGCAGGGCGCGGAAAGGCTCTGCCGTTAAGAGAGGGGAGAAGGAAGCAGGGGGGTTGGGGAGGGGTGGAGGCGGGGCACAGAGACTGCAAGGACAAGAGGGGGGCGTGGCTGGCAGGAAGCCCCTCTTTCTGTCTGGATCCGGGTGTGGGGAGAAACGTGTCTTCTGTGGGTGCTGGTGGGAGTTGCTCACACTTTGCCCCATGGAAGCCCGAGTTTCTGCCTCTTGTTTGAACTTGGGTGAGATAAGCCAGTTCACCCCATACGTCACAGGACATCTCCCCACATCAGAGTCCCCTGGCTCCCAGGACTAAATTTTCCGCTTGGGAAGCCCCACCCGAGCACCACTGGGTGGCTCTAGGGCTGTGCCAGGAAACCTGTGGCTTTACTCTCAGACAGCTGGGGGAAGGCTGGGTGGGGAGGGGAGCAAGGAGGGGAGGCTGTCTCGGCCTCGGGTGGCAGCTCCCAAGCCCACCTCTTCGTATTTTCTTCACTTGGCAAGTCAACCTTGCGTGACAGAGGGTCTCCTTTCCCGAGCCCTTGGCTTCCCTGGGCAGCAGGTTTGTCCAACTTTCATTCCCAATCATGATGCTGATCCCTCACCTTCGGAAGCCTCTACAGCAGTTTGTGTTTAAAAGAGATTCACATCTCTAAGGAGCAATCATTTTACGAAGGGTGAGGGCTTTGGAGTCAGAAACACTGGGTTCAAGTTCCAGCTTTATACCTGCTAGCTGTGGGCAAACAATGCCTTTCTGCACCTCAGTTTCTGCATCTCGAAAATGGGCCCAATAACAGTCCCTTCTTCAGATGGTGACATGAGCACTTGACATGGACTTGCTAAGTGAATAAAGCATTTAACAAGGAGGCTGGTACTGAGGGAACCCACGATGGACACTGGCTCTTACTGTTATCAGGTGTTTGCTCGACTGACCTTCATAGCAACATTGCGAAGTGGACACCATGCCCATTTTACAGATGGGGAAACTGAGGCCACAAAACTAATAAGCAATTTATTCAGAGCTAGAGCTCAGGCCTTTGTGTTTTTTGTCTGGTTTCTCTTTTTTTTTTCCCCCCCCACAAACGAAAATATTAATGGGAGGAGTAGATGGTGGTTTACAGCAGGTCTCAACAAACCTTTTCTGTAAAAGGCCAGATGATAAATATTTGAGGCTTTGCGGGCCAGAAGTCTTAGTTACAATCACTCATTACTGCCATTAAAGCTCAAAAGCAGCAACTGCATAAATGAATGGGCACGTCTGGCTGCAGTAAAACTTTGTCCACGCACGCTAAAATTTGAATTTCATGTAATTTTCACGTGTCATGAAAATCGCTGTTCTTTTGATTTTTTTCAGTTAGGTAGAAATGTAAAAACCATTCTAAGCTCAAGGGTTGTAGCAAAACAGTTGGCAGGCTGGCCCATGGGCTGTAGTTTAGAGAATGGAGTTTGAAGCCAGATGGCCTGGGTTCGAACCCTGAACGAACCCCTTACTAGCTGTGTGGCCTGGTTACTTAGCCTCTCTGGGCCTCAGTTTCCTGATCTGGTGATTGGAAATAGTAACAGCAGACACCTCATAGGCTCTGGTGAGAAATGCATGGGTTAATTCGTGTACAACGATTCCAGCAGTAACTGGTGCGTGATACCCTCTAAAGGAGTGTTAGCCATTATTCCTCAGGAATCACAACGCCTGCATTTTCCTCGTGAAAATTAAAACAGTACAAACGAAGCTGAAGGTCCCTTTGATTTCTTCACATCCCCACTCCCAATCTTGGCCTCTTTTGTCCTCTACTGAGGAAGAAGTGTCTTTCCAGATGTGTTATTACATATGCTAGAGTATATTGCTTTATGCATCTTTTTACATTAATCCTACCACACCGTGTACATTCATTCATTCATCCAACACACAGCAGTGAACAAGACTAACGCACATTCCTGTCTTCATGAGCCTTGTATTCGAATGAGAGGACAATGAACACGTGAATCCATGATAT
Organism: Balaenoptera acutorostrata; assembly: GCF_949987535.1. Lineage (NCBI taxonomy): Eukaryota > Metazoa > Chordata > Mammalia > Artiodactyla > Balaenopteridae > Balaenoptera > Balaenoptera acutorostrata. Next base: position 76,643,139 of record NC_080078.1, read on the forward strand.
ATACAGGTCTGGTGCATCAGTGGTGATGGGGGTGTCCAGGGGGTTACCCTGTATACAGGGTGGTCTAAGAGGGTAACATCTGACTAGGGACCTGAAGGAGTCCCGCGACTTGCTTTTCCCACTCAGCCTTATGTCCTAAGCTTTTCTGATGGCTTTAGGCACAGATCTCCCTTGTCTTTTTCCAGACTCCTCCATGGTCATTCAGTCACTTCTCGCATTAGTGGGCTTTCTTGGTTGATTTCTTTCCATGACAAAGTTGCAGCCAACAGCTTGGCTATACCCCCTCTGCACACACGGAAGGCTTCTCCAGAACAGAGAGAGAGAGAGAAGTGCACATGCTGGGCTGAGGGGTGGGTGCACTCAGGTTCCTGGTGACCGCCATTTCTGCAGAGCCCCCCGGACTCACCTGGACCCTCCTCCATCTCCCGACCTGGTCACGCCTATCTCCCTTCCGCTGCCTTCTCCAGCCCTCTTCGACCATTAGTGCTGGCTCTACATCATTCTTTTCTCATCATTACTGCCTCTCTTTCCACTCTGCCATGAGGACCCCTTCGGTGGCATCCGCCCACGTTTGGGATTAGCGATGTGGGACAGAATCCTCAGAGGGCCTTTTGAGGGGCTCTTGGGAAGGGCTGCCACTTCCTCCCGACTTGGGCTTCCCGCCGAGGCCCCCAAGGTCAGTGTCAGCATGATGCTCTGACCTGACACAGGCCCTGGGCCTCCCAGAGTGTGGCGCTCCCGCTCCCCAGCTGGAAACTCCAAGCTCACTCCTGTCCCCTCCCGGTGCTCTGGCCCCTGCTGCCCACCGCTACCCTTGGGAGTTGAACTCTGGACCTGAGCCAGCTCTGACCCCACAGGGGCTCCCCGTCCCTCCGTTTCCAGGCCTCTGGTAACTGGGGCTCCAGGAATTCTCCCACCTTTGTCACAGGGGCTCCTCTCATTCACAGGTCGAGATGTATGGATGGTAGGAAATGGGGTGACAAAGCAGCCACGGCATGTCCCATCCTCAGCGCCAAGGGGACGGAGTATCCCTGGATAACTTCATTATTGGGCTGTGCTGAGGCCAGGCGTGCACGTGGTGAGGAATTTTAAAAAGGAGGGAGTGGATTTTTCTGGGTATTTGGAGAATCTGCCTGCACTGAGGCTGGGAGGAGAGAAAAGGTGTGTTCTGCATTGAGAGACTGTGCTTTGTATTTCCAAGGAGTCCAGCAGAGTTGCTAAATCCCCCCCAACCAGGACTCTGGAATCAATTCACTCGGGAGGTCCTGAAGGCAGGCCTACTATGTGCAGAGTGAGACACAGGGTCAGGGAGAGGGCACTGGCCAGGTGATGTCACGTGTGGTGTCTGCCACTTGGGGCCTGGACTGATCAGACTTATACTCAGGAAGGGGACACGTGGGCGGTGATTACCTATCAAAGGGGGGAGGGCTCCCCAGATGTGCTGGTGTTCCCAGAAGGGGAGTGGGATAGGGTGTGTTTTGGTTGTTGAGAATCTAGTCAGCCTCTTTCCAGTGGAAACTCTCCATTTTTATTTGGGGATCTATTCTCAGCTGATGTTCCAGGGTTGAGCTCAATGGTAGGGCTCCCGCGACCCCCTGCTCTGGATCAGGAGTGAGCACGTGATTTACAGCCCATCAGAACACTGCATTCCCCTGGCCACACTGGTTGGTTCAGGGACAGACATGTGACTGATCCAGAGCCAATGAAACTAGCTAGGAATCCTGGGAAGGAGACACCCATGCTTGCAGCTGGGCAGGAAGCTGAGAGGATGCAAGGATGGCTATATTGGTACCAGGAGAAGAGAGACAGACATACAGTCTGTGAATGAGGTCGAAGAGAAGAAAACAGAATATAAAGGAGTGAGAAACCACTGCCTAATCTAGCCATGTCTGATGCCATTACTGCTGGATCAGTTAAAAAGGCTAATATGTTTCCTCTTCAATTAAGCCATTTTGATTTGAGTTTTTGTTCATTTCTGCTCACAAACAACTGAAAGAGGCCAGTCTGATTCAAAAAAGGATAACTCCTATAGTTTAGAGTAATCCAGAAACGCTTCATGGAAGAGAAGACAGACAAAACTTGGATAAATTCAGGGCAGGGAAGCACTAGTAAAGGTTTTGAGATGGTTGTAATAACCGACAAGGCTGGTCTGGTTGAAACGGCTCATACTGGGGATGACAAAATAGGAGATTGGGCTGATGTGCTTGTGTGTGTGTATGTGTGTGTGTGTGTGTGTGTGTGTGTGTGTGTGCGCTTCTACACTGTGTGTGGTGTTCTGACTTTAATACAGGTGCCATCACTTCACAGTTTATAACACACCTCCACACACAAGACTACAAACTCCATAAGGACGTTACCTGGGTCTGTTTTTGTTCACCCTTAGATACCCAGCACCTGGCACATAGTAGGCTCTTAATAAATACTTGTTGAGGGAATAAAGGACTAATGTAATCAACTCCCACTAGTCCATTCACTTGATATGGTTGTTGTGACGATTAGATATATTGTACATAAAACACCCAGCATAGTGCCTGGACCATAGTAGGTGCTCAGTAAATAGAAATGCGCATTATTAAGATGCTAGGATGTACTCATTTTCCAGATTTGGGAATTGAGGCTCTTAGGAATAGGTAGCATATCCAACAGCACATAATATGTTCAGAGTCGGGCTTTGAACCCCCAGTCCACTGCACAGTCCCTGGTGGGCTATGGGCAGCAGAACAATACAATGGGCTGCAAATCCATGGGTCAGGTCTGGCCCTCAGGTGACCTTGATTCATGCAGGATTTTAGAAATGTCTGAATTAGCTGCCAATACTTAAAAATCAGACTTCACAGGAAAAAAATACACAAATTTGTGGCTTCTGTTGAAAAATCAGAAAACCTGGCCATCTCAGGCCCACAATGCTACGTGGGACGGACAGGCCTGATCTGAGAGTTTGCTGCCCCGTTTTAGACAGCTAAGTCCTCCACAGTCCCCACCACTCCATATTGTCTCACCTACTCCCAGCCTGCTCTCCTGTTTGCATGACTGACTGTTCCCTGGTGACTTCTGCCTCGGAGCCTTGTGTGGCTTTTTAGAGACAACTAGAGAGGGAGGCCGCAAGGAATCGTCATCAGAGAACCCTGGTTACGACAGTAAGTCAGGCCCAGGGCTAGTGGCAGGGGGAATGGGGAAGAGAAAGAGGTGGATTTGACAGACCGGAGAAATAATGTATCTGCTGTGGCGGGATGCCGGAGCTGATTCTGAAGATTTAGTTGGGGCAGGAATATTTGTTAGTCTCCAGATTTTTTTTTTTTAATGGTAAGTTTGGATGAACCATCAGCGTTAGTCTCTCCTCCTCCTTATCATCATCACCACCATCATCATCATTACCTAAGCCGGGGGTCAGGAGACTACCGCCCACTGGCCAGGTCAGGCCCCCTGCCTGTTTTTGTAAATAAAGTTTTATTGAAACACAGCCATGCTTATCTGTTTACATATCACCCATGGCTGCTTTTGCACTGGAAGGGTAGACTTGAGCAGTTGCAATAGAGACTATGGCTTGTAAAGTCTAAAATATTTAGTATTTGGCCCTTTACAGAGCAAGTTTGGTGTCCTGATCGGAACTAATATGTTCTGAATATTTACTATATATGCAATGGTCTCCTCTCATGCTCTACATGTATTAACTCATGTGATCTTCAAAAACATTTGTGGAAAAACCACAATGAAATACCACTATACCCCCAGCCAAATGGCTATAATAAAAAAGACAATACCTGTGTTGAGGAATGTGAAGCAACTGGAACGCTTAAACATTTCTGGCTGGGAGTGTAAAGTGGTTCAACCATGTAACACATCCTATATCCCAGCAATTCTACTCCCAGGTGTATAAGCCAAAGAAGTGGGTTCATATGTCTACCAAAAGCCATGTGTAAGGATGCTCATGGCAGCTTAGTTCATAACAGACCCAACCAGAGATAATCAAAATGTCCATCAGTCGTTGAATAGATGAATATCTGTCATCTATTTATACAAGAGAATACTACGTAGCAATGAAAAGGACACATGGCTGATACACACGACCATGTGGATGAATCTCACAGACGTGACGTTGAGTGAAACAAGCCAGATATAAAGAGCACATGTGATATGATCCCATTTATGTGAAGTTCTTGAACAGGCAAAACCAATCCATGGTGATAAAAGTCAAAATAAGAGGTGGTGGCAGTTTTGGCTGGAAAGGCGTAGGAGGGAACCTGCTGGGGGTTGGAAATGCTCCACAGCTTGACCTGGGTGGCACTTACACAGATGCACAGATGTGTGAAAATTCCCTGCAAATTCACTGAGGATCTATGCTCCTTACCTTATCTCAGTTCAACAAATCAGAACTAGAAAAAGTATGTCCTAGGGAACAAATAGATTAAGGTATAATCACACAATGGGATGCTATACAACAAGAATGAAGGATCTACACTCACACGTGACAACATGGGAATTTCAACAGAGTGTTAAGCAACAAAAGCTGGATACAGAATTAGTCTATAATGCTGGAAGTCTGAGTAACAGGTGTCCTTTTGGGAGGGGTGGTTGCTGGGAGCTACATAGGGGGAACTTCTTGACCTACGTGAGTGCTGGTTACATGTGTCTGCTCAGTTTTTGAAGATTCATTGAACTGTACACTCTATATGCACACTTTCTGTAAGAAAGTTCTGCTTTGGCAAAATGTTATAAAATAATACCCTCATATCACCTGGCACGTGTTAGAATGGTGAGCATCAAGAAGACAAGAGATAACAAGTGTTGCTGAGGATGTGGAGAAAAGGGAAACTTCGTGCACTGTTGGTAGAATGGAAATTGATGCAGCTACTACAGAAAACAGCATGGAGGTTCCTCAAAACATTAAAAATAGAGCTACCCTATGATCTAGGGATTCCACTTCTGGGTACTTATTCAAAGGAAATGAAAACTGGATCTTGCAGGGAGAGCTGCACTCTCATGTTTATTGCAGCATTAGTCTCAGAAGCCCGGATATGTAAACAGCCTAAGTGTCCTCAATGATGAATGGATAAAGAAGATGTGGTGTATATACACACCACACACCCCCCCCCCAACACACACACAATGGAACATTATTCCGTCCTGAGAAAGAAGGAAATCCTGCCATTTGCATCAACATGGACATACTTTGAGGACATTATGCTAAGTGACGTAAGTCAGAGAAAGACAAATACTGTGTGATATCACTTGTATATGGAATCCAAAAGAGCTGAACTCATAAAAACAGAAAGTAGAATGGGTGTTACCAGGGGCGGGGGGTGGGAGAAGTGGGGAGATGTTGTTTAAGGGGACAAACTTAACAACTAGTAAATAAGTAAGTCTTGGAGATCTAATGCACAGCATAGTGATTCTAGGCAACAGTATTGTATTATAAACATCAGACTTGCTAAGAGAGACTAGGTCTTAATTAGTCTCACCACAAAAAGGAAAAGATTATGCAACGTGATAAAGGTTTAGCTAACATGACAACGGCAATAACACTGCGTTATACACATGTATCGAATCAGCATGTTGTACGTGTTAAACTTACACAATGTTATATGTCAAATATACCTCAACTGAAAAAACCCAACACTCTTACATTGCCATTTGCAGCAACAGAGATAAACCTAGCATTACACTTAGTGAAGTAAGTCAGAGAGAGACAAATATGATGTGATATCACTTATATGTGGAATCTAAAAATAAAACAAATGAATCTAATACAAAACAGAAACAGACTCACAGACACAGAAAAACAAACTTATGGTTACCAAGGGGAACGGGATGGGGGGATGGGGGAGGGATAAATGAGGAGCACGGGGATTAACAAACACTGCACATAAAACAGATAAGCAACGAGGATTTACCGCATAGCACAGGGAATTATATGCAATACCTTGAAATAACCTATAATGGAAAGTAATCTGGAAAAATATAACTGAATCACTTTGCTGTACCCCTGAAACTAACACAATATTGTAAATCAACTATATTTCAATTTAAAAAAATGAAAAATAAAACAATACTCTTAGAAACAGAGACTATCGTTTGAGAAACGAGAAGACGGAAGCAGAGGATGTAAGTAAGCTGCTCAAGGTCACACACGTAAGTTAGTGTCGCCATCTGAGCCCAGGTAGTCGGGCTCCTGCGTCGTGACCCTCAGGGCCGAGCCCCACCGCCTCTCCCAGCCAGGAAGCGGCACTCACCTTGGAGTAGTCAAAGCCGTGCTTCTCCTTCACTCCGTTCCGACACAGTGTGTAGTTATAAAAGCGGGAGTTTTTAAGGAGGCCGACCCACTCCTTCCAGCCAGGCGGTACGTAGGAGCCGTTGTATTCATTAAGGTACTTCCCAAAGAAAGCTGGAGGGGGAGAAGGACCAGGAGGCCACATGAGCACACAGAGAGCAAAAGCCTTCTCTGTCCGTCACCCGACAGCAATTTCTAAACCATGGCAGGCCCAGAGCCCGGCGACAGCACTGCCCTCTGAGCCACGGAGCCCTTTGGCAGGCAAGTGCAGCCTATGACCCCCCCTTCTCAAATGTTTTCACGTGCAGAAAATAAAATATATAAGATTACAGAGAAAATCAATTATTTTGAAATACAGTTATCAAAATATTAGGAGAATTTGCCATATAGTAACGTGTCCTTAAAAAAAACGAAGATTAAACGCAAGACCTTGCAAGGAATGATCAGTTCAAAGTAGTGATGAGTGAGAATATTTGATTTCGCGACACCTACAGCAACTGCAACGGAATACTGAAACATCGGCGATTTCTACGATGACAACGGTATAGATTCTGCCGATGCACCGTGGTTAGGGGCCTACATTCAGAACTGAAGCAAATGCCAAGTGTCAGCTGTAGGTCAGTGAAAGCCAGAGCATCAATTTTTCCCACTCAAGTTTATGGACCCCCTTGGATTCTATCTACTACATGGTGTCTAGAAGGGCTAACATTTAACAAAATGGACCAAGGGCTTCCCTGGTGGCGCAGTGGTTGAGAATCTGCCTGCCAATTCAGGGGACACGGGTTCGAGCCCTGGTCTGGGAAGATCCCACATGCCGCGGAGCAGCTGGGCCCGTGAGCCACAACTACTGAGCCTGTGCGTCTGGAGCCTGCGCTCCGCAATAAGAGAGGCCACGATAGTGAGAGGCCCGCACACCGTGATGAAGAGTGGCCCCCGCTTGCCGCAACTAGAGGAAGCCCTCGCACAGAAACGAAGACCCAACACAGCCAAATAAATAAATAAATAAATAAATAAATAAATAAATAAATAAATAAATAAGAATTAAAGGGCTAATAATTAAAAATAAAAAAAAAAGGACCAAGACCGATTGTTGGTGGGGGCATGGGGCATCTGGAGCTTGCACACGCTGCCGGTGGACGTGCAGACAGATCCAGGCACGGTGGAAAACTGTTCGGCAGCGTCTGCTAAACTTGACCATAGTCACACCTTCTGACCCAGCATCCTGGGTATTTACCCAGCAGAAATGCATTCCTAGGTTCACCAAAAGTCACAGGCAGGACAGGCTCATAGCAGCTCTATTCACAATAGCAAATAACTAGAAACGAAACAGATGTCTACCCACACAAGAATGGAGAAATACACCGCATGTCTGTATACCCGAATATGACACAGAAATAAGAAGGACTAGTGCCACGTTCACTAACACGAACGCATCACAACAACCAAACAGTGTTAAGAGGAATAAAGCAGATATAAAAGTATCACTGTATGATCCCATTTACATGAAGTTCAAAAACAGGCAAAAGGAATCTATGGTTTTGAGAAGAAAAGCCGTGGTTATTGCTGGACGTGGGGGAAAGGGGGATGGAAGGGGCACGGGACTTCTCGGGTGATAATGGTCTTGTTCCATTTCTTGCTGGAACACGGGTGGTTCCGTTGGTGAAACTCCACGGAGCTGGGCATTTAGAGCAGTGAAAGTGCACGTCTCTGCAGGCGTGCTTCACACCACCAGCAAAGCTTACTTAAAAAAAGAATCACCCTAATTCATCTGGACGGGGATACACCCCCGAACTTTCTGTGGGTGGTGAGGTAACACAAGATCTTTGCGATACTTTTTTGTTCTTTTTCTTCTCCTCAATGAGCAAGTGTGATTTTTAATAATTATAACCTCTAAAGCCATTTTTTTTTTTTTTTTTACTTGATTTTATTTATTTATTTATTTATTTTTGGCTGTGTTGGGTCTTCGGTTCGTGCGAGGGCTTTCTCCAGTTGCGGCAAGCGGGGGCCACTCTTCATCGCGGTGCGGGGACCGCTCTTCATCGCGGTGCGCGGGCCTTTCTCTATCGCGGTCCCTCCCGTCGCGGGGCACAGGCTCCAGACGCGCAGGCTCAGCAATTGTGGCCCACGGGCCCAGCTGCTCCGTGGCATGTGGGATCTTCCCAGACCAGGGCTCGAACCCGTGTCCCCTGCATTAGCAGGCAGACTCCCAACCACTGCGCCACCAGGGAAGCCCTAAAGCCATTTTTTAGCAATGGAAAAATCTGTGAAAGTTTTTCTAGAGACAGAGGCGCTAGGCCAGCCCTCTCTTCCAGATGAGGACACTGGGGCTCCGAGACACTCAGAGAACCACTGCCGAGAGAGCGGGGCTACGGAAGGGATTGGAAGAGATCCCGCAAGCAGAGTGCTTAGCGCCATTCCTGGCAAAAAGTGAGAGTCTAGTGGGTGTCAATTCAGAGCCCAAGATGAGAAGAGACAGACAGGGGAGGTGAACATGCACAGAGGAAGGAGGAGTGGGCCAGGGTTGCTATGACGCCAGCAGAGGTAAGATGGGTCCTTCCACTTAGAACCTTCTAGAAAGCATGAAGGGCTGCTTGAGACCTGTTGGTCCAGAGAAGAGAGGCTTGGGCCAGGAGAGGCTGCCATGGAGCCGGAGCCCTCTATGGGGTTTTCCTGGAGACCCGGCAGATGGCTGGCACTGCCCAGGGGTGGGAAGACCCCTCAGACCCCAAGCAGCCAGATTCCAGAATCCCCCAGGCTCTAGGCAAAGGCAAACATTTCCATGAAATCCTCCCCTGGCACACAGGACCAGGAAGTGAGTGCTCCTGACGGAGGAGCTGATGAACTGCTTCCTAGAAGGATGTGGGCATGAGGAGGAGGTAAAAATAGGAAGGGAAGACCCCCAGCAGCCTCGGGGGAAGGCCCAGGGTGGAGCCTCCCTTCACGTGGTAGGACAGTGCAAAATAAACGGAAAGGAGCCCTGGGCAGCAGGGGAGCTGGGAAACCGGCTGCCCCGGCTCTGAGTCCTGGGTAACATCCAATATTTACAGAGTGAAACATAATCAGGTGATGGGTGCCCAGTTCAACAGCAACTGCATGTCCTGGCTGGGTGCTAGGGCATCAAGGATGGAAATGCCGGCTGGAGGTAAGAGGCAGCATAAAAGCATCAGGTAAGCTGAAGGCTTGAGCCTCTTTCTCTAGAACGTGGCACAGACACTTGCTCCATCTGCCCCCGTAAAGCAGTGGCTCTCAGCCAGAGGCAGTTTTGCCCCTTAGACACTTGGCAGTGTCTGCAGACATTTTAGGTTTGTCACAACTTGGGGAAGAGGATGCATCTAGCGGGCAGAGGCCCGGGAGAATGCTAAGCATGCGACAGCGCTCAGGACAGCCTCCACTACAGAGAATCATACGGCACAAAACGTCAATACCCTGGAGTTGAGAAAAACCCTGATTTAAGTAACTCCACCTGGCCCTCAGCATCTCCTTCCCATCAGTAAAAGAACCACATTGTAAGAGCTGAGAAGGCCCCTGGAGACCAAGCACAGTCCAGGAAACAAGATCTACCAAACCTCAATAACCTTACTCCCCACTTCTGATGCTTCTTTCCATAGGTAGGGAGCTCTACTCTGATAACACGCCTAGCCTCTTCCCTTCTCTCCTGTTCTGCCTTGGGGAAGACTGACACAGCAGGGGTAGCAAACCTTTCCTGTAAAGGCCCAGAGAGTAAATATTTTAGGCTTCATAGGCCAGACAGCCTCTATTGCAACTATTCAACTCTGCTGTTGCGGGAAACAGTCACAGACAATCCATAGACAAATGGGTGTGGCTGTGTTTCAATAAAACTTTATTTATAAAGGCAGATGGAGGGCCGGATCTGGCTCATGGGCTGCAGTTTGCTGACCCTTAGCATATGTGTCTGGTGAGTTTGGTGGGACAAATTGGACACACGTAACCCAATCCTTCCGTTGCCTTCCTGTGGGGAGTGATCTACCCTCAGGCACTGCTAGTTCAAAGGGGCTTGGCTCAGTGAGAAGTCTGTCTGACTCTGGAGTTTAGCATCAGGAAGCCCAAATGCCCTCAGAAGGAAGCCAGATCCTCAAACTTGGCCTTTATCAGATTCCTCAAAGTACTATTTTGGCTTCCATCTGCTGACTCCATAATTTTATTTCTCATTTGGTTCAAAACTTCAACAAGGAAGAAGGTGATCTTAATAAGCATCCCCTCAAAGCTCCCCAACATTTTCTCATGATAAATAATATTGGTGGTGGTGTAAACGTTTTCTTTTGAAACAACTGAAGTAAAAAGGTAAAACAATCGAGAGAAAAATATTAATAATAGAATCAGTGTCCCAGGCATGTAAAGATCAATATATCCATTTAACAACTATTTATTAAACACCTAAGGTATGCCAGGAGCTGTTCTAGTCACTGGAAACACAGCAGTAAAGAAGACCCTCAGGATCCCTGACTTCATGGGGCTCACATTCTAGGGAGGAGGACTGTGACAAATAAAGATGGTGGTGTTGGTGACAACAGTGATGAAGAAAATAAAGGATGATGATGCAACAAAGTGGCCAGAGATGGACCACATGAGGTACCACTGGGCTGGGTAGTCAGGGTTGAGGAACGATGAGAATGAGTCAGAGGGAATATGGGAATATAAGGAAAACTTCTCCAGGCCGAAAGAACAGCAAGTGCAAAGGTCCTGAGGCAGGAACAAGCTTGGGGGCACACATCCCCTGAAATATTACATGCCAGATTTTTCATTTTGTGTGCATTTTCCTGGAAACACAGCTTTTGACACATTTTGAAGGGAAGACAGGACCACAAGTCATTTCAGAAGCACAGAACTTCACTCTCTTGGTTTGCAGAAGAGTGAACGAAAGCCCAGAGAAGGAGGCTCACTGAATCCCCCACTGGGGGAACAAGGTTCCCTCCCAGGTCTCTCCAGTCCCCAGCTCATGATCCTACTGGTTTGTCCCTGAAGATCTGGGCTAAGGTCTTTCTGATGAATGTGCAACTTGAAATGCTAAAGGCCTAAATTCTTGGCCCTGCTGGTGGGATAGATATTTCTTGGGGGTGGGAGGTGGGGTGACTTTGGAAGCCCACCCCTGCCTATTATTGTCCAATGCCATGGGTGTCAACACATCCGGAGCTGCTTCCTCTGCTAGAATCTTTTCTTTCACATCTCCCTCCTCTTTCTAACCCCCAATACTTCAAAACTCCAGAGTTTATTATTCAGCCTCCACAAGGCCCTAAAAAACAGGGCTTCAGTCAAAGGCTTTTAGTGCCAAATTAGATTTTGCTCTCATTTGATTAGATTTCACCAAGGCAGTTTTTAAAATGGTTACTCTGGCACCAGTTGTGGTGGGAGAAGCAAATTAGCATGGGCCCTGGGGCCCTGGGGCACCGGGACTGGGAGATACAGGCAGGAGAATGAGCTGGAATTAAAATCAAGATTAAAAATACAGCCCATGTCATGGTTGGAGCCTGGAGTCGCTGAGCCTTCGCTGCTGGGATGGTATAAAGGAAGAGTAAATTGGGGGCTGCTGCGGGGGTGTAACAACTTGGCAGGCAGATTAAGAGGAATTAAATGCCAGGCCAGGAAAGACCACTGACAATGTGCTGGCTGATGGCTGCCCCTAGGATGCAGGGCTGGCATCAACTGAAGGACAGAGCACTTACTGGCTCCTGTGTACCAGGCACTGGGTAGAAATTTACACCTGGCAACAGAGACTTTTGTTCTGCCTGCCTGGTCCTGACTATGATTCTTTGGGTACCACCGCTTCCTTATGTAAGTATGCATGGCTGCTCTTAACTCCTGACTCCAGGGCTGCATGCATAATCTCAGCCTGACCATCAGAGCTCTACATTCCTCTGGCTACTGCCATTGGTTCAGGGATAGTCATGTGACCCAAGCTGGGCCAATGAGAGTCAGCCCTGGGATTTTAGGGAGCTACTGGGAAGAAGTTTTTCTTTCATGGGGCTTGAAGCTGGTGGGATATAAGTTTGAACCTGCTGGCAGCCATCTTGCCACCAAGAAGGGGGGAGTCTGTTTGAAGGTGAAGCAACATGGAAGAAAGCAGCAGAGGTGAGTGATGGAGACATGGAGAGAGAGAGAGGTGGAAAGAGAGAGAAATATGCTGGTTTGAGTCCCTGTGTCCACTCTTACCTGAAGCCACCTTTAATGCTAGCATTTTCAGTTACAGTGTTTCCCAATTTTAGGGGACATTGGACAATGGGGACATTTTTAGTTGTCACAACCAGCATCAAGTGGGTAGAAGCAAGGGATGCTGGTAAGCATCCTATAATGCACAGGATGGCTCCCCAGGAAAAAGAATTATCTGGCCCAAGACGTCAGTAGTGCCAAGGGTGAGAAACCCTGAGTTATGTAAACCAATAAATCCCACCACTCCACTTATGTTGTTATTTTGTTTGCTAAATTCACTTTGGGTTGAGGTCTTTCACCTGCAATTAAAAGACCCAAGGAGAAGACAGTGAGATGCTCAGCGTAGAGCAGGGTTTTGGCAAACCAGATCTGGCCCGCCACCTGTTTTTGTAAATAGTTTCACTGGAACACAGCCACGCCCACTTGTTTACGTGCCTTTATGGCTGCTTGCACACTACAATGGCAGAGTTGGGTAGCTGCAACAGAGACCATGTGGCTGCAAGTCCCAAATATTTACTATCTGGCCCTTTGCAGGAAAAGTTTTCTCACCCTGGGTGTAGAGCAAAATTCCCTGCATGGGGTGAAGGATCCCTCTGGGATCTGAAACACGCCTGTGGTGACCTGGAGTGGTGATGCCAGTGCAGCAGAAGTAGACTCTGAACTGGGCCAGGGTGGTGTGGGCTCCAGAGTGCAAAGGAGTGACACAACAAGGGGGATGGCCATGACAACAGAACAGGAGCCGCCAGTTACAGGCTGTCCTCGCCCGTGCACGGTCCTGATATGCACAAATGTCAGTTTCTACACTTTGGTTGAATAATACCAGTCTCCCACAGCATGGTTCAAATTTGGCTATGGCAGCATACTAACTGTAGTTGCATGAAGTACAAATTTCACTACTAGCTCCTCTGTCCACAAATCACAGATGCTCTGTCCACAATTTACACAGATGTGTAAATAACAGATGCTCATTACGATCAGTCACATCACCTCTTGCGAGGTCTATCAGTGACTGGTCACTGCCCACCTGTTATTCAGTTCAGGTGCAGACAGCAACGCAAGTAGTTGTGTTGTCTCCCTGTCTCCCAGTGATAAACCTACAAGACATTTTACAAAAGTGAATTATCAAAAGGAGACAGCTGGCCACCAGAGGCGAAAGTGCAGCAAAGAAATGAAAAGTTTGAACGCTGAAATTGAAACTTGAGTTGAATGCTAATGGAGTCATAGAGGAGGTGGAGCTGACTGTGGGAATGTTGACACTCACTGTTTGGGAAACTCTAGACAAGTGGCTGAATGAACTTAGCCAAAGGCGAACTTAATCATCGATGTAAATGAGGAAAAGTGGTTGTGATGACAAGGAGGAAGATATCCCAGGGGAAGGGATGTTAAAGGGACTCTTGGAGGTATTTTGCAACACTGAAAGCTGTGCGATCTTGAGTAGGTTGTTTAATCTCTCCATGCCTCAGTTTCTCCATTTATAAAATGGGGATAACAACAGTATCTACCTCCTGGGGTGGTCGTGAGAACTAATATATGCATATTGCTTAGAAACGGCACATGACAAGTGCCCACTAAGTGTTATAGTTTCATTAGCACCAATGCATCCCCCTTTTTGGCCAACTTCTTGCTCCGTTAATACCATGTCTAGTGGAAGCCCTGCAGAGACAGATGTCAGAATCCAGCCTCTCCCCCTCCCCACACAGAGGGGATTCTCATCCCCCAAGTCCTGCCCTATCGATCTCTCCTGGTCCTGCAGGCCCGGGCAGGCAGCTCTTGTCGGAAAGCTGAGCGCCTGCTTCCCCTCCTGACTGCTGCTTTCTTCATTTGTCTGAGTTTAAGTGCTGCTGGGGAACCATTCAGAGTCTGATGGGAGAACCAGACCCTTCTGTTATCTCTCCTAGCCCTGATTCTAACTGAAATTGCCTCGTAATGATTGCATTTGTGGTCTGTAAAAACTGTGTCTTGCGGCGACCGGAGACTGATATTAGCTGGCAGTAAACCTGGCACAGGAGGGCAGACGGAGCCATCACTTTGGATACGGGGGAGATGGAGGGTTTCGGCAGCTGGAGTAAAACAGGCATCCCGGGTCATTCTCTGTGCTGGACAGCGGGTCAGATCGGGCCAGGGTGGGGGGCACTATTGTTTTGCACCTCCAGGCAGTAATTCCCTTTAGTCTGGGTGGTGACTGTATCACATGGGAGGTGGTACAGGAGAGCAGCCAGGCGTGCCAAACCGTCTGGTCTGCTACCTCCTAACACTCACCCCAGGCAAGTGACTTCACCCCTCTGTGCCTCAGGGGACAAGGATGATAGTACGCCACTGCCTGCTGTCACGTGGAGTGGAGGACCCAACATGCGCACGGAACAGAAAAGTGTACCTGGCAAGTGGCGGTGAGCGGCACTGACAGCACCTCCACCTTTGGGACCCTCCCCTCCCCCACTGTGGGACATCTGGATGGAACTGTCAACAGGCCTGTTTCGAGGACACTGGCGTCTCCGAGCACACATTCATCCCACACTATCTTCACCCACGTCCTACATTAGAGAGAATCGATAAATAACTGAGTCAAAATATTCCGGAATGGACTGGTTGATCATGCTACATTTCACTATTTATATCCAAATATAAACATTTCATTAAATATCTACTCATTTTGAATGGGTAGCTTCCCCCGTAATTTGGAGCCAATATACCAATATATACACACATGCATGAATACTCATGTGTGAGCACATGCACATGCGCGCGCACACACACACACACACACTCCCTCTCTCTCCCTCCCTCTCTCTTTCAGGTGACCCCTGAAAAGCCATAGCCACTACACCCCTGGTTCCTCTTAAATACAAAGGTTCCAAGTGTCCATCAAGGTGTCCTTCCCCACCCAAGGGGCAGGTGTATGTCTGAACTTGGCCAATCAGACTCTGCCCTGGGACTTTGAATCTTGAGCTAGGAGACTCAAAAGTGGAAGAAAGGGTTGGATTTCTGTAACACTCCTCATGAGACAGTTGCTCAAAACCTGCAATCTGAATCCTCAGATCCAGTGTGTGGGAATCCAAATGAAAGAGGCAAGGCCATCAGGATGATGTAGTCCCCAAAGAGAAACGTGTCTTGCTCCTCCATCCTCATTTCTTTGCGTACAGAGGAAATGGCCTCCACCTGGACTTGGTGCCTCCCCTTTTGTCCCCATAACCCAGACCCCACCCCCAAATGGCCAGAAGGACCCTTCTGAACCCAACACCCTTCTTGTCATTCCCCTTCAGTGACTCCCTGCCTGTCCTGCTACCTCCGCCCGCATCTCCCATCACTCACCTCTCTGCTCACTGTTCTGGCCACTCCCAGCCTCTTGTTCCTTAAAACGTTCCAAACTCACTGCCATCTCAGGGCATTTGCACCTGCTCTTCCCTCGGCCTTGGACACTTGCCTTCTCCCTTCTCACATGGACTGGCTCCTTCTCATTGTGACATCTCAGATTAGATGTCACCTCTTCTGAGAAGGTGTCTCTGATCACCTTGCCTAAGGCCACCCAGCCCTCTCACCAGGCTATTTATCTTCTCCATAGCACTCAGCACTCTCTGAAATTATCCTGTAGGTGTGTTTGTTTTCCTGTTTGTCATCATTTCCCCAAGGATGTTGGGTCCACAAGGCAGGGGCCTTTTCTGGGTGCTGTAGCCCCAGCCCAGTACCTGGCTAAGAGGGGGCACACACTGATAGCTGCTGACAGGGTGCCTGGGTCGATGGACTTTAGGAAGGCACACAGGTAGGACAGTGCAAGACTGCCCCTGTCCAGTGTCTTAAGCCTCACACCCTCCCTGGGAGGGCAGGAGGGCTGGAGAAGTGGCAGCCAAATGTTTTATTAGAAGGGATTTCTATCACAACATCTGCAGGAGGGAATGCTACACGTTGGAAAAAGGCCACATGGAGGTGGTAGAGATGTCAGTCCGAAGCCTGTCTGTGTGCAAAGCACAGGGAACACGTATCAGACCAACTGGGGCGATCTGCAACCCCAGTGGACACTGGCGATGTCTGGAGTCTTTTCTGTTTGTCACAACTAGGGAAGGGGGGTGCTACTGGCATCTAGTGGGTAGAGGCCAGGGATGCTGCTAAACACCGTCCAGGGCATGGGACAGCCCCACAGCAAAGAATGATCTGACTTCAAAGCATCAGTGGTGCCGAGGTCAAGAAACTCTGTGCTGGGTATACAGTTTCAAAAGTTACGTGGGTCTCTGGTGATGGAGACGGGGGTGTGGTGTGGCTTTGAGGAACTTGGGTTCCAGAATCTGGAGGGCCAGGGTTTGAGCCCTGCCTCCTTGGGCAGATGAGTGTTCCTCTCTGAGCCTCAGTGACTTCATCTATAAAATGGGGTCACAGCGAATGAGATCATGTTTGTCAAAGGGTAAGAACTCCAAAAAAAGGAACTGTGAGTTCCCAAAATATAGCCCGCTTTCCTTTACGGGGGCAGGGTGTGTGTGTGTGTGTGATGAGAACTCAGGTCTCCAGAGAAATGAAAATGGTTGTTAGAAACCAGATTCGAGGGCATCTTGGAAAATGACAAGGCTCCTTGGAGACTCCAGTAATGAGCTCAGGGAAGGATGTTTACACTGCACAAAGAAACCGGCTGAGCATGACACACATCTATTAGCAGAGATGGGTCAGAGCCCGGAGCCGAGCCAATGACAATAAACAATGTTTGCCAAAGTGATTCGGAAAGGTCAGTGAAAAATGAAGTAGAACGCTGGAAAAGTCCATCTTTCCCAGGATAAACCACCCCGTTTCACAGGCAAGGAGTTTGGGAAAACACAAAGGGGTCTTCACCCTCCATGACCTCTTCCAAATTCCAGTTGGCCCCTGCCTCTTTCACACATTTTGCCATTTTTTAATTAAATATTTATTGAACATCTACTATATACCAGGTACTGTTCTGTCTTAGGGGTGAAATGGTGAACAAGACAGACAAACTTTCCAGTTCCAGATTATTTCACGTTTATCCATCTCCCAGTGAGATGATAACATTTGGCCATTTTTATGGATCGTTTGGATGGTTAACAAAACTTAATCTTTTCCTTCAGATCAATTCATTTGATGCCAAACAGGCATTTCAAACTGGACTTTTGATTGGTTCCCCTAAAGTTGCTTCTCTCCCCACAGTCTGGTAAATGCCAGCTGCTCAGGCCACACACCCCAAAGGGGTCTTCAGTTGCCCTCTCCCCCTCATTGATATATATATTGATGATACATCACAGTAGTTCCATGTTCAGAACAGACTCAGGACTGAGCACCTCCTACATCTCATTGGGACCAACATGGTCCAAGCCCCTGCCTTCTCTCGCTTGGACCTTGCTGGGGCCTCCTCCCTGGTCCTGATGCTTCCCTGCCCCAAGCTCTAAGCTCCAGCCTCCCATCCAACCTCCACAGTCACCAGAAGGATTCTGTTAAGTCACAGATCAAGCCCAAATTCAAACCCTTCAATGGCTACGTGTCACACTTGAACTAAGATCCAGAGTCCTTGTCGTGTCCCACAAGATCCCACGTGATCTGTCTCCTGCTCCCTCCTGGACCTCGTCTCCCCGCTTTGCCCATTCTGTTCCCGCCGCAGTGGCCTCCTTCTGTCCTCCCAGCCCCTGAGGCTCGTTTCTGCCTCAGGGCCTTTGCCCCTGCTGTTCCCGCTGAAGGAAGCATCTTCCTCAGACACCTGCATGGACCACTTCCTCACCTTTCCCAGGTATTTGCTCAAATGTTACCTTATTGGGTTACATCCCTAAGCATCCTATTAAAATGGCCTCTCCCCACCCCTGGCTCTCCCTCTTCTGACTTTGTTTCTCCACAATATTTAGCACCACCTGACAAATTTGTCTTGTGGCTTTTCCCACCTGCCTGCCCAATTGGAACACCTGCTCCATGAGGGCAGGGGTTTCTGCCTGCCTTGTTCCCACTGTATATCTACATCTAGGACACAGCCCAGCAAGCAGAAGTTCTCAATAGATATTTGTGGGATAAATGATGAAATGATGGAACCAACGAATGCCCAGGTGATGGGAGGCCTGTGGGAATCCTGTCCAACTGAGGGACTAGCAGATTCCTGTCGCCCAGCACCCAGGGTGCACCATCTTAGAGCAGAAGAGCAGGTGGAATTGTTAAATTGTCATCTTTCTATTTGATTTTGTGGCGTCTGGTGGGCTGAATCGGGATCTCTTCCATCCACATGGGGCAGGGCTTCCCTGTGTGTGGGGGTCCTGCACAACTGAAGAAGGGCCCCAGAAAAATGACAAATAACATACAAGGGAACTCCCATAAGGTTAACAGCTGATTTCTCAGCAGAACCTCTACAAGCCAGAAGGGAGTGGCATGATATACTTAAAGTGATGAAAGGGAAGAAACTACAAACAAGATTACTCTACCCGGCAAGGATCTCATTTAGATTTGATGGAGAAATCAAAAGCTTTACAGACAAGCAAAAGCTAAGAGAATTCAGCACCACCAAACCAGCTCTACAACGAATGCTAAAGGAACTTCTCTAAGTGGGAAACACAAGAGAAGAAAAGGACCTACAAAAACAAACCCAAAACAATTAAGAAAATGGTCATAAGAACATACATATCAATAATTACCTTAAACGTGAATGGATTAAATGCTCCAACCAGAAGACACAGGCTTGCTGAATGGATACAAAAACAAGACCCATATATATGCTGTCTACAAGAGACCCACTTCAGACCTAGGGACACATACAGACTGAAAGTGAGGGGATAGAAAAAGATATTCCATGCAAATGGAAATCAAAAGAAAGCTGGAGTAGTTATACTCATATCAGATAAAATAGACTTTAAAATAAAGAATGTTACAAGAGACAAGGAAGGACACTACATAATGATCAAGGGATCAATCCAAGAAGAAGATATAACAATTATAAATATATATGCACCCAACATAGGAGCACCTCAATACATAAGGCAACTGCTAACAGCTATAAAAGAGGAAATCGACAGTAACACAATAATAGAGGGGGACTTTAACACCTCACTTACACCAATGGACAGATCATCCAAAATGAAAATAAATAAGGAAACAGAAGCTTTAAATGACACAATAGACCAGATAGATTTAATTGATATTTATAGGACATTCCATCCAAAAACAGCAGATTACACTTTCTTCTCAAGTGCACATGGAACATTCTCCAGGATAGATCACATCTTGGGTCACAAATCAAGCCTCAGTAAATTTAAGAAAATTGAAATCAGGGCTTCCCTGGTGGCGCAGTGGTTGAGAATCTGCCTGCCAATGCAGGGGACACAGGTTCGAGCCCTGGTCTGGGAAGATCCCACATGCCGTGGAGCAACTGGGCCCGGGAGCCACAATTACTGAGCCTGCGCGTCTGGAGCCTGTGCTCCGCAACAAGAGAGGCCGCGATAGTGAGAGGCCCGTGCACTGCCATGAAGAGTGGCCCCTGCTTGCTGCAACTACAGAAAGCCCTCGCACAGAAACGCAGACCCAACACAGCCAAAAATAAATAAATTAATTAAAAAAAAAAAAAAGAAAATTGAAATCATATCAAGCATTTTTTCTGACCACAACACTATGAGATTAGAAATGAATTACAGGGAAAAAAACGTAAAAAACACAAACACATGGAGGCTAAACAATACATTACTAAATAACCAAGAGATCACTGAAGAAATCAAAGAGGAAATCAAAAAATACCTAGAGACAAATGACAATGAAAACATGACGATCCAAAACCTATGGGATGCAGCAAAAGCAGTTCTAAGAGTGAAGTTTATACCTATACAAGCCTACCTAAAGAAACAAGAAAAATCTCAAGTAAACAATCTAACCTTGCACCTAAAGGAACTAGAGAAAGAAGAACAAACAAAACCCAAAGTTAGCAGAAGGAAAGAAATCATAAAGATCAGAGCGGAAATAAATGAAATAGAAACAAAGAAAACAATAGCAAAGATCAATAAAACTAAAAGCTGGTTCTTTGAGAAGATAATCAAAATTGATAAGCCATTAGCCAGACTCATCAAGAAAAAGAGGGAGAGGACTCAAATCAATAAAATTAGAAATGAAAAAGGAGAAGTTACAACAGACACTGCAGAAATACAAACCATCCTAAGAGACTACTACAAGCAACTCTATGCCAATAAAATGGACAACCTAGAAGAAATGGACAAATTCTTACAAAGGTATAACATTCCAAGACTGAAACAGGAAGAA
This sequence comes from Balaenoptera acutorostrata, assembly GCF_949987535.1. NCBI lineage: Eukaryota > Metazoa > Chordata > Mammalia > Artiodactyla > Balaenopteridae > Balaenoptera > Balaenoptera acutorostrata. Next base: position 76,663,786 of record NC_080078.1, read on the forward strand.
ACAGAAAATATGAACAGACCAATCACAAGCAATGAAATTGAAACTGTGATTAAAAATCTTCCAACAAACAAAAGTCCAGGACCAGATGGCTTCACAGGTGAATTCTATCAAACATTTAGAGAAGAGCTAACACCCATCCTTCTCAAACTCTTCCAAAAAATTGCAGAGGAAGGAACACTCCCAAACTCATTCTATGAGGCCACCATCACCCTGATATCAAAACCAGACAAGGATACTACAAAAAAAGAAAATTACAGACCAATATCACTGATGAATATACATGCAAAAATCCTCAACAAAATACTAGCTAACAGAATCCAACAACACATTAAAAGGATCATACACCATGATTAAGTGGGATTTATCCCAGGGATGCAAGGATTCTTCAATATACGCAAATCAATCAGCATGATACACCATATTAACAAATTGAAGGAGAAAAACCATATGATCATCTCAATAGATGCAGAAAAAGCTTCTGACAAAATTCAACACCCATTTATGATAAAAACCCTCCAGAAAGTGGGCATAGAGGGAACCTACCTCAACATAATAAAGGCCATATATGACAGACCCACAGCAAACATCATTCTCAATGGTGAAAAACTGAAAGCATTTCCTCTAAGATCAGGAACAAGACAAGGATGTCCACTCTCACCACGATTATTCAACATAGTTTTGGAAGTCCTAGCCACGGCAATCAGAGAAGAAAAAGAAATAAAAGGAATACAAATTGGAAAAGAAGAAGTAAAACTGTCACTGTTCGCAGATGACATGATACTACACATAGAGAATCCTAAAAATGCCACCAGAAAACTACTAGCGCTAATCAATGAATTTGGTAAAGTTGCAGGATACAAAATTAATGCACAGAAATCTCTTGCATTCCTATACACTAATGATGAAAAACCTGAAAGAGAAATTATGGAAACACTCCCATTTACCATTGCAACAAAAAGAATAAAATACCTAGGAATAAACCTACCTAGGGAGACAAAAGACCTGTATGCAGAAAACTATAAGACACTGATGAAAGAAATTAAAGATGATACCAACAGATGGAGAGATATACCATGTTCTTGGACTGGAAGAATCAACATTGTGAAAATGACTATACTACCCAAAGCAATCTACAGATTCAATGCAATCCCTATCAAATTACCAATGGCATTTTTTACGGAACTAGAACAAATCATCTTAAAATTTGTATGGAGACACAAAAGACCCCGAATAGCCAAAGCAGTCTTGAGGGAAAAAAACAGAGCTGGAGGAATCAGACTCCCTGACTTCAGACTATACTACAAAGCTACAGTAATCAAGACAATATGGTACTGGCACAAAAACAGAAACATAGATCAATGGAACAAGATAGAAAGCCCAGAGATAAACCTATGCACCTATGGTCAACTAATCTATGACAAAGGAGGCAAAGATATACAATGGAGAAAAGACAGTCTCTTCAATAAGTGGTGCTGGGAAAACTGGACAGCTACATGTAAAAGAATGAAATTGGAATACTCCCTAACACCATACACAAAAATAAACTCAAAATGGATTAGAGACCTAAATGTAAGACCGGACACTATAAAACTCTTAGAGGAAAACATAGGAAGAACACTCTTTGACATAAGTCACAGCAAGATCTTTTTTGATCCACCTCCTAGAGTAATGGAAATAGAAACAAAAATAAACAAATGGGACCTAATGAAACTTAAAAGCTTTTGCACAGCAAAGGAAACCATAAACAAGACGAAAAGACAACCCTCAGAATGGGAGAAAATATTTGCAAACGAATCAACGGACAAAGGATTAATCTCCAAAATATATAAACAGCTCATTCACCTCAATATTAAAGAAACAAACAACCCAATCCAAAAATGGGCAGAAGACCTAAACAGACATTTCTCCAAAGAAGACATACAGATGGCCAAGAAGCACATGAAAAGATGCTCAACATCACTAATTATTAGAGAAGTGCAAATCCAAACTACAATGAGGTATCACCTCACACCAGTTAGAATGGGCATCATCAGAAAATCTACAAACAACAAATGCTGGAGAGGGTGTGGAGAAAAGGGAACCCTCTTGCACTGTTGGTGGGAATGTAAATTGATACAGCCACTATGGAGAACAATATGGAGGTTCCTTAAAAAACTAAAAATAGAATTACCATATGATCCAGCAATCCCACTACTAGGCATATACCCAGAGAAAACCGTAATTCAAAAAGACACATGCACCCCAATGTTCATTGCAGCACTATTTACAATAGCCAGGACATGGAAGCGACCTAAATGCCCATCGACAGACGAATGGATAAAGAAGAAGTGGTACATATATACAATGGAATATTACTCAGCCATAAAAAGGAACGAAACTGAGTCATTTGTTGAGACGTGGATGGATCTAGAGACTGTCATACAGAGTGAAGTAAGCCAGAAAGAGAAAAACAAATATCGTATATTAACGCATGTATGTGGAATCTAGAAAAATGGTACAGGTGAACTGGTTTGCAGGGCAGAAGTTGAGACACAGATGTAGAGAACAAACGTATGGACATCAAGGGGGGGAAAACCGCGGTGGGGTGGGGATGGTGGTGTGCTGAATTGGGCGATTGGGATTGACATGTATACACTGATGTGTATAAAATTGATGACTGATTAAACAAAAAAAAAAAAATGAAGGGCCCCAGGCCAGTGTTCGTCAATAGCAATCACTCTCAAGTGTTTCAGTATCAGGGTCTCTTCAGACTCTTAACCGTTACTGAGGATGTGAAGGAGTTGGTTATGTCTAGTGACACTTACCATATTAGAAATGAACACTTAGAAATTTAAAACATATGAGTTCATTTAAAAATAGTAATAATAAACCTACTTGTTAGTATTAATATATGTATTTCAAAAGGATAAATAAATATATTTTCCCCCAACAAAATAACATTAGTGAGAAGAGCTGGACTGTTTTACAGTTTAGCAAATATCTTTAAGTGTCTGGTTTAACAGGAGACAGCTGGATTCTCATATCTACTTCTGAATTCGATCTGTCGTGATTCGTTGTTCAGGGTGTGTTTTGTGAAAAATCCAACCTCACGTAGACATGCACACAGAAAGTGGGGGAGTCTTTTCATACCCTTTTTAGATGGTTGTGGGTATGCTCTGTACCCATTAGAAACACCATGAAGAAAATGAGGGTTAAAAGGCAAATGACGTCTTGGTATTATCGTGCAAATGGTCTGGGGTCCAGGGTTCCTGGGGCACACTTTGAGAACCACTGGGTTAGAAGGTGATGACATACCACAACAACCCAACGAGGCAGATACTATTTCTGTCCCCATTTTACAATTGGAGAAACGGAGGCACAGAGAGGTGAAGTCCCCTTCGGCCCAACATCCCCCAGCTGGCGGGTGGCAGAGCTGAGACTCAAACCCAGGTGGCCCGTCTCCAACCTGACTTTTGGCTACTATACCTCATCCTGCATCTGGGCAGGGCAGCCATCCAGTACCTGCAGACTGCAGCATTTCCCATCCGATGGGGTGGGGAGAGGCAGGGAAACCCTTGAGGGAAAAAGGAAACAGCCAGTGGACAGCTCAACGGCCAGAGGCAGGAAGGATAAATGGACCTCGTTATCCGAGAGATCCTGATCCTTGATGGGCTCAGACTACCCTCCAAAGTGCTTCCTGCCAGAAGTGCAGGCAGAAGAGAGAGTCCACACTGAGGTCGCTCCATCCTTCCAGGATTCATCTGGCCGTGGGCTGGAGGGACGGCCATTCCCAGAGCCTGAGCTCTTCGCCTTTCTTGAAGCACAGGCTTGGGAATCCAGGAGGGAACCACACATCATCAAGATCAGTGTTTCCAGACGTATGGGGTTGGAGGGAGAATTTTTATCCTGGGAGGCAGTCAGGCATGAAGGCTGAGCATGAGCTCTGGAACGGACATCCTGGGTTTAAATCCAGCTAGTTCCACCTGCCAGCCTCAGTGTTCCCATCTGTAAAATGGAGATAATGATATGCCTACCTGACCAAGTTGCTGGGAAGGATTTAGTGAGAAAATGCAGGGAAACTGCTCCCAAGTGATGAGTACTGTTATTTTGTTATTTTGTTTTTTGGCTGCATTGGGTCTTCATTGCTGCGCATGGGCTTTCTCTAGTTGCGGCGAGCGAGGGCAACTCTTTGTTGTGGTGCGCGGGCTTCTCATTGCGGTGGCTTCTCTTGCTGTGGAGCATGGGCTCTAGATGCGCAGGCTTCAGTAGTTGTGGCTCATGGGCTTTAGAGCGCAGGTTCCATAGTTGTGGCGCACGGGCTTAGTTGCTCTGCGGTGTGTGGGATCTTCCCAGACGAGGGCTCGAACCCATGTCCCCTGCATTGGCAGGCAGATTCTTAGCCACTGCGCCACCAGGCAAGTCCCTGATTACTGTTTTTTATTATAAAACTATGATTTATCAAGATGTTACATATTCATTCATTCATTCATTCATTCAGTCAATAAATATTAGAAGAGCACTCTTACGTACCAGGCATGGTTCTAGGAACTGAGGATACCACTGAACAAAACAGAAGAAATTAAGAAACAAACAACCCCATATTGCACCCTCCTGGAACGTACATTCTACGGTTGGGAACAGTCCGAAGTGGGGAACTGTGATTCTAGGAGGCTGTCCTAGTAATGCAGGAGAGAGACTGGGATGGTTCTAACCAGGTGGGCTCAGAGGGGTTGGTTCGTTTCAGGCTATTTCTGAAGGCAGAACAAACAGGATTTGCAGATGGATTAGATGTGGTGGAGGAAAGAAGTGAGGAGTCAAGGATATTTCAAGGTTTTCGGCCGGAGCATCAAGGACAGATCCGTCATCATCTAGGAAGGGGCTGCCATGGGAGGGGCAGGTTCCACAGTGGGGGTGACAGAGCTCAAGGTCAGACCCGTTAACCTCGAGGTGCCCGACAGACGTTGAGGTGGAGTCAGGGCGGCAACTGGAGATCTGAGTCCAGGTTGAGGGGAAAGGTCTGGGCTGGGGTAGAAATTGAGGAGTTGCCAGCATTTAGATGGCAGTTAATGCCACAGGACTAATGAGAGTGAGATCACCTAAGGAAGGGGTTCTTAATCTGAGGTCTGTGAACTTGGATGGGAAAACTACATCTTTATTTATTTTCATGATCCTCTAACTGGCATTGCCTTCAATTATGAATGAAGGCAACAAGTCATAGTAACAGTAGTCCCTGTGCCTTTGTTACCCACACAAGACAGATATTTTCATATCACAGTACAGTGAATGCAGACATCTTGAAATATCATTTAAGCCAGCACTACTTCCAAATCACAAACTTATCACACTTATCAGTTATCAGCTAAATAACTACTCTGTTGTGTTATTCAGTGTGTAAAGAAGAATACCTATCACAGCTTAAAAAGTATTTTGGTGAATGTATTTTGACATAACTGGCTTCCTTCGTAATTCTGTGTATTTTCTTCTATGCATTTAATTTGAAACTATTATTCTGAAAAGGATCCATAGCCTTCACCAGACCCCAAGGGGGTCCCATGGCACTAAAAGGAGTAAAGTCCCCAGTTAGGGAATGAGGATAGCTAGAAGAGGGCCCAGGTCCTGGGGCTCTGGAGTAAGGGGTCAGGATGATGAGACACCAGCCCTAGACTTGGGAGGAGCTGCGGGTGGCATAGGAGGAGAACCAGGTGAGAAGCCAGATGTAGGAAGCTATCAACTCAGCTCCATGCTGCTCGGGATGATGGCCTTTCCTTCCCCAGGATGAGCGAGAATACTGACCAAAATCCCCACCATGTATCATAGCTTCCAGAATGCATCTCTTCCTCTGCCCAGCCCCAGAGCTTTGAGCATTAGATCTGAGAGTGTATTCAGCCCAACTATTTCCCAGTCACTAGTTTATATAACAAGGGGACACACTGTGCATGATTCCATGCCTGCAACCTTTCGTCTGCCCTTGGAGTTCATCGGCTCCCTTTCTTCCTCTCCCCTGGGAGAGAATGTATGTAATTTACAACAGGGCAAATGTAAACAAGATTCAGGTGCTCCCATGAATGAATGAAATGGACCAAGAACAAGAGAAGGAGAGGTGTGCTGTGAACGGAGATCTGGGCCCTGCCGATGAAGTGTCATAGAATCTGCTGTGTCACCCAGTGTCTACGTGTTCCTCCTCCACAGAAAGAGAACTACCCGCTGGGCACAAGGCTGCCCGAACGGAGCTTACAGGCTCAGCCTCGCTTGCAGCTGGATGTGGCCATGACCAACTTTCGGTGGAGATGTGGATAGCTGTGGTATGTGAATTCTCATAATGCCCCTGCTGGAAGTGGGTGTGCCTCCTCTGTCTCTTGTACTTTGTGCTGGCTGGATGTGGGCGTGGTCAGCCATTCTGGACAAGGGCAGCCCCCCAGGAGGGTGGAGCAATGTGACAGGAGCCTGGGTACCAATCCTGTGTGTGCCATATCACACCCGGGCTGTGATGCCCAAACTGTCAAATGAGAGAGAGAAATAAGCATCTGTCATCCCTAAACCACTGCTATTTGGGGACTGATGTGCCCTCAGCTGTACCTATATTCTAAAAATACTGGGGGTGGCTGTGCTACAGATGCAGCTGGCTACTGCCATCCAGGGGGTCAGCAAACCTTTTCTGCAAAGGGTCGAACTGAAAATATTTTCGGCTTTGCGGCCATATGGTCCCTGTTCCAAAATCAACTCTGCCACTGTAGAGCAGAAGCAGCCACAGACAATACATAAATGGATGGGCATGGCTGTGTTTCAATAAAACTTTATTTATAAAAACAGCTGACAGATCCCTGTGCGCTGTAGTCTGCTGACCCCTACCATTCAGGAATGTTGCCAATATTGGCAAGATCATCATCATCATCATTTTTTTTTTTTTTTTTAAAGAGCTTGGAATCTGAATTTTTGAGTGAAATTTCCAGGTTTTAAAAAACACCTTGTAACTCAAACAGAATATATTTAGCGTTGAAGTGTGGACCCAGGCTGCTGGCTGCCACTTTGCAAGACCCAAATTTGGTCCTAAGGGTGCAGAATTGAAACTGAGCTGGCCCAGGCCACATTCCCATCCCACCCCTGCTGCCAGTAGAAGGGCCCTGAGCTGTGAGACCATAGCCACCTGTCATTTGGCTTTCGGAGCTCCTGGTCGGAGCAGAATAGAACAATCTCACTAACTTTCTGGGGGTAGAGCTGGGGTCTCCTGAGGAACAAGTGATAAATGAGAAGGAAGCGCTTTTGCAAACTCCAGAACGCTATAGATATTAGATGCAAAATGCCACAGGGCTGAAGTCTTTTGTTTTTGTGGCAGACAAATTGGCTGAGGAAGCAGGGCTGGGAAGAAATACATTAAATAAACCCAGAGCCCCAAAGCTCTTAGGACTGGAGCATTTCTGATCTTCTGTAACTGGATCCTTTTAACTTTGGGCTGCTTACAAGGTAACATGAATCTCTTTCTTCTGCTTTTGAAAAGACACCAAACGCAGATTGCTGCATGAAGTGATAAATCAACGCTGTAAAAGTTCTGGATGCCAGAGATGGGATCGTGCTGAACTGAGAACTGTGGGAAAACGAATGAGGAAGGCAGGGGCATGATTATGCATGAAGGAGGCATCTTGGGCTGGAAGCAGAGAGAGCTGGGGGCTGGGGAAAGGCCTTCTTTCCACTTGCCTCTTGAAGCGGAAGCTGGATTTGGGTTTCTGTAGTAGACATCGGTTTTATTGATCTGCCCAGCATCAATTCTCCTGTCTTTTGGTAACTGTGCTTCTGAAGGAACCAACATTTCCCCTCTCTCAGTGTTACCTGTTCAGGTGAGGCTGCATCTAGCTCCCAGCTCCTGGGCTAGGCACATGATCTGGGCCTGGCCAATCAGGGTATCCCACCTCCCTTGGCTTCTGTGATTGGGTGAGGGAGGGACATATGACTCTAGCTGAGCCAATGAAAGCCTCCCCTGAGACTTTTGCTGGAGCATCAGAAAGAAGTTCTCTCTTTCAGCCAGGGACACTACCCTGGTAAGATGGGATGTGTGGGGCCATGTTAACATCACAAAGGTGAACTTTCCTAAGAATAAAGCCAACCCAAATGAAAGAAAATCCAAGAAGCAGAAAGACTGGGTTCTGATGACAATATTTGAGCGCTGGGACTCAGCCAAATTTGCCTGAACTAATTTCAATTATATTTCTTAAGGCCGGGAAAGTCAGAGAGTAACCCAAATTCCATTTTGTTTTCATTTTCTACTTGCTTCAAGCCTAACGCCTAAGAGTCATCCATTCATTCAAATTTTTATTGGGTACCCAACACCTGCCAGGAACTGTTCTTGGATCTGGGGATGTATGTAATGAACATAACAGGCAAGAAATAAGTTCAAAACACCTGAGATATAGGTCACAAACAATTGTCAGTTTGAGGACAACATCGTTTTATTTTACTTCATTTCTTTCACCATGAATGCACTCAAAGAAGCACCTTTTTATGTTGATCTAGTTTTCAAGACTCGGATGATAAAGACTTATTCTGCTTTATAAAACACCAACAACAAAGCCAACCAAAATCCTACCCTGATCTGAGAAAAAAAAAAAAGAGTAATTTTTTCCCTCCCTTAAGCAAATATAAAACTTCTTATACCTATATTGTTGTGTAAAGCACTAGAAAGTTATATCACAGCTTCACACAAAGGCATTACACACATTTTCATAGTGCTTCTTGTAGTAACATAGAGCAATCTGACGTAGAGTCTCTAGGGGATTATTTGATGTTTGCATTTTACTCAGATCTCCATGAAAGCCTGAGAAACGCTTCACTGAAATCGGCACAGTGTTGAGGAATGTTTAGCAAGGACTCTTAAAGCACATTTGAGCATGTAAATTATTCTTGAAAAACATATGTCACAAGTGGTATATAATTCACATTTTGTATTATTGTTCAAAACACAACCACGTATCAGGAAAATGAATATTTCTGTTTTCCCATGAGAAAGCAACAATAACAACAACAAAAGAACACCTGAGATAATTTCAAGGTGAGTGACAAGTCCTACGAAGAACATAAGCAGGGTATCATGGTAGAGAGTGATGGGGGTGGGGAGGACTCACTGACACAGGGAAGCAGCAGGGAGGCTAAGACGGAAGTTGAGGGATGACAAGGAACAAGCTGTGTGAGCAGTGCTCTAGGCAGCGGCAACCGAAAGTGCAAAGGCTGTGGGGCAGGTCTGACCTGGGAATGTTTGAGGAACAGCAAAGAAGCCAGGTGGTCTGAATGTTGTCAGAAAGAAGAAAGAGGGGTAGGAGATGTGGACAGAGAAGTGAGGAGGCCGAGGCCATGCAAGGAGCTGTGAGTTTATTCTTAAAGTAGTGGGCAGCCAGTAGAGGGTTGGAAGCAGGGAGTGACATGATTATATGTCCATTTTTCAAAGCCTCGTCTAGCTGCTGAGTAGGGAGGAGGAACGGCTAACCGCTGGGGAGAAGAAGGACAAGCAAATACCCAGAGGGAAGGGTGGGGGATGCTGCCTGCATGCCCCTTCACCAGCCCTTGGGTTCCCCCTGCTGCTTTTGGCAAGGTCGTTGCTATCAAGGAAGGCTGGGCTGTAGATGACACTGAGGCCCTGGCCGAGCTGTCGTGTTGGAGGCATGGAGGGTGGGCTGCTTGGGCCTCTTATTAAATGCTGGCCTCAGCCACCCACTCCCTGGGAGGGTCATGCAGCTTCAGTAAATGAGGACCGGGGCCCATCCGTTCCCTGGAAACTCGATTAGTGGGGAGTGGACCCCTCCCCCACACCTGCCCTCATTGGGAAGAGCTGTATCTAAAACTCTTTTTGATCCTTTTATTTATTTATTTTGGCCACACCACACAGCATTCAGAATCTTAGTTCCCAGACCAGGGATCAAACCCGTGCCCCCTGCAGTGGAAGCGTGGAGTCTTAACCACTGGACCGCCAGGGAAGTCCCTTTTTGGTCCTTTCACAGTATGATTTTGCCCACATTCTCTGACGTAAATCATACCAATGTTTTCTTAGGTCAGTCTCCCAAGGCAATAGATATAAAAACAAAAATAAACAAATGGGACCTAATCAAACTTATAAGCTTTTGCACAGCAAAGGAAACCATAAACAAAATGAAAAGACAACCTATGGAATGGGAGAAAATGTTTGCAAACGATGTGACTGACAAGGGCTTAATTTCTAAAATATACAAACAGCTCATATAACTCAACAAATAAAACCAAACAACCCAATCAAAAATGGGCAGAAGACCTAAATAGACATTTCTCCAAAGAAGACATACAGATGGCCAATAGGCACATGAAAAGATGCTCAACATCGTTAATTATTAGAGAAGTGAAAATCAAAACTGCAATGAGGTATCACCTCACACCAGTCAGAATGGCTATCCTTAACAAGTCTACAAATGACAGATGCTGGAGGTGTGGAGAAAAGGGAACCCTCTTACACTGTTGGCAGGAATGTAAATTGGTGCAACTGCTATGGAAAATAGTACGGAGGTTCCTCAAAAAACTAAAAATAGAGTTGCCATATGATCCAGCAATCTCACTCCCGGGCATATACACAGACAAAACTATAATTTGAGAAGATACATGCACACCTATGTTCATAGCAGCACTATTTACAATAGCCAAAACATGGAAACAACCTAAATGTCCATTGGCAGATTTATGGATAAAGAACAGGTGGTACGTATATACAATGGAATATTACTCAGCCATCAAAAAGAATGAAATAATGTCATTTGCAGCAACATGGATGGACCTAGAGACTATCATACTAAGTGGTCAGTCAGAAAGAGAAAGACAAATACCATATGATACCACTTATAGGTGGAATCTAAAATATGATGCAAATCAACACATCTATGAAACAAAAACAGACTCACAGATATAGAGAACGGACTTGTGGTTGCCAAGGGTTGGGGGGTAGGGGAGGGAAGGAATGGGAGTTTGGGATTAGCAGAGGCAAACTATTATACATAGGATGGATAAACAATAAGGTCCTGCAGTATAGCACAGGGAACTATATTCAATATCCTGTGATAAACCATAATGGAGATAAGCATAAGATAGCGGAGTAGAAGGACGTGCTCTCACTCCCACTTGAGAGGACTGGAATCACAATTAACTGCTGAACAATCATCGACAGGAAGACACTGGAACTCACCAAAGAAGATACCCCACATCCAAAGACAAAGGAGAAGCCACAGTGAGACGGTAGGAGGGGCACAATCATAATAAATTCAAATCCCATAACTGCTGGGTGGGTGACTCAAAAACTGGAGAACACTTATACCACAGAAGTCCACCCACTGGAGTAAAGGTTCTGAGCCCCACGTCAGGCTTCCCAACCTGGGGGTCCGGCAACGGGAGAAGGAATTCCTAGAGAATCAGACTTTGAAGGCTAGCGGGATTTGATCGCAGGACTTCAACAGGACTGGGGGAAACAGAGACTCCATTCTTGGAGGGCACACACAAAGTAGTGTGCACATCGGGACCCAGGGGAAGGAGCAGTGATCCCATAGGAGGCTAAACCAGACCTACCTGCTAGTGTTGGAGGGTCTCCTGCAGAGGCGGGAGGTGGCTGTGTCTCACCGCGAGGACAAGGACACTGGCAGCAGAAGTTCTGGAAAGTACTCCTTGGCATGAGCCCTCCCAGAGTCCGCCATTAGCCCCACCAAAGAGCTCGGTAGGCTCCAGTGTTGGGTCCCCTCAGGCCAAACAACCAACAACCAAGGGAGGGAACCCAGCCCCACCCATCAGCAGACAAGCGGATTAAAGTTTTACTGAGCTCTGCCCATCAGAGCAACAGCCAGCTCTACCCACAATTCCCTCCCATCAGGAAACTTGCACAAGCCTCCTAGATAGCCTCATCCACCAGAGGACAGACAGCAGAAGCAAGAACTATAATCCTGCAGACTGTGGAACAAAAGCCACGTTCACAGAAAGATAGACAAGATGAAAAGGCAGAGGGCTATGTACCAGATGAAGGAACAAGATAAACCCCCAGAAAACAACTAAATGAAATGGAGATAGGCAACCTTCCAGAAAAAGAATTCAGAATAATGACAGAGAAGATGATCCAGGACCTCAGAAAAAGAAAAGGAGGCAAAGATCGAGAAGATGCAAGAAATGTTTAACAAAGACCTAGAAGAATTAAAGAACAAACAAACAGAGATGAACAATACAGTAACTGAAATGAAAAATACACTAGAAGGAATCAATAGCAGAATAACTGAGGCAGAAGAACGGATAAGTGACCCGGAAGACAGAATGGTGGAATTCACTACTGTGGAACAGACTAAAGAAAAAAGAATGAAAAGAAATGAAGACAGCCTAAGAGACCTCTGGGACAACATTAAACGTAACAACATTCGCATTATAGGGGTCTCAGAAGGAGAAGAGAGGGAGAAAGGACCCGAGAAAATATTTGAAGAGATTATAGTCGAATACTTCCCTAACATGGGAAAGGAAATAGCCACCCAAGTCCAGGAAACACAGAGAATCCCATACAGGATAAATCCAAGGAGAAACACGCCAAGACACATATTAATCAAACGAACAAAAATTAAATACAAGGAAAAAATATTAAAAGCAGCAAGGGAAAAACAACAAATAACACACAAGGGAATCCCCATAAGGTTAACAGCTGATCTTTCAGCAGAAACTCCACAAGCCAGAAGGGAGTGGCAGGACATATTTAAAGTGATGAAGGAGAAAAACCTACAACCAAGATTACTCTACCCAGCAAGGATCTCATTCAGATTTGACGGAGAAATTAAAACCTTTACAGACAAGCAAAAGCTAAGAGAATTCAGCACCACCAAACCAGCTTTACAACAAATGCTAAAGGAACTTCTCTAGGCAGGAAACATAAGAGAAGGAAAAGACCTACAATAACAAACCCAAAACAATTAAGAAAATGGTAATAGGAACATACATATTGATAATTACCTTAAATGTAAATGGATTAAATGCTCCAACCAAAATACACAGATTGGCTGAATGGATACAAAAACAAGACCTGTATATATGCTGTCTACAAGAGACCCACTTCAGACCTAGGGACACATACAGACTGAAAGCGAGGGGATGGAAAAAGATATTCCATGCAAATGGAACTCAAAAGAAAGCTGGAGTAGCAATTCTCATATCAGACAAAATAGACTTTAAAACAAAGACTATTACAAGAGTCAAAGAAGGACACTACATAATGATCAAGGGATCAATCCAAGAAGAAGATATAACAATTGTAAATATTTATGCACCCAACATAGGAGCACCTCAATACATAAGGCAAATACTAACAGCCATAAAAGGGGAGATCGACAGTAACACAATCATAGTAGGGAACTTTAACACCCCACTTTCACTGATGGACAGATGATCCAAAATGAAAATAAATAAGGAAACACAAGCTTTAAATGATACATTAAACAAGATGGACTTGATTGATATTTATAGGACATTCCATCCAAAAACAACAGAATACACATTCTTTTCAAGTGCTCATGGAACATTCTCCAGGATAGATCATATCTTGGGTCACAAATCAAGCCTTGGTAAATTTAAGAAAACTGAAACCGTATCAAGTATCTTTTCCGACCACAACGCTATGAGACTAGGTATCAATTACAGGAAAAAATCTGTAAAAAATACAAATACATGGAGGCTAAACAACACACTACTTAATAACCAAGAGATCACTGAAGAAATCAAAGAAGAAATCAAAAAATACCTAGAAACAAATGACAATGAAAACACGACAACCCAAAACCTATGGGATGCAGCAAAAGCAGTTCTAAGAGGGAAGTTTATAGAAATACAATCCTACCTTAAGAAACAAGAAACATCTCAAATAAACAACCTAACCTTACACCTAAAGCAATTAGAGAAAGAAGAACAAAAAACCCCCAAAGTTAGCAGAAGTAAAGAAATCATAAAGATAAGATCAGAAATAAATGAAAAAAATGAAGGAAACGATAGCAAAGATCAATAAAACTAAAAGCTTGATCTTTGAGAAGATAAACAAAATTGATAAACCATTAGCCAGACTTATCAAGAAAAAAAGGAAGAAGACTCAAATCAATAGAATTAGAAATGAAAAAGGAGAAGTAACAACTGACACTGCAGAAATACAAACGATCATGAGAGATTACTACAAGCAACTATATGCCAATAAAATGGACAACCTGGAAGAAACGGAAAAATTCTTAGAAATGCACAACCTTCCGAGACTGAACCAGGAGGAAATAGAAAATATGAACAGACCAATCACAAGCACTGAAGTTGAAACTGTGATCAAAAATCTTCCAACAAACAAAAGCCCAGGACCAGATGGCTTCACAGGCGAATTCTATCAAACATTTAGAGAAGAGCTAACACCTATCCTTCTCAAACTCTTCCAAAATATAGCAGAGGGAGGAACACTCCCAAACTCATTCTACGAGGCCACCATCACCCTGATACCAAAACCAGACAAAGATGTCACAAAGAAAGAAAACTACGGGCCAATACCACTGATGAACATAGATGCAAAAATCCTCAGCAAAATACTAGCAAACAGAATCCAACAGCACATTAAAAGGATCATACACCATGATCAAGTGGGGTTTATTCCAGGAATGCAAGGATTCTTCAATATATGCAAATCAATCAATGTGATACACCATATTAACAAATTGAAGGAGAAAAACCATATGATCATCTCAGTAGATGCAGAGAAAGCTTTTGACAAAATTCAACACCCATTTATGATAAAAACCCTGCAGAAAGTAGGCATAGAGGGAACTTTCCTCAACATAATAAAGGCCATATATGACAAACCCACAGCAAACATCGTCCTCAATGGTGAAAAACTGAAACCATTTCCACTAAGATCAGGAACAAGACAAGGTTGCCCACTCTCACCACTATTATTCAACATAGTTTTGGAAGTTTTACCCACAGCAATCAGAGAATAAAAAGAAATAAAAGGAATCCAAATCGGAAAAGAAGAAGTAAAGCTGTCACTGTTTGCAGATGACATGATACTATACATAGAGAATCCTAAAGATGCTACCAGAAAACTACTAGAGCTAATCAATGAATTTGGTAAAGTAGCAGGATACAAAATTAATGCACAGAAATCTCTTGCATTCATATACACTAATGATGAAAAACCTGAAAGTGAAATTAAGAAAACATTCCCATTTACCATTGCAACAAAAAGAATAAAATATCTAGGAATACACCTACCTAAGGAGACAAAAGACCTGTATGCAGAAAATTATAAGACACTGATGAAAGAAATTAAAGACGATACAAATAGATGGAGAGTTATACCATGTTCTTGGATTGGAAGAATCAACACTGTGATAATGACTCTACTACCCAAAGCAATCCACGGATTCAATGCAATCCCTATCAAACTACCAATGGCATTTTTCATAGAAGTAGAACAAAAAATTTCACAATTTGTATGGAAACACAAAAGACCCCGAATAGCCAAAGCAATCTTGAGAAAGAAAAACGGAGCTGGAGGAATCAGGCTCCCTGACTTCACACTCTACTACAAAGCTACAGTAATCAAGACAGTATGGTACTGGCACAAAAGCAGAAATTTAGATCAATGGAACAGGATAGAAAGCCCAGAGGTAAACCCACACCTTATCTTTGATAAAGGAGGTAAGAATATACAGTAGAAAAAAGACAGCCTCTTCAATAAGTGTTGCTGGGAAAACTGGACAGCTACATGTAAAAGAATGAAATTAGAACACTCCCTAACACCATACACAAAAATAAACTCAAAATGGATTAAAGACCTAAATGTAAGGCCAGACACTATAAAACTCTTAGAGGAAAACATAGGCAGAACACTCTATGACATAAATCACAGCAAGACCCTTTTTGACCCACCTCCTAGAGAAATGGAAATAAAAACCAAAATAAACAAATGGGACCTAATGAAACTTAAAAGCTTTTACACAGCAAAGGAAACCATAAACAAGACGAAAAGACAACCCTCAGAATGGGAGAAAATATTTGCAAATGAAGCAACTGAGAAAGGATTAATCTCCAAAATTTACAAGCAGCTCATGAAGCTCAATATCAAAAAAACAAACAACCCAATCCAAAAATGGGCAGAAGATCTAAATAGACATTTCTGCATAGAAGATATACAGATTGCCAACAAACACACGAAAGAATGCTCAACATCATTAATCATTAGAGAAATGCAAATCAAAACTACAATGAGATATCATCTCATACCGGTCAGAATGGCCATCATCAAAAAACCTACAAACAATAAACGCTGGAGAGGGTGTGGAGAAAAGGGAACCCTCTTGCACTGTTGGTGGGAATGTAAATTGATACAGCCACTATGGAGAACAGTATGGAGGTTCCTTAAAAAACTAAAAATAGAACTACCATACGACCCAGCAATCCCACTACTGGGCATATACCCTGAGAAAACCATAATTCAAAAAGAGTCATGTACCACAATGTTCACTGCAGCTCTATTTACAATAGCCAGGACATGGAAGCAATCTAAATGCCCATCGACAGACGAATGGATAAAGATGTGGTACACATATACAATGGAATATTACTCAGCCATAAAAAGGAACCAAATTGGGTCATTTGTAGAGACGTGGATGGATCTAGAGACTGTCATACAGAGTGAAGTAAGTCAGAAAGAGAAAAACAAATATATATTAACGCATATATGTGGAACCTATGAAAATGGTACAGATGAACTGGTTTGCAGGGCAGAAATTGAGACACAGATATAGAGAACAAATGTATGGACACCAAGGGGAGAAAGTGGTGGGGGGTGGGGGTGGTGGTGGTGGTGGTGGTGGTGGGATGAACTGGGAGATTGGGATTGACATGTATACACTAATATGTATAAAATGGATAACTAATAAGAACCTCCTGTATAAAAAAATAAGTAAAATTCACAAAAAAAACCCATAATGGAAAATAATGTGAAAAAAATATATGTATAACTGAGTCACTTTGTTGTACAGAAGAAATTAACGCAACATTGTTAATCAACTATACTTCAATTAAAAAAAAAATTGGGCTTCCCTGGTGGCACAGTGGTTGAGAATCTGCCTGCCAATGCAGGGGACAAGCCCTGGTCTGGGAAGATCCCACATGCCGCGGAGCAACTAGGCCCGTGAGCCACAACTACTGAGCCTGCGCGTCTGGAGCCTGTGCTCCGCCAACAAGAGAGGCCACGATAGTGAGAGGCCCGCGCACCGCGATGAAGAGTGGCCCCCACTTGCTGCAACTAGAGAAAGCCCTCACACAGAAACGAAGACCCAACACAGCCAAAAATAAATAAATAAATAATTAAAAAAAAAAAATTATGGTTTTGTCCAGAAGGATGGGACAAAGGAAGGGGAGAAAATCCACAAGAGACCCTTAGAACAAGGCCCGGAAGACCATCAATCAATGGATATTTAATTATCACCTCGGAGGAATGTGACACTAAGCTGATCCTTCAAAGAGCTGTTCTCATTGCCATTAGACTGACGCCCCATTTCTGTGACAAATATTTTGTAATGCTCCTTTATTTTCCTGCAGGGAAACTTATAGGTAACAAAAGCTACGTATGCACATCATTTCCAAAAAATCAATATAATGCTCTAAGTGCAATCTACAAGAAAAAAAAAAAAGGAAGGCAATTTATAATAACGAAAAATTTCAGCATGAACTTTCAAGCACATCCATCAACGAGACAGGATGGAGTAGTCGGATGCGTGCACTTAGATTCATGGGGAGTGTGACAGCTACAAACACGGAGTGGGCGTGGCTGCATGGCGAATGCTTCAGGTGGCCCTGCCATCAGTGAGGAGATTGTCAGCAATAGGGAATAACTCTGGGAAAAGTTCTGCATTCAAGTATAATATACCCTCCATTTACTTATCCTTATGTTCCTGGAAAATTCAGAGTGTATTAAAAGAGTGCAGGGCTTCCCTGGTGGCGCAGTGGTTGAGAGTCTGCCTGCCAACGCAGGGGACACGGGTTCGAGCCCTGGTCTGGGAGGGTCCCACATGCCGCGGAGCAACTAAGCCCGTGAGCCACAACTACTGAGCCTGCGCATCTGGAGCCTGTGCTCCGCACAGGGAGAGGCCGCGACATTGAGAGGCCCGCGCACCGCGATGAAGAGTGGCCCCCACTTGCCGCAACTGGAGAAAGCCCTCGCACAGAAACGAAGACCCAACACAGCCAAAAAATAAATAAATAAACTAAAAAAAAAAAAAAGAGTGCAAAACCCCCTCCAGTGTTTATATATAAAATGGACTTACGGTCAGGGCTAACAATAAACATCAAATGATCCACTCATATAATGATCTGGTAGAAGACTCAGAAGCCACGTGGAATGCAAGACAATTTGGGGGCTGTGTGGGGCTTTCCTGTGCGGAGCAGGGCACAAAGATCCCTGGTCCCTGCCCCCAGTAGTACCCCTCAACTTTTATAACCACCGGATATGCCTTCATAGATGTTAAGCCTTAGGGGGAGGTGTGCTCTCTTGAGAACTACCAGGTTAGAAAAGAGTTTGCAAACATGGTGGCCTGTGGGCCAAGTCCATCCCACAATCATGTTTGCTTTGGACCTGCCTGGTGCTTTTTCTGATTTTTTAGAAAGTAGAGCAAATAATCCACATTAGAAATCTGGGCAATTTCAATAAAAATCTGGATATCGCACTTCCGACAAAATCAGATCTGGGAACTTTGGGCCCATTCATCGTCTAATGGGCACACCTGGGTGGGCTGTACGGTGCTGCCCCCTTCCCCGCCCCAGCCCCTTGATGCCTTAGAGTTCGTCTTTCCTGGGGTAGAAAGGGTTCACGCAGACACGGCAGCGAGCAGACCTCTCCTTGGTGCTGGGAGGGCTGACGCCTGCAGTGCCCAGCTCCCCTCCTCTGCTGAAAGCCCTCTCTCCTTCTACTCTGATCCCTGCCACAAAACCACAGATGCATTGCGAAAGGGCTGGACATGTGTGCTGGAAGCGACCTGCTGCCCAAAGGATGGGATCTGCCGGGTGCTCAGAGAACAAGAACCTGTCTACGGACAGGTGGGACCCATAGGCCCCAGGATGGAGGGCTCCTTTGTGGCTGCCCGTGGTCCTGACCCTGACCCATGACACAGCCATAGGATGGCCTGGGAAGGCTTGGAGAGGCAGGTACAGGAACTGGATCCCCGGGCTCGGGACCCGAGGGGGGCACTATGGGAATAGGAGGGGGCACAGCTACTTCAAAGGCTTGTGTGAGGATTCAGTAGAATGAATTATGTAAAGCACCTGCCACAAGGTCTGGGTATGGTAAACGCTGCATAATAACAACCTGTTTTTTTTTTTTTTTTGTATTGTTGTTGTAATGATCATATTCCCAAAAGTTTGTGCCCCTTTCCAAAAAGATTTTGCTTGAATTATACTACTCCAAGGCTGTCCAAATAAATAGAACACTTCGCAGTGATGGAAACACTCTATACCTGCACCATCCCACCTGGCACCTACGTGTGTCTGCGGGGGCACTTGAAACGTGGCTAATGCGACTGAGAAATGGAATTTAAAGTCTGATTTATTTTTAATTAATTGAAAGTTAAGTAGCTCCCGGTGGCTAGTGGCTACCGTATTGGACTCTAGTCTAAACCCTTCCAGAATGTTCAGGGGAATCGCAGTTTGCGCTGGGGAAGGGCCTGCAAAAGGTCACACTTACCCTGAAAACTCCCTCATAGCCTCTTGAGGCTCTATGTGGACAAGGATATATATTCACCCACCACAGTCGTCCTTCCTCTCACTTCTGTTCTGACTTCTAAGGTCATTTGAATGACCTCCGTGAGCAAAACCGAAGCACGGAGCTGACCGGCTGGGTGGCCACAGTGCCCCGCACTTAGGCCCACAGCCCTGGCGGTGACGGGGAGACAGCTGGTTTCTAAGCATCCCCGCTCGCCTGCAGGGTTTGCTCCAGCTGGATGTCCCTGCAGCTTAAATGGGGTTAATGCATCACCGAGGATTAAATAAAGTGGTGTGTGGGAAAGAGCCCAGCTGGTGTGGGTTGGATCGTGGCCCCCAAAATATATGTTTGAGTTCTAACCCCGAGTACTTGTGAAGGTGACTTTATTTGGAAATAGGGTCTATTGTAGATGTAATCAAGTTAAGATGAGGTCATACTGGATTAGGGTGGGCTCTCATCCGGTGACTGGTGTCCTTAGAGAAGAGGGAAATTTGGATGCAGACACACAGAGAGGAGAAGGCCATGTGAAGAGAGGACACACAGGGAGGTGGCCGTGTGAACACAGCGGCAGAGATGGGAGTGAGGCAGCTACAGCCCAAGGAACTCCAGGGCTTGCTGGCACCCACTGGAAGCTGGAAGAGGCAAGGAAGGATTCTCCCAGGGAGCCTTTGGAAAGAGCACGGCCCTGCTGACACTCGCTCTTGGGCTTCTGCCCCTCAGAACTGTGAGAGAATACATTTCTCTTATTTTAAGCCACCCAGTTTGTGGCACTTTTGTTACAGCAGCCGTAGGAAAGGAATATACCAGCTAAGGGGCTGGGACAGAGGGTGCTCGAAAGTGTATAAATCTTGTCCCATCAGCCTCACACCCAGTTTCTGAAAAGTCGAGGAGAAGCATGACCACCTGCTTCCTCTTTCCTCTTGTGGCCCCCGGGTGGCTCTCCTCCCAAGATTGTGGGCACTGGTCTCATGACCCTGAGGATAGAATCATAGCAAAGAGGCATCGGGTAATTTACACACAGATGGTGCAACTCCACTGCACTGATGGGGAAACTGAGGCCCAGAGGGGGCAGGTCTCAGCTCAAGATTACAAAGAAGTTAGAAGCAGAACCTAATTCTCTGAGCTCCTGCACCAATGTTGTACTTGTTTTGAAGCCTGAAGGTCTTGGAGGAAGGGAGTGACTATTACACTGGAGTTTAAAGAAATGCAGCTTGAAGGTGTATGTGGAAGGGACAAACGTGTACCCCCTAAGGATGCCCTGGGCCCTGGAAGGGGCTGCTACACCACCACCGAGCCTGACTTTCATGGTGGAGAAGGCGGGGTCGTGGTGCCAGGAGAGGAAAAGCCCCCCGCTTCTTGAGGTGGGCCTACTTCCTGGGGCAAATGCAGACGCTCTAGTGTCCCTCCACAGGCTGGAGAGGGGGTGGGCAGGGCGCTGGAGGGGGGCAGCTGGACAGAGGGAAGAAGGGAGCTGTGTGTACACTCAGGGGAGAGGAAGAGAGAGGGGAGCAAAAACAGGAGAAAGGCCAAGCAAAGAGAAGGCTGCCATTGTAAAGGCGGGACAGCTGCACAGGGGCCCGGAGGCTTCGTCCCAGGAAGAGTCTAAGTCCTTTCTCCTCTGTGCAGGCAGAAGGGCCAAGGAGAAAGAGGAGGAGAGGCTGAGACGGCGGGACTGGGGGTGGGGAGGAGAGAAACGGGAGAGGAGAAAGGAGCACAGACAAGACGGGGGAGGGTCGGGGGGCGCTGCCAGTTCTGGACAGAATACAGATTCATCCACTCCTCCTGCAACCATTCAATGAGCAGCTACTACGGGGCAGGCCCCCTTCCAGCACAGGGATACTGGAGAGGACAGACCACATATCTCTGCTTCCATGGAGCTGACAGTTTAGAAGGGAGATAACCAACAAGATACGTGGCAAAGTGTATCATCAGCAGTGAAAGGGCCAGGGAGGCGGATAAGGCAGGAACCAGGGCAGGGAGAACCAGAGGGGTCAGGGGATGTAACTTAACATGGGAAATTGGACAGACAACATTCCAATATATGTTATGTGGCAACAAGGGCTCTGACTTAAAAAAGCAGGGTGAGGGGAAAAAGGGGGAAGGGGAGCCTCCTTCGGATGGATAGTCAAGGAGGGCTTCCCTGAGGAGGTGGTATTTGAACAAAGGTTTGAGGAAAGCGAGTGATGGCCATGCAGATGTGAGGGGAAGAAGTCTCCAGAAAAGGAAAGACTAAGTGCCAAGGCCCTGAGATGGGAATGGGCCAGGAATTATTGGATGGTTTGAGGAACAGGAAGGAGGGGAGTGACTAAGGTGGAGGACAAGAGGTGAGGTGGTCAAGAGGTGAGGGACAGGGGGGGCAGATCATCAGGACCCTGAGGTGACTGTGCGAGCCTCTATCCTGAGCGAGGGGGGAGCCTCAGGAGGGCTGTGGGCAGAGGAGAAACAGGATCTGACGTAGGCTGACAGCATCCCTCTGGCTGCTGTGGTGAGGACAGACCCTCGCGGGGTGAGGGCGGAGGCAGGGAGGCCAGAGACGAGAAAGCTGGGGCAGCCCAGGCAAGAGATGAAGGAGGTTTAGATAAGGGTGGCGGCACCAGAGAGGGTTCTGGTATATTTTGAAGGGAGAATTGATGGGGTTTGCTGATGGATTGACTGTAGAGTGTGAAAGGGAGAAAAAAACAAACAAACAAGAATAACACTAAGGTTTTGGTCTGAGCGGCTGGGACACTGGAACTGCCAAGGGGAAGACTGTGAGAGGTGCCTGGGAGGGGGAGGAACCGGTCAGGAAGTCAGTTTGGACATGCCAGGTTCGGAATGCCAGGGAGACGTCCAAAGGCAGATGTTGAGGCAGCTGGAGGCTGGTGTGTGGGTTTCAGGGCAAGAGGCTAAAAGCAGATCAAAACCGACGGGTGGAAAGAGGGAGGGGTGAGGATTATCTCAGAGAAAAACACCAGCTCTAACGTCTTTGTGGTCCTAAAACCACTTTGGGGAAAAAATAAGTCACACGCGCGCACGCACACCCGCACACCCCTTTACACGCCAGCAGCAAATCTTTGTCAGGGATGCCCAAATGCCAAGCAGATTCCCTTCCACCCTCCTACATCAGGGGGATGCCCCAGCCTCCACCAATGCCCCAGGCATCCTGCCACAGGAGGTGTCACGGCACAGAGGTTTCCCCCCCCCCCCCCCCAGTAAGGATGGCTGCCCAACGTTGACAGCCAAGTAGTCTAGGTCCTCAACTGACCTCCCCTCCCCAGCTCTGTATGAGGAGAAGAGTGAAAATAACTGGGGTGCTCAGGGCCTGATTTCAAAACAGCTCTGACCGGGAGCCCTGGCACACCTGGGGCCTGTAATGAGGGGCGTGCTCCCCTCCTCCCACGGTGCATTCTAGAACACGATGAGGGAAAGGGAGGAGGCTCACCCCCAGTGCTCACACCTCTACAAAAGTCTGCACCAGATGGCAGGAGCTGGGTGGGGAAACAGCTTCCGAAATGCCAGACTCAGACGGCAACGTGGAATGAGGAAGCAGTACCCTAACGAGAGGAAAATGGGTACTCCTGTCTAATTCATCAGGAAGGGCCGGAAGAAGTGTATTTTTTTTCCCTCTTTGGTGGTGGTTGTTTTGCCCACGGCAAGGTAGTGGAAATCTGTGAATGTCACTGTAGTATGTGTTTCTTCTTTATCCTTTCCAACAGCTCTTGATTTCTATTTGGGGACCCAGGTGCTGGGGGAAAATGACTCCGTCTTCTGCTTCAGGAACAGGTGACATGGGCTAAGCTAATTGGCACATACCGTCTGCTCTCCGTGGTGATTGGTTCAGGGGTTGGCATGTGACTCAAGCTGGTCCAGTCAGAAAGACTCTCACCACTTGGGCATTCTGGGAAAAAACCCTGCTGAATGCTAAGGTATCATACAAAGCAAGAGGCATGGGGCCCGTCCCAGTGCTGGTCATCCTCTTGAGACCTCAGGCCTTATGATAAAATCGTGACACTGTCAAACCACAGAATCTGTCCCTGTATAAAGCTCGCCTGTATCTTTTTGGTTTAGGGAGCAAAGAATTCAGTCTCTTGTCAAAACCACTTGGGAACTGGGGTTTCTGTCAATTGGATCTGAAGGTTATCTACCAGCCACGAGCATTACCAAGAAATACCCTCTCCTTGCTTAAGCAGAACTACGTATCACCTCCTCAGAACTGAGGGGTGCAGAACCAGAGAACTGCTGAATGGAAAGAGATGCATGTTTTCAGCTTTGCCAGAAACTGCCAAATTGCTCTTCAAAGTAGAGGTGCTAATGTGCATTCCCACTGCTGGTCTTCCTGTTTTCTCACGTCCTCACCATCATTTGGGGTGACAGGACCTCTGAATACTTGCTGTGGTGATGGGCGAGAGGTGATAGTGCACTGTTGGCTGAATCTGCATTTCACTAATTACCGGAGAGGTTGAGCACATGCTGCTACCTTTTGATCCGTGGGTATAACTTATTTTCATCACATGACGCTACATGTTGTGACATTCATCTGAACGCTGGTGCGGTGCTGTGTCTATCATTGCTAATGTTTCTTCAGTGCTTACTAGGTATCACTGTTCTAACATATTTAATCCTCAGAAAACCCTACGAGCTAAGTAACATTATTATTCCTAGGTGAAGTAACCAAGGCACGGAAGTTAAATAACTTGTTCAAATTCACTCAGCTAGTAAGTGGTGGAGCCCAGATTTGAACCGGGTCAGAGTTCTTGCTCTCAACTGCTTTGCAAAGACCTGGAAGCATCTCATTTCCACGGATGATATAACTTTAACTCGTGGGTATATAAGGGAGCACAGTCAGGGCAGCTGAAATGTGCTAAAAGATGGCTAAGCACATTTTGTAAAAACTTAGGATACAATTTATCCTTTCAGGGGTATTTATATTTGAGATCTGAGTCCCTGAAGTGAGAGGAAGCCAACACACAGAAATACCCATGAACAAATTGATATTTATCCTGCTTAAACTTAGCACCTCTCACTTCATCCTCTGTCAATCTCTACTGCAAACACGGGGAAGCACAGAGCAAGATGATGGCAAAATGAAATGGCAAATCTTATGAAAGATGCAAGGTTTTGTGAAATTAAAGTGATGCGGGAGGACAGCTTAAAGTATGTGCAAATCCACTGACAAACAATAATCTGGTCTATGAGATAACTGAAGAAGAGACCACTGAAAATGATGATGAGGGAATCAGCACTTCACAGGGAAGATTCAGATGTCAAAGGATTAAGAGAGGCCCTGGGGAAAACTGGTCAAATCCTCAAATACGTTTTCAAAAATGACCCTTTACGATTTTGCTGTGAAAACTGAAGGTGAAGTAAAGGATATCATACTGTGCTATCATTTAAATTTGTTGAACAAGTTATCCCCCCCACTGCCTTTAACTGACACTTCATCAATTCATTTGATTAAAGAATTAATCTATTCAGCACAATTATAACCTAAACTTTGTTAAACACTATTAGAATATAACACAGAATAAAGTTACTTTCAAAACTGTGTAGTTTCACTTTTTCAAGATAAAATACCTAATTAAATACATTAAAAGCACTATTTACATGAACTGTTGGTCCACTTAAGGAACAGTTTTCTGGTTCCAGTCTTCCACAGTTCCAGCTAACCTCCTGTATTCAAAAGGGTATCACATACACAAACGGGCTAAGAACCATTATTGAGGTTGTGACTTTAATCTTCCCTCAGTATCCATTTCTTCTTCTCCCATAGTAATAGAATTTTTAGCTGCGCAAATGGCCACCCAGAATAAAGACTACATTCCCTAGTTTCCTCTGCAATCATGTGTGCTCATGTGACTTGTTTCTCATCAGTGGGAAATAAGGAGAAATAGAAAGCAGTTGAGTCTCTGATCAATTTAAGAGCACCTAAACATATAAAGCAAATATTAATAGACCCAAAGGGAGAAATAGCAATAGAATAATAGTAGGGGACTTTATTACCCCACTTTCATCAATGGATAGATCATCCAGGCAGAAAATCAATAAGGAAACATAGGTCTTAAACTATACGTTGATCAGATAGACTTAGCACAAATGTACAGAACATTCCATCCGAAAGCAACAGAATATACATTCTTTACAAGTGCACATGAAGTATTCTCCAGGATAGATCATATGTTAGGCCACAAAACAAGTCTTAATAAATTTAAGAAAACTGAAATCATATCAAGCATCTTTTCCAACTACAATGGTATGAAACTAGAAATCAATTACAAGAAGAAAACTGGAAAATTCACAAATACGTGGAGATTAACAACATGCTACTGGACAACCAATTGGTCAAAGAAATCAAAAGAGAAAAAAAAAACTTGAGGCAAATGAAAATGGAAATACAACACACCAAAACATATGGGATGCAGCAAAAGAAGTTCTAAGAGGGAAGTTCCTTGCGACAAACGCCTACATCAAGAAACAAGAAAAATCTCAAATAAATAACCTAATATTACACTTCAAGGAACCAGAAAAAGAACAAAGCCCAAAGTTAGTAGAAGGAAAAAAATAATAGAGATCAGAGCAGAAATAAATGAAATGCAGAGACTAAAAAGACAATGGAAAAGATCAATGAAACTACAAACTGGTTCTTTGAAAAGATAAACAAAACTGATAAACCTTTAGCTAGACTCAACCAGGAAAAAAAGGGAAAGGACTCAAATAAAATCAGAAATAAAAAGGGAGACATTACAACTGATACCACAGAAATACAAAGGATCATAAGAGACTACTACGAACAATTATATGCCAGTAAATTTGACAAGCTAGAGAAATGGATAAATTCCTAAAAACATACAACCTACCAACACTGACTGATGAAGAAAGAGAAAATATGAACAAACCAATTACTAGAAAGACTGAATCAATAATCAAAAACTTCCCCAAATATAAATGTCCAGTACTAGACAGTTTTACAGGTGAATTCTATCAAAAATTCAAAGAAGAATTAATATCAATCCTTCTCAAACTCTTCCAAAAAATAGAACAGGAGGGAATACCTCCATACTCATCTTATGAGGTCAGCGTTACCCTGATACCAAAACCAGCCAAGGACACCACAAGTAAAGAAAATTATGGGCCAATATCTCTGATGAACACAGAATGCAAAAATCTTCAACAAAATATTGGCAAACTGAATTCAACAATACAGTAAAAGGATCATATACCATCTTCAGATGGGATTTATTCTAGGAATGCAAGGATGGTTCACCATCCCCCAATCAATCAATGTATACAGCACATTAAAAAAATGAAAGATAAAAATCATCTCAACAGATGCAGAAAAAGCATTTGACAAAATTCAACATCCATTTATGAGGAAAACTCTCAAAAAAGTGACTGTAGAGGGAACATGCCTCAACATAATAAAGGCCATACATGACAAGCCCATAGCTAACATCATATTCAAGTGATAAGCTGAAAACTTTTCCTCTAAATCAGGAACAAGACAAGGGTGCCCACTCTCAACACTTTTATTTGACATAGTATTGGAAGTCCTAGCCAGAGCAATTAGGCAAGAAAAAGAAAGAAAAAGCATCCAAATCATAAAGGAAGAAGTAAAACTGTAACTATTTGCAGGTGACATGACATTATACATAGAAAACCCTAAAGACTCCACCAAAAAACTGTTAGAACTAATAAATTAATTCAGTAAAGCTGCAGGATACAAAATCAATACACAAAAATCTGTTGTGTTTTTATACACTAAAAACAAACTATCAGGAAGATAAATTAAGAAAACAGTCCCATGTACAACTGCATCAAAAAGAATAAAATATCTGGAATAAACTTAACCAAGGTAGTGAAAGACTTGTACACTGAAAACTATAAGACATTAATTAATGAAACAAATAGAAGAAGACACACATACACTTGATCTTAGCCAAAAGGCCGAGAAGTGATTAGGAAGACACAAATAAATGGAAAGGTATTCCATGTTCATGGACTGGAAGAATTAATACTGTTAAAATGTCCATACTATCTAAAGCAATCTACAGATTCAGTGCAATCCCTATTAAATTTCCAATGACATTTTTCACAGAAACAGAAAAAACAATCCTAAAATTTGTATGGAACCACAAAAGACCTCAGAGAGCCAAAGCAATCTTGAGAAAGAAGAACAAAGCTGGAGGCATCATGCTCCCTGATTTCAAACTGTATTACAAAGCAGTAGTAATCAAAACAGTATGGTGTTGGCATAAAAACAGACATAGATCAATGAAACAGAATAGAGAGCCCAGAAATAAACCCACACATATATGGTCAATTAATTTATGACAGAGGAGCTAAGAATGTATGATGGGGAAAGGACAGTCTCTTTAATAAATGGAACTGGGAAAACTGGGCAGCCACATGTGAAAGAATTAAACTGAACCACGATCTTACACCATAGACAAAGGTTAACTCAAAACAGATTAAAGACTTGAACATAAGACCTGAAATCATCATTTGACATGGATCTTGGCAATGATTTTTTTTGGATTTGATACCAAAAACAAAGGCAGTAAAAGCAAAAGGAAATAAATGGGATGACTAAAAAGCTTCTGCACAGTAAAGGAACATTGTGCACAACAAAACGAAAAGAAAACCTACCGAATGAGAGAAAATACTTGCAGCTCAGACATCTGATAAGGAATTAATTTCCAAAATATACAAAAAACTGATGCAACTCAAGAGAAAAAAACCAAAGGATACAATTAAAAAAATGGGCAACAGATCTGCATAGGCATTTTTCCAAAGAAGATATACAGATGGTCAACAGGTACATCAAAAGATGCTTCACATCATTAATCATCAGGGAGATGCAAATCAAAACCACAATGAGATACCACCTCACACCTGTTAGAATGCCTATTATCAAAAAGGCAAAGAATAACAACGTTGGCAAAGATTTAGAGAAAAGGAAACCTTTGTTCACTGTTGGTGGGAAGGTAAGTTGGTACAGCCATTATGGAAAACAGTACGGAGGTTCCTCAAAGATTAAAAATAAAACTACCGTATGATCCCGCAATTCCACCTCTTGAGTATCTATCTGAAGAAAATGAAAACACTAACTTGAAAAGATATCGGCACCCCCATGTTAACTGCAGCATTATTTACAATAGCCAAGATACGGAAACAACCTAAGTGTCCTCAATGGATGCAAGAATAAAGAAAATGTGGTATACACACACTGGAATACTATTCAGCCATGAAAAAGAAGGAAATCTTGCCATGTGCAACAACATGGATGGACCTTGACGGTATCATGCTAAATGAAATAAGTCAGCCAGAGGAAGACAATTACCATATGATATCACTTATATATGGAATCTAAAACAAAGTCGAGCTCATAGATACACAGCACAGATTGGTGGCTGCCAGAGGTGGGAGGTAGTGGGTGGGTGAAATGAGTGAAGAGGGTCAAAAGGTACAAACTTCCAGTTACGAAATAAATAAGTCATGGGGCTATAATGTACAGCCTAGTGACTAGAGTTAATAATATTATGCTGTATATTTGAAAGTTGCTAAGAGAGTAGATCTTAAAAATTCTCATCACACACACACAGACCTTTGTAACTATGTATGATGACAGATGTTAACTAGACTTATTGTGGTTATCCTTCTGCAATATATACAAATATTGACTCATCATGTCGTACATCTGAAACTACTATAATGTTATATGCCAATTATGCCTCAGAAAAAAAGAAAAAAGAAAGGAAAATGTTTGAGTCTCTGATCAATTCATGGGCAGGTCCATCAAAGCAGCACAGACTTTTAGTTGAGAGAGTACTAAATGACTGCTGTCTTGGGTCTCTCACACACAGCCAAAGAACTTAAATCCAATTCAATCAGTTGCCCTAGACACTTATGAGAATGCAGGGTTGAATGTGTCCAAAGACCTGGTAAGAACAGTTGACCATTGTTCCCTGGGGAGCTAAAAAGTTATTATTCTAATATGAGTCTAATTATTCTAATATGAGTCTAATTATTCTAATGTGAGTCATACAAATCAAGTTAATCTAAAAGCGATTTTGAATTCATTATAGTTTTCGGTTATTTTTCTCAATCAACCTACAATGACCAGCATAACTGGTCATGTTTTCACTTTAAGCAGTGGCTTAATATAAAACTCAAATTTCCATTGACAGAGGAATGGATGAAGAAGATGTGGTGTGTGTGTATATACACACACACACACACACACACACACAATGGAATATTACTCAGCCATAAAAGAGAATGAAATAAAACTCAAATCTGAGCTTCCTAACTACCAGGGCAAAAAGGGAAAGTATACAGGGTACACAGCTCTTGTTCTTTAATGACAAGAGCACATATGTTCATCACAGTAAACAAACATTTTCAGGGTCCTGAGTTCTCAAAGTCAGGTTAGAACAGAGTTCCTTGTAGAGAGGGCCATTCTAAACATAACGAATAAAATTCTCAGGGACAGTTTTACAAAAAACATAAATGTTCTATGTATGGCAATTTATACTTGGCATTACACTCCCAGTCTTCACTGAGGGTATAATAGTTAAGCAGAGTTGGATGAAAGCAGTTCTTTGGGGAAAGCGCTTTTTGGTGATTTGTTTAAATTCAAGGACAAAGTTTGTAGAAATCAATTTTGAAGAAATGTTAAATCCTGAGAGATGGCTCCGTCCCTGTGCCAGCTACATGATTCTGAAACACCAGGCTTTGGCCCCTATCGTGAACCTCTAAGATATTGCAGTATATATGTTTCCTTTCAATTTGATGGATGTAACAACATCCATACTCCCTTTGAAGTCCTACGGTCTTGGTTTCCATTTTGATTATGCCACAAGCACCTGCTTTTATGACTATGAGCAAGTCTCTTTTCTGGGCTGCAGTTGCCCTAGCTGTCAAATGTGGGGGGTTGATGAGTACACTTTTAGGGTCCTTACTGTTCCTTTGGCATCCAAAGCTAAAGGTTTCTACACAGACCTTTCAGCTAGAGGTTCTAAAAGTGGGTCTCACAGCCCTCAGACATGTTTTCTTTGTGGGTCCACACTGTATATTAAAAAAACAAAACAAAACAAAATAAAACAAACTGAGTTCTGCCAATATTTTTTAAAATCAGCAGATTTTGGCCAAAAATTCAGATTAGAAATATTTGAAGGTTGGCAACCCTGAGCATGAATGGCTATAATTACCTGGACCTGAGTGGCAGATGCCCCTTTCAGTAGGTGCCCTGGTCTGTCCTGCTTTCTCCATCTATATCCAGGTCTCTGCAACCAGATGGGTGGTGGCCTGGGGTAAACTTTGACCCATGTGGCTTTCTGCAGAGATCCCGGAACCAACAGGGTTATGTGTATAGGACTGAGGCCTTCCTAGTTCTCTCAGCAGGACCCGCTCGCTAGGTGATTCTGGCAGTGGAAACAGTCTGCAAGACGACGCACCTCACCAGCTTGCTCCCCACCCCGATGTGCTCACACCAGCCACACCGTGTACGTGAGGGGCAGCTGTCCAGCTTCCAGGACGGCTTCAGTGCCGTGAACCCAGCTGAGGGAGGTATCCGTCCTTCTCTCTTGTCACTCCTACCCAAACAAGCCCCTTGTCACTTGAACACAACTTCCCAGGGTTACAACATTCAAGCCACAGTATCTGATTTCACAACTGCCTTGGCTCCTTGCCCAAGGTGAGGAGTGTTTGTTTATTTTTCTAAATTAAAGCAAATTTAATTGAGTTTGGAGGATTTTGCAATGGTGCTGCAGATAAGTGACTGCAATTGTGCCTCTGCCTCAGGCAACCAGCCTGGCAGGTGAGTCTTCAGAACGCACCAAAGTACCTCCTGCAGGATAAAGAGACAGGACACCT
Organism: Balaenoptera acutorostrata; assembly: GCF_949987535.1. Lineage (NCBI taxonomy): Eukaryota > Metazoa > Chordata > Mammalia > Artiodactyla > Balaenopteridae > Balaenoptera > Balaenoptera acutorostrata. The sequence goes on from NC_080078.1 coordinate 76,695,365, forward strand.
CGCTTGCTCTCCACCCAGGATACAACCAACACTGCGGGCACCAACTGCAGGAGGGATGGAGCACCTTGGGCAGTGTAGATGATCAAGTATAGACAAACAGTCCCTTGCCATCTGTAGAGTGGCCACAGTCCCCACATACACTCCTCTCCATCCCCCACCCCAATGTTCTTCTGGAAGCTTATTCCATGCTGATGGCCTCAAGTTAACGAAGTAGTCCCCCAACGGCTTAAATAGCACAATTCACAGAGAACTCACACTCCTGCCCGAGTACTTCATGGCCTCTCTGTAGTATATTTCAGATTTTAAATGGACTCACTTTTTTTTTTTTTTTAACTCAAATTCCTTTGGAAAGGTCACTTTCTATCACTCCTGTAGGCAAATAAATCTGCATTTTTCGAACACATCTAGAAGTCAGTGCACAACTTTTAAATTAAAAGAAAGTTGTTCACGCACTACAGGGACCCCTCGCAGTACAGGGACCACAGTGGGAAAGCCAGTGGTCCGAGGCAGGACACCGGGTACCACGTCGGAGGTTCCCAGCCCACTCACGTGCCCACCCGTGGCAGCCTGGCTTCCTCACCTGTCCGGTAGCCCGTGCTATTGAGGTACACGGCAAAGGTGCGGCTCTCGTGCTGTGCCTGCCAGGAGGGCGAGGAGCAATTCTCATTGTTGGTGTAGGTGTTGTGGTTGTGGACATACTTCCCGGTGAGGATGGAGGAGCGCGAGGGGCAGCACATGGGCGTGGTCACGAAGGCATTGACGAAGTGCGCCCCGCCCTGCTCCATGATGCGCCGCGTCTTGTTCATCACCTGCATGGAACCTGCAACCAGAGCGGAGGTGAGATGTGGGCCGGCAGATTTCCAACGAGTGTGCCCCAGTCGGGCACCAAACAATTAGAGATGGCTGCTGAGTGGTCCTCAACAGGGCAGTACCCCCATCCCGGGGGAGGGGAGTGTATGTTGGAAATCTCCAGGGACAGATTGGGGGGCACCCCTGGCATTTCTGGGCAGCGGCCAGCAATGCACTATTGGATGGTCCTGCGCAATGAGGAAGTACCCTGGGTCCCCAGTTCCACTAGACATTCGTGGGGGCGGGTAGGTAAAAACCTGTTTATAAGTTATCTGAGCCTAGTAAAGAACTCTTGTCTTGCATATAAACAGAACATCTTTTTTTGCAGGGTATTAATATATGCTGACTTTTTTTGGGGAAAGCAACCACTATGTAAACAGAGAGAAGATTATACTTTGTTTCATTTGGAACTTCCCCAAGAATTGTTCCCTCTTAATGAAATCCGATCACGTCAACCGGGCAATCCCTCCCCCCTCCGCCTTCTCTCTGAATACTTCTCAGCTGATGTGCTCTGCATCAGTGGTAACCCACCGTCACCGCCTTTGTCCACATGGTCCAGCGTGGAACCCACTTCCCAGCTCCCCCCTCCCCCCCCAAATCTGACCCATCAGTATAGTCGCACCTCTTCTCATTGCTCTCTGGGATCACTCTGGCTTCTGATTCCCTTGAGCTCTTATCACCATGTATTATTAGGACTTAATGATAAACCACTAGGTATGGTAATTTCACTCATGCCTATTCTTGTTTCTCAATGAAGCTGTGAGCAGAGCAAGGTATAGGAAGGAAAGGAATTTGTGTGGAAACCCTACTGTGCGCTGGTGCCTGCACAATGTCTGCTCCACTGAGGGCTCCAGGAGCTCAAAGACTGTGTGCCTTGCTCAGTGCTGAATCCTCAACACCCCTATGGTGTGTGACACACAGTAGGTACTCAATAAATGTGTGAAGGGTGGATGTGAAATCGTATACCATGGCTGGTACCCAGACACTTAGTAGGTTTAACAGAAATATTCAATGGAAATCCTTTTTCTTTTCCTTCTAAGGCCATCCTCTGTTTTTTTCTTTTCCTTGCAGTTCTTAGGGTCTATAGTGGGTTGAATGACAGCCCACCCTCCAAAGATAAGCCCCTGTCCCAAGTCCTGGCACCTGTGAATAGGACCTAATTTGGACAAGGGTCCTCGCAGAGGTACTAAAGGATCCTGAGGTGAGATCATTCTGGATTACCTGGGTGGGCCCTAAATCCAATGACAAGTGTCCTTCCAAGAGACAGAAGGAAAAAGACACACAGACACGGAGGGGAAGGCCATGTGTAGATGGAGGCAGAGATTGGAGGGGTGCTGCCACAAGCCAAGGAACTCCTTGGGCCTCCAGGAGCTGGGTGAACTGAGAAGGATTCACCCCTGAGCCTTTGGAGGAATCAGAGCCCTGCCAACACCTTAATTTCAGACTTCTGTCTCCACAACTGCGAGGGAGCAAATTTCTGTTGTTTTAAGCCACCTGGTTTATGGCCATTTGTTAGGACAGCAGTAGGAAACCAATCCAGGGTCCACCAGGCATTTGAAGTTCTTGCCAGGGAGCTGCTGATCCCAATCAGCAACTAGGTCACCCCCTAGTGACCTGAAAACAACAAATCAGACCCACCTTGGCACTCTGTCCCTAAAGGCTCAGAGTGAAATGGAGATTTACATGATTCTTTTATCCCATCTTTCCACCAAACAGGGAAGGAAACAGCTAGAGCTTCCCTGAGGCAAACATAGATCATATTTCTTCACTGCTTCAAACCACCTGGCAGCTTCCCATCACACTCAGAAGAAAACCCCAATTCCTTACTGTGGCCTAAGACTCTTCCAGACCGGCCCTCCCTGCCAACCCACCTCCTGTGTTTCTTTGACCTCATCTCTTCCCTCCCCCTTGCTCACTTGGCTACACTGGCTTCTTCTTTGTTTCTCAAGGGCTCCAAGCTCATCCCTGCCCCAGGATCTTTGCACTTGCTCTTGCCTCTGCCTGGGACTCTCTCTCTGAGACTTCACTTTGCTGGCTTGTCCCATTACTCAGATCTCAACTTAGAGGTCACCTCCTCAACAAGGCCTGGCCAACCTCCCCATCAGAAGGAGCCCCCTGTTCTTTACAAGTTCACTTGTTTATGATCTGCCTCTGCTTCTGGACTGAGAGTTCTGGGTGATCCAGGGCCCTGTCCACCCTACCCCCAGGAACACATAGATGGTGCTCTGTAACGTCTCACTGAACGACCGAAGGAAACAGAGCAAAAACACAGCTGGCTCCAGGTGGGCGTCCCTTATAAAACTGCCTCAGCACCTGCCCTTTCGAGCCCAGTGCTGAGGCAGTTTTTTTTTTTTTTTTTTTTAATTAATTAATTAATTTATTTATTTATTTTTGGCTGTGTTGGGTCTTTGTTTCTGTGCGAGGGCTTTCTCTAGTTGCGGCAAGCGGGGGCCACTCTTCATCGCAGTGCGCGGGCCTCTCACTATCGCGGCCTCTCCTGTTGCGGAGCACAGGCTCCAGACGCGCAGGCTCAGTAGTTGTGGCTCACGGGCCCAGTTGCTCCGCGGCATGTGGGATCTTCCCAGACCAGGGCTCGAACCCATGTCCCCTGCATTAGCAGGCAGATTCTCAACCACTGCGCCACCAGGGAAGCCCCTGAGGCAGTTTTATAAGGGACGCCCACCTGGAGCCAGCTGTGTTCCCTGAGGCTCTTGGCCGAGGTCAGCCCAGTGGAGAGAGGAAAGAACCAGCTTTTTGTCTCAACAGGAATCGTCAGGCCTGGAACTACATGAACATCTGTTGTCAAGGTCACATGCCCTCCCGAGAAGTCCCCAAGGGTCCCGTCTGTAACTGGTGGCAATTATAGGGTTTCTACCAGGTGTGAAGTCTCCCTCTGGAGGGGATGGAGGAGGTGAGCTTTCCAAGGCCTCCCTCCACCAGCCGGTGCGAACTCGCCAGAACCTGCAGAGGGAGCGGGCCATGGCCTCAGGGTCCAGCAGAGCCCCGGGCCCCACTGGCGTTGGGGTGCATCCTTCTAGCCTCCTTCAGGTTATCCATCAAATGTCACGTATCTGATTCCACATATATGTGGAATCTAGAAAAATGGTACAGATGAACCTATTTGCAGGGCAGAAATAGACACGCAGATGTAGAGAATGGACGGGTGGACACAGAGGGGGAAGGGGAGGCTGGATGAATTGGGAGGTTAGGATTTACATATATACGCTACCATGTGTAAAACAGATAGCTAGCGGGAACCTGCTGCATCGCCCAGGGAGCTCAGCTCGGTGCTCTGTGATGATGTAGATGGGTGGGATGGGGGTGGGGTGGGAGGGAGGTCCAAGAGGGAGGGGATATATGTAGAGCTGATTCCCTTTGTTGTACAGCAGAAACTAACACAACATTGTAAAGCAATTATACTCCAGTGAAAAAAAAATGTCACATATCTGAGAGGCCTTCCCTGGCCTCACACTAAAACTGCCGCCCCTCCTTCCAGCACCCCTACGCCCCCTCCCTGCTTCACTTGCTCCCCAGCACTTACTGCCCTCGGACAGTTCTCTCATTTGCATGTTGCCCACTGCTCCCACCAGACAGTTCCACGGGGGCAGGGATCTAGGCCTACTTTGTTCGCTGTTGTCCTCCCAAGCCCAGAACAGTGCCTGGCACATAGTGACTGCTCAACAAATATCTGCTAAATTAACAACAACAACAAATTCTCTCACTCTTTGCGTTTCCATATAATTCAGGAGCCCAAGCTGGTTTGTGTCCATGATATGCATGTGTGTGTGTCTGTGTCGTGTGCAGTGGATTTAAAAAATTTCACTTTAAATAGCACCAAACAGATGATGTGCTCTCTACTGTACCACACTCCCCACCCCTCCCTATAGTCTTACACCAACTTTGCCCATTCACATTACCTGCCTGGTCCCTGAAGGCCCTAGTTTGGCAACTCTTAACATAACTTAGCTGTTGAGACAGCTCCGACTTGTCCCTGGGGTAGAGGGCAGTGTTCCATGTCAGTAACAATCATTATCATTAATGTGGTGACTGTCACTGGCTGAATGTGTGCTGTATGCACTGTGCTGGGCACACAATGTGCATCGTGTTACTCAATCCTCCCAACAAACCATTTAACAGAAGAGGGAACTGAGCACAGGGAGTTAAATGACTGGTCACAGCCACAGAGCTGGGGAAGTGGGATGTGAGGACTCCAGCCCAAGCTTGTCTGACAGCAGAGGTGGGTGCCGGGTGTCACGTTCAGGAAACGTCCAGTTTATAGCACGCAGCAGGTGGTGATAATGAACCCAGGAAGGGCACAGAGGTCCCCGCACACTTGGTCAACTCTCGGCTTCAATGAGGCTCACAATCATCCCCTGGACTGTCTATCAGGTCCCCTCGTCATCCCAGAGGTGACTTTAGCTGCCACACCAGCAGTGAGACTGGCACAGGGTCACATCGCCAAGTGCCAGGGACCCCAGTGGTGGGAAAGTGATTCCCGTTCACTCCTTCTGATCAATTCCAGGAGAAAGTCTCGGGTGGGTGCGGTCACGTGGTCACGTCCTTAACACCCTCACACCTCCTATTTCAACAGGAAGAGCCCCGGCCACCCGGCTGGAGCTCTGGGCGGGCAGCTGTGTTAGCTTATACTGGATTGCCTGGTTTAATTTCCTGTGACTTAGGGCAAGTGATGCTAGCTTCTCTCACTTAGGGCAGTGGAATCCTGTTCTTAAAAAACAATCACGTCTGTTTAAAAAAAGTAAATAGTAGTACAGGCGGCAAGGCGGAAAGGTGAGGGGATGGCTGGCATTTGGCACAATCTGCAACTGTCTACCCGGCGATGTTGCTGGCTAAGAGACACCTTGGGTATACCCTGAGCTCCTCCCCTCTCCTCCGGTTACACAGGCGATGATCTTGGCTACTCCTTGGTCCCATCTTTCTGTTCCCACATCCAATCCATCAGCAAAGTCTGGCGTTCTTTCTTCAAAGAACATCCAGACTCAGAGTCCTGTCGCCTCCTTGCCGGGCAGCGGTCATCCTCTTTCCTCTGAATTAGGTCAGCTGCTTCCTGCCTGGACTCTGGCCGTTTATTCCCTGAGGAGCAGCCAGAAAGCCTCCTCTCCTCAGTGCTCTCCGTGGCTGCCACTCGCTTGGAGAGCAGAGTCCCCGTGGTTGTCCGCAGGCCCTGCGGGATCTGCGCCCCCTTCCGCATCCCGTCTCCGCAGCCACGGCGGCCTCGTCTCTCCTCACACTTGCCAGGCTCACTCCCGCCTCAGAGCCTTTGCCTGTGCTGTTCCTCCTGCTGGGAACGCCTTTCCCCAGCACCTGCAGGGTCTGTGCCCTCAGCCCCTTCTTGTCTCTACTCAAAAGGTCTCTTCTTGGGGGGAAGGGGGATATATGGGTAGGGGATTGAGAGGTACAAACTATTAGGTATAAAATATACTACAAGGATATATTGTACAACACGGGGAAATATAGCCCACATTTTATAATTACTGTAAATGGAGTATAACCTTTAAAAATTGTGAATCACTACCTAGTATGCCTGTAACTTAATACAGTACAGCAACTATACTTCAGTTAAAAGAATAAAAGTTCTCTTCTTAGTGAGGCCTGCCCTGCCCACCACATCCACAATTTTACTCCCCTGCCCTTGATATTTCACATCCTCTTCCTTGTTTTACGTTTTCAACTCTGCACGTGTTGCTCTAACACGTTATACACTTTGGCACATTTACATATTTATCTTGCTAGTCACCCCCCTGCAGCCCTAGATGTCACCGCCATGAGAGCTAGGGCCACAGACCACACCTCACAGCCCTGAAGCCTAGAACAGTGCCTGGCACATAGTAGGTGTTCAATAAATATTTCTCGAAAGCATGAATCTAGGGCGCTCCAGGCAGAATCAAGCCTTTGCCTGCTGTTCACAGCCTGAAGAGAAAGAAGGAAGCAACTGGTAGTGAGGGCTTGGCCCTGCTTGGGCTCCAGAGACTGCAGAAAGGACAAAGCTGGCCGTCTACCCGACCTGTCAGACCCTTCTGGAAGGCAGGGGGGCCGCCACCTGGTGAATAATTCACCTGCAGTCAGCAGCCTCGAATGCTGCGTTGGCCAAAGGCAAACTGCCAGAGGAACCGTTTCTTTCTTTTAATGGGCTCCAAACCAGGGCCTCAAAGCCCTTGCACCGCCCTCCTCCTCATTTCAAGGCAAATGAGTGATGGCCCACTCTTTCCAGCAGGTCCCTGCATCTGTCTGCTCGGGGCGCTCACCCCGGCCCAAATAAGCCGGCTGAAGGGGAGCTGTGTCAATCCACTATTAAAGCACAATTTAACGGTGCCCTGAAATGACAGCCGCACCTGTGCGTAAGCAGCACGACACGTTAAGCCTCCCCTTGGGGACCGTAACCTGTTTTATTAAAGCTGCCACAGTGACGAGGCTCGATAAATCCACATCTGGAACAGGAAAACATATGATCTAATCTCCTTGCCCAGCACAGCCCTAATGCAGATGGGCAGCTCTGAGGGGAGGGAAGGGCCTGGAAGACCAGGCCACACAGAAATAAAAAGGCCAGCCAACCAAAACTTCTGTCGTCCAACACAAGCCTGGGGACATGCAGACAAAAACAGACCCGGCTTCTTTCTGTGATCAAACCTTCCGCCCTCACTGGGCCAGGGTGAGGTCACCCTGACACCTTCCTCGGTGACTCTAATAGACTGGGGAGGCCTCACCGCCACCCTAATGATGGGGACTTAAATTCTGGTGCCCAAACCACTCACCTGCCAGAAACACGGTGCTTCCTCCGCATACTCATCTGCCCCTCCCCTTTCTGATTGCTTTTGCGGGGGGCTCTCAGTGTACCACCTGGGCTACTATTTATTTGATTTGATATTTTTCTCTAATGTGAGTTTAAAAAAATAAACTTTCGGGCTTCCCTGGTGGCGCAGTGGGTGAGAGTCTGCCTGCCAATGCAGGGGACACGGGTTCGAGCCCTGGTCTGGGAGGATCCCACATGCCACGGAGCAACTAGGCCCGTGAGCCACAATTACTGAGCCTGCGCGTCTGGAGCCTGTGCTCCGCAACAAGAGAGGCTGCGATAATGAGAGGCCCGCGCATCGCGATGAAGAGTGGACCCCACTTGCCACAACTAGAGAAAGCCCTCGCACAGAAACGAAGACCCAACACAGCCATAAATAAATTTAAAAAAATAAATAAATAAATAAACTTTCATCTCAACCCAAGTAACTATGTGAAATTCTGGATTTGCTGTGCTACTTAGATTTTTTTGGGGGGGATGCATATCGAAAGAAGTTTGTAAGTAGTAAAATCAATGTTTGTCGACCTGTCACACAAGATGATTTCATGCATGACCTGTGTCCTAAAAAGGCATTTTGGGAGATCCTGATTTAATGTGCTCTTCTAAAGGTTTGGGTCAGGGCAACTGCTATCTCTGGGGACTTAGCAGGTGCTGGGGGCTCTCAAGATTCAAAATATGACCCAATTTTGGCCATTCCTGGGACTTAGGTGGCTCACATCTACTTTCTGTCCTAGAGCTCTGTGTCAACTAGGAGAAGATGCACCCTACATGCCACCCCCGCCAAGACAAAGTCCTGTGGCCCCCAACTTGGGTGGCATTACATAGGAGGCATTGGTTTTGATGGATAACTAAAGAGATGATATTTTCTGATGTTTGTTTTCTTAAAATTATAGGTAAATAATTAGAGTCTGTGATGTCCGACCCTCCTTGGGAAGTAGTGGGAGATGGGACACGATTAGCAAACCCAGGGCCTTGACTTAAATCTATGTTTAACTATCGCTTTTTCTTACCTAGACTACTGCAGAATTTTAATTGAGAAAAGTATATGCAAAGCCTTTAGTTCAATGCTTGGCATACAGAAAGGACTCAAAACATGTTAGCTTTTAAAAATTTAAATTACAGTAGCTCCCAACTATATATGGTGTAACACAGAGTTCACAAATCAAGTGCCTCCGGACAGACTCTTGTCTGCGTGTGTTGGATTTAGGTCTGCTCAGAAGTGTTTAAAAATCTGAATTAATTGCTAACTTTTACTTGGGAGATTTCACATCAATCCCGATTTCAGGCTTTGCATGAAAATACACAGACCTGGGCCTGATGGGCCCACAGGTGGGTGGATCTGAGTAGCAAAGGCTGGCTTTAGAAGGGCTCCCCTCCGGTTCTGCATGGCCCCCATCAGGCCCACTTCCCTCGTCTGCGGTACCAGCCTGGCCCTGCAGGCACTGGGTTTGCAACCCGTAGCTGATTCTATTCCAGCTGAACTGACCAGCTAAGTAAACTCGCAAAGTAACACTGTGGCCTGGAGGCCCACAGAGACCAGGCTTTAAGGGAGCGAAGAGGGGTTGTGGGTTTGGGTAAAGGCTGGTACACAGCCTTGACCAGGACAGGCAGGGGGTGGGGGCCGTGAGCTCGGTGGGGAAGCACGTGTGTCCTATACCACCTCATGGTGCCCATCATTTAACCACACACCCCCTGCTGGGGGTGCTGCCCCTTCGGGGTACCCTTGCTCCTGGTCTCTGGTGTGGCTGAGACCCCAGGTTGCCCACCAATAACTATTTCCCCTTCTTCCTTATTAACAGGCCCTGATTTTAATCTTCAACACGCCCAGCTAGGAAACTGCATTTCCCAGACTCTCTTGTAGCTACATGTGGGAGTGGTCTTTCCTTTAACCTTCCAGATCCACTGTCTGCCTCGTCCTCCAGCCCAGGGAGCTGACCTGGATGGGCTGTACCCACAAGTGGCTTTATACTCTGGCTTTGGACTAGGTTTGGCCAATGGGGGGCCCTGGCAGGAGATCAGCAAAAGGAAGAAGTGAAGTTCGGGTATGGATTCCTCCATCTTGCTCCCTGTGGTGTCAACAGAGGATGACAGCTCCTACTGAATGGCCCTGTGTCATGAGTTTCCAGTAATCATTTGCTGCCCTCACCCTCTTGGTCTTGGAGTGGGGATGACCCCACTGTTACTAACTAGCCTTGAGTGCTGCACTATCACTGGTGATTTCCCCACACTTGCTCATACCTCAGCAAAAAAGTTAAACCCTCCTTGAATAACTCAAGTTTGAATGTGTCTTGAATTTCCTGCTGAGATTGTGTGGCTAATTAAATAAGTTCTGTCCGTGTTGTAGGTGATGTCTGGGATGCGGTTCTTAAAGGGAGCTGACTTAACTTGAAGGTCCATCCTTTTTGCCCTTCTGTTTCCTCCTCCTCCTTGCTGCCTGGAATGTGGCTGTGATAGCTGGAGCTCCAGCAGCTATTCTGAATGATGAAGGTGACCTTAATGATGGAAGCCACACAATAAGCATAGTAGAATACAAAAGTAGAGAAGGAGCTTGGGTCCCTCATAACCTTGAAGCCACCAGGCTGGCCCTGAACTGCCAACTTCCAGACATTTTTATGTGAGTAAGAAGCAAAACTCTGTCTTGTTTAAGCCACTGTTATATTTTCTTTTACATGCAGCCAAACCTAATGCTGATACACTTAGCTTCCAGAATTTAAGTAATCTCCTAAGTGTTGCTGAATTAAAAAAAAAAAAATCTTGCAGGAATGTGCTTGGCAAGTTGAACACCAGGGTGGGTCCAAATGAGCCTCTCTTCTTCCTGAGATAACCTGCATCCACATGTTTTTCTAACTCCAGTGAGCAGCGGCAGGAATGTCAGGAGTTGGTATCTCAGAGAGGCTACATTGGAAGTTACCACCGATCTGGCGTCCGGAATCTGGGCACACTATCCTCGGCTTCCAGCCATTTGGCCCCTGCAGAGCACCCAAGCCTGCAATTTAGAATTGATTTCTGGATATCGGTCTGCAGCACAGGGTGTGGTTTCCTTGTGTTCACAGATGGAAAGAGGCAAACAAATGCCTGGCCAGAAGCCCTCCCAAGCCTCTCTCTCAAGAGCCAGCCTCTCCTACAAGACAGCCCTCCAGGCTGAAGGCCTGCCGTTTTCAGGATCACAGGCCCCTCTGAGAATCCAGTGAGGGTCTCCGACCCAGGAAAGCACAAACAGGCACACGATCTGCATATAATTCCCACCCTCTCCCACTCCAGGCCCATCCAGGCCTGGGCCTCCCGCCTGAGCTTCTGACTCTGAAGGCTGGCTGCCTTGGACAGCTCCTCTTGGCTTTTCACGGGCATCTGCAACTTACCAGGTCCAGAACTGAGCTCCAGACCATAGCTTTTCCCCATCTCTGTAAACAGAAAATCCCTCCTTGCAGTTGTTCAGACCAAAACCTTGGAGTTATTCTGGACTCTTCTCTCCCACTCCACATCAGATCCATGAGCACATCTTATCATCTCCACCCTCTGCCTCTGGGCAGTGTCTGACTACTTTTTCCACACTGGTCTGAACCACCATCATCTTGTGCTTGGACCATTACAGTAGACCCCTCACTTCTCCTATTACATCTCTTCAGTCTATTCTCCATAAAATAGCCAAAGGGGTCACATTAACACGTAAGTCAGGTGATGTCAATGTCCTTGCTTGTGTCCATCTCATTTAGAAAGCCACAGTCCTCCCTCTGGTTCAAAGGCCCTGCATGATCCGCCCCCCCCCCCCGCCCCCGCCCATTGCCTCTCAAACCTCACCTCTTCCCGTCTCTTTTGCTCACACTGCTCTGCCATTGTGGGCCATCTGCTGCTCTGGGAGCCTGCCGGGACTGCTTCTGCTTCAGGGCCTTTGCACCCACTGTTCCCTCTGGCTGGAATGCTCTTCCTGGGGGAGTCTCCTTGACTCATTCCCTTACCTTCTTTGCCCAAATTTCCCTTTCTCAGTGAGGCCACCCTACATAAAATCACAACTCTCCCTTTCCCCTCCCCTCCTTGCTGACTTCCCTTCCTTTCTTTTTTAATATATTTTTCAGAGCGATTGGGAAAATCCCTGTGTTTGGATGATGCTTGGAGACCGGCAGGGTCTCCTTAACCCTCAGACACAAGAGTTACTGCCAGGTGGTACCACATAAGCATGGCCCCAACATTCAAAGCCCGTGACTCACACTTGAGAAAGTCCTTCCCTTTTCTAGTCTCCATCCTGCTGATTATGTCAAGGAGAAAGTCTCAGGGAGGGGCTGCTTCACCTTTAACGCCTCTCTCAAAACTGCCCATCACCTTTTATAACAAAGCCATCCGGGCCTCGGCCCCATGGGAGGCAGCATCTTGCTGAAAGGTGAAAGCGCTGCTGTTCTCATTAGACTTGGTCTTGCAGTGACCTCCACTAGTATCCACTAGTGAAAAACTAGTGGATACTAGTGTTTCATATACAGTCATAATTAAAGCTTCCTGTTAAAATAATACTTAAGCTTCAAAAGGTAAGTCCAGTTCAAGTAATAGAACAGACGGTCCTGGGATGTCGCAAATATTCTCTTGCTCCAGGCAAGGACCACGTCCAACTCATCTTGGTGTCTCAGAGCCTGTTCCAGCCCTGGAGGCTCACCAAGGGTTTGCCTGGATTGAATTAAACTAGTAAACCTGGCAGAGTCCACCGGTTTCAAGGCCTATTTGAAGGACACATGCAAACGAGACCTTGGCTTCTGTATTCTTCTCCCTCTTCTACCCTCCTGAAGAGGGAGGCCAAGACCCTGCCGGTCTCCAAGGGTCATCCAAACACAGGGATTTTCCCAATCGCTCTGAAAAGTATATTAATAATGGAGGCCACTTACTGACCAATATGCCCTGGAACCTGTTCCCCTGGGCACTGGACCCTTCCAGATGACAACTCAGGGAGGCGTGTTAAATGCACCCCTCCCCCCCTCACAATTAGGAAACAGAAAGAGCTCCTCTTCTGTGCTGTGTCCCACACCAGCTCTCTCATCCAGACCCTAATTAGGATGGATGGCTGTTTTCCGCCCCGGGACTGGAAGGGAGCCTGCAATCATCTTAGTCGAGAAGTCTCCAGCCCCAAGAACCGTCAGAACTGCCGCCTGGATGAGCAGAAAATAGCAGATGATAAATTTTTTAGGACTACCCTCTGTGCGCCAGTTGTTGCTGACTGTGAGATAATGTGCTGGCCTTTTGGGGAAGATGCATTATTGATCTGGGTCTGTCTGGTGGTTTATAAAAATCCCACCCTCCCCCCACTACCACCTTGCCATCATCCCTCACCTCCTAAAAGAAGCACAGCCTCTTCCAAATGCTGTTGGAGGGGCCGGCTCCTTCGCAGAAGGGAAGACTTGTAGGCACCGATCTGTGCAAGTGAGTGCTGCGGGGCGGGAAAGTGCCAGATGCCACCGAACACGAGGGCTCCAAACCTACTGCATCCACTTCCCAGAATTTATCTTTCAGAAATCCTCGCTCACTTATGCAGAGATGCATGTATAAAGACGTTCTCAGCAACGGTATTGGTAATAGTGGAAACTACTAACAAACACACTCTCAATCTGGAAACAACTGAATAGCCATCCCAGGAGACTGGTTAAGTAGAGTAGTGGTTAAGACCAGAGGCTCTGGGTTCAAATCTTATTTAGCCACGTTCTAGCTGTGGGACCTTGGACGAGTGACTTCATTTCTCTGGGCCTCAGTCTCTCCATCTAAAATGAAGAGGATGGATCTAGGTGTCATAAGTTAGCCCTGGTTTTCTCTGCTTTCCTCTCTCCCACGTCCTCATCACACCCGGAGGCCCTTTCCTTATATTTGCATACGCTGCTGGCTTTATTCGAGAGTCACAGGTGCAAACTTACAATCAGATTCTGACATGAGGCTTAGTTAGATCATGTAGCTGCCGCAAAAATGCGGCGCTCCTAAGAGTGCATGTTCAATCATTCACCTTGGTTCCAGCCAAAAATCCAGGAGTCGCCACTAATGCTCCTCCTTTCCTCACCACCCACACCCCCCATCCAACCCGTTCATGCATGTCTTTCGGGTTCCACTGTTCCTGCCCTGGTCCAAGCTTCCATCCTTGCCTGCCCCATTATGGTCCTGTCCTCCTAATGTCATTTAATTTCAACATAACAGCCAGAGGGATCCTACTGGAACCTAAGTCACGTCACAGCCCCTCCTTTGCTCAAGGCCCATCTTCACTCATGTCTGTTTCACTAAGAATAAAACTCAAAACCCTCACCATGGCCACAAGGCCCCGCACGACCTGGCCTCATCTCTCTCCACTTATACCCTGGGTCCCTCCACCTGGCTCACAGGCATTCTTTCTGTCCCGACCCACCAAGCTCATTTCTAACTGTCTTTGCCTTTCCTGTTCTCTCCAGCTGGAGGGAACCTTCCCCAGTCCTCCCGCTCCCAGCACAGTGCGCTGCACAGAGTAGATGCTTAATCAGTATCTGTTGAATGCATGAATAAATGTCCGGGGGGGTCCCAGGCAGAACTACGATGGAAACAGCTTGAGGGGCCCCATGAGGCAAGACCAAGGTGCCCTGAGGTCAGGTGTTGCCTGTGAGCACTCTTTGCAAAATTCTGCCAGAGACAAAACTCACAGTCCTATGGACACTTTCTGTAGGCTCCGCATGGTTATCGAATGCGGCTCATTCTACATGCCGCCTGTGAGATAGGTATCACATGTGTCAAACTGTCAATAAAAGCCCTGGGCTTTGATTGCTTCCTGGCTGCAAATTCTTTTTGCACAGATAAATTCCCCGAGAAACATCTATACTTGTGATCATTAATACAAATCATTATAAGGAATGGCTTGGATGTATATAAATCACCTTTACTTGGTGCTTAAAAGACTGATTCGTATTTTTAATAATGGATCCAAAAAGGGTGCAGACTTGCAGTTGGATCTTCACCGCAATCTTATGTTTGGCTGCAAAGGCTTTTCTGGTAAATCTTTAAATTTGTTGCCACCAACAACAGTCAGTTGCCCTTTGATAGTGGACAGAGGCTAAAGGCCCACCGCTCACCTGGTCAACTACTGGCACGCCTTACCACAACCCATGAGAACCTCCAAGATCTGGCTCCCTTCCTTCTCTCCAGGGTCATGCTGTGACCCTTCCTCAGGCTCCAGCCACATCTGTCTCCTTGGTCCTGCCTCAGGGCCTTTGCACACGCTGTTCCCTCTGCTTGGAAGGCTTTTCCCCAGATCTTCACAATATCCAGTAGTATGTCTATCACCATCACTGATGATGAGAAGGGAAATCTAACTTATAGGAGAAGGAAAATGCAGAGGGGCTTGTATGCTGTCCAGTACGGTAGCCATAAATGGCTACTGAGCACTTGAAAGGTAGCTGGTCCTGAGATGTCCTCTAAGGGTAAAGTACATGCCAGATTTCAAAAGCAATATAAAAAATGTAAACTATCTCATTAATGATTTTTTATATTGATTACATGTTAAGATGACAATAATTTGGATATATTGGGTTCAGCAAAATATGTCTTTAAAATTAATTTCCCCAGTTTCTTTTTACTTTTTAAAAAAGTATAAAAGATTTAGAATTACTTATGTGATTTGCATTTGTGGCTCGCCCCCTAGATGCATCTCTAGGGCAGCGCTGTGTAGGGTTTAATGTGGAGAAATGGAACCGGTAAAATCAGTGAAATCGAAGGGGGAGAAGACACAAGAAAAGGAGAAAGAAGACTGACATTGAGAGAGATCCCCCAAAGGTGAGCTGGAAATATAGGTAGAGTTCGACCCCGGGGAACAGAAGGTCCAGCTGAGATTGACTCTGGGGGCCTCTTTCCTGGTGGCCTCATTTATGGGGACTTCTTCTCAGGCAAATGAAAATGTGGTGAGAAATGCCTCATGTAAATGAAGACGCCCAGCTGGGTGGAGGAGCCCAGGGCCTTGCTTAGCAGGGAGGGGGAAGAATCCAGGATGGTTTACACAGTGAAGCGAGGATACGGCTCAGGTAGGAGGCTGTGTGGGCGATAAAGGGAGTGTGCCCTTTTCCTGCTTGCCGTCCGTGTAAATGAACTACATCTTGGCAAGGGCCCCTGTCCTCACCCGCTCTACCTGGAGCCCACAGCACTAAGAGGGGAAGCAGCTCAGGATGAGAGGCGGCTGCCCTCACCCTCCTGAAGCACCAAATCTGTGAATTAAGTCGGGTCACTAGCAATAGGGCCCACCTTCCCTGCCCCTAGATGCCACCAAGGAAGGCTGAGCCCACCCAAACCTGTTAAGATTGGTGGAGCAGGGGTATGTACATACATACACACACACACACACACACACACACACACACACACACACAACGCACACACATGCCCCAGGCTGGTTTCTTCTTTCTGTTCAGCGTCAGCTCAAATATCACCTCCTCTGAGGAGCCCTCCCTGATAACTAATCCAAAATAGCTCTGACCATCCCTCCCCCGCATCCAGCACCCTCTTCAGTTACCCCAGAGCATTTCTCCCTTCTCGAAATCATCTTCCATGTGAACTAGCAATGATTCTGATTATCTGTCTCCCTCATTCCATGAGAGTAGAGACTGTGCCTGCCTGACTCATTACTGAAGTTCCAGGCCCTAGAATATTGCCTGGAATGTAGTAGGTTCTCAACAGAAATTGGACACAAATAATGAATTGGTCTTAACATCTCTTCTCCTTAAGACTTTGGAGGAATCTAGGAATGGTTCCGCATTAGAAAAAGGTTGGAGACCCCTAACCTCGAGGACCCAGCTGTGCATTCACGCGTGTGGGACCACCCCAGGACTTGGTTCAATCGAATGGACATGAACTCTGCAGGGTCTACCCGAGCATCCTGCATCAGGATCCTGAGACCCAGCATGGCGAGCTTGGTAGATACCGCCTGCCAGCGGCCAGGGTCTTACCGAGCTCCACATCCTGGTCGTCCGTCAGCACCAGGATGATGTTGGGACGGATGTTTCTGCGGTCCCTCTGAAACCTGCCTTTCAGGCGGTGGTGGGACAGGAACGCCACACTTCCATCCAGGAGAGAGAAGACAGTGGCAGAGAGCAAGCAAAGCAGGACACCGGGGGATGCCATTTTACGTTTCCGCTGATCCCTTGCTTCTGGCAGGATGCAGGAGTCTGGAATTGTGTTTTGTGGATTTGTTTCTTTTCTCTCCTCCCTCTCTACTCACGGATCTAAAGTAAGAGGAAAAGAATCAGGTCAATCTTTTTGTAAAGGCTGCCCAACTGCTCAGACTTGCATAATGATTTCTACGATGGCTTCTGGCAGTGACAGTGAGAGTTTCTTTGATCAGGGACAGCTACAGCAGAACAAAAACCTAATTTGGCTGAAGCTACAAGAAAAGTATTTGCAACTGGCTCAGAGAATAGACTGGCAGGAAAGCCTTCGGAGACCACTTCTGCAGACAGAATTCCTCTCTTGGACCCAGCGATCCTCTGGATGAGTTGGTGGCAGCCCAAGTCCCAAGTCAGGTAGTCAGCCTGCCTCTGAACCATCCAACCAATGCAAGACAAATCGCGTCCCAGTGAAAGGAAAGGAAAAAGCCCAGTCTGGAGGAGCAGACACTTCTGGTCATCTGTCCTCTGCCAGCACCATGGAGGATGCAGAGGTGAGTGGGCAGAGCCCCAGCTCTCAGGTAGCATGTGAGTCGGGGACGGGTCTGGACGAGCCGGGCTGATGCTTTGGGCTGGACAACTCTGTGTTTCAGTCCTGCCTCCGTCACTCACCAGCTGGGTCTCCCCATCAATAAGCCAGCGAGGAACCTCAGTTTCCCCATGAATAAAATGGGGATACATGACTGTTATAAGAACTCAATCCAACGGGGATGTTCGCAAAGGTCCCCCCACCAACAGATCCTGTAACTGGGCAAGTTATTCATATTGGTTTTACGTTGCAAAATAAACAAAATGACAACAGAGAAAACTGAGAACCAAAAAGCTGAGGGAGAAGAATTGTCACATTCGACTGCAACCTTGGTCACCCCCTTGACCCCGGGTCAGATGGGGTCGCAAGCAAAGGTAGGGGAGGGGAGGCGGGCCAGCTAATCTTGGCTCAGGCGGGTCTCAGGTCTCGCTCTACTCTTTGCTCTCTGCGGTCATTTTTCTACTTCCTGAGGAAATGAGCCTTCAAGTCCTGTCCAGATATAGACTTTTGGTCTCATTTATCTAAAAGGAAAGAAAGAGCAAGCAAGCAGACGTGTTGGGAGGAAACCAAGGTCGTTGGAGTCGGGCTGAGTCACTGTTCCCGTGACCTTGAACGACTCCCTTTGCCCCTGCTGTCATGGGGAACCCCACCCCACCCCAAGCCACAGCTCAGGGGACTCATCATGGACCCCAGGTTCCGCACAGGGGGATGTGCTGCCTGTATCATCTCTCCCAGGGACAGCACCAGCCGCCTAAGGGGTCTCCCACTTCCTCCCCTGCCCCCACCGTCCACGCCCCCCAGGGGCAGCCAGCAGGATCGTTCTAAAATTCAAATCCAAACATACAACTCACAGGGCCTGGACTAGGTGAGACCAGGGAGGTGCTCAGGGCACAGGTTTGAAGGGGCACCCACTCCAGGTGGACAGGCGCAAGGCACTCAGCTCACCTGAGTCCCAGCCCTGTCATTCACCTGCTCAGACCCTCCCCTGGCTTCTCATGGCTTGGGGTACAAAATGCAGACTCCCCACCAAGCCCTACGGGGCGGGTGTGATCCGACACCTGCCCACCTCTCCCCGGTCCTCTCAATTGTTCTCAGGCCCGTGGCTTCTTTCTGTCACTTAGACAAGTCAAGCTTGTTCCTGCCCCAGGGCCTTTGCACTTCCTCTTCCTTAAACCTGAAAGAACGTTTCCCCAGATTCTGTTTGATGGGCTCCTTCTCCTCTACCAAGTCTTGGCACAAATGTCGCCTCCTTGGAGAGACCTGCCCTGACTGCCCTACCTGAGGTGGTGCCCCCGCCCCAGGCACTCTCTGTGTTTTATAACCTGTTTTATTTCCCTCATAGTCCCTACTACACCTGCAATTATCTTATTTATTGCCCAGTTCTTCCCATGGGAGGGTCAGCTCCACCAGCGCGGGAAGTGGGCCTGCGTTACTCACAGCTCCGTCCCCAGGACCTTGCACAGTGCCTGGCACAGAGCCAGTGCCAAATAAATATTCAGATAAATAAAGGAATGGAGATTTTGGTGAGGTTCTCTGCGTTCTACAGAGTGAGGGAGGGCTGAGAATAGAGAGCAAGCTCCACACAGGGCTTCCCACCCCAGGGGCCTCTGAAAGGACATCTGTGCAGAGAGATGAGATGAAGGCCACATTATCGGGGAGCTGACCTGGGAACTGTGAGTTTCATGGGACCGGCGGACAAGCATCGACTTCCACCTCCATCTCCTCATCTGCTAAAGCCCACATCTCGCAATAGCCAGGGTGGCTGCAGTGACATGTGTTGGGCAGCTGCTTTGTGCCCATGTTATATGATACTTAATTCATGGACTTTAAAGTTACTTGCTGGGTGTCCCTAGGCAAGTAACTTAACCCTTCTATGCCTCGGTTTCCCCATCTATAAAATGGGCGTGAAGGATTAAATGAGTTAAGGCAGAATGCTGAGTCCAGAGCCTGGCACATGGTGTGTACTGACTGGAACACATCATTCACAGTGAAAACCATTATTAGATTATTATCAGCACCACTGCAGCTGGGTCCCGCATCAGGCACTCTGCAGCATCTCCCTCAATCTCCCCAACAACCCTCTCACACAGGTACTACTATTATCCCCATTTAAAAACTGAGAACAGGGCTTCCCTGGTGGCGCAGTGGTTAAGAATCTGCCTGCCAATGCAGGGGACACGGGTTCAAGCCCTGGCCCGGGAAGATCCCACATGCCATGGAGCAACTAAGCCCGTGCGCCGCAACTACTGAGCCTGCGAGCCACAACTACTGAGCCTGTGTGCCACAACTACTGAAGCCCTTGCGCCTAGAGCCTGTGCTCTGCGACAAGAGAAGCCACCACAATGAGAAGCCCGCGCACAGCAATCAAGAGTAGTCCCCGCTCACCGCAACTAGAGAAAGCCCACACGCAGCAACGAAGACCCAACGCAGCCAAAAATAAAAGCAAACAAATAAATTAATTAAAAAAACAAAACAAAACTGAGAACAACTGAGGCATAATCACTGTCCTAAGGTCACCTGGAGAGAAAACAGCAGGGACAGGGTTTGACCTCTGTTCTCCCTGACAGCTTGGTGAGGGCCTCTCACCAATGAACTCATGTTTCCCAGCTTCTCATATTCAGGGGCCATAGCCCCAATTTCTGCCGGCTCTGCACAACCCTTCTGCTATCATTTGGTTCACATGCTCCTTTAAATAGCCTCATTTAAAAATAAAGACATAAACACATGGTTTAGAAAAAGACGACCTAATATCCAAGAATAAATGGAAAAGCAGCGTCCCTTTCCTGTAGAACTAATCACACAAATAAAGTCAAACAGAGCAGAAACTGTGTTACTCCGTCCATCTAACAGCTTCTAGTTCACATTTAAGACTCTAAGCTGAGCTCTGGGCTGGCAGCTCTCATACTTGCACTGTCTCTCTGTTTAAGGGAAATTAGCAGGTGTTGAAAGGCAACGAGGCACGTTAGCACCATCCAGAGACTTTCTGCTGGAGGTAATGGGAGGCTTGAGAGGGTTGAAAAGGAGACATGCCCTAGACTCTAATGGGTCCCTGAATTATCCCAAATCATGGGGGGGGGGGGATCCTTGAATCATGTTGTTTATCAGTCCATGTCTCCCTACCTTGGGAAACACACTGGGATGCTTTGTGCTTTGCAATTGAAACCGTGAGCTTGACTGACACTCCAGCCAGCCCATTCATAAAACAAACTTCCCAATCGAAAAACAGGCAGAAGACCTAAAGAGACATTTCTCTAAAGAAGACATACAGATGGCCAATAGGCACATGAAAAGCTGCTCCACATCACTAATTATTAGAGAAATGCAAATCAAAACTACAATGAGGTATCACCTCACACTGGTCAGAATGGCCATCATCAAAATTCGACAAATAATAAATGCTGGAGAGGGTGTGGAGAAAAGAGAATCCTCCTACACTGTTGGTGGGAATGTAAATTGGTGAACAGTATGGAGTTTCCTTAAAAAACCAAAAATAGAGCTACCATATGACCCAGCAATCCCACTCCTGGGCATATATCTGGAAAAGTTGAAAAGTCTAATTCAAAAAGATACACGCACCCCAATGTTCACTGCAGCACTATTTACAATAGCCAAGCCATGGAAACAACCTAAATGTCCATCAACAGATGAATGGATAAAGAAGATGTGGGATATATATACAATGGAGTACTATTCAGCTATAAAAAGGAATGAAACATTGCCATTTGCAGCAACATGGATGGACCTAGAGATTATCATACTAAGTGAAATAAGTCAGAAAGAGAAAGGCAAATATCATATGATAGCACATGTGGAACCTAAAAAACTGATACAAATGAACTCATTTACAAAACAGAAATAGACACACAGACAGAAAACTTATGGTTACCCAAGGGAAAAGGGGAGGGGCGAGGGATAAATTAGGAGTATAGAATTAACGGATACACATCACTATATATAAAGTAGATAAACAATAAGGATTTACTGTATAGTACAGGGAACTATATTCAGTATCTTGTAATAACCTATAATGGAAAAGAATCCGAAGCTGTACACCTGAAACTAACACAATATTGTAAACCAACTACAGTTAAATAAAAAAAGATACACATTCATGTTCCTTCAGATATACATCGAGTGATAAAATAATAGCGAATTTCCGACAGATGCCCTACAAACAGCAACTCTCTTATACCAGAAATAGTAACAGCAAATGCTTATTGAGGGCCTGCAACGCTCCAGTTCCTGCTCTAAGCATTTTATGTATTGATATATCAACTTGTCTAATCCGCATATCCACCCATCGATAGTATACCCATTTTATGGATGAGGAAGCTGAGCCACAGAGAATTAAAAGCACTTTCCCATGATCACATGGGCAAATAAGGGGCAGAGACTGGGTTCAAACCCATTCTGGCTTGAGTCAGCTGCTCAACCAGAACCTCCTGGAAGCAGATCTCCAGGTAAGTTCCTAAGAGTCTCCCAACCTCAGTTTCCTCATTTGCCTCTGAAACAGTAGGAGGCCAGGTGCCCTTGGAGGGCCTTTTTGACTCTGAGCCTGTGATGCAGAGGTACAGGGGGGCCGGGCCAGATGGTGGGTGGAGATGGGGGATATGGTCGACTGGACTCTTCCTGGCACCCATGTTGGTCTTCTTAGCAATGCTCCCCCCTCCATTCCCAGGCAGCTGTAACCCTTCAGCCAGGATGCCGCTCCTCTGGATGGAAGTCAAATCTCCATGACCAGAGACTGGAGAATAATAGGAGCTAATTAGTTCATCAGCTCAAGTCATCAGTAGGTCGATTTTTGATGAATTCCCTCAGCTCCCACTTTCCCTGGACTTGTGCCAGCCCCTCTCTGTATGCTGGAGAAATCAATTAAAAATGACACAAGGGATTCTGCCTCCATTTTCCTCCTTCTTAGCAAAGATTCAAAGTGGCTGAACCGCGAGAGTATCTGGTGAATCTGTGCAGCGCTAGCTGAGCAATGCTCTGTCCATCCCGCGGACACCACCACTTATTCCCACTAGCTTGATGAAAGGTCCATCCCGCTCCTCTCTTCGTCCTGTGTCTTTCTCACAGACCTTGGCAAAGCCCTCCCAGCCCAGGAAGACATCACTGGAAACGCCTAGTATCCTGAGCATTCAGAAACATCACTCCTGCTTCTGGATTTATCTGACCTGCAGAGAGGAGTGGGTCTCAGGCTGACTGTGCACCACAGCTTTGGGGAAACGCCTGGGACCTCACCCAGGCCTGTCCAGAGAGATCCAGATGGCTGTTTTCCTCTGAGGAGCCCCAAATCCAACAAGAGTAGCTGAGAGGAGTTTGGGAGTGATCAGGCAGCCCAGGGAGAGGGAGTGGGAGTGGGAGAGGAAGAAGTGGTCAGAACAAGGCATTGATCAGGCGGGAGAAGTTCCCTGGGAGGTGAGAAGAAAGGAAATTGTGGGGAGTGAAGATGCCCTGTGCTGGGGCCAGAGCCCCTGCACCAGACCTGTGGACCTTCCTAGGTGGTCTAGAGAGCCAGACCACTTATGTCTTCCTTCATTTACTTTACAAATATGTATTTAGGGCCTACTATGTCACAGGGTTAGGTAATAGGATAATCCTGCCTGGATTATAACAGCCTCCTAATTGATTTCCCTGCTTCTACCTTCACCTCCTTCTATCAAGGAGGCAGAAGGATCCTGTTAAAACAAAAGTAAGAGTCTGTCTTCCTCTACAGACTGAAAAGTCCTGAAGGGCTCCCATCTAATGCCAAATAAAAACCTCCAAACCCTCCAAAGGACCTACAAGACCCTACGCAGTCTGCCCATCCCTTCCTGACCTCATCACCCTCCACTTTCCCCCTGGCCCACTTGGCTCTGGCCACACGGTGTCTGTGCTGCTCCTTGCACATGCCAGGCATGTCCCCACCCCAGGGCCTTTGCACGTGCTGTTCCCTCTGCCTGGAGCCTTCATCCAGATCTCTTCACGGCCCTTTCCTCACCTCCTTCAGGTCTTTGCTCAGATTTCGCCTTTGCAGGTTAAAACGGAAATCTCTTTCCTCCCCAGTAGCACCTACCACCTCTGACAGCTAGATGTTTTACTTGTTTCTTTGTCGGTCTCCCCCACTAGAAAGTCAGTTCATAATCTGAGGGTATGGATTTTTGTCGGCTTTGTTCACATCTGTATCCCAACACCTAAAACGGTGCTTTGGACATAGCAGACATTGAAAATACTACTGACTTGGCAAAGAATTTTCTCCCTCCTGATAACAGTACTTGTACTCCAGCCCTGCTTGGGGGCACTGACAACTCCTTTTTTTCTGCTTACGTGCAGTGTGCATGCAGGACAGAAGATGTGATCCAAGTGTAGCCAATCAGCACATCTCATCTCTCTAGCTCCAGTGATTGGCCCAGAGACAGACATGTGACCCAAGCCTGGCCAATGAGAGAGAAGTAAGAAACAGTTGGGTGGGTACTGGGAAGGAGTAAGCCCAGCCCAGCTACCAATTGGCCCCTGAGAGAGGATGTTCCTGACACTGGACTGAAACAAGTTCCACCTTGTAGCCAGTTACAGGCTCAAACAAGCGCCCTTTGTTGCTGAAGCTAATCTGAATTGGGGTTGTCATTTGCAACAGGAAATGCCCAGACCAACACGGTAAATACCCTACAAGGACAATGAAGAAATAACTAAAATTTATATGATGTGCTTATCACGGACCCTGGGCACTTTTCTAAATTCTAAGCAGTTTTCCTGTGTCAACTCAGGTCACCCTTACAGCAACATTATGAGTTAGGATGCTCCATTTGTGGGTGAGGAAGCTGAGGCGTGGGGAGGTTTCGAGAATTTCCCCAGGGTTGCACTGCTTGGGTGCTGAATATCGTCGCTTGGATGGACCACATCAATGGGCTCTGTGCTCTCTGGCTCCTGGCTGGATTTGGCTCAGGGAGACACTGCCCAGGGAAGGCAGTATGGGAAGAGAGAGAGAGAGGCCTGGGTACTTTCCAGGCGCCTTCTCTGCCCAGTTGCTAGGAACCGACCATATCCCTCTATTGCTCTACTGAAGGCCACAGCTCCTGTGGGTGGCCCTTGCCAGGTTCCAGCAAATGCTCCCCACTGTTCCCAGCCCTAGAGATCTGTACTATTCATTTTCTTACACTCTGCTCCTATCTTTGTTGGAGGCGCCATCTGTTTCCTGCAGGGCCCCTATACTGATAAAGCAAGCGGATAGCATGCCCGAGATTTGCACCCAGATATTCTGATCCCACGAGTCCTCTCTTGACTGCCATGCCTACTTGGAAACTGAGAAATGATACAAGAGGCTGAGGTTAAGTGTGTGGTACGCACAGGAAGCAAAAGGGGGGGGGGAACTGCTGGTCTGCGGGCATTCAGGGAGGGCTGCGTGGAGGAGTCCTTACAGAGAAAAGTTTGAGAAGCCTAAGAGGAACAAAGTTCTGAAAAATCCACAGGATTTGGGTAGGCTCTGAAGAAGGCGTGGAGGATAGGGTGCCTCAGGCAGGGGAAATAGCTTTAGCAAGTAGCAGGCAGAGTGGAGGAGTGGAAATGTGTGGTCCCGAGCCTCACAAGCCTAGAAGCTGTCTAGACAGAGGATGACACATGCACATCTGTTAAACCTTACACTCCCTTGGTATCTCCTCTTCTTCCTGGCCAACAGGTTTTGCCAGCCTCTCTCCTCCTCTCCAGGGCTGTCAAAGAAAGGACAGGAGCTCCTGGAACCTACAGTCCACAGACCCTCCCTGTCTCCGCTACCCAAGGCCAAGGGCATCAGGTGGCTCTCTGTGCCTGTTCCTGGAATTTCAGCTGGAGGCAGAGGACCAAGCCAGCAGGACAGGGGACAAGAGAGGGGTCCTTAGAGGTTGGAGAGAAAGGTCAGGTTTCAAGACAAGGGCTCAGGATCTGGAAAGGAAATTAGGGCATAAAGAGAAGAACGTAAGAATCTAGTTGCCTGCCTAACTATTCATGTGACAAGAAATTCTTGAAGGCTTGCTATGTGCCAGGCATAGTTCTTGGCACTGTAGATAAAACAGTGAAAAAAAAAGTACCTGCCCTCATGGAGCTGACATTCTAAAGAGTCAACATATAAGAAGCTGGAGTTGAAAGACTCCCACTAAAGGTGAGAAGGGTCAGAAAACAGGATTGGAAGTAATGGTAAACCACGAGCGAACTCTTAGAATGGGGTCATGGATTATAGTTAGAGCTCAGAGAAAGTTTAGAAAAGATACATCTGAAGTCTTGGGAAGCTGAGTATCACAATGCTTTGCATGTCAAGTGCGCGACCATATAATTCACACACTCAAATATCTGAGCAGATGCTATGTACCAGGTACTGTATCATGATCAGTGGGGGGGAAGAAAAAAGCAGACAAATCCCTGTTCTCACGGAGCTGACAAAGAGAGTGGAGAAAGGCACGCAGATAGACTGCTAAGTGCTGGGGGGAAATGCAGCAGGGAGCAGGCTGGAGAAGGGGTGGAGATGGGAACTAGAGACAGAATGCCTGGGTTCGAGTCTCGGCTCCACTACTTACTAGCTTGTGGGCAAGTAATTTAACCTCTTTTGGCCTCAGTGTCTTTATCTGCGAAGTGGGGCCAATAATAGCACTTAACAGAGTTGCGAGGATGAAGTGGCTTAATGTCTGTGAAGTCTTTAGAACAGAGCTGTATACAGTAAGTGCCTGATAAATGTTGCTTAGTGTTATTTGTTGAGTTTGGGCCACCCTCCTTTCTGTAACAGCACTCAGTTTTCCTTTGGGGATCCTCTTCTCCCAGTTATTGGTCCATAAAGTTCAAATTAGGCCCTAGCTTCAGAGCTCCAAGACTGGGCCACGGCATCTAGACCTGAGCCAATCAGAGCCTTCCAATCCCCCTGCCTCAGTGACTGGCCAATCAGAGTAATCCAGGCACTTTGGTCCAACTAGGAAGAGGCGCCTCCTCTTTCCAGCTGGCTAACTCGGTCCATGTCAGTCCACCATGAGGATGAGGGAAGACTCTGACCTCATTTTGCCTCATATGGAGTTGGAATGAAGCCAACACACAGAAGAGAACAGAGCTTTGAGATGGAACATTCTTGGGTTTTTGCCAACATTCGAGACCTGGATCCAGCTAAGCCTGAAGGAGGAAGATTTACTTCTGGGTTCTTTGTTTCAGGACCCTGTAGATTCTTCCATGTCCTTCAACTGCTTTGAGATATTTTCTTTCAGGTCCCTTTCTCATACTTTGACTCTTTAAGGATATGAATCAAATTCTCTTTTTCTCTTAGGTCACTTGGAGTTGCTTTCTCCGTCACTTGCGATCGAATGAGCCCAACTGGCAGAGCAAGCTGGGGGCAGAGTGTTGACCCAGGTGGCTTCCCAGACACTGTCTGCCTCCATCTATAGAGAGATCTGATGACACGGCTGCTAACCCTTGGCCTGGGCCCAACTCTGCCTTATCACAGGCAAACCTTCCTCATCCTTATTTGCCAGCTGATAAGAGAAAGGTGGTGCAGAAAGGGGGAAGAAATGTGGGCGTGGGAGTCCTGACTTCTGGTCCTGATTCAGCCTCAGTTTTCCACACCTGCCAAGAAAAACAGACTGTTCCCTGGGCACGGCCTGGAACCCTGGGATGGGTGGGGTCTGACAGGTGGGGAGGGAGCTCTCCCTCACCTCCCTCCCTGCGGCAGGGCTCCCTGTTATTCCTGGCCTCATCCAAGGTTTTTTCTCTTCAGAGCACTCATCACAACTTCTGATTCCTTGATGCACTCTTCTGTTCGAGTTTGTATCTTGTAGGGGGTCATTTTCCCTGCTGGAAGCTCTGCACAGGTAGGCGCTGTCTCTTCCTCACTCCATAGCCCCAGCCCCTGGCACAGCCTGGGTGCTAATTCTTTGACTTAGTCAGCAAATATTTACTGAGCACTTACTATGCACCAGGCCCTATTCTACGTGCTGCAGATTCAGAAACCAATACTCTGTCATGGATCAGACACCAAAATAAATGATGGGCACATGAGGTGATGAGTCCTAAGGTGAGGAGCGAGAGGCTGGAAGTGCTGGTGGGGGGAGCTTGCATCCTTAAATAGGAGGGTGGCAAAGGCCTCTCTGAGAGATGACACTTGGGCAGAGCCCTCAGGGAGGTGAAGGAATGTGCCTTGTGGATATTCAGGGGAACAGTATTCCAGGCAGAGGGACAAGTGCAAATGTCCTGAGGTAGGAATGTGGCTGGGGTGTTTGAGGAACATAAAATGGGCAAGTATGGCTGGAGTGGAGGTGAGTGGGAGTGGGACCTGAAATGTTCTAGCCCAGGAGTGCCGTGATTGGTTGTAGATTTTAACAGGATCCTTCTGGCTGTGTGTGGAGAACAGACTGTAGGCAGTGAGGTGGACACACGGAGGCCAGTGAGATGACTGCCATGGACAGTGCCTGGACCAGGGTTGGGGCAGTGAAGGGGTGAGAAGGGAGATTCTGGATATGGTTGAATAAATGAATAACTTATTGAACAGAGGGAAGGGGCACACGCCAAGTGTTCCAATGACTATTTCTCTGTAACAATTTACCCCCAAACTTAGCAGTGGAAATTTTTTTTTTTTTTTTTAATGCTTAGGGACTTGGGTTCAGGAATTCCAATGGGACACAACGGGAATGGCTGGTCTCTGCTTTATCATGTCTGAGGCCACAGCTGAAAAGACTCAAGAGCTGGGGACTTGAATCCCCAGTCTGGTGGCTGCTGCTGGCAGTCAGCCGGGGCCTCAGGCGGGGCCCTGCCGTGTGGCCTGGGCTTCCTCACAGCATGGAGGCCTCAGGCTGGGGGCTGATTT
Source organism: Balaenoptera acutorostrata (assembly GCF_949987535.1). Classification (NCBI taxonomy): domain Eukaryota; kingdom Metazoa; phylum Chordata; class Mammalia; order Artiodactyla; family Balaenopteridae; genus Balaenoptera; species Balaenoptera acutorostrata. The sequence goes on from NC_080078.1 coordinate 76,723,474, forward strand.
CTCATGCAGCAGCTCAGGGGTCCAAAAGTGAGCATCCCAGCAATCAAAGAGGAGCTGCTTCCTCTTTTCTGAATAAACCTCATCTTTTCTGCTGTCCCCAGCATTAACCCCGCCATGCTATTGGTTACCAGCAATACACATGCCAGGCCAGATTCATGGACGGGACAACAGGGGTGCCCCACCTCTAGACGGAGGGGTGAGAAGATCGCACTGGAGATGAGCATGCAGGGTGTTATCTTGTGGCCCCTGGAAAACACAGGGGGGTCCCTGCCAAGTCATGGAGGCCTGGGCTCGGCAGCGGGTGAGAGCCTCTCCCCTGCACACGTCACCCCTTCTAGGAAGTGAAACTTGATCTGAGTCAGATTCCGTCCGTCTGTATCTGCCAAGCTTTGGAGTCTGTGCCCAGGCCCATCTCAAAGATCCCTGAGCCTCAGGAAGCCCTGGGGTGACGAGAAGCCTCCCCCATGCCCACTCCTCTTTCTCGAATGACCCAAAGGGGTTACATCAGTAGGGCCCGTGCTTAGGCGGATCTGAAGGGAGCAGACGAGGCAGAACGCAAGCTTGCCCAGGATGTGAAGGCACAGTGACAGCCTCTCCTCCCCGCTGCAGAGAACGGAGGTGCCCCAGTTACATCTGCATTGAAAACATCGATTTATTTTCACTTTTTAAAAAGTCCCGTCTTTTTAAGCAGAAAAGGAAGCCACCTCATACATGCAGAAACCCAAACAGAACTGGGTGACCTGATTTTGGGGAACTGGCCCTCACTTCCCCCAGTCCTTTCCTCCTGCTGACGTGAGCAGTGACCCTCCGCAGGGTCAGCCCTTTGGCCCCAGGAGCTCAGGGCCACCGTTCACCGGGAAGCTGCCCGGGCCGGGAGGCTGCCGTCCCTGGTCTCGTTGGGTGGCCGCTGGCTTGTCCTGGGGGGAGACTTCGACTGGGGGGTGCCGGGCTGGGTTTGGGAGGAACGTTAACATAGCCTGGCTGGGCAGGAGAGCTGCAAACAGCTCCAACCTTCTAGCACTCAGCCTGAGACATGAAGCTTCTCCCAGAATCAACCGCTGGAGTCTGATAGGCAGCTCCCAGGAATTTTCTGGCGAGATGGGCAGCTTCCAGGGCCGGGGCTTCTGGTGTGAAGCCAACAGTCTGCTCTGCTCCCCAAAAGGGATGACATGACTGACCTTGACCCCAGCATCCCACATGTCAGGGTCTCGGAAGTTCTGCTTGTCACCTGCACCCTTGTTTGTGCCAGATACAGCTTTCTGTCCACTCCCTTTCTTATTTCAGTAAATTTAGTTACAAAGGCAGTTTTCTCCCTCCATGGGGAATGAGCACCACTGGCCCTAAACCAGGGTCTTTCAGCTTGGGCACTGCTGACACCTGGGGCTGCGTCATTCTCTGCGGTTGTGTGCGCTGTAGGGTGTTTAGCGGCATCCTTGGCCTCTACCCGTTAGAGGCAAGTAGCAACCACCCCCAACGATGACAATAAAAATGTCTCCAGGGACTTCCCTGGTGGTCCAGGGGTAAAGAATCCGCCTTCCAATGCAGGGGACACGGGTCCAATCCTGGTCGGGGAACTAAGATCCCACATGCTGCGGGGCAACTAAGCCTGCGCGCCACAACTACTGAGCCCTCGCGCCTCAAGTAGAGAGAAGCCCATGTGCCGCAAACTACAGAGCCCACACACCACAACTAGAGAGAAGCCTGTGTGCCACAAGGAAGAGCCTGTGTGCTGCAACGAAAGATCCCGCATGCCACAATGAAGATCCCGCGTGCCGCAACTAAGACCTGACGCAGCCAAAAAAAAGTCTCCAAGTATTGCCTAATGTCCCCTGGGGGGGGGTACAAAATTGCCCCCAGGTGAGAAACCCCTGCCATAAATGGATAGCAGCACAAAGAAACAAATGTAGTGACATTACGGTTAAATTCCTGCTTGCCGAGGGCACTGAACATTTTCTTGCAAGGGGAGCAGGCCCCTTTGAAGACCACAACAGAGGGGTTAATGGAATTCCCTCCTTGATGACTCAGAAGGCTCAAGAGAGAGCACGATGAAGTTCAATGCCATTAATGGCCTGGGCACGGACTCCTAAGATGAGGACCACTGGGTCCTGCCCACTGGGAACCATGCCTCAATCCGGTCAATGGGACTGGCTGGGCCGGAGGCCAGTGGACTGCCCCACCACCTGGGCTCACAGGAATTCTGGATGCTGTTTGGTCACCTGTGGAGAGACACCTGTGTGCAGTGGCCTTTGTCTAAAGTGGGGACACAAACTCAAATGCCTGCAGGGCCCAGGCAAGAGAAGTGAGTGGGGATGCCATTTTCAGAGTAAAAACAGTCAATACATTTTAAACACTGAGCGAGCCAAACAAAGCTCCTCTGGAGCTTGGCTGGGGGCCCATTTGCAACCCTTCGAAGCTACCTGATCTTTTCTGAGCACCTACTATGTGCTAGGTGCTGTGTGGAATGCTGGGAAACAGCTGTGAACACCAGGCAGGCCAGGCCTCTGTCCTGGAGGAGCTGATATTCTGGTGGGGGAGACACATATTTAACAAATGAAGATGAATTTCAGATGATCTTAAGTGCTTTGAAGGGAGTTGTCAGGATGACAGGATAGAGTAAATCAGGGGAGGCCTCTAGGAGGTGATGTCTGCGCTGACACCAGAAGGTGGGTGAGAAGCCAGTTGTGGGCGCAATGCTTTCTAAGCAAGGGAAAAAGCAAGTGCAAAGGCCCTGTGGTGGGAATGAGCTGGGTCGGTTTGAAGACCGTAATAAAGACCAGAATGGCAGGAGAAGGGAGCAGGAGTGGCAGCCTGGCATACCTGAGGTTGGACGTCACTTGCCCCCCCGGCCCACGCCTTCCGGGTAGGCCACACCTGCTGCCCTTCCCGGGTGTTTAGGGGAAACGGGAATCAGATACAGTTCTTCCCACCTCTGTTCTTTGTTGTTTTGTCTTGGCCGCGGACAAAAGCTTCCCTGGCAGCAAGCTACAAAGTTATTTCTGCAAAGGGCTTTTGGCCAAAAGCAATAAAGTCTGACCGTGACAGAGTCATTATTCACGCCTAATTGCGGGCTGGTTCTCGGCGTCGACTGCCTGGCCAGGGCTGGCAATGCCAGTCACTCCCCCTCCCACTTGTTAACCCCACACGTTCTCAGCACTGTTTACCCCCATAGAACCCATATTTAGGTTTCCAGAGACTGTAGTCTCCTTCAAGAAGAACATAAAAGGGATGAAAGGCTATTTTGACTGCTCGGTATTAATAATCCAATTATTTCTTCCCTTTCACCCAATCCACAGCCATGGGCACCATGCTCACCCGTCAGGCCCCTGCTATTAGGAGAGGCACGTCTCATTAGCTCACCTTGGAAATGGCCTGACACTTAGCAATTATTTGAGAAGACTGTACTCACAGGCAGGGGAGGGAGTCTGAAGCAACTTTTACCAAATAACCCACTAAATTTAGAGATGGGAGTCAGAGAGAATTTCAAATGACAGGTCTGTTTCCAACCCTGGAGTGCTGTGCTGTCTAATTAGCAGCTGGAAATAGACTGTCACGTGGCAGGACAGCCTGGGTCACAGGTGTTCTCTGAGCTGGGATCAGTTTCTCGGGGGGACTCACTGGGTGTCACCAGGTGTTACTGTGTGTCCAGGTGCCCAGTGGCTGGAAGAAAGGGAGTGAGGGCCGGGGTCTGGGGATGCAGGAGCCCACCCACTGCGCAGGCCGGTCCCTTATTACCGTGCACGCTCTCCCTGCCGGGGCCAGCTCCAATCAGTCCCATCTTTGGGGTGAGGATGATGAGCATATTCTGGGAGCTGGCTTTGGCCCATAAAATGAGGGGGGGGCTCCCAAACCCTCAGCAGTGCCTGCACTATGGGGCCCCTGCCCTGGAAGAGCTGCTACACAGACTTGGGCATTCTACTTATACCAGACTTAAAAAAAATTCATCTATCCATCCATCCATCCTCCATTCATTCACTCATTCATTCAAAAATGTTAACTGCTCATCCTGGGGCAGAGCCACTTACTCAGGGGCTGTGCAGAGGTTTCTAACTCTTTTTTTCTGTCCAGCATCTGGTCCCCTTCTCTTGACAACAGTACCCCAATTTCCTTTTGAGGATTCTCTCTCCCCTGCCAAGATGCCCCGCCCTCTCCTGCCATGTAACCAAAGGGTGATCCTATGATAAAAGTTGGCCAATCAGACTCTCTCACTGGGCGCCTGACACTCAAATAGAATGTCAAGAGCAAGGAAAAAAAAAAAAAGCAGGGGTGCGTTTATCTCACTGGAACCCCTCCTTCAGGAGGCTGCCAGCCTCTCCTGCTCCTAGGCCCCTAGCACTTCTGAAGCTAAAGCCTTAAGAAGGCCTGGCAGCAATGGGCTTCCCTGGTGGCGCAGTGGTTGAGAGTCTGCCTGCCAATGCGGGGGACACGGGTTCGAGCCCTGGTCTGGGAAGATCCCACATGCTGCGGAACAACTGGGCCCGTGAGCCACAACTACTGAGCCTGCGCGTCTGGAGCCTGTGCTCCGCAGCGGGAGAGGCCGCGATGGTGAGAGGCCCATGCACTGTGATGAAGAGTGGCCCCCACTTGCCGCAACTAGAGAAAGCCCTCACACGGAAACGAGGACCCAACACAGCCATAAATAAATAAATAAATAAATACAATTAAAAAAAAAAGAAGGCCTGGCAGCCTTTTCATGTGCGCTCTTAGAAGTCAGGCTATCCTGAGACCACCATACAAGCAGCCATGGGAAAAGGCCCCGTGGAGGAGGATGGAGCCGTTCAGCTGATGGCCCCAAAGGAGCTCCCATCTCTTGATCAACACTAGCTGCCAGCCGTTCGGGTGGAGCCATTTTGGACCTTCCAGCTGATTTCATTTGAAGCAGGAGAACCACCTGGCAACTCACAAACTCGTCAGAAGTAAATAATCATTGCTTTAAGCCACTGAGCTGGGGGTGATCCATTACACAGCGGACACACAGCTAAAGAATCCGCAGTGACACTGATTAGAGCCTGTTCCTCCAACGGGAAGGTTTCCAATGACCTATGATGAGTCAACATTTTTGGTCTCCTGGGGCCCATCAGATGAACACTTAGAGGAGAACATCATTCATTCATTCATTCAATCGCTGTTTCAAACAGCGGTAAGCTGGCACAAAGATGAACAAGCTTAAGGAGCTCCTATTCTGGTGGGGGCATCACACACACTGCCTCAGTTTCCTCAGTTATGAAATGGAGATGATAATAGGTCCTGATTAAGAGGATTGTCATGATGATTAAATGCTTGTCAACAAGTACCCATTAGATACTAGATTTTGTTATTATTATAATAAATTGGAAGTTCCAATGCATTGTCCCTAGAAGGGTGGCCATTTGGTATGAACAAAGTGTTACAGCAAAGGAAAAACTCAAATGCCCACGTGGGCCAGGCAGGTAACGTAACCAAGTATAAGAAAAACTTGAAACCCGCACACCTCCTTCTCTCCATCTCTCACTTTACCACTTTTGATACAGGCATTCGAACACAGAAATATTGCTCCATGAGAGAGGAACAGCAGGGCAAGTGCAATGATAAATGGCAAATGAACTTGGTTGTACCTTCAGACAATAGGGAATGGGGGTGAGGAGGACTGTGGCAAAGTGGAAAATATACCGTCAGTGGGGACAGGAGCCCAGTGCGGCCACATATGGCCCATGTCTATTTTTCAGAAGCTGGAAACTCTCACTTTTAAAATGTGAAGTCTCACAGTTGTTAAAAATCTGCCAACTTCAAAAAATGTTAAAAATAGTGTGTAAGTCAAACAAAACATTTCTGTGAGCAGAATATGGGCACTGGTCAGCCAGCCTGTGATGTCCTATTACTAAGGATGGCGGAGCAAGGAGACCTCTCACTTTGTTCATCTGTAAAACGGGGATTAGAATATCCCTGTGCTACAGACTGAATGTTTGCATCCTCCTCAAATCCCTGTGTTGAAACCTAATCCCCAATGTCATGGTATCTGAAGTTGTGACCTTTGGAAGGTGATTAGGTCACGAGGGTGGAGCCCTCAGGAATGGGATTAGTGCCCTAATAAAAGACCCCAGAGAGCTCCCTTGCCCCTTCTGCCATGTGAGGACACAGAGAGAAGGTGGTGCCGTCCATGAACCAGGAAGCAGGCTCTCACCAGACACTGAAACTGTTGGCACCTTGATCTTGGACTTCACAGCCTCCAGAACTGTGAGAAATAAATTTTTGTTGTTCATAGGCCACCCAGTCTCTGGTTTTCTAGTACAGCAGCCAGAATGGACTAAGACACCCTGAGCAAGCACTTAGAACACCACCTGGCATGCAGAACTTTCTCAGTTGTGTGTGGGTCCCGGAAAGGAGGTGAGAGAGGCAGGTCTCCTGCACGGTGATAGCTTCTTTCAGGAGGGGACAACTTGGGGAAAGGCAGGTAGTTGTCATTCCCAGGGCCCAGGGCAGAAATCTTCGATCTAAGAGCCCTCATTACAAGGTCATGTCACCGATCCCTCATTAGAATGTCATGCCACTGATCTCACGGATTAACTTACATATCCCAAGTGGTCTGAGACTGGTCAGAAGTAGAACATTCCACCAGCCCTTCTGCAGGGCCTGATGTCCCTGCTGTGGTATGAGGGAGGTATCTGCTGCTGTGAAAAGGATGTTAGCACAAAGCCTGGCTCCTCCACTGGGCTGGGTACTGGGAGGGGACAGGGACTGGTGACTAGGTGAGAGCAACCCTCTCCACTCTTACCCGTGCTTTTGGCAGATGACAAACAGGTTTCGACTCCCTTGCCTTAAGCAAGGATCCCCAAACACTAGATTCAGATCCACCAGCACATCTCCAAGCCTCCTTCCTTGATTCTTTCTTCCCCAAAATACTTCCTGAGGACTCAGAGTGCCAGGCCTTGTTCTAGGTGCCGGGATACAAACAAGGTCCCCACAACCATGGGGCGTAATTTTTAGCAAGAGGACAAAGGACAAAGAAGCAAATAAGTAAATCCAGGTAATTCCAGAGAGTGAAAAGTGCTATAAACATAAACCGAGGTGGCATTCTTGACGTTCTGAGGAGGTGGCATTTGAGCTGAGACCTGAAGGATCAAGAGGAGCCAGACTTGTGATGTTATGAAGAGCGGTCCAGGCAGCGGGAACAGGAAGAGCAAAGGCCCTGAGGTTGGAACAAGCACTGATGCAGCCAAGGAACAGAGAGGAGGCCAGTGTGACTGGGTGTAATATGCTGAGTGGAGTGAGACGGAGGTGGAGGCCAGGCGGTGCAGGGCAAAGTAGACTTTATTATGGGTGCAGCGGGCTCCTGAAGGGAGGGTTTTATTCGAGGAGCTGCCAGCTCCTACAAGACCTTTTGGGGTTTTGCAGAAATGCACCCTTTCTAGCACTTACTCTCCTGCTTCAGCAGCCCTCAGCTTCAGTTGCACATTGGAATCACCTGGGAGCTGTAAAATAGCCTGATGTCTGCCCCTCCGCCCCACCCAGGGGTGCTGATTTAATTGGTCTGGGTATGGCCTGGGCACTGGAACTTAAGAGCTCCCCTGGAGATTCTGTTAGGAATCCCGGGTCCACTCACAAGCGTCTCCCTGTGCACATGGTAAGAAGCCCCATCCTGGGCTCCTAGGACACCCTCAGGGCCCTGTCCTATAGGTCCTTCCCCTACAGGTCAGCTCCTTCCCTGAGATGGACTCACTAAGGCCTAAAAGAGGAGGTGGGCGGGGCAGGGTTGGGGGTGGACATGACGTAGCTCATCAGCTCAGGAAGCCACAGAATCAATCGCTAAGCCCAGTTATGCCTTCAGCCTGCTCCTGTCTCTCAGAGCTGGACGTTCCTCATCAGCAGGAGGGAAGCCAATGGCTTTGCTTATGAACGGAGTGGCTGAAAAGACCATACAGGATGCTAGGTGTAAAAGCACTTCAAAAGCTAAAAACAACTGACGCAGCCACTATAGAAAATAGTGTGGAGGTTCCTCAAAAAATTAAAAATAGAACTACCACATGAGGGACTTCCCTGGTGGCGCAGTGGTTAAGAATCTGCCTGCCAATGCAGGGGACACGGGTTCGAGCCCTGGTTCGGGAAGATCCCACATGCCGCAGAGCAACTAAGCCCGTGCGCCACAACTACTGAGCCTGCGCTCTAGAGCCCGCGAGCCACAACTACTGATGTCTGTGCTCTCTAGAGCCCGCTAGCTGCAACTACTGAGCCCATGCGCTGCAGCTACTGAAGCCCGTGCGCCTAGAGCCCATGCTGGGCAACAAGAGAAGCCACTGCAATGAGAAGCCCATGCACCGCAACGAAGAGCAGCCCCCGCTCGCCTCAACTAGAGAAAGCCCGTGCAGCAATGAAGACCCAACGCAGCCAAAAAAACAAAACAAAAAACCAAAAAACTACCACATGATCCAGCAATTCCACTTCTGGGTATTTATCCCAAGGAAATCAAATCACTCGAAAAGCTATCTGCACTGACCCCCCCCCCCCCGTCATGTTCACTGAAGCATTACTGACAGTAGCCATGATATGGAAACAATCTAAGGGTCCACTGATGGATGAATGGGTAAAGAAAATGTGGTATATGTCTATAATGGATTATTCAGCCATACAAAAGAAGGAACTCTTGCCATTTGCGACAACATGAATGGACCTCAAGGGCATTACACTAAGTGAAATAAATCAGAGAAAGACAAATACTGCATGATCTAAATCTAAAAACAAAAAACAAACCCATAACTGAACTCATAGCTACAGAGAACACATTGGTGGTTGCCAAAGGCGGGGGGTGGGGGATGAGCGAAATGGGTGAAGGTGGTCAAAGATATAAACTTCCAGATATAAAATAAATAAGTCTTGGGGATATAATGTACAGCATGGTGACTACAGTTAACTATACTGTACTGTATATTTGAAAGCTGCTAAGAGAGTAGATCTTAAAAGTTCTCATCCCAAGGAAAAACTGCAACTATGTGTGGCAATGGATGTTTACACTTACTGGGTAACCATTTTGCAATGTGTACATGTATCAAATCATTACGTTGTAATCATTATGTTGTATATCTAAAATGAATAAAATGTTACATATCAATTATATCTCAATTAAAAAAAGCTAAAAGGTATCTACAAATATAAGCAATAATAACTATGACAGCGATAACATCTGCCTTTTGAGGCAATTTCCAGGTACCCACACACCGTTCTAGTGTTTCACAGTAACTCTAGGAGGAGTCTACTGGGATTGCCCCCATTTTACAGAAGAGGGATCTCAGGCTCAGAAAGGTCAAGTGACTTGCCCAGCTCCACCCAGCTTCTGAGTGGCCAAACTGGGATCTGAACCAGGAAGTCTGGTTCTGGACTCTACGTCCTTAACCATTATGACACTTGGATTCTCAGGGAGTTATGTTCAATCCTCTGTACCATCTTCATCTCCTGCCCAGGTGGAAACCACTGATACCCAGATTAACCCAAGAACTCATCACCCCATTCACTGGAGAGGCTGGTCCACGCCAACCACATGGGTGTATTTCACTAGCTGGACTGGGACATTTTAGGAACATGTCAACAGGAGGGTGAGGGGCAGAAAGAGGGGCTTGGGGACAACTCTGAGGCAGAAACTGTGGGTGCCTCCCCTTCCAGTCATTCCCTGGTCTACAGGACCCCAGTTTTTTTCAGGGGGTGGATTTTCCCCCACCCTGGCAACAAACCAGCATTAGTCTAAGCCAGTGGTTCTCAAGGGGGTGAAATCATTCCCCAAAGAGGTGTTTCTCTGGAATTTGTGAGGTTTTGGTTGTCACATGACTGGGGGATACTTCTGGTGTCTAGTGGGGTTGCAGGGATGGTGGATAACGCAATGCTCCACGCAGTGAAGAATCGCCCCATTTCCAGCATGACTTTTGGACATCCCACCAGACATTCATGTAGGTGAAAAAGCTTTTACATTGCCTGACCTTAGACATGAACTCCACTTCACATATAAACACCAAAGATGTATTTGTGTGGTTCTACCCTACGCTGAATTTTCCAGGAATGCAACCACTAAGTAAACTGAGGGAAGACTGTAGTTTGTTCCATTAGGAAATTTTGGTAAATTGTTCTATTTTGGAAAATTATATTACTTATGGCCATAGCACTTGTGGTCTTCAAGTTGCCAAAACCAAACATCTGTATCCCACTGCATTTGTAGCTGTCAGATTTATGTGACTCTACACTAGTGTGAGCATCTGACTGCTTCATTACACCTTCTAATGTAGTTGTGTCTAAGTGTTCATAGGCTGCAATATATATGTTTAATTATAAATCACCTTCCTTTTTAGCTTTTCTTTAAATTACAGTCAGGGTACTTTATTGATTAAAATATATGTGTAGACAGATTATATTATCTATGAATTTACTTCACGTAAACTTGGCAAAATATGTTTGTTATAAGAAGAGGGTGTTTGACCTGCTAATTTGGGGAACCACTAAGCTACACCGAACATAAAAACCCTATTTCCCTTTGTCAGTGTTTGGATTAGAGGCTAGTACAAAACCCAACCCCAGGCCAATGAAGCTAAAGCTAAGTCTGCTGGCGTGGGGGTGTTCTTGGAAGGATTTTGCTCTCTAATTAAAAGACAGATGGCAAGGAATCCTGCTCTTTATTCCCATTTTGTAGGGGGATGTGATGTCTGGAGCTGTGGCAGCCATCTTGAGATCATGAAGCAACAAAGACCATGAAGCTGAGGACAGAGGAACAGGCTAGGAACATCCTGGGTCCTTGACGACATTATTTTTTACCAACAAATTGACCCTTGGGTTTCCCTGCTTTGGATTCTCATTATGTGAGAATTAAGTGTTGCTACTGCATAAGCTACTCTCAGCCAGGAATTCTATTACTTGCAGTGAACACATCTTGATTCACACTCAAATGATTGGGATTCCAAACCACTAAGACTCTAGTAGGCTTTCCTCCTCTCTGAAATATCAAGGTAAGTAGCCTGCAATCAGAGGTCTGTGGACAGTGCCTGTCTCTAGAACAGGCCAGAAATGCTGCTTTTGGATGATCTGATTTTCACTAGAGCATGAACATCTCCTGGACTTTTGTGGCTAAAAACACTCCCTTTTTCTGGCTGCTGAGGTGGGTCAAGTCACCCGCTGGGACCCTGGTCTCCAGCCAATAAGAAAAGCTGTTGGCAGCATTCTTCTCCTAACACATCTGGCTTCCACCTGGCCAAACACATCTCGGGTACTGTTCATGGTCCCCGGGGATGGCCCTGTCCATCAACTCACACACACACAAGCCCTGCTCATAACGACTCTGAGTTTGGGATAGAACTTATCCAAGTTTCAAGCAAGGCCCAGGTATATAAAGCAGTGGATACAGGCCTTTCGTAAGATGAAGCTACATGCCAGAGGCCAGGGCCACTGGGCAGCATGTGTTTTGGAATCATATTAAGAGACTGTGGAAAATTCAAAACAGTAGCGGATGCTGGTTAGAGAAAATTCCACGAAGTCTGGGTCTGGGCTGGAGGAGAAGCTCTGAAGACCATGCGACCAGCTGCTCTACGAAGGAGGCACTGTGCTGCCTGTAAGGCCCAGGATCCCATATGAACTTAAGCAGTTTCCCGAGGGCATCTGTTGCAGAGTAATGACTATTTAGCTCTGTCTGCTAATCACTGAGCAATGAGTAGATGGACAAGGTGGGGTGAAGGGGCTCAGCCTGAGCCTTTGGGAATTTCTCAGGAGCATCATAAAGAGGTGAGCATGCGGGATGTGCTAAAAATATTCATCCAATTGATGCATGACAGGCACTGGAGCGGGGGAGGAGGGAGGAAAGCCCACCAGGGAACAAAATACATTCTCCCTAGATGATCGTGTCCAGTCCCAGGGCTTAAAATAACATGGAGGTACTGATGACTCTCAAATTTCACTTGCCAGTACCAACCAGCTCCAGACTTGTGTATCAGCACCCAGTGAGCTTTCCGCCACCCAGGTCGAGTGTCATCTCAAACCCAACATTTCCACAACTACATCCTGGATCATCCTGCCTCCTCCAAACCTTCTCTCCTCGTCTCCCCTATTTAGGAATCACCATACACCAAGCTGCCCAGTCATCTTTGATCCTCGGCCCTAGAGGTATTTGGGGCTGAGTCATTCTTTGCTGTGGGGCGTGTCCTGCACATTGTAGGGTGTTTAACAGCATCCCTGGCTTCCGCCCACTAGATACCAGTAGCATTTCCTCCCTAGTTGTGACAACCAAAAACATCTCCAGACCTTGCTAAACGTCTCCTGGGGGGCAAAGTTGTCCTTGGTTGAACACTACAGCTCTTCCCTCATTTTGAGTATCCAATCCACCAGAAAGTTCCACTGGCTTTGCCCCCCAAATATATCTCCAATCCACCCATTTCACTCCATCTCCATTACTACCACCAAAATCCTGGCCAATATCAGCTCACCATCCTCATGTCTCTGCTTCCACCTGCAAAGCATCCCTCTCATGGTAGCCACCGAGATCTTTTTAAAACACCAATCCTGTCATTCCCTGATTTAAAACTCTGCAGTGGTTTTCCATTTCATTTGAAATAAAATCTAAATTTCTCACCCTGGCCCCCATTTCTCACCACTGACCTCATCCCTCCCCCTTCCCCCACTGCCCCCGCTTACTCACTACCCTTCACCCCACTGGACTTCTATTTGTGTTTTAAACAGGTGTCTTGAACAGGCCACTCCTCTCCACCTCCAGGCCTTTGCACTGGCTGTTCCTTCTACCTGGAATGCTCTTCCTCTAGATCTTCCCCAGGTTGGCTCATCTCAAAAGTTAGGTCAAAACTCACATCCTCAGAGAGGCCTCCCTTGACCACCTGCCAAAAGTTGCCCTCCCCCACTCCCCATCATTTCCCATCACATCACTATCTTGTTTCCACCATAGAGCCTGTCACTTTCTGAAAGAGCCTCGGACTTGTTTGCTTGTGTATTATCTGCTTTCTCACCCTCTGGAATGTAATCCATGAGAGCAAGGTTCTCTCTTGTTCATCCTAACGCCTAACACAGTGCTTGGCACACAATAGCTGCTCAATAAACACGTGTGCACTGACAAATAAGAGGAATGACCTCTTAATCTGTACTGCAGTTTCCAGAACACCTTTATATGCCCGATCTCACTTAGAGCATTTCCTCTGCCTTCCGGCTACCCCTGCATCAGACAGGAGTACAAGATATGCACACTCGAGGGCCCTCTTTCCACCTCTTTGCTGATGCGGAACACACACACACGCACACACACACACACACACAGGGCACTCTGGTTCCCCTCCACCAGCCAGGGCCCTCCCTGGGAGTTTGATTCAGCAGGGTCTGGAATTTGAGCTTTTTAACAAATACCTCCGGACGACTCTCGTGGTGGAAGGTTGGGCAAACACTGCCCCACGAGAAATCACAGAATCGTAGAAGTCCCTCACTGACTGTTTCAAGGACCTGTAGGGACCTGGGCCACTCTCCGCTGGAATGGGTTGAATGCCTTGAGCCGTCATGAGCCTTACTTCAAACTGTTGGAGCCTAGAAGACACTAGGGTCTGCAGCCCATCCAGGAGGAAGAGTTTCAGAAGAAGAGACCTTCAGCCCCTTACCCCTTAAGAATAAAGGTGTAGAGTCTCTCGCGGGAAATGAGACAGGCTGGGACCTGGGACCCTCTGCTGCAGTGCCGCAGTTCTCGCACCTGCTCAAACGTCTCCTCGAGCGACAAAATACAAAGAAACTATAAGGGATTAAAAATAACTGTGTGCATGCACAGTTGGGGCAAATTCTGGACAACAAGATACAAAGAGACCAAAGAGACCAACCGCCACTTCTAAAGAGCCCGGAGCAAAAGCAGGGTACTGCGCATGCCCCCTGCACACAGCACCACCAAGGGGGTGGGCAGACCACCCAAGCCACACCTCCAGCCCGACCCCTGGACACACCCCTACCCTCACCCCATATAAGGAATCAGCTCACACCACCCTGAGGGAGCGAGCTAGCAAGGGAACCCGTTACTTGTTCTTGCTACCCCCTGCAGCAGCAGGGGCCCCAATAAAGCCTCACCTGCAAAAAAAAAAAAAAAAAAAAGGAATCACAGAATTCAGGCCAGGTAGCACCTGTCAGACACTAAGGCAGAAAAGTCCAGCCTCCAATGCCTGTTAACCTCAGTGGAGGGGCAGGGAGCTGCCCACTCAGCAGCTGTTTCTGTGGTACCCCCTCGACCAAACTGGAAGCAGGTTCATCTGGCCATCATGTCTCACATTCATGTCCCCCCCTCATCATAGGCATTGGCGGTCTGCCTCCGCAGCAGCCAGACTCCCTTTCCCTGGTGTCCTCCGGGGCTCTGGGGTCTTAGTTGGTCTTCCCCCAGCTCCAGGGTGGGGCCTGGGAGCCTGGCCTAAGCCCCTGGTCATTGACTCATTTCCATGGCCAGTGACTGATGTGGAGTGAGCACGTGACATAAAACAGTCTAATCGGAGGGACACTTGGGGCTTGGGTGGGCATTACCAGAAAAGGGGCTTGTTCTTTTCTGGCGGGCTCGAACCAGAGAGGATGAGAGGACAGCTCTTGAGCTCAACTCCTTAATCATGAGAACAGCCGATGTTTCCCCAGGGCTTGCCTGTGTCAGACACCATGATAAGCACTTGACATTGATGATCTCATTTTTGCCTTTCCTACCAGCCAGGAGAGAGGCGCTATGATCATCGTCATTTGCTGGATGAGAACACTGAGGCGTAGAAAGGTTAAGTCATGTGCCGTGGATCACATAACTGGGCAGGTAGCCACGCAGCGGGGCTCTCCCGACCACGGTGCTAGAGCCTGCCGCCTCTCAGAGCTGGAGAGAGAAACCAGCCCCGTGGAAGAAAGAGCAGAGATGGAGAGGAACAGATTCTCAGGCCAAAATCTGAGCCCTGACTCAGCTGCGCCTGAAGCTGTTACCTTAGCATTTTTTGGTCATGAAAGCCAGTAAGTCCCTTTCTCTTCTTAAATTGATTTGAGATTTTTTTCCCCCTACTTTCTGTTGCTTACAGCAGAAAAGATCCCGGTTACTTCCCAGTCCTTCTAGGAAAGTACCCCTAACTGATAATCCACTTGCGACTTGCACACAGCAGCTGCCCAGTAAACACCAGCAGATGCGGGTGAGGACGGCTCTCGCTTCCCACCCGTTAACCCGCTGGGTCTGTAACCCTGACACCCACCTGCAGCCAGCCCAACGCCACTTCCCCTTTCCTCTCCGAGTGAGGCCTGGTTCCCTAGCAACCACCCCAGTTAGGCAAACACGCCATTTATCAGGATGCCAATTAATTATAATGATCTTAATGATCTTCCAATTAGGCAGCGCCTTGCATCTGGATCAGGGGCACTGCAGATTCCCCGCCAGGGCCCATCACAAGGAGGTGCATGGAAGGTAGGCCAGGGTGAGGCCTCCCTCACCTGGAGGTCAGCACTGAGAGGAGGCCCTACCTTCCACACCCACTGGTCACAAAGGGCCCAGGCCTGAAACAAAGGGCCCTGGACCCCCCCTCCCCCCCCCCCCCCCCCCCGCCCCCTCCAGGGACAGGCCAATGCGACTCCATCACCAACCACAAGAGGGCCACACCTCTTGGAGAATTTTCACCCTCTTGCCATTGTGCCTTCACTGGGCACAAACCCTCCCCTCAGATCTCATGGCTTTTGGCTGTCAGTCCGCGTGATATATCCCTTTGCATCCTGACTCAGGGAGAGTGTGTGTGTACTTGCAGGGAGAAGGGAACGTGGCCAGGCAATCACGTATTTTCCTCAAGGCATCCCTCACCCCTGAAACCAAAATACAAACCCCAGCCTCCCCCATACACTGGAGGTTTTTGGAGAGAAGCGGGATTACTGAGGGGCTTCTGCCTTTCAAAGTTTGATCGTCTAATTGTGGGGTTTTTTTTCCCCCACTGCACATGTTTCTTCTACACTTGGAATAAATGCCGAGGGAAGAGAGTACAGTGGGTCAGAGTGGACCCCGGAGGCCCAGGGTCTCACCAATCCCAGCTCTACCACTGACCAGCTGTTGGAAAGTCACGATCCTCTCAGTGCCTTAGTTTCCTCCTCTTTAACACGATGACAATCACAGGACCTACCTCCCAGGGGTTTTGAGTGAATGAAATGAGTTATTATGCCTAAGGATTTAGAACAGTGCTTGGCCCATGAAACACTACATAAGTGTTAACTATCATATCAAGTCTAGACTAAACCCTTTCTTTTAAATACAAAATGGTCAGAAATGATGATATTCTTCTGCAGGACAAGGCTTTCAGTCTCTTTCTGAGGGAAGGAAGTCTAAGAACAGATTGGATGGAGTTGGGCCAGATTCCCTGTCTGGCTAACTCAGGAGACCAGAAGCTGCCCCCTTGAGGCAGGTCCAAACAGATAAAGTGAACATATCCAGGGAAAGGAAGAGAGAAATATTATTCCCAAATCCAAAGGATCTTCAAGTGTGAGGGTGTGCGACCGCACACCAGCTAGGTCCTAGGGATGGCGGCTAAAGGGAGTTGTTGGGCAGGGGACACACACATGTATATACACCACACACAGTCTCACACACAGCGGCATGGTCCTCCTCCAGGCGGAGGCTTTTTACAATTAACTCATCACTCAACCCTCAAGCTTGAAAACTTAACATGTTATTAAGGTTTCAGACAAAGTCATAAATTCAAATAAAAAAACCCAATAAATATACACAAAGCCCAAAGCCCAAACCCACACTGACTCTCAGCCATGGCAGCCATGCCGACATCATGCATTTATGTGCATAAACTTGGCCCAAGGAAGATCCTTCATGAGCAAACGTCCAACTGCCATCAGCCAAGCCTGCCACTATCTCCCCTCGAGCTGCTTATGAGGACACTAAATTACACACCTAGACAGGCTGTTGTGATGAGTTCTCTCCTCCACACGTGGGACAAGCACAGCTGGGAGAACCTCTCTCACCAGGTGAGTGGTCTTCAGTCTGTCCTCCCCACCCCCTTTCTATATGGAATGAATGCCTTTAATTTAATTAAAACCCTCCAGTGGCTCCGCCATGGGTAGTGGAGATGCAGCAATAGCAAAGCTCCTTCACTATTAACTACAAGATGAGAGTAACTGTTCCTGCTCCGGGGAGAGACACTGGGTGTCCTCCAGGGAAAGCCCATCCTCCCTGCTTCTCTGGCCCCCAGAGAACCCGCTCAAGAGCAGCCTCCCTTCTTTCTCTGCCCCAAAGGAAGGGAGAGCGGCACTGTGGGAAAGAGGCAGGGGACAGATGGAGGGGCACGCGGGAGGGTGTCCCGACATGCACAGATGTGCAAATACCCAGATTCAAATGTAAGCTAAATGTAATGACTTGGTTAATTAAATATTGACTTTTAACTCAAAAAGTGATTAAAACAAGCTGCAGGAAAGGCTGTCCAGAGAGGAGAGGGAGCAGGGAATGATTCAGAACTTTCAGGAAGGGCGAAGAGGAGAAGGAAAAAGGGGTCTGTCAAAATGAATGTCTGCGCTTGTCCTACTGTGTGCAGAGGCCATAGTCTTCAGTCTCTACACGGGGAGTTGCGGACAGAGGTCATTGGGCAAAACTAGGATTTGCGGGTGTCGCCTTACTGTTTCCCACCCTTAGACCGCATCTCTTTCCCTAGCTGCCCTCAAAGTGAACTGAAAGCTGGTGGTGCTCAGAACTCGAGTCTGTTCATCGCTTTTCTCTGGATCATAACGCGGTGCCGGGCACCAGGAGGTGCTCCATAAAGGCTTGCAGAACGAATGAACGAACTACTATAAAGAATACTAAAAAAAAAAAAAAAAAAAAAAAGTACACTCCTAGAAATCGCTGCAGCTTCACTACCACACTTCCGAAATCCTCGGGCGGCTGGACGCGAGCATCTCTCTACAAGGAGATGAGAACTGGTTCTGACCCAGCCTGGGAGGAAATTTGTCTTTATAATCCCATTTGCTTTCAGTATGTGCGAGTTCCCTATCACTCTGAAGATCCGGTCCACTGCTTTCCCGTGTCCTGCCCGGACAAGCCCCACGTGGTCTGGCTTCTAGCCGGTCCGTTGGGTCTAAACTCAAAGGGGTCAAGGAGGCCGTCCCCCTGCGGCCGGCGAGTCCAGGAGCGCTGCCCCTGAGGTCTCCAAGGCTCCGCGAGGCGCGTCGGCGGGTCAGGGGCGCGGTGGAAAGTCCTCGCCCGCTCGCCCAACCCGCCAGAGGGGTCAAACGGGTCATCCTCCCGCGGCCCGCCGGCGCCGAAGCCACCCTGCAGCCCGCGCTCTGCGCTGGGGCCGGAGCCGGGCGGTGGGGACTGGCCCCAAGCTCACCTGGGAAGCGCTCGCGGCCGCGCGCACCCCGGGGCCGACTCCGGCCGCGGGGAGCCCCCGCCCCGCCCACCTGGCCCCCGCGCCCCACTCACCAGCGCGCACGGCCCCGGCGGCCTCACCGCGCGCGGGGCGCCGCCGCCTCTACCGCAGCCCGGCCGGGCCGCGGGGCGCAGGGGAGTCCGCGCCGCCGCTGCTGCTGCTGCTGCTGCTGCTGCTGCCGCCGCCACCGCCGCCGCTGCTGCATCCCCAGCGAGTGCTGCTGCCGCTGCCGCTCCTCCTCCCCTCCCTCCGCCTCCTCCCGCCTCTCCGCCCTCTGGCTCCGCCGCCGCCGCCCCCCGGCCCCCGCCCCGGCGCGCCGCCTTCGCCAAAGTCCGGGTCCGGGCCCTGCCCGGGCCGCTCTCGCATCGCCCCAGCCTGGCCGGCCGCGCCGCCCGAGCCAGCCCCTTCGCACCGTGCGGCCCGGCCCCCCGACTGCCTGCCTGCAGCCCAGCTCCGCGCGGGGGAGGCGAGCGCGCGCCGGGGAGGGGAGCGGCGGGCCGGCAGCAGCGGGGGCCCCCGCCGCGGCGCCCTCCCGGTGCCCCAGCGCGCGCGAGCTCTTTACCTTTGGCTGGAAGGACGGGCGGCCCGGACGGCCCGGCCCTGCTGTCCCCGGCGTCCGGCCCCGGCCCCGAAGTCTGGCCCCGGACGGCGCAACGACAGAGAGCGGGGGTCCGAGCAGCCCTCTGCCTCCTGATGCCTCGGGGCCCCGCTGGCCGCGCTCCCGGCGCCGAGCGCGCACCCTCGCCGGGCCACAGACGCACACTCACCCGACACACACTCGCTCCAGCTCGCCCTCGGCGGAGAGTTGAAACAGCTGTGGGATTCGCCCAGGAGCTGGAAATGAGGGAGGGACGCGGGCCGGAGCCGTGCGTGCGAAGGGGTGTGTGTGTGTTGACACACACACACACGAGGGGGGCATCTCCAATAACTCAAATATTGCAATAAAGTCAGGAGGGCCATCGATCAGGTCCACTTGGCTGGAAGCGAAGAGAAAGAATCCTTGCCTCTTTTCCGCTTTCTTTTTCTCCTCCCTCTGAGCTGGAAGGAGCCAAGCGTTCCTTGGGACGTGCGACAGTCCCGGCCGGGCACTCCCCTCGTAATGACACGTTAATAAATGTTTTCTTTTATCTGCTTTCACAAGGGCTCGCCCCGGCCTGCAAACACCCGACAGTCTGCGCTGAAAGCCCCGCGCTCGCCTCGAACCACACACGTTAGCTTTTGGAGACGCCGGCTCGAGCCGTGACCCGCGGCTGGATCGCAGGGTGAACTGCCCACGCGCCCAGGAATCTCCCCGAGACATTAACTTGAGCTCACGTGAAAATAGCTGCAGTTGTCCAGAAATGGTCCGGGAATAGGAAAGAAAGGAGGAGAAAGTGGCTTCCTCCGAAAGGGGAGGAATTCGACTCAAGGTGGTGCTGTCTACCGCGCTTTCCATTGTCCCCAGCGTCGCAGAAGAGGCCAGAGGGGGACCGGGCTGACAGGGATGGGCAATGAGCCGGTAGAGAACCGACTAGTAGCTGCAGAAAGCCCAGCTGAGCTGCTAAGGGAAAAAAGACTCAGCTGTAGATAGGTATACTTGCAGGCAGTAGTAACTGAGGTAAACCTGGTAACACTCTTACGAGGTATTATTATACCAATATTACACAATTGTAAGTAGTGGACCCAGGATTTGAACCCAACACATTTGGCTTCAGAGTTTTGTTGTTTTAAATCCCAGGCCATTGTTACTTTCCAACACAGCATCTCCTTTCTCTGCCGCAGTCGTCTTTCATGCTAGCTGGGGTTGTCATATTTAGTAAATAAAATACAGAAGGTCCATGAGGATATACTTATACTAAAAAATTCTTCATTGTTTATCGGAAATTCAAATTGAGTGTCCTGACTCCTTTGGGGGCTCTAGGCTCTCCCCGCCATAATCTCCCTTAGCTACGCCAGATCAATTTACAGTCTAAGTAAATCAGAAAAACCTGGAACTTGCTTTTCCAAATCAGATTCTGGTGCCCACCTTTTGGGACCACTGAGGTTGCTGATCCTCTGCCCTCTTTTTGCCTTGAATCAAAATGTGAGGCTTACCTCTTCACCATCAGCAATGAAAAGTAGTGGGGACCCCTACCCTTTCGGCCTCATCTTTGCAGAAGGGTCACATTTGCTGCAGAGCCTCTATTACCGTGCTATCCGGGAGAAGTATAAAGCCGGCTAAGTATGTAATTTTTTTCCTTTTTTTTTTTTTTTTTTTGGCCACACCCTGTGGCATGTGGGATCTTAGTTCCCCAACCAGGGATGGAACCCACGCCTCCTGCATTGGAAGGCAGTCTGGACCACTGGACCACCGGGGAAGTCCTAGCTATGTATGTAATTTAACATTTTCTGGTAGCTGCCTTGGAAAAAAAAAAAGCAACAGGTGAAATTAACTTTAATAATAGTTTATTTAACCTAGTATATCCAAAATATTATCACTTCAACATATAATCAATATACAAATTATTAATGAGATATCTTACATTCTTTTTTCTTACTAAGTCTTTGGAATCCAGTATGGATTTTACACTTACAGCAGCTCTCAATTCAGACCAACCACATGGGGCTAGGGGACCCCATATTGGACAGTGTAGCTCTAGTAGGTTCTGTGGTCCACGGCCGAGTGTTTTCACCAGGTTACCTCATGTAATCCTCTTCATCTTTCAAGAAAAATGATGCTCAGAAAGGTAAAGGGTCTTAATCAAGGTCACAAAGTTGACAAATGGGATTTTGACCCACTTGAGGCTGTGCCTGGCTTTGGGACATGTTTTCCCTGTGGCAGCAATTTTCTAACTGGGACCTCAGAGCCCCATGGGGGTGTCTCAGGGGCCTGGGGTGGAGGAGGGAGGTGAGATCTGCCTTTTGCCTACTTGTTATGTTGGGTTCTGGAGAATATTGAGGAGGTAAAGGGGAATTCCACTGCAAACAAGTTCAAAAACACACTGCCTTCCTTCAGGCCTCACATTCATGAGGCCTGGTTGGGGATCCCTGGTTGGGGACCTAAGATCCCATATGCTGCAGGGTGCGGCCAAAACAAAAAAAAAAAAAGAAAGAAAAAGAAAACAAGTTACATACATAGCCAGCTTTATACTTCTCCCGGATAGCACGGTAATAGAGGCTCTGCAGCAAATGTGTCCCTTCCGCAAAGATGAGGCCAAAAGGTTGGGGGGGGGGTCCCACCATTTTTCGTCGGTGATGGTGAAGAGGTAAGCCTCACATCTTGATGAACGGCTCTCCCTTCCCTAAATGGGCTGTGCCTGCAGTTTTCTCCTCCATCCTTGTCTCCTTATCAGGGAACCCCAGTAGTGGAGGGGCAGCTCACAATCGCCTTTGTGGGGCTATAGGTGGGGCTGAGATGGTGTCATTTGATTATCTTTTTTGGATATTTATTCTTTCCGCTGTTGCTGTTCAAAGACCAAACATGGTGATGCCTGTGACTTGCCCCTTATCCTTTATTAGGAAGGAGATGGATCTTGTGTATGAGTGCCTCTTCATGTGTGTGTACACATGCCCGTGTATGTGTGCAGCCACGTACGTGTGTCCATTGTAGGCAGATGCTGTGGATTGGGCTTCAGGTCAGGACTTCACTCGCCACCTCAGACACTCAGAGGTCTGCAAAGTGCCCTCCGGCCACGTTCTATGTCCTATAATTCTCAGCAAACCCATGGTCCTCTCGGTCCGAGGCCTCGGCCTAAGTTTTCCATGTTCCCTCCAGGCAGGTGGGGACTCCTGGCCCCATTTGGGAGCTCAGGGTCTGCCTGGGAGACACGAGGGGCCTCAGAGGCTCAGATGCCCACCAGCCTGGGATGTCACTCAGCCATGACTGGGCGGGGACCTGGATGGGGCCTCAGTGTAAGTCTCAGGTCCTTCCACCTCCTGATTCTGCAGCCCCTGCTGGTCTCCAACCACACCATCTGGGACGGCCTTTCTCCTCCGTGTCCCTCCTCACTCTGGTGGCATCTCTCGCCGTGATCGTCCTGGTCCTGGTTGGATAATCGGGCTTTTCAGGCTTCTCATGCCACTCCCCACCTCCTTGTTGGTTTAACCTCAGGGGACCTTTCCCTTGACACCCACAAGTCCCCTTTCCTCCTCCCGTGTGTTCCCTTTGTGCAGAACGCCCGTCTGGTTCTATCAACCTGGCTCAGCCAGAATGCTCTTCTATTTCTGGGACTCCTATGCAACAATTAAAAAAAAAAAATCATTCCTGCCGTGTGTTTATCTCCATCAAGAGGCTGAAACTCAATCTGATTGTCCAAGCACTTCTGGCTGCATTTGGGTTGGAGTAGATGGGATTTTATGAGATTGTAAAAATCGAGTTTTAACTATCTCGAACAAATTTGCGTGTCAAGGAGAAACGTTGAGAGTAGAAACAGGACCGCAGAGGGGAGGCTTGGGAATGTGAGTGAGCCTCCGAAGTGGGGCACAGGTGGCTTCAATAATCCACAGAAGTTTGGCTGTAATTTGCTTCTACAAAGCCGAAGAGGCGGCAGAGTCACCCCCGGGGAGTTGGGATCCAACTTCTCAGCTCCTCAGTGGGGACAGTTTTGCATGGGTTTTCAAATACAAATCCCAGCATCATCCATAACATGGAGAATTTGCGGTTCATTCTGCTGAGTTTTCGCTTAGACCCAAGCTGTCTCGTCTGTAGAACTGCAATTGCATTAGAGAAACACTGTTTACATTTCTTGAGATACTGTGATAATGAAAAACAGCACCATCAACTCCCATTAAGTCAAAAGAACATTAATTGTATATTTCATGCTGCCTCCCTGGGCTGGCAGCTCACACAGACATGCTTTACTTCAGCAAAACAGGGCTCATCTTTGCAATGAGGTACCCATTTCCCTCCTTAATTACACGTAATTGTATAGTCTAATTTATTCTAACGCCCGACGCCTAAAAGTGCACATTCATGAATCAAGGGTTAGATTGGGAGGTAGGAGAATTATGAACGGGTATAATTGCAGTCTCCTGGGGGCTGCTTATGAGTGATCTCAAAGAGCAATGATGTTTATTCTGAATTCTTGCTAATGAAAGACAGGCTGCCTCCAGTTAAGAACACAGATAACAGTGATGATTTGTCTGGTTGCTTAACAATACACCAATAGTTCTCTTTTGGATAAGTGATCAAGAAAGATTAAATATGTGAATTTCATGTAAGTTGTGATGGGATGAAACAGACACACAAACAGTGTTAGTCCTAGTGTAATTGTGTATTAAAATGAGTAGTGCAGCCCCAGGCAGCACAGCTGCAGATCTCCATGGACAAGGCAGAGCTTGTGCATCTCTGGTGGACCATGGTTTTCTAAAGGGGAAAAGCTGGGTCCATTTGACCATAAGTGCAATTCAATTTAGTCTCTCTCTGTGACAGCACACCTTCTTTTTCCAATTGCTTTCTAGAAAAATCACTTTTGAACTTTGATTGTAATTAATCAATTTATCAATTATGATTAATGCTAGTGGCTGATTTAGGAAAAGTGAAATAATGCCTCAGCGCTGCCCCAGGGCTGAAGTTCTAACTAACCTGGACTCTGCCCCCACTGGCTGATCACCTCGGGTCTCAGTTTCCTAATTTTAAGAATGAGAATAATATTGAGGACATTGCAGGTTTTCATGTGGTCTAAGTGAGATTAATGAAGGTAAATGCACGCACGATGCCTGGCTGGGAGTGTTTGTTGAATCAGAATCGGAAATGTGGGACATGGGTTTGAGCCCTGGCCCGGGAAGATCCCACATGCCGCAGAGCAACTAAGCCCGTGCACCACAACTACTGAGCCTGCGCTCTAGAGCCCGCGAGCCACAGCTATTGAGCCCACGTGCCACAACTACTGAAGCCTGCGCACCTAGAGCCCATGCTCTGCAGCAAGAGAAGCCTGTGCACTGCAATGAAGAGTAGCTCCCGCTCGCCACAACTAGAGAAAGCCCACGCACAGCAACAAAGACCCAACGCAGCCAAAAGTAAATAAATAAATAAATTTATTAAAAAGAAAAAAAAAGAATCAGAAATGTGCTACCATGGGCCTCTAGAGAGACTCCTCTATCATCTGCAAAACCTGACTGTGAAAATCCAAGGCAGCTGCTGTGATGCCAAAGCAAACCAGCTCATGCCACTCCCAGGCTTAAAATCCCTTCCACTTAGATGAAAATCCAAATTCCTGAGCAGGACCACAAGATCTACATGGTCCCAACCCCGGCCACCTCCCAACATCTTTCTCTGCTCACTTACTTCTCTCTTTATTACGAAAATTTCAAATGAAAAATTGAAAGAATAGTACAGTGGATATGCTATACCCACCACCTGGAATCAACGGTTGTTAACATTTTGCCACGTGCCCTGATACGTTGCTGAATGATTTGAAAGGAAGTTGAGGACATCATGGCAAATCACCGCTCAGGACTTGAGTGGGCATCTCCTAAGAATAAACTGTTCTTTCAGATGACCTCCCCATCATTATCACACCTAAGGAAATGGACAGTAATTCCATAATCACTCCCCGGCTTGCTCACATTAATGGAGCCCCAAGGGTTTCTTTCTCTTTGTTCCTTAAACCTTTGCCTGCCTCAGGGCCTTTGCACTTGCTGTGCCCTCTGCCTGGAATACTCTTTCCCCAGATTTTGCTCTATCATCTCCTTGTCATCATTCAGATCTCAGCTTAAATGTCACCTCCCTGAGAGTTCTCTCCTGTTTCACCTAAAGGTGTTCCCTGATCTCCCTCACTCTCCATCTTCCCTCCCCATTTTATTGTCTTCCTATAGCATGCCACTGTATGAAATTCTGTATTTATTTTGTGTCTGTGACCATGGTCTATTCCCTGCTCCCCACCTCCACCCTACACTAGCTGTGGGAGAGCAGGGGCTGTGTCTGGTTTGCTCACTGTTGTAGCTCCAGTGCCTAGAACAGTGTCTAGCACACAGTCGATATTCAGTAGATATCTGTTAAATGAAGGAGTGAATATCCCTGTGTGTGATGTTTTCAAACAGAAGAAGTGGTAAATAGAAGCGTTGGGATACCAGTGTGTAGAGACAAATCCATAGGGGCTCAACCACAGTGCTACCACTCACCAGCTCTGTGTTACTATGGGCCTCTGTCCCTTTTTAAACTCCTCTGCCAAATGGGGATAATGATGATCATCTCTGCTTCCTAGGGTTGTTGTGAGTTATTAATGAGTTTATCTACAAGGTGCTTAGAACAGTGCCCAGAACATAACAACCAACCTTCCTTGTGTACTTATAAGAGGCCCCATGATTTTAAGCTCCATTGGCCACTCACAGGCTCACATAGAACCGGTCTCCAAACAGAAAGCCCTGGGGAAAACTTCTTGGGAGGGCTGATGCACCATGGGCCACATGCTGCCCTGTGAGAGGCCAGCCAGGTCAACATTTGGCCTGAAAAAAGGCCCTGATTGTTTACAGTGGGCATCTGGGCTGATGGTCCTGGCCCATGGTTAAATATTTTGACTCTCACCCTTGAGACCAGCCCTTGGAGGCTCACACAGGATGGGGGCATGGGAACCCAGGGAGGAGGGGACAAAAGGAGACCCCTCTCCCTGCTGGAGGAGAGTGAACCCAGTGGCCTAGGCTCTGACTCAGTGGGTCCCCCCCACCAACTCCCCTCGGGTAGGTAGGCTCTGTTATGAATTTTACCTTATCACTGGCCTGTACATTTTTTACAAAGAGTATTCAGTGCTGGATGTCTAATATGCAGGGGAACATAGGGAAAAACATGTTTTTCAGCTAAAGTTGCAATAACAAATGAGTTAGGAAATCAGGAAAAGACATGGGTATTTTTTTTTTAAAGACAAACTTCACAGAGGTATAATTCACATACCATAAAATTCATCCATTTTGAGTGTACCACTAAATGGTTTTTAAATCTCCAGAGTTGTGCAACCATCACCATAATCCAGTTCTAGAATTTTCTCATCACCTCTCATAATAGGATCCCTCATGGGCATGGGTCATTTTAAAGCCCTCCAGATGATTCTCACCTGCAGCCAGGCTGAGAGCCCTGCTCAGGGGTGGGGTCTTGGGAACCAGAGGAGAGTGGCATAAGGTGGCCCAGAGAGCGCTGAGGCACCTGGCTGACACTGAAATAATGAATGTACTTAATTTAAAAGAATGTAAATGAACAGGTATATGTATAACAGAATCACTTTGCTGTACACCTACAACTAACACAACATTGTAAATCAACTATACTCCAATATAAAATAAAAATTAAAAAAAATGAATGTAAATGAACAGCCACAGGAGCAGTTATGGTTGTGGGGAGGATGGGGTGGGTGTGGATGGAGGCTGGGCTGCTGAGATGGTTCGGTGGAAGCCCAGACCTTGGTCTAGAAAGGTCTATCTGGGCTGCAGGTAGCGCTGGTGGTGGGGAGTGGAGTGGGGGACACTCCACATTTCCACCTGGAAGGAGGGGCCTGTGTCCACTCCCTAGTCCACACATCGTACCTCCCCTGGAAGTTAGGAGGGGGGAATGGTGGCTGGGAACGGGGGGTGGGTGTGGAGGAGCCTGCAGGACCGCCCTGCTTGGCCCAGAGCCAGGCCCACCGGGGTCACTGTTGCTGGGGGGGGGGTGAAGCACCATCCCCGAGGACACACGGGGGGCAAAAACAGAGGAGAGGAAAGGACCCAGGGGTCCTGCTCTTTCCATCTTGGTGCAGCTCCCTGAGCCTGGGAGGACTCTGCAGCGCAGCTGGACCAGCTCCGTCCAGCTCAGTGTCCGGGGACCCCCAAAGTGTCCCCTTACCTTCCTTCCATCAGGACCTTGCCTGCCGCTCTGCCCCGAGAGGTGCCTCCTTCTAGCCGCAGCGCCGTCCCCTGCCCCGGCCAGGCAGAATCTCTGCCACTTGGCACTCAAGTTTATCGACACCCTGTGCTTGCTGCTGGTGACTCATCTGTTTGTGCTGGTATCCAGTCGTCTGAGGCTCTGGCAGGCGCTAGCGCCCACCAGGGCTGGGCTGCCGACCAAGACTGCAAGCAGAGGCCTCTGCAAAGAGCTGGTTTATCCTCCGTCCTCTTCACCTTGGAGGGAGGACTTCGGAGTATAACACCTGCCATTTAGAGAACGCTGTCTGGGCTCGGCTGCAAACAATAGACCCACTTTGGCCAGTTAAAGCAAGAAAGGGATTTGTTGAAAGATATTAAGTGTTCCCAGATCCTCGTGTAGGTTGAGGGGAGTGTCAGAATGCGGTCTGCAAGCTAGGCAGCAGGAAAAGACTTCAACCACACCATGGGAGCTGCTTTGGTAACACACCAAGGCTGCCGTGTCTGTCCTGATGAAATTGGGCCCAGACTTGGAAGTCCCAGCCACTGCTGAGGCCCCAGAAGAACTGATAGCCTTGCCACAGTATTTTCTAGAAGCTCAGATCCCTTGGGCACAGCGGCCACCCCACAAAGAACCATTCTGAATTTTTGTCCCCCACGGGTGTGTCTGATTGGTAGAGAGAGTGTGGGCCATGTGACCGTATCCCAGCCACAAAGAGGTGCGGGAATTGGAGTTTCTGCAGTTGGCTTGGGAAGGCAGGACTCGTTTGTGGGATGTTAGCAAAATGGAGAGAGGGAATTGGATGGCCAAAAAAGACAAACACCTGCTCCACCTGTAGCATGCCAGCAGGTGGGCTGAGCGCTCAATGCCTCTCATTTAATCCTCCTCCTTATAGTTAGGGAACCAAGGATCAGAGAGGGGAAGTGCCTTGTCCAAGGTCTCAGGGAGCTCAGACTCCAGAACCTTCACCAAACTTCCAAAGGCAGGATTAGATGGAAAATGGCACAGAATTCTCCAGACCCCAGCCATCTGGATGCCCTAATGCTGGCCTGGGGCCTCAGCCACAAATTAACCAATTTCGTGTGGCCATTGCAGTCACAGGACAGGCTCTGCACCTTTGCTCACTGAGTCCTGATTGAAGCAGGAAAGTACTTTCATTTCGTCCATTTGTGAACAGCCAGATCATGTAAAATTCATCTGGGTGCCCCAGGTCAGAAGACTTGGGCTCTGATTCTGACTTCCTGTTGCATGAACTTGAGCCTCTGTTTGCTCATCTGTTAAATG
Organism: Balaenoptera acutorostrata; assembly: GCF_949987535.1. Classification (NCBI taxonomy): domain Eukaryota; kingdom Metazoa; phylum Chordata; class Mammalia; order Artiodactyla; family Balaenopteridae; genus Balaenoptera; species Balaenoptera acutorostrata. The sequence continues at coordinate 76,751,884 of NC_080078.1, forward strand.
GGCACCAAAATCTCACCCCACTTCACTCCCTCCATGATTATCATTCAAATGTTAAAATGTGAATGTGAGCTGGAATAAAGGGATAAACTCTATGCAGGACAGTTCTCTTCTTCCTTGATCTTGCTCCACATCAGCAAACTGTGGATAAGGAATCTGTATGGTCTGAGTATAGCTGCATTCACTGGGGCTCATAAGGAATCATAGGCTGGGCAATAGGTGTTTTCTGTTTAGACGGTAAGTGAAGACCTGTATGCAGGAAACAATAAGGCACTGATAAAAGAAATTAAAGATGATACAAACAGATGGAGAAATATGCGATGTTCTTGGATTGGAAGAATCAACATTGTGAAAATGACTATACTACCCAAAGCAATCTACAGATTCAATGCAATCTCTAACAAACTACCAATGGCATTTTTCACAGAACTAGAACAAAAAATTTCACAATTTGTATGGAAACACAAAAGACCCCGAATAGCCAAAGCAAACTTGAGAAAGAAAAACGGAGCTGGAGGAATCAGGCTCCCTGACTTCAGACTGTACTACAAAGCTACAGTAATCAAGACAGTATGGTACTGGCACAAAAACGGAATTATAGATCAATGGAACAGGATAGAAAGCCCAGAGATAAACCCATGCACATATGGTCACCTTATTTTTGATAAAGGATATCTTTATCTTTTGAGAAAGAATATACAATGGAGAAAAGACAGCCTCTTCAATAAGTGGTGCTGGGAAAACTGGACAGTTACATGTAAAAGAATGAAATTAGAACACTTCCTAACACCATACACAAAAATAAACTCAAAATGGATTAAAGATCTAAATGTAAGGCCAGACACTATAAAACTCTTAGAGAAAAACATAGGCAGAACACTCCATGACATAAATCACAGCAAGATCCTTTTTGACCCACCTCCTAGAGAAATGGAAATAAAAACAAAAATAAACAAATGAGACCTAATGAAACTTAAAAGCTTTTGCACAGCAAAGGAAAACATAAACAAGATGAAAAGACAACTCTCAGAATGGGAGAAAATATTTGCAGATGAAGCAACTGACAAAGGATTAATCTCCAAAATTTATAAGCAGCTCATGCAGCTCAATATCAAAAAAACAGACAACCCAATCCAAAAATGGGCAGAAGACCTAAATAGACATTTCTCAAAAGAAGATATACAGATTGCCAACAAACACATGAAATGATGCTCAATATCACTAATCATTAGAGAAATGAAAATCAAAACTGCAATGAGGTATCACCTCACAGCGGTCAGAATGGCCATCATCAAAAAATCTACAAACAATAAATGCTGGAGAGAGTGTGGAGAAAAGGGAACCCTCTTACACTGTTGGTGGGAATGTAAATTGATACAGCCACTATGCAGAACAGTATAGAGGTTCTTTAAAAAACTAAAAATAGAACTACCATACAACCCAGCAATCCCACTACTGGGCATATACCCTGAGAAAACCATAATTCAAAAGGAGTCATGTACCACAATGTTCATTGCAGCTCTATTTACAATAGCCAGGACATGGAAGCGACCTAAGTGTCCATCAACAGATGAATGGATAAAGAAGATGTGACACATATATACAATGGAATATTACTCAGCCATAAAAAGAAACGAAATTGAGTTATTTGTAGTGAGGTGGATGGACCTAGAGTCTGTCATACATAGTGAAGTAAGTCAAAAAGAGAAAAACAAATACCATATGCTAACACATATATATGGAATCTAAAAAAAAAAAAAAAAGGTTCTGAAGAACCTAGGGGCAGGACAGGAATAAAGACGCTGACATAGAGAATGGACTTGAGGACATGGGGAGGCGGAACCGTAAGCTGGGACGAAGTGGCATGGACATATATACACTACCAAATGTAAAATAGATAGCTAGTGGGAAGCAGCTGCATAGCACAGGGAGATCAGCTCGGTGCTTTGTGAGCACCTAGAGGGGTGGGATAGGGAGGGTGGGAGGGACACGCAAGAGGGAGGAGATATGGGGATATATGTATATGTATAGCTGATTCACTTTGTTATAAAGCAGAAACTAACACACCATTGTAAAGCAATTATACTCCAATAAAGATGTTAAAAAAAATTTGCTTCTTTAAAAGGGATTTTTGCTTTCATTTTCAGTACTTTGTGTAAGTTATCATTTATCTGTCAAAATAGAGAGCACTTTTCTAAAGCATTCACATACTTGTTCTAATATTTGAAATGGACTAAAATGTATTCCCTAGCATTTTAAAATTTTATGTCCTTCAGTTTACAAGCAAAACATACCAAAAGAAAAGCCTCTATGTAAGTGAAATGTTTGCTCTTTTCAATAACAAAGTATTTAACATTTCAGAAGTTTGATACCCATACATGTGTAATAATTATATCTTTTAAGCAGAATAAAAAAAAAAAAAAAGACCGTAAGTGGGTTGAGGGCTTTGTTCTTTGCCTCGAACAGGGACCATAGGCCTGTGAGCCATTAACAGGCTCTATTTGGGACTGAAGGCCATAGGCTGTCTGCCTCAGCCTGGATATTGAGAGGGAAGCCATGTGAGCTGCTTTGGGGGAAGCCATATGGCTGAGCCTGGTGCGGGAGGGGCTGGCCCTGTGCCTTGGAGCTGCTGAGGAAGGTGCTTTGATCAGGGTTATCAGAGCACACAGCTGCCTTGCGCGGCTTCGGTGAGATGCTCCTTTATTCATTCATTTAACAAATCTGTTTAAATTTGCTACTAAGGCTCAGTAACTAAGTCACAGACCCCAGGACCCAAAAGATGATTTTCATGACTCCAGCTCCCAGCGGCTTAGAGTCTAGTAGGTGAAAAAGATACAACACCAAGTTTGACAGCGCGCTTGTGGCAGAACATCTTGGTTCTTACCCTCTTCTGCTTCTTCTTTTCCCTTGCCAATAGAAACTTGATCTTGTTTGGGTGGCAATATACCCCACTCCAGGGGTGGCTCAGGATTGTGTTAAGCTGGGGTGTTCGCAGAGTGTGGTCCCTGCCTCAGCACCATCTGCACCACCAGGGAACTCGTTAGACATGCAAATTCTTCGGCTCCACCCTAGACCTACTGAATCAGAAGCTCCGGGGGGGTGGAGCCAGCAATCTTTGTTTTACACTCGCCCAGTCGGTCTTAACGCGTGGCACATGGCCAGTTCTTGCCCATGAGATGTAAGGAGGTATCTGCTGGGGGCTTTGGGAAAATAGTTTTCTTTCTCTTCAAAAGGTCGGAGTCTTAGAAGGTGGAGCTCCTGCCTCACGCCCCATTCCTTTGTTCTGGAGGTGGTGGTGTCTGTACATATGCCAGGTGTTAGAGAGAGAGAGAGAGAGAGAGAGAGAGAGAGAGAGAGAGAGATGAGAGAGAGAGAGAGAGGCATCATATGGCTAGGAGGAGGTGATGTCATCGATCGGCTCAGGATGGCAGAGCAGAAAAGAGCCTGAACTGCCCAACCACTTGGGGCCTCGTATGAAGAAGAGGGCAGTGATGTCCTCACGGCATTGCAGCTTGTAGCCAAGAGCATCTCCAGCAGATCCAGGTTCGTGAGGCTGATGATAATCTAAGTACTGCCACGAAGGTATCCCTGCCTTATAACGTTGCTCAAGTCCCTTTCTTCCTCTGTGCCTTTTCCACATCTGTAATTTAACACCTCTTTACCACCTCACACCCATTAGGATGGCTAGTATCAAAAAACCCAGAAAATAACGTGTTGGTAAAGATGTGGAGAAACTGGAACCTCTGTGCCCTGTTGGTAGGGATGTAAAATGGTGCAGCCGCCACAGAAAACAGTATGGGGGTTCCTCAAAAAATTAAAAATAGAATTCACATGATCCAGCAATTCTACTTCTGGGTATATGCCTCGAAGAATTGAAAACAGGGTCTCAAAGTGGTGTTTGTACACCCATATTTATAGCAACATTATGCACAATAGCCAAAAGGTGGATGCAAGCCAAATGTCTATTGATGGACAGTTAATATGGTAAGTTTTATGTTGTATTTTACCACAATTAAGAAGAAAATAACCCCCCCCCCCACACACCTCTTAAAATCCACCCTCTCCCTCACATCTGCTGGCAGGTGGTCCCTGTTGCTCTTGCCTCTTCTCTGGGTTCTGATACCATATATCCAGCAGACTTCTTGACATCTTCGCCTGGATCTTTGGACGGCAGCTCAAGGTCAACATGTCTGAGTCTGAACCCATGACCTCCCTCCCTGAACCAGCTCCTCCTGCCATGCTTGTCTTTGAGGTGACTGACAATTCCATTCATTGTAAGTCAGAAATCACCCTCTTCCTCAACCTCCTCCCCGCAGCCTAATCCACTGCAAGTTCCTGGCGATCGCCCTTCTTAAATGCCTGCCAAGGGCGGGTGGCCACCCCTTCTGATCTCCTCCAGTATCACCTCTGACCACAGCAGTGGGGCCCGACTGGGCTCCTCGTGCATGCCCTGGCACCATCCAAACCCATGTTTCAGGGCAGAGACAGCGTGGGTTTTTCCAGCTGCTGATCTGATTGACCCCATTCTAGTTTCACTCTCAGTAATCAATGCCACATGAAAACATTTCGAAGAAAAATCCAGCCCCTCCCAGAGTCAATTACCATGCAGGTTTCTCCTTGAGTTGATTTCACATCCAGTTGTAAGAGCCAAGCTGTCTTCTGGGTCTCTTTGGACTGAGTCTCTCAGATTCCGGGTCTGACATTGAGGGGTAGGGGTGGGACAAATGTCACTGATGATCACTGCCTTAGTTTGGGATGTTCCGGGTACAGACTCTGAGATAAGAATTCACGAGCAAGTTGTTTACTGGGGAGGTGATTCCAGGAAACCCTGGCTGGGAGCAGGAAGTGAGAGAGGGAAGGGAGGATGACAATTTGGGCTGAGTTATTAAGCCTGCTGGTACAGAGGATGGCTGGAGTGCAACCCCAGGGAGAAAGTCTGGGAGATGGAGTCTCCCAGGTGGACAAGTTACCCCAGGATCGAGGGAGCCCCAAACTCCTGCATGCCATGCTTGGGGGTTGCTGGAGGGAGTGTCAGTCCTCTGGCACCTTCGATCTGCCCTGTGTAGGCAAAGTGATCTGCTGAGGTTGTGGATAAACACCTTTAGGCATCGAGAAGCAGATATCAGTGGTTGGAAGTGGTCTGAGCCCATCGGAGGGTTCCAGGGCAACATGCAGGGCACAGACAGTGCCTGCTCCCCCCGGGGGGTGATGACAGGTGACGTTTACCAAGTGACTCAGACCTTCCTGACATAACGTGGAGACACACAGTTAGAAAGTTGGTCCTTTCAAATCCTCCTTTCCCTCAAGCTGAAAAGTCTCACTTCGTGCTAATATGTCTTAACTTCTTTCTCACACTTGATCATCTCTCTTTTGAACCAAGAGAGAGCCAAGCCAGCCTTGGGCTTCAAGCCTACCTGTGCAATTGGACCTCACTGCAATTTATAACGTTGCTCTGGGTTCTAATTTATTTTTCCAAGTAAGTCGAGTATATAAGGTTTGCTGTTAAAATAAATTTATGTAATTAAGACATCTGATTTAAGAGAACATTAAGTACAACACACGTTGCGCTGCCTCGGACAGGTGGCAGGTTGTGGCTGGAGCAAGGGGGGCACTGGCCTGAGGCATAAGGTCCCCACTGCATGGCTATCTCAGGCCCTACCTTCTGGTGTCCAGCTGCCTCTGTGGATCCGACTCTCATTTCTCACTGGCCCTCCATCCACCGAAACCCCCTTCTCGCTCCCACCAAGTATGTTCTTGTCTCCGTCAAGGTCTAAGCTGTTCCCACCACTGCAGCCCCTACCTCCTTCCTCTTTTCAATGCCCAGCTCCACGTCCCTCCTCCTAGACCCCTCCCCTGGGACCCCTGACTCTGACACCTTGGAGCTCAGTGCTTCCTGCTGGAGTCGCCTCCCCCAGGATTATTTCATCCAGCTGCGTGTGTTGACTGTTGACAGGTGGGTCCCCTACTGGCCAGGCGTGTGGTGAGAACAGGGCCTGCTTCTCTCTGGTCGGCTGATAAGCGAGTGAAAGAGGGAAAAGAGTGACCACAGCTGTGTCCTCTGTGTCCCCTTGACATCCTTGGTGTCTCTGGACAACCAGGGCGCTCAGCCAGGGATGGATAATCATGGGGTGTAACCGTGCCCCCCCACAGCTGGGTGTTGATCTCCCTGCTCAGGCCATCCCACGTGGGACTCATCTCTCTGAGCTCTTCCTGTCTGTGACCACATGGAGCCCGTGGCATTCCTGTTTCCAGTCCCAGGTGAGACCAGAGAACAACCTGTGTTGGTGGCCATGGCTGCCGGGCGCCCATCATGGGGTGACAGCGCTGCCCAGGGTTATGTTGCTGTGAAGGGGACAGAGTTGGGGTGGGCAGGAGGGGGACGTGTGAGGACCGCGTCCAGCCCCTTTGTCCTGAGTGGAGGAGCGGGTCCCAGCAGGTTCCCCTCGCATGTACTGGCAGGTACGGCTGCTCCTGAGCTGGGCAGGTGGGCAGGTGGGAGCCTGGAGGAGCCCAGGGGAAGAGTTTGGGGAGGTGCCCGGGATTCAGACCCTCACGGCGAAAGCTGAGGTCTGCGTGCATCTCAGGGGCTGTGCATGTGCATGCATGTGTGTGCGTGTGTGTGAGAGTGTGTATGTGTGAGGGGGAGAGAGGGTCTTGAGGAGCTCGGGGGTGGGGAGACGGGAGCAGAGAGAGCAGAGGTGGCCTCAGAGGAGAGACGGTCCAGGTGGACAGAGGAGCCTGGACACGGGGTCCCAGGGGCGTGATGTGAACGCAAGGGAGCGGATCGGTTAGGGCGGCTTCCGGGTCTGGTCTTACATTGTCAGTAAAAATCAGAGCAGCTAAACTTCACAGAGTACTTTTCAAGCACTCTATGAATGTATTTATTTAACAAATACTTACTTTGTGCTTGCTCTGTGGAGGCACTGCAAGAAAATTTTATAAAATAATAAAAAAACCCCCTACAAATCCTAATTAATCCTCACAAGAACCCTGTGCGGAGGTGCTGCCATCGTTTCCCTCTGCAGACGGTGATTTGTGACGCAACCGGGGTCTTAGAGGGAGCGGGTGGAGGGACTGGTGGGTTGACCTGCCATCTGGTTCCAGAGTCGGGCTCCTCCCCGTGGTGATGCCTGGGTTTCCTCACGCTCATAAAAAGCCACAAGTCAGTTATGCTTATTACCCATTTTACAGATGGAAAAACTGAGGCACACAGAGGTTAGCAATTTCTCAGTTTGAAAGTGGCTGAGCCAGGACCCAGCCCAGGCTGCTGGCTCAGGCCCACACTGTAACCACCTGTAATCACCCCTTGGTAATGAACCCTTTGAAGAAAGGTGAGTCACTTGCCTTGGCCGTGCCTCGGTTTCCTCATTTGCCAAGTTGGGCTCTAGTAATCCTGTCCTACTGACTCACCAGGAGTGGTGAAGGAAGGGCTTAGGACCAAGGCTCCCAGAAACTTCCATCAGGAAGAAGCCCTGACCTGGGAGGAAGGTGGTCTTGGTCAGGTCTGTCCCAGCACCCTGAGTCTGTGTTCAGTTACGTCTCCTTGTTGTCCTGCAGTTTCCTTACTTGGAGTGTGGGTGGCCTGAGATGGAATCTCAGGTTCATCAAGATCTCCACATGCCCCTGACTGTCCGGCTGTGTCCTGGTGGACAGTGAGGCTGCAGTGGTGAGTCTCCAGGAATTGGATCTCTGGAGAGCAGACCCGCCGATCTGAGATTCTTTGTTCTAGGAAAGCGCATTCAGCGAGGCCCGGCTCGGCTCTGGCTTCCACAATGATCCCCGTGGCTACGTAATTGCAGAGTGATCCTTTGTGCTGAGAAGTCACAAACATAAGCGGAGCCCAGGCCCTTAGAGACTCCTTCTGCAGGGACGCTGGACAAGGGGTCCAGCGCCGGGGTCAGATGCTCTGGGCCAGGCCAGCTCCTGTCGGTCTCCCCCGAGCTCTCCGTGGAGGCAGTGCTCTCAGAAGAGTCCATCATTCACGCATCCCGTTCATTCATTCAACAGCTCTTCACTGAGCGACTCCTGTGTGCCAGGCACCAGGGAGACAGCTGTGAATGAAACAAACCAAGGCCCAGTTCTCACAGAGCTGACAGTCCAGTGGAGGGGGGAGAGGGGGCAGTGAACAGTAAGGCACACCCCCCAACACAAGTACAATCTTTTCTTTTTTTTTTAACATCTTTGTTGGAGTACAGCTGCTTTACAAGGTTGTGTTAGTTTCTGCTGTATAACAAAGTGAATCAGCTCTATGTATACATATATCACCATATCCCCTCCCTCTTGCTTCTCCCTCCCACCCTCCCTGTCCCACCCTTCTAGGTGGTCACAAAGCACCGAGCTGATCTCCCTGTGCTATGTGGCTGCTTCCCACTAGCTATCTATTTTAGATTTGGTAGTGTATATATGTCCATGCCACTCTCTCACTTCGTCCCAGCTTACCCTTCTGCCTCCCTATGTCCTCAAGTCCATTCCCTACGGCTGTGTCTTTATTCCTGTCCTGCCCCTAGGTTCATCAGAACCACTTTTTTTTTTAGATTCCATATATATGTGTTAGCATACGGTATTTGTTTTTCTCTTTCTGACTTACTTCACTCTGTATGACAGACTCTAGGTCCATCCACCTCACTACAAATAACTCAATTTCATTTCTTGTTATGGCTGAGTAATATTCCATTGTATATATGTGCCACGTCTTCTTTATCCATTCAACTGTCGATGGACACTTAGGTTGCTTCCATGTCCTGGCTATTGTAAATAGAGCTGCCATGAACATTGTGGTACATGACTCCTTTTGAATTATGGTTTTCTCAGGGTATATGCCCAGTAGTAGGAATGCTGGGTCATATGGTAGTTCTATTTTTAGTTGTTTAAGAAACCTCTATACTGTTCTCCATAGTGGCTGTATCAATTTACATTCCCACCAACAGTGCAAGAGGGTTCCCTTTTCTCCACACCCTCTCCAGCATTTATTGTTTGTAGATTTTTTGATGATGGCCATTCTGACTGCTGTGGGGTGATACCTCATTGCAGTTTTGATTTGCATTTTTCTAATGATTAGTGATATTGAGCATCATTTCATGTGTCTGTTGGCAATCTGTATATCTTCCTTTGAGAAATGTCTATTTAGGTCTTCTGCCCATTTTTGGATTGGGTTGTCTGTTTTTTTGATATTGAGCTGCATGAGCTGCTTATAAATTTTGGAGATTAATCCTTTGTCAGTTGCTTCATTTGCAAATATTTTCTCCCATTCTGAGGGTTGTCTTTTCATCTTGTTTATGTTTTCCTTTGCTGTGCAAAAGCTTTTAAGTTTCATTAGGTCTCATTTGTTTATTTTTGTTTTTATTTCCATTTCTCTAGGAGGTGGGTCAAAAAGGATCTTGGTGTGATTTATGTCATGGAGTGTTCTGCCTATGTTTTCCTCTAAGAGTTTTATAGTGTCTGGCCTTACATTTAGGTCTTTAATCCATTTTGAGTTTATTTTTGTGTATGGTGTTAGGGAGTGTTCTAATTTCATTCTTTTACATATAGCTGTCCAGTTTTCCCAGCACCACTTATTGAAGAGGCTGTCTTTTCTCCATTGTATATTCTTTCTCAAAAGATAAAGATATCCTTTATCAAAAATAAGGTGACCATATGTGCATGGGTTTATCTCTGGGCTTTCTATCCTGTTCCATTGATCTATATTTCTGTTTTTGTGCCAGTACCATACTGTCTTGATTACTGTAGCTTTGTAGTACAGTCTGAAGTCAGGGAGCCTGATTCCTCCAGCTCCGTTTTTCTTTCTCAAGATTGCCTTGGCTATTCTGGGTCAGTCTTTTGTGTTTCCATACAAATTGTGAAATCTTTTGTTCTAGTTCTGTGAAAAATGCCATTGGTAATTTGATAAGTGTTGCACTGAATCTGTAGATTGCTTTGGGTATAGTCATTTTCACAATGTTGATTCTTCCAATCCAAGAACATGGTATATCTCTCCATCTGTTTGTATCGTTTTTAATTTCTTTCATCAGTGTCTTATAGTTTTCTACATACAGGTCTTTTGTCTCCTTAGGTAGGTTTATCCCTAGGTATGTTATTCTTTTTGTTGCAATGGTAAATGGGAGTATTTCCTTAATTTCTCTCTCAGATTTTTCATCATTAGTGTATGGGAATGCAAGAGATTTCTGTGCATTAATTTTGTATCCTGCTACTTTACCAAATTCATTGATTAGCTCTAGTAGTTTTCTCGTAGCATCTTTAGGATTCTCTGTGTATAGTATCATGTCATCTGCAAACAGTGACAGTTTTACTTCTTTTCTGATTTAGATTCCTTTTATTTCTTTTTCTTTTCTGACTGCTGTGGCTAAAACTTCCAAAACTATGTTGAATAATAGTGGTGAGGGTGGGCAACCTTGTCTTGTTCCTGATCTTAGAGGAAATGGTTTCAGTTTTTCACCATTAAGAACGATGTTGGCTGTGGGTTTGTCATATATGGCCTTTATTATGTTGAGGAAAGTTCTCTCTATGCCTATTTTCTGGAGGGTTTTTATCATAAATGGGTGTTGAATTTTGTCAATAGCTTTCTCTGCATCTACTGAGATGATCGTATGGTTTCTCTCCTTCAATTTGTTAATATGGTGTATCACATTGATTGATTTGCGTATACTGAAGAATCCTTGCATTCCTGGGATAAACCCCACTTGATCATGGTGTATGATCCTTTTAATGTGCTGTTGGATTCTGTTTGCTAGTATTTTGCTGAGGATTTTTGCATCTATGTTCATCAGTGGTATTGGCCTGTAGTTTTCTTTTTCTGTGACAGTTTTTTCTGGTTTTGGTATCAGGGCGATGGTGGCCTCATAGAATGAGTTTGGGAGTGTTCCTCCCTCTGCTATATTTTGGAAGAGTTTGAGAAGGATAGGTGTTAGCTCTTCACTAAATGTTTGATAGAATTTGCCTGTGAAGCCATCTGGTCCTGGGCTTTTGTTTGTTGGAAGATTTTTAATCACAGTTTCAATTTCAGTGCTTGTGATTGGTCTGTTTGTATTTTCTATTTCTTCCTGGTTCAGTCTTGGAAGGTTGTGCTTTTCAAAGAATTTGTTTGTTTCTTCCAGGTTGTCCATTTTATTGGCATGCAGTTGCTTGTAGTAATCTCTCATGTTCCTTTCTATTTCTGCAGTGTCAGTTGTTAATTCTTCTTTTTCATTTCTAATTCTGTTGATTTGAGTCTTCTCCCTTTTTTTCTTGATGAGTCTGGCTAATGGTTTATCAATTTTGTTTATCTTCTCAAAGAACCAGCTTTTAGTCTTATTGATCTTTGCTATCGTTTCCTTCATTTCTTTTTCATTTATTTCTGATCTGATCTTTATGATTTCCTTCCTTCTGCTAACTTTGGGGTTTTTTCGTTCTTCTTTCTCTAATTGCTTTAGGTGTAAGGTTAGGTTGTTTATTTGAGATTTTTCTTGTTTCTTGAGGTAGGATTGTATTGCTATAAATTTTCCTCTTAGAACTGCTTTTGCTGCATCCCATAGGTTTTGGGCCATCATGTTTTCATTGTCATTTGTTTCTAGATATTTTTTGATTTCCTCTTTGATTTCTTCAGTGATCTCTTGGTTATTTAGTAGTGTACTGTTTAGCCTCCATGTGTTTGCATTTTTTACAGTTGTTTTCCTGTAATTGATATCTAGTCTTATAGCGTTGTGGTTGGAAAAGATACTTGACATGATTTCAATTTTCTTAAATTTACCAAGGCTTGATTTGTGATCCAAGATATGATCTATCCTGGAGAATGTTCCATGAGCACTTGAGAAGAAAGTGTATTCTGTTGTTTTTGATGGAATGTCCTATAAATATCGATTAAATCCATCTTGCCTAATGTGTCATTTAAAGCTTGTGTTTCTTTATTTATTTTCATTCTGGATGATCTGTCCATTGGTGGGGTGTTAAAAGTCCCCTATTATTATTGTATTACTGTCGATTTTGCCTTTTATGACTGTTAGCATTTGCCTTACGTATTGAGGTGCTCCTATGTTGGGTGCATAAATATTTACAATTGTTATATCTTCTTCTTGGATTGATCCCTTGATCATTATGTAGTGTCCTCTTTTGTCTCTTGTAATAGTCTCTATTTAAAGTCAATTTTGTCTAATATGAGAATTGCTACTCCAGCTTTCTTTTGATTTCCATTGCATGGAATATCTTTTTCCATCCCCTCACTTTCAGTCTGTACGTGTCTCTAGGTCTGAAGTGGGTCTCTTGTAGACAGCATATATATGGGTCTTGTTTTTGTATGCATTCAGCCAGTCTGTGTCTTTTGGTTGGAGCATTTAATCCATTTATATTTAAGGTAATTATCAATATGTATGTTCCTATTACCATTTTCTTACTTGTGTTGTTTTTTTAAAAAAATTTTATTTATTTATTTATTTATTTTTGGCTGCATTAGGCCTTCGTTGCTGCGCACGGGTTTTCTTTAGCTGTGTCAAGTGGGGGCTACTCTTCATTGCGGTGCGTGGGTTTCTCATTGCGGCAGCTTCTCTTGTTGCGGAGCACGGGCTCTAGGCGTGCAGGCTTCAGTAGCTGTGGCACGTGGGCTCAGTAGTTGTGGCACGTGGGCTCTAGAGCGCAGGCTCAGTAGTTGTGGTACACGGGCGTAGTTGCTCCACGGCATGTGGGATCTTCCTGGACCAGGGCTTGAACCTGTGTCCCCTGCATTGGCAGGCAGATTCTTAACCACTGCGCCACCAGGGAAGCCCTTGGGTTTGTTTTTGTAGGTCTTTTCCTTCTCTTGTGTTTCCTGCCTAGAGAAGTTCCTTTAGCATTTGTTGTAAAGCTGGTTTGCTGGTGCTGAATTCTCTTAACTTTTGCTTATCTGTAAAGGTTTTAATTTCTCCATTGAATCTGAATGAGATCCTTGCCAGTAGAGTAATCTTGGTTGTAGGTTTTTCCCTTTCATCACTTTAAATATGTCTTGCCACTCCCTTCTGGCTTGCAGAGTTTCTGCTGAAAGATCAGTTGTTAACCTTATGGGGATTCCCTTGTATGTTATATGTTGTTTTTCCCTTGCTGCTTTTAAAATTTTTTCTTTGTATTTAATTTTTTGATAGTTTGATTAATATGTGTCTTGGCGTGTTTCTCCTTCGATTTATCCTGTGTGGGACTCTCTGTGCTTCCTGGACTTGATTGCTTATTTCCTTTCCCATGTTAGGGAAGTTTTCAACTATAATCTCTTCAAATATTTTCTCAGACCCTTTGTTTTTCTCTTCTTCTCTGGGACTCCTATAATTTGAATGTTGCTGCATTTAATGTTGTCCCAGTGGTCTCTGAGACTGTCCTCAATTCTTTTCATTCTTTTTTATTCTGCTCTGCAGTAGTTATTTCCACTATTTTATCTGCCAGGTCACTTACCCGTTCTTCTGTCTCAGTTATTCTGGTATTGATTCCTTCTAGAGAATTTTTAATTTCATTTATTGTGTTGTTCATCATTGTTTGTTTGCTCTTTAGTTCTTCTAGGTCCTTGTTAAACGTTTCTTGTATTTTCTCCATTCTATTTCCAAGATTTTGGATCATCTTTACTATCATTACTCTGAATTCTTTTTCAGGTAGACTGGATATTTCCTCTTCATTTGTTTGGTCTGGTAGGTTTTTACCTTGCTCCTTCATCTGCTGCATATTTCTCTGTCTTCTCGTTTTGTTTAACTTACTGTGTTTGGGGTCTCCTTTTCACAGGCTGCTTGTTCGTAGTTCCCATTGTTTTTGGTGTCTGCCCCCAGTGGATGAGATTGGTTCAGTGGCTTGTGTAGGCTTCCTGGTGGAGGGGACTGGTGCCTGTGTTCTGGTGGGTGGGGCTGGATCTTGTCTTTCTGGTGGGCAGGGCTGTGTCCGGTGGTGTGTTTTGGGGTGTCTGTGAACTTAGTATGATTTTAGGCAGCCTCTCTGCTAATGGGTGGGGTCGTGTTCCTGTCTTGCTTGTTGTTTGGCATGGGGCATCCAGCACTAGAGCTTGCTGGCCGTTGGGTGGAGCTGGGTCTTAGCGTTGAGACAGAGATCTCTGGGAGAGCTCTCGCCAATTGATATTATGTGGGGCTGGGAGGTCTCTGGTGGTCCAATGTCCTGAACTCAGCTCTCCCACCTCAGAGGCTCAGGCCAGGCACCAGGCCAGAGCACCAAGACCCTGTCAGCCACACGGCTCAGAAGGGAGAAAAAAAGAAAGAAAAATAAATAAATAATTAAAAAATTATTAACATAAAAAAAAGTAATTAAAAAAAAAAGAGAGCAACCAAACCAATAAAGAAATCCACCAATGATAAGAAGCACTAAAAACTAAACTAAGATAAACATAAATATCAGAAAGAAATCAGTTGCAGACAGCAGACCCCAAGTCTACACTTGCTCCTAAAGTCCACCGCCTCAATTTTGGGATGATTTGTTGTCTATTCAGGTATTCCACAGATGCAGGGTACATCAGGTTGATTGTGGGGATTTAATCTGCTGCTCCTGAGGCTGCTGGGAGAAATTTCCCTTTCTCTTCTTTGTTTGCACAGCTCCTGGGGTTCAGCTTTGGATTTGCCCCGCCTCTGCATGTAGGTTGTCCTCAGGCATCTGTTCCCCGCCCAGACAGGAGGGGGTTAAAGCCGTGGCTGGTGACAGGGCTCTGGCTCACTCAGGCGGGGGGAGGGAGAGGTACGGATGCGGGGCGAGCCTGCGGTGGCAGAGGCCGGCGTGACGTTGTAACAGCCTGAGGCACGCTGTGTGTTCCCCCGGGGAAGTTGTCCCTGGATCACGGGACCCTGGCAGTGGCGGGCTGCACAGGCTCCTGGGAGGGTAGGTGTGGAGAGTGACCCGTGCTTGCACACAGGCTTCTTGTTGGCGGCAGCAGCAGCCTTAGCATCTCATGCCCGTCTCTGGGGTCCGTGCTGATAGCCGTGGCTCGCGCCTGTCTCTGGAACTCATTTAGGCGGCGCTCTGAAACCCCTCTCCTCGCGCACCCGGAAACAATGGTCTCTTGCCTCTTCCGCAGGTCCAGACTTTTTCTTGGACTGCCTCCCGGCTAGCCGTGGCGCACTAGCCCCCTTCAGGCTGTGATCACACAGCCAATCCCAGTCCTCTCCCTGGGATCTGACCTGAGAAGCCCGAGCCTCAGCTCCCAGCCCCCGCCCACCCCGGCAGGTGAGCAGACAAGCCTCTCAGGCTGGTGAGTGCTGGTCGGCACCGATCCTCTGTGCGGGAATCCCTCCACTTTGCCCTCCGCACCCCTGTTGCTGCGCTCTCCTCCGTGGCTCCGAAGCTTCCACCCACCATCCCTGTCTCTGCCAGTGAAGGGGCTTCCTAGTGTGTGGAAACTTTTCCTCCTTCACAGCTCCCTCCCAGAGGTGCAAGTCCCATCCCTATTCTTTTGTCTCTGTTTTTTCTTTTTTCTTTTGCCCTACCCAGGTACGTGGGCTGTTTCTTGCCTTTTGGGAAGTCTGAGGTCTTCTGCCGGCATTCAGTGGGTGTTCTGTAGGAGTTGTTCCACATGCAGATGTATTTTTGATGTATTTGTGAGGAGGAAGGTGATCTCCACGTCCCACTCCTCTTCCATCTTGAAGGTCTCCCCCCAACAAGCACAATCTTATAAACATATATATGTGTGCACACATACATGCACACACACTTATACACATGTACATATACATATTTAACTGTGTGTTATTCTAGGTAGTAATAGATGCTATTACATCAGACAAGGTATTGGGATAGAGAGGTCTGGGGGGGCTACTTTAGACTGGAGGTCCTGGAAGTCCCCTCTGAGGTGTGCCTTTTGGGCAGAGGCCTGAGGAATGAAGAGTGTCTTCCATGTGCACATCTGGAGGAAGACTGTTACAGACAGAGGGAACAACATGTGCAAAGGCCCTGCGGTGGGAGTGTGCCTGGCATGAGGGAGCAAGGGGGAGAAGAGCCACAGCTGAGATTAGATATGGCTTTCTAGACCATGGCAAAGAAATTTGTGTCACATTTTAAGGGTCATGGAATGTGATTTGAGAGTTTTGTGCAGAGGACTTTGTAGGTTTTGACATGTTATTTGAAAGGATTCCTCTGACTGCCTGTGGAGGATGAACTGCCAGGGGCGGGGGGTGGTGGCGAGAGTCAATGCAGGGAGACCAGTGAGGAGGCAACTGCAACAGTCCAGTGAGAGAGGATGACTGCTCGGACCATTCGTGGTGGAGGTGGGAGGTGATCAAATTCCAGCCATAGTTTAAAGGTAAAGCCAAAAGGATTGGTTGTTAGATTGGATGTGGGGGAACAAGAGGAAGAGAAGCATTAAGACCAACCTCAAGATTTGGCCTGATCGCCTGGAAGGATGGAGTTGTCTTTTACTATGGGAATGACCAGCTTGGGTGGAAATGGGGGCATTGGAAATCTGCACCTTGGGCCCTGATGCTGAGGGTGTCCTCACCCTTGGTCCCTGTGGCCTCTGCCCATCTGCAGGAGGGCCCTGGAACAGTAACCTTGGATTTAACCTGAAACCAACATTGCCCTCCTGAAATACCATCTCTAAAGTTTCCAGGGCACTTCTGACTTTCTCTTTTAAAGACTCAGCCTGCATTTTATTCTAATGGCTGGGGTTCATTCCCCCTAAGGACGGGCAGCCCCCGCAGATAAAGAATAAATGGATGAACATTCCATTAGTGCCCAGAATGCCCCAGGCGCATGGAGGAGATTTAGCGTGCCTGCCACCTGTCCAGATGGGTTGGTTGGAAAGTGCTACATCTGTTAAAGGGAGTTTGAATGTTAAAGAGGGATATCAGTTGTAGGAAGGAAATTACTGAGTCTTTAAATGCCATCAACTGAGAAAAAGACGGATGAAGCTTTTATGGATGTGCAGTTTGTCCCAATACAATAAAACATCTTAAAACCTGTCTTTACTGGCATCAAAGTACTGCAGCGTTGTCACGGAACAGTTTACATCTCAGTGATGAGTTTCTTAAAAACAAAAACAAAGCAGTGCTTTCACCCTTCTATCTGGCTTTCTAAAGCAACTGCAATACAAATATACGTTTATTTGTGCAATACAATTTACAAAGCACCTACTAAGTGCAGAGCCCTGGGCTAAGGAGGGGAGAGAGATGAATCAGATCTTTTTCTCAGCAGGTTCATGCCTGGTGGGGGACATAAATAGCACACAGGGTGGAGTGGGTTAGTGCAGTGAGAAAGGTCCTGAGGTTCAGAAGGGGGAGGGATTGCTGGGTGCTGGGGGGTCAGAGTAGGCTTTTTGGAAGGGATGGTGTGTCCATTTACTTGCATTTGCCAGCATGTAACTGAAATCCCTAATGAATCTGATTTACACTGCAAAGGAATTTATCTCCTGTAAGGGAGAGGCTACCCGTCAGGAGGACTTCAGGGTGGGTCCAGCAGCTGAATCCAGGGATTCAGCGGCTATACGCCACCACTAGCCTCTCTGCTTTGCCAGCCGCGGTTCTGGTTTCATACTTAAGTCAATTCCCCTCTTGGTCACGCGATAACCGCCATCGGCAACTGGGACCACGTGTCTCCTTGTCCAGGTTTACTGGCATTGAGAGAGAAACCTCTCCTTGGAGCGTGGGATATATACTCTTCTCTCTGATACAACTGGCCATGTTGGGCCATGTGCCCACCTTGGACCACTAACAATCTCTAGGGGATGGCTGTAGACTAATTACCGTTGACTAATAGGGGTGACCCTGGAGCAGAGGATCCGGTCAGCATCCCCTGAGCCGAGGGGCTGCACGGGCACAGGTGGCCACCAAGGCAAAGTTGGGCCACCATCAGCATGTCTCAATTTAAATAGGTGAGTTGTTTGGTGTGTGAATTACACCTCAATAAAACTGCAGTTAAAAAAAAAACCCAAAACAGAAAACAAGGCAAAGTTGGGCTTGTGTTTGAAAAGAGGAATGCGGGAAAGGATATTGGTTGGGCAGTCATCTGAGGAGGGCATTGGTGGATTGTTGGGCTTTTATACTAGCAGAGATAACAACAATCATAATTTAACAATAATAATAATAAGCAGTAGTTTTGAGCACTTTTTGCAATCCATTCATGGCATGTAGGGCTTTAAATGCAGAGCAGGACCTCTCTTATCCAACCTCTCTTACCTGACTCACCTGTTTATCTGAAGCTCGCCATTCCTCTGTAAACATGTATATGGATAAGCCTACAGCTTGGGGCCATCAGCTCCTGTCTGAAACGCACACTGAGTTGCCTGTTTACTGAAAGTCATTGTTTTTGTTCCCAAACCTGTTCAGTCCAGATGTACCTGAGATTGTAATTACATAGCTTAAATAAATATAGCAAATGGATAACTAGGAATACAAAAGGAGAGGGAGAAGCTGCTTCTATGCAAACCAAGTTGAACTGTTGAGAAAGATTTGATGAGGGAAAAAAGCTTAAGTAGAGATTGGAAAAATAGATGAGATATAATACCACTAGCAGTGCACTGCCTAATAAAATAGTCACTTGCCACACGTGGCTATGGAGCACTTGACATGTGGCTGGAGTGGCTGAAAAACTGAGGTTTTGATTTTGTTTCATTGTAATCGATTCACATGATTAAAGACAGATACGTGATTCAGATACTGAAAAACTTTTCAATGTATTTGGGACAAGTTCTTTATACGAATCTACTTTTTCAACTTTAACTTTCCTGAAATCTAAATGCAGATCAACTGTCTCTGATAAACATATAGAGGCACTGAGTGTAAAATACACACCAGATTTTGAAGATTGATATGAAAAACATGTCAAATATCTTGATTTTTTAATTTATGATATGTTGAACTGAAAATGTTTCAGATATGTTTGGTTAAATAAAATATATCATTAAAATTAACGTCATCTGTTTTTTTAAAGTTTTTTTTTCAAATGTGGCTACTAGAAATTTAAAAATTACATATGTGGGGCTTCCCTGGTGGCGCAGTGGTTGGGAGTCTGCCTGCTAATGCAGGGGACGCGGGTTCGAGCCCTGGTCTGGGAGGATCCCACATGCCGCGGAGCGGCTGGGCCCGTGAGCCACAATTACTGAGCCTGCGCATCTGGAGCCTGTGCTCCGCAACAAGAGAGGCCGCGATAGTGAGAGGCCCGCGCGCCGTGATGAAGAGTGGCCCCCGCTTGCCACAACTGGAGAGAGCCCTCGCACAGAAACGAAGACCCAACACAGTCAAAAATAAATAAATTAAAAAAAAAAAAAAAAAACATATGTGGTTCACCTTCTTCTGGTCTAGAAGATTCTGCACTCAGATTGCTTTGCAAGCATCTTTAAGTCGTGATCCCGCTATCAAGAAACTAAAACTGAACACTGTATGATGATATGAAAGAAAGGAGACAATGGGAGAATCCAACAGCAGACTCACATTAAAACTCATTGTCTCTCTATGCTAACACATATATATGGAATCTAAGCAAAAAAAAAAATAAGGTCATGAAGAACCTAGTGGCAAGACGGGAATAAAGACACAGACCTACTAGAGAATGGACTTGAGGATATGGGGAGGGTGAAGGGTAAGATGTGACAAAGAGAGAGAGTGGCATGGACATATATTCACTACCAAATGTAAAATAGATAACTAGTGGGAAGCAACCGCATAGCACAGGGAGATCGGCTCTGTGTTTTGTGACCACCTAGAGGTGTGGGATAGGGAGGGCGGGAGGGGGGGAGATGCAAGAGGGAAGAGATATGGGAACATATGTATATGTATAACTGATTCACTTTGTTATAAAGCAGAAACTAACACACCATTGTAAAGCAATTATACTCCAATAAAGATGCTAAAAAAAAAAACAACTCATTGTCTCTGTTGTGAAAATCTTCACTAATTAATGGACACGTATGTGTTTTCTGTTAACCTGTGTAAGGATGTGACTGTACCTTTCTAAAAAATTCCGCACTTCAGTCAATTTAGTTTTACTAATGGACCCTCTGATGGTCCTAGTTGTTCTGGATAAGAGGGCTCCTCCTGGGTTTTACAGCCACCCTTGGGGGTCAGGGCAGGTATGATGATTCCCATGTTAGAGATGGGAGAAACTGCAGCTCAGGAAGGGAGAACAATGTGCTGAGGGTCCCTCAGGCAGGGAGTCCAGGCACAAGGAGGACTCGAGTCCCGAGCTACCTGACATCACCCCAGGCTTTCACCTTCCCCCCCCCCCCCGCCAACACTGTTGGTGTCCTGGACATGTTGCTCTGGTTACAAGTGGAATAAACCAATTATAACTTACCTTGGGGATTTCATCAGTCTCTCTAACCTGAAGGCTTTCAAGGAGACCAGGGCTGATTTTCTGCGACTCCTGCGTTGTCATCCTGAAGCAGAAATACTCATTGAATGGAGTGCATGCTTCCTTTGGTGGCTTTAACTGTGTGCCATGTGATGGATGTCGTGTGTGTCCATCACTCGCTTCATATGTTGAAGCCTTAATCCCAATGTGAGGGTATTAGGAGGTGGGGCCTTTGGGAAGCAATGAGGTCATGAGGGTGGAGCCCTCAGGGTGGGATTAGTGCTCTTATAAGAAGAGACTCCTATAACAAGAGAGCTTGCTCCTGTTCTCCCTGCTCTGCCATGTGAGGGGACAGCGAGAAGGTGGCTTGTCTAGCAGCCAGCAAGTTGGTGCTCACCAGGAGCCGAATTGGCCAGCACCTTGATCTTGGACTTCCCAGCCTCCAGAACTGTGAGAAATAAATGTTTGTTGTTGAAGCTGCCCAGGCTATGGTAATTCGTTATAGCAGCCTGAGCCCACTAAGACTCTATGGTTCCTCCCTTGCGCCCTGCTTGACATCTTGGGCAGATCTTGAAGCCTCTCAGACTCGCTCAGCCCTAAGAACAGGTGCATCTTTTAAGAACTAAGGAGTCCAGCGCAGGATATGTCAACGTTCAATCTCACAACAATCTGAGCTGTTCAAATTCACCTGTTGTGAATTCCCTCCTGGGAATCTCCTTCCACATGTCCCTCTTCTCTCACGTGTGGGTGGTGGTCACCGGCTCCCATGGATGTTTCCAGAACCCTCTTTAGAATGAGTGGGTTCCAACACCTCTAGCTTTGGGACTTCAGCAAAAATTCCAAGTCCTCCAGGGAGGTCTCCTTCAGTGTCCAGTTGCACTGGATTCACTGTCTCAGGAGAGAAGGACCTTTTCCTGGAAAGAGGCATCAGGAGCAATACTGGTGTCTGGGGCTGTCACTGAAGCCCCTCTTCCACCAGCGAGGACACAGTCAGTGCTCGGCTGGCGGTCCGGGGTCAGTGCTGCGGGCCGGGACTCCCGCTCTGTAGCCCTGCAGCCACGGGCCCCAGGGGGTGTCAACCCTGCCCAGCCTGACTCTGCCCCTGTGACCTGAGGCTCCCGATGGGGCCGTGTGGCTGCGTCCAGGTGAGGATTAAGCGAGTTAACGCACAGGAGCGCTCAGGACCCAGGCCCCACGCCGTAAGTGCCTGTGAGGTCAGCCCACTGTCGTCAGCGGGTCGCTAATCAGGCTCACAGATGAGTCTGGTCAAGAGGCTGCCCCGGAATCAGGGCTTTGGGTTTAGGAAGAGAGATTTCTGTAGGGATGCTTGGAGATTTAGCCTGTAATTGGTGGCTTTGCTTCCAATAGCGCTCGAGAGACAAGCCATAAAAGTTGCTTATCCTTAAGCGGAGAGCAGAAAGGGCTGTGGGGAAGAACGGCGGGCTGGCTCCCAGGGGTGCACCCACCCTGAGCTGCTGCCAGGCGGCCAGACGCAGACGCACCTTCCAAAGCTCTGGCCTCGCGGCCCGCTGCTCTCTGTCCTCCTGCTTCTTAATTAAAAAAAAAAAAAATCCCAAAGCCTCCATTACTACAGACTCCCTGACTCTCTGTTGTGGGCTAATCTTCAGGATAAAGCATAGTCTTTCTCGAGTGCTTTTGTCCTCTGGGTATCCTTTTTGATCTTGAGACCAGGAAGAAACACGTGTTCTCACTCAATGCTGGAAAATGCATCCCCCGCTCATTCTTAAATCTCTCCTTCCTCCCTCTCTTTCTGGCTAAGTGTTTATCTTTCTCTTTCAAGGGCGATGGATGCTTAATTCCTTGAAGTCTGTAAAGCAGGTTGTAAATGTGATGGTGTTATTATTATGAATGTCCATGATGATAACGTCGTGCTTCTTGCCTGTCCCAGTCCTGGGCCACTGTGATGCAGCCCCTCTAAGATGACCAACTCCAGCCACTCCAAACAATTACAGAGGACAGCACAGGATCGACCTAGTTGGACGAAGATCTTTTATGGGCAGGCAGAGAAGAAAGCTCTAGAGAGAAAGAAGCATCACCAGGAGCCTGGGAGCCTACATCTGCCGGTGCCTTAGTCTCATCTTTGATCAGTTCATTCAATAAACATTTATCAAGGAATCTCTGTGCGTCCAGGATCAGCGGATGCTGAAAAGGTGAATGAGAAATCACCTGCTCTGCAAACTGTAGAGTGCCGCCACCTGAGGGACGATGGGCTAGCACCTGTCGTGGGCTCAGTGACGTCTGAGGCTGTTGATGGTGATGGCGATGAGGGGGGTGACCTCAGAGCATCCTTCTCAGCCTGCGTTTCTACAGGATAAAGGTGTGAACCAGGGGATGGAACTGGTCCCAGCAAAAAACCACATGGAGCTGATAAGGCCAGGAATGAAGGTCACCAGAGTGTCATCAAATGCAGTTGTGATGATGATGGTGATGGTGAAGATGATGTCACCTAGAATTTTAAGCCCTGAGTCCTATGGGCAGGCCCTGCTGAGCACTTCATTGCTACTTTCTGCTCTAATCTGTCCCATGATCCTATGCAACAGGGACTCTCATTATCCTCGTTTTTCAGGTGAGGAAACTGAGGCACAGAGAGGTTACATAACTTGCCTGAGGTCACACAGCTAGTTAAGTGGTGGGCTGGGATTTGGGCCCAGAGAATCCTCCTCCAGAGGCCGTGCTCTCAGGAACCTAACTGTTGTGATGTGTTGTCTTCCTGCACAGAAAACACTCAGGAACGGTTTCACTCTGTGACCTTCTTAGGTCACATTTCTTGGCATTCCAAGATCTGGCCTCCAAACAGGCAACATGGAAATAGTTCACCCAGGTGTTTCCTCTTTTCCAGACTCCATGCACCTCTTCTGTGACCTCCCACTCTCTGCCCCTGTCTCATCCACCGCCCCTGCTAAGAACAGGCAAACCCTGAGTCCCCAGTGCCTGCAGAGCGGGGCTGCAGAGCCGGCGGGCGGGGTCTGGGCCCTCGCCTCCAGGGGAGAATGAGCAGGGTCCGTAGCTTTATGACCCGAGATGGACTGCACTCAAGTTCATGCTACACGCTGGGACCCACCTGCAGCGGGGAGAGCGAGAGGCTTTGAGCTGTTATTCCTGGATTGAGAGGTTTCTCATCTCTCACGTGAGACAGTAAAACCAGAGATGACAGCAACGATGGCCCCTCCCAGGGGGCCAGAGAGTAGCTGAACCTGAGCCCCATTCTGTGCCGTGGAGACAGCCCCACCCCCACCGGGCTGGAGCAGCTTCCTACGGCTTGTCCTGGACCTGCTCACAGCAGTTCCTGCCAGGGACAGGAGGAGCTTGGCGGTGATTCAGTCCCGGAGCAGTAAAGATGGAAACACAGTTTCCAGGGACCAGGCCATTAAATATTCAGGTGAACTCTGTACCTGGGCGCTCTTTGCTGAGCGGAATCCTGCAGTCTGGACACTGCAGTGTCTACACATGGTGTGTCTACACAGCCTGGCAAACCCTTCCGACCACATAGAGCCCAGCAGTAGCTCCCCGACACTGAGCTGGCAGGAGAGCTGGGTCCTCCTTGAAATTCTGAGGAATTTATAACTGTGGGATCCTCCTCTTTTGCTCCATTCCCAATGTCATACGTCCTGGGTCAGACCCTCAGAAGCCTGCATCCTGTGCTGAGACTCTTCTGGCTTCGGGGCTTTGCTGCACACAGGGGCCTGGTGGGCCAGTGGGGGAGTTTTCTTTGTCTGGGGCATCTCCCCGGGTGCTGGGAGGGGCTCATCTGAGGGGCGCAGGGGGCCCTGGAGCCATGGGTCCCTCTCTCAGGCTGCAGCCAACACTGGGTTCCCCTGAAGATCGGGAAGAAGGTTCCTTGTCATAAAGGCTACACCTGTTCCTCCAACTCCCACCCCCTTTCTTAGCGCCTGGTGGGCTCTGGTCTCCTGGGAAGTGGGTGTTTTCCTTTGCTAAAATCGCTGGATCGTGATATTTCATGATATTCATTTGCTTTTGGGGGAAGAGGGTATTGGACCCCACCCCACCCCCAGTAGAATTTTAGCTCCAGGAGGGAAGGGATTTTGTTCACTGTTGTATCCCCAGGGTAGTGTCTGGCTCAGTATGTGTTTGTTGGACTATTAAATTAATAAATGAATGAGGGATCCTATCTGTCCCTTTCAACCCAGCACCTAGCAGAGAGCCTGGCACGCAGTACGACTCAATAAATATTTGTCAGATAAATAAGTGAATGAATGAATGAAACTTCTCAATCCCCTCTCCCCCCTCCCTGCACACCTCTATCGCCTTCAGGACCCCCTCCCCATCTCATTCCAACATCCCTGTTTCCTGGCCTTCATCGGGGATTTGGGGCCCCCGTGCACTGCCAGGGCCCTGCTTTAACTGCCTCCCTCCTGCCTGGATGACAAATGACTCTCAGCCTCGGCAGCCGATCGCTGATGCTCCCAGCTCTGCAGGCCACCTCCACGTGCGAGGCTGACCCAGGAGCACTGTCCTCCCACCATCGCTCAGCCCCCGCTGAGCCCGTGGGGTTGCAGAACCTCTTCTGATTGGCCCACTGCCATGGGTCTTACTCCCGGAAACAAGTTCCCGCACAGACAGACCTGGTTACCTGAGTCCAGGAGTCAGTCATCTACTTGCACCAGTGCTAAAAACGTCGCTATTTCCCCAAACTCAGCTGCACCTGTGGAGATGAAAACACAAGACAGCCTATTTTTAGCAGGTGACAGAGGGCACACAGGGAACTATAATTAGCATCTCGTCCAAAGGGTGGAGTTTCCAGCCCAATGCAGAGAGTGACTGCCCTGGGTGGGGGAAGGGAGGGTCCCCTCAGCTCAGCATCCGTCTCTGGTGTCTGATGTGGGACGGAGCCAGCTGCATGGAGGGAAGACCTGGACTCCCCTGGAGTCCCAGGAAGGGGGCGAAGTCCTTTGCGGGTGGTGCTCTTCTTCTTTGCTCCCTGCCTTTCCCCTTCTGGCCTGTTGTTTGCAGAATGCGTGACCCGGCCCAGATCAAGTGCTGTCCTCCTGCAGGGACGACCCAGCCAGGCCATTGTGATCAAGATGCCTTGTCACGCTGGTGTCGGGCTTGAGGGTCATCTGTCTCCCATCTGTCCTGGTGGGGGACAGGGCAGGGGAAGCTGAGCTGCAGCAGAGGCTGCGGGGTGTCCCCCCCCACCCCCATCCCTCTCAGGTCTCTCATAAAAGCCAGGAATCTGGCTGCCTAGAAGAAAAACTACATTTCCTAGACTTCCTTGTGACAAAAAGTAGCCAATGGGGTGTGAGCATCGTCTCTTTCTCTTTCCATTGGCTGAGAGAGAACAGAGGAGGAATGTCTCAGGTAAGGAGGAAGGCTACAGCCTCAGAAATCAGAGTAAAGAGATAGAAGGAGGTGGAGCTTCAGTTTCCTCATCTGTAAAATGGGAGAGTAATTAATGCCTCTGTTTTCTATAAATTAGAATTCTTTCATCTGCTAAGTAACATGAAATTCAACCTCAAGTATCCAAAGGCCAAGGGAGATTTATCGACTCAGCTAAGTGGAAAAAAAAGTTTAACAAAGAGGCCTGGCTCTTTACCCTTGGCCTGGGGGCCCAAGCGTATCTTACCTACACCTGTTATTTTCACAGCAAATTTGTTAAGGTCACAAACAATTCTGCCTTGAAAGGACGACAGAATCTCATTGTAACCCAGGTGTTGGTTGGTAGATGTTCTCAAATCCTGCATTTAGGGGAAGTCCAAGGACGCCATCCTCAAGATTTCTGCCATTCACCGAGCTGAAGTATCTCTTGCTCCTCCCACTCTCATTTCCACCCTCCACTGAGCTACTATTCTCCTCTCTGCATCTCAGCATTGCCCTTCCCACTTCTGCAGGGGTCCATCTTCCACATGGCATGGGCTCCTTCTTGTTTTCTACCTTCCCAGATTCCGTATCCCGATGGCAGCTGTGATGGGCACATTTTATTCATGATTCTGGAGCAGCACAGAGGAAGCTGATTTTATTGATGTCTCGGTCCCTTTGCATTTCTGCCAACTCCAGCATCAGGATGTGTTGCTTAGCAACACTGCAGTCCCTTCCATGGCTTCTTCTGGACCCTGCTACTGCCCCCCGCCCCATGCTGCTCACATCCCTTGTGTAGCTTCTCAGCTATTGCTCTGTGGACTCCTTCCAACCTTAGGACCACACAGTCCACACCTTCAGATTATTTCCCCGCACTATGAAAGTTCCTCTCCTCTGAGCAGAACTCATCCCAGCTGGTAAGAGATGTGTTTTCTTCCCATCAACACTCGTGATAATTATCATGGCCATATCTAGACTGTGTGCTCTATGTCAGGCATTGGGCCTGTGGCTTTCCTACATTCTCTCATTATTCTGCACAAGAGTCCCTATGAGGTGGGGTCTGTTTTCCCATTTTACAGATGAGGAAGCTAAGGAGAGGTCAGGAGAAGGGCCTTGATGGTAAGTGATGGAGTTGGGATTTGCCCAGGGCTGTCTCACCCTGTCCAAGCTCCTAGCCATTGTTCACTGCTTTCTCTATTTTATTTTTATTGAGATGTAATTGACGATAACATTGTATTAGGTGTGTAACATAATGGTTTGATATTTGTATATATTATAAAATGATCACCACGATAAGTTAACATCCATCACCACACATATTTACAAAAATTTTTTTCTTGTGTTGAGAAGTTTTAGGATCTACTCTTAGCAACTTTCAAATATACAATACAGTATTGTTAACTATAGTCACCATGCTGTACATTACATCCCCAGGACTTATTTATCTGTTAACTGGAAGTTTGTACCTCTTAACCACCTTCACCCATTTTGCGCCCCCCCAAACTGTTTACCCAGTTTTTTTTTTTTAACTTTTTTTTTTTTTTAATTATTAGCACCTTTAATTATTATTTATTTATTTATAGGCTGTGTTGGGTCTTCGTTTCTGTGCGAGGGCTTCCTCTAGTTGCGGCAAGCGGGGACCACTCTTCATCGCGGTGCGTGGGCCTCTCACCATCGTGGTCTCTCTTGTTGTGGAGCACAGGCTCCAGACGCGCAGGCTCAGTAGTTGTGGCTCACGGGCCTAGTTGCTCCGCGGCATGTGGGATCTTCCAGACCAGGGCTCGAACCCGTGTCCCCTGCATTGGCAGGCAGATTCTCAACCACTGCGCCACCAGGGAAGCCCCGTTTACCCAGTTTTATTCATTCAAAGGCCACTGTCTCCGTTTTCCCCACATCCACACACCACCAGAATAATCCTTTGTTTAATATTTTTCTTTAATTAAATCTATTTTTGTTTTTACTAGGAAACTTTTATTCGAAAGGAAAACTCTATCAGCAGTGTAAATGGAAAACCAGCATGTCTTGTTGCAGGAGGATGGTAACCATAGAAATAAAAACAATACACCTAAACAGAGGGGCTGCATTCTGCACTAAGCCAGGGCCTGTTCTTTCTTTGTTTCAAAGGATGATGAGCAAGGCTTAGAGAGGTGCTAAAGCACCAAATCAAGATGTTGTCTTTGTGGTAACTGGAAAAAGGAAAGAAGAATCACGATAGGATTCAGTGTTACTGGATGCCGCGTGCACTGGCTCTATCGAATCATCTCACGTTTGCCATTTGGGAGACCTTGAGCTGGACAAAGGGGGTTGGGAGGGGCAGAAGAAGAGCATTCCGGGCAGGGGGAACAGCATTGCCCAGACCTGAGAAAAGGGAGGAGCCCAAATGGGCAGCAGAGAGAAGGCAGTGCAGAGAGAGGGCAGAGGAGGCTGCAGGAGGGGCCTGGAGGCCAGGGTCAAGAGTTCTGAGGGTGGCAATGGGTAAGCCACGCGACGGCTGCAAAGCCAGGGCGTGGAGGGCTCAGGCGGGTGCTGCTGAAGTCCAGGTGGCCCTGGGAGAGGAAGAGGATGGAGACCTCCAGCCAGATGGGGTCACATCCGACCCATGTGCCATCCCCAGATTGTCACCCGCCTCTCCCTCCCAGCTCCCAGACACCCCTCTCCAGCAGGTGCCCACTGCATCCCCAAGAGGCTGAGCTGAGGGATAAGTGGAGACTCTGAATCTCATTTCCTGAGCCCACGTGTCAGTCTCCCCTTGGCCAGCTCAGGGAAAGGATGCAACGACAGGCTGCAGCAGCCCCTGCCGTTCCCTGTGAAGTACCCTGGGCTGGATTTCTGAGACCTCACCAAGCCCTGAGGACCGCACTGATGCCTGGGCCAGGGACCTCTCCCTGCCTGCCTGCTGCTGCCATGATCGAATCCACTGATACCCCTTCTATCAATGCCTTCCCTGAAACAGGCAGGATGTGATGGTTTCAATGATTTACTTATTTCAAGCCCCTGGGTCAGGGCAGAGAAGTCAATAGGTGTGTGTTAGAATGATTTCCCTCAATTATTCAGGCTCTCTAAAGAACAGGGGAGATATTTTAACATGAATTAGCCACTGGAGAGAGAGGGCCTGGGGTAGCGATTGGGGGTCCCTAAACCACCTGCCACCCAGGTGAGTTCTCCAGGACACAGGCAAGGTGTACTTAATTCAACTCTAGGTATGATTATCGATCAAGCATCTTTATCACACTGAGTCCCATTGTAGCCCTAGGGGCTCAGTGATGATGTGGCCCTGACCTTCAGGGAGCTCATCTCTAGCGAAGGGGGTTGGGTAGACACCGAAAGGCCTTGCAACACTGCAGCATGATTATGGCTTAATAAAAGGATGACTCGACTGCCTTAGGAGCAGAGTGAAGATGATCTAGGGAGAGATCGCCAGGGACAGAATATTTGATATTTAAATATTTTTTCCTAATCATTCCTTTTTTTTTTTTTGCTGTTGTTTCTTTGGGTACAAAGGAAACCTTAACGAAATTTAAAAAATAAAGACTTTTTACAGGTTATGCTCTGATCATAATCAAACAACATTAAAGCAAACCATAAAAAGATATTCAGGCTGGAAGTGTTCTATGTTTTGATTGTGGTGATGTTTACCCCAGCAGACACATTTGTCCAAACTCACTGAGCCAGACGCTTAAAGTGGGTGCATTTTATTGGAGAGAATCTGCTCCCGAATAACTCCCAGATCAAAGTAGAAATCAAAACTAAGACATGTGTAGGAAAGAATGAAAAAGAGAAGAGTTCACACCCAGGCCTGAGGAAATGGCTAAGCTGGACTTGGAAGAAAATTCTTGTTTTAAAACGCTTGCATTCTTCCAGAGGAAAGAGCAACGGGAAAGGCACTTCATGCTTAACAAATAGGGTAGGGGGCTTCCCTGGTGGCGCAGTGGTTGAGAAGCTGCCTGCCAATGCAGGGGACACGGGTTCGAGCCCTGGTCTGGGAAGATCCCACATGCCGCGGAGCAGCTAGGCCCGTGAGCCACAACTACTGAGCCTGCGCGTCTGGAGCCTGTGCTCCGCAACAAGAGAGGCCGCGATAATGAGAGGCCCGTGCACCGCGATGAGGAGTGGCCCCCACTTGCCACAACTAGAGAAAGCCCTCGCACAGAAACGAAGACCCAACACAACCAAAAATAAATGAATAAATAAATAAATAAAGCTACTAACCTTCTTCATCTAATAATTAAAAAAAAAAAAGGGTAGGGAGGAAGAATAAAGTAAATGAAGATAAACTGGGAGAGGGAATTAATAAAGATGAGAACCCAAATCAAATATGCACGCGGTTGGGTCTAGAAGACGAGGTTTTTAGGGCAGCTAGTGATGTGAGAACACAGGTTATGGAAAGTATTTTTCCATTTCAGGAGCTGGAAGGCTTTGAGGTAGGAGAGTGATGTGTCTGGAGTGGAGATGGCTCTAGCTGCAGGGAGGGAAGCGGCCTGAGGCAGGGGAAACTAGAAGCTGAGATAGTCTGTATGGCCCCTCCCTCCTCCTTCTCCTGGGCTCTAAGCATCTCTTGTCCTTTTCTGAACTATGACGGAGAGTTTGCGTGCTAGCTCTGTCCTGCCTCTGGGATGCACGAACCAGAAATGAAATTGTGAGAGGGTGGATTCATCTTCCTAAAGCCCCATCATAACTAAAGACATTGGTGATTTGGTGGGGTCCGCGATGAACTTGTATACTGTCCGGGGGATGCAGGTGGAGTGGCCAGGACAGGCCTGTCTGGATTCTCTGTGACGGGAAAGGAGTTTCCCAGAGCGAGTACAGGGAGGGCTGCAGGGAACTCTGGGATGGGAAGGACCAGCCCAGCCAGGTCCCTGGAGGACCTTGACGGTCCAACTGCCCTTGATGGGACATGACAAGTCAGGAAGGTGAGAGGAGAGCCAAGTATGGAATCTTGGAGCATTAGGGGCTGGAGCAAATCCCCTTGGGAGAAGGCCAAGAGTGGTTTCTGTCTGATTGGCTCAAACACCCTTGGAGGGTTGGTGTCTCACCTTTAATAAATGTCTTTGTCTTCCTCAATCAAAATCTCACTGGGTGTAAACATTAATTGGAGTATAACCTACATGAGAAAAGTACCCAGATCACAAATGCAATCTTGACGAATCATCATGAGGTGAGGTGGGCACACCTGTAGCCAGTCCTCAGGTCAAGAGACAGCATCACCAGTAAACAAAGGCCATCAGGATGCACTCTTGGGGGGAGGGGGCATATCATCATCTTCAACATAAGGGAGGTTGGATCCCAAAGAGCCTCAGTCTCTCCCAGCTGTTTCACATGAGTATCCTATGTGCAGATTTTTACATACCGGATTTCCAGAAATGGACCTGGTGTTTTCAGGTTGTAGTTTCATCTTGATTCCACCCCGCTGGGCAACCAATACTCCAAATCACAGAATGTGATGCTGGAAATCTGGAAAAGATTGAGATATTTGTTTTAACCACTGGAAGAAAAGCTGCCCAGAGAGTTGTGCAACTGAAGCAGGAGCTCAGCTCTCATGATTAGAGGGACAGTCGGCCAACAGTGGGGACAAAGGACTCACAGGTCCCAGGATGGCCACTGTGGCCTGGGAGCTGCTTCCTGGAAGCCCTGAATGGGCTGGGACCTGTGGAGGGGGCCGGTGAGGGCTCAAGGGACGGGTCTGAGATGGTATTAAAGTTTACCTGTGTCAGAGAAACTCCCACCATGACATCAAGGACAATAAACCCCACATCCCATCATCCCAGCTGCTTCTTTCCCCTCCCTTCCTCTTTCTCTTTCTCTCTATTCTGCCTCAGTAAGAAAATGGATTATCGTTTCTGAAGGTAACCGCTTTCTCATCCTCCCCTGTGGACAGCCGAGCAAAGAATTAATTTAGATTTTTGCAGTGTTGGGGCCTCTCTCATTAAATTAGTCCCACTGTCTCTTGGAAGCCCTGGTAACTTAGTTTAATGATCTCTTGTTCTCTATATCCTTGAAAAATGCTTCGTGTGTCTCCCAGCACAGGCAATCTTAAATCTGTCGGCAGCTTTGCATTTCCTTGTCACTGGTTCAGCGTCCAAGACCCCATCACCAACCCGCCCCCATCCTCGGCTCTGCTTGA
This sequence comes from Balaenoptera acutorostrata, assembly GCF_949987535.1. NCBI lineage: Eukaryota > Metazoa > Chordata > Mammalia > Artiodactyla > Balaenopteridae > Balaenoptera > Balaenoptera acutorostrata. The sequence goes on from NC_080078.1 coordinate 76,783,538, forward strand.
GGCTTCCCATCTTCCCCTGTCCCTTGCCTTAGTTTCGCATTCTGTCCGTACTTCCCTGCCACCGCCATTCCCACGTTTTTCTTCTCCTACTAAAAGCCTGACTATACCCGTCGTGCTTTTTTTTTAAACTGAAACGATGATGATCATTATGCTCTTATCAAGCCATTGCCTGTTGGTTTACATTTGTCAAGATGGGACAGGCAGACAGCAAGGGACGTCGGGCATTCCCTTGGCCTGTGCAGGTTGAATAATGGCTTAGCAACCACTTCATTCACCGACACAAAAGGGAACTTTCATTTCCTCACAGGGGCCCCTGATTACATGTGGGGGAATTAAGAATTACACCTGTCCCCTTCTCAGTCTGGAAAATTCAAATGAAGAAGAGGGTTTATGTCTGTTCACGTCAAAGTGAAAAAAAAAAACTCTATAAAAAACTCCACCCTATGGGTCATATTACATCTCAAACCTCTGCAGACTCTGCCTCATGTAAATGTCTGTTTTGTTTCCCTGAGTCTTTAGGCAGTCCCTAGAGATCAGTTTCCTGGGGCCCAGCGGCATGTGGAGAGGCTGGAAAGCAAGGAGAAAGTAACCAGCACATGGCATAAGGGGAGAGTGAATAACAGAGGGTCACCCCAAGAAGGCAGTCAGGAAAGGCCACTGTGTGAAGCCACAGCTGAGCTAAGGAGTCAGTCGTGGGGACATCTGGGGTCAGTGGACCAGCCAGGACAGGACCTGAGTGGACGTGAGGGTGAGGAAGATAGTCACAAAGGAGCCGGTGAGCCTGGGCAGGGTAAGCGGTGAGCAGCGAGGCCGGTGATACATTCGGAAAATTAGAAAGACTCCAGACCAGGTGTAGGGACTTGTGGGCCACTGTGAGGAGTCTGGGGGTGACTGGAACTGGAGCCATTGGGGGTTTTGAGCAGAGAAGGGACCTGCTCCAGAGGTTTTCACAGGATCCCTGTGGCTGCCATATGCAAAGTGGCCTGTAGGGGGCGAGATGGAGACAGGGGGACCAGTGAGGAGGTGTGGCAATCATTCAGGAAGAGATGATGGGGAGACCTGTCTAGGGTCAGTGGAGGTGGGAGAAGGGTCGGATTCAGGATATATTTTGAAAGTAGAGCGAGCAAGGTTTGCTGATCAGTTGAAAATGCTGTGAGAGAGAGGAATCAAGAACAAATCCAAGGTCATTCTACACAGTTCCTATGGAGATGTGCTCAAAACATAAGAATTTATTAACTATGATCAATTTGCAATTGAGTATATTGGCAGATACTTTAAGCTTCCAGGCATTCTTTAGAATGTTCTAAAGATGAAAAACAAAGCTTAGAGTGTGACCCACACCCATCTGATGTTCATCCTCCGACCCATAAGATGTGTGCTTTAATATCGAACATGAATCACTGAAGTTGTCCTCTGGCTATTTATGTGCTGGGAACCGGCCAGACTCTTTGTTACAAATCTGAAGACCGTCTGCGTCAGCAGGGAGACAGGATGGTAACACAGGAAGATGGAGCGTCTTGGGATGCGTAAACCAACGTAGGTTGTCTAGCCGCCCCCATCAACGGAGGGAGGAGCCTCGTGTCCCCCCGCCCCTGGCTGGGCGCAGTGACAGCACCCAGACTGCAGTTGTAGTCGGTCAGTTCCGTGGGGAGGCAGAGCCTCGCTGGGCAGAGTTGCTCAGGTGTGCCCATCCAGGATTGCAGATGCCATGTGGTCCAGAGAAGGGAGGTCAAGGAGGTCTCCAGAGAGGAGCAGACATGTGGGCTGAACTGGACGGGGAAGGTGGAAAAATGAGGAAGGGGATCCCAGAAGGAGAAAGAAGACGTGCAAAAGTGCAGCTGGCAAGGCTGGAGGGACTTGTTCTGGATAATGATCCAGGAAGATGTGAGAGCCTGGAGCTACTTAAATCCATGAAGGCCATTTGGCTGCAAGTGACAGATGCCCACCTCAACACAAACAGGGATTCAAGGGACAGCTCCATGGGATGTTCTCAGGCACAGGGAGGGCTGCGGACCAGGTGTGGAAAGGACACTTCCAGGGCCACCCACAGGAGGTCTCAGCAGCACCAACAGTGGGGCACCCTGGTCCAGGCACTGCCTCTGGAATCCATGACCCAACCATCCTCAGTCTTGGGACTTGTAGGGGAAGGAACCACAGAGCTTTTGCAACCTCTTAATGTTACAGATGAGTGGCTGGAGGTCCAAGGAAGCCATTCAGTGTGGCCAGCAAGTGGCAGAGGGAGGGTGTGTATCCAAGCCCACAGGTTCCCAGACTTTTGAATTTTCTCCTGCAACAGAGTTTCCCAAACTTCAGGCATCCCGAAGCTACCTTCATGATTTTTATCATTTGCATTATACCATCTCTTCTATTATTTATCTTTAAATCTATCCACTTAAACTTTTTATTCATACACGTCATGGTCTAATACACATTGAACACTCTTACACTGTTGAAAAAAAAAGCATATTCATCTGAGAAGCATCCGAATAATCTTTGGAGATGCATGTACTGCATTTGGGAAACACTGTACCAGCTACTTTTCTCTCAGGAGGATGACACAGACTGAATATTTGTTCTGTTGAACAACAAGAGTTCTTTGCTTGTTTGAAGAAAAGCAAGTAACCTGAGTCCAGGGTGGCTGGAACAGGTGGGTGAGGGGAAGATGCGGGGATGAGGTCAGAGAGGTGATGGGGGTCGAGATGGCAAGGGCTTTTCCTTCCAGGGAGCTGGGAGCTGGAGGAGTGTTTTGGTAAAGGAGGGAGGCGATGTGATTGACGTTCTGGCAGGAGCCCCGCAGCAGCAGTGGGTGAAGAGCAGCGCAAAGGCACAAGCAGGGAGAACTCAGAGGCTGGAGAAATGATGGAGTTGATGGTGGTCTGGAGCAGACAATGGTCATGGAGATGGAGAGCGCAGGTTGGGTCGGGGTATCGTATTTTGGAGGCTGAGATTTTTACCTTGTCCTGTGCGGTCACTCATGCTGGGCTTGGAGCAGATGGGAGATGGGAATGCTTCTGGTGGAGTGGGTCTTGTCACAGGTACACATCTTCCCATGGTCCGAGGGACCTGAGACCCTCCCTTCCCTCTATAAGTGGGTTAGCAGGTTATGGGGTCAGGGACCACCCGACCCCTGTGGGTGGGGTTAGGCTGTTGGCCACCCCTCTCCTCCTCAGGGAAGACCTCTGGGGGGCGTCCGCTGGGCATGGTCCCCAGGGGCCCGGGGATTAGCTGGCCAGCGGGAGCAGGGACATCCCAGAGCAGGAATCGCTGCAAGGAGGAGGCGGGACGTTTCTCACTGCCCTTTTCCAGCTGGCCGCAGCGGACTCCCCTTAGTGGGTGGAGAATGGATGATTTCGTTATTTGTGGCCCTCTCCACCGATCTGGGAGTTTGGGCTAAAGCGAGCACTTTCTCCGAGTTGCACCTTCGCTCACTGTTATTCATCACGTTTAACCCTTCGTTCACCTCCAGGAGCCGGGCCCTGGGGCGGAGCAGCTGTCCCTGGCTTGACAGTTTTTACTCTTCAGGGGCTGCGGGGAGGGGACCGGGCACAGGAAGGGACAGGGCTGGGAGGGAGGGTCCCGCTCCAGGTGGGCTGGGGCAACTGAAGCTTCGACAAAGGCAAGAGAATGGCCGGCCCAATGAAGGGAGATTACAGGAGGGACCCTCGTGGGGCCTCAAAGCCTGGCCGATTGCCAAGAAAATCCCTCATGGGAGGAGGAGACGGAATGCAGAAAAGAAAAGAAATAGCCAGAGTTCTCTGCCAAGGGAGTGTCGCAGCTTTTAATTCAAGATGAAATGTGTTCCTGTTTGTGTACAACTAATTTTCCTCCCAAATGAAGGGTTTTGTCTATCACTCGACTGTTTCAATAGCAACTGAGTCTCCCTCACTGTAATTAAGCTAGCATGTGCCTCTCTAGTTTGGGAAGCAGGCTGTTTGTGTTAACATGTTGGGGAAGCAAGCAGGCTTGAGTTGCTGCCTGGGTCCAAGAAGGAAAAAGCAACAAAGAAAGGAAGAGAACACCTCCAAATAGAGACTTGGCTCCCACTGGGATGATGTCTTTTGGAAACTGTGAGTAGGTTCCCTGAATGAAGGGCCTCAAGATTCCTGGTCTCATCATGAGCGCGGAGAAGAGGAGAATTTAGTGTCCAGAGACTCTGGAAACTGGAGTCGCACATTCACATGCCTCTGGGGCCGGGTGGGAGGTGTGTGTGAAGACGGCGGGTGGGCTGTAATTTTTCACACAAGTGCGTTTTGTTTGCTTAGTAAATACACGGTAAATCCTTCAATTCCACACATACAAATGAACTTATGTTTTTTCTTGAAACATATGGATCTCTTAATTTAACTTTTGTGAGTTTTTTTGCTTTTAGTAGAGAGACGGTAATTTAATAAATTACCACTAATTTTGGGCTTCCCTGGTGACGCAGTGGTTAAGAATCCGCCTGCCAATGCAGGGACACGGGTTCGAGCCCTGATCCGGGAAGATCCTACATGCCTCGGAGCAACAAAGCCCGTGTGCCACAACTACTGAGACTGTGCTCTAGAACCTGTGAGCCACAACTACTGAGCCCGCATGCCACAACTACTGAAGCCCACGCACCTAGAGCCTGTGCTCTGCATGCAACAAGAGAAGCCACTGCAATGAGAAGCCCGCGCAACGCAACGAAGAGTAGCCCCCCCTCACCGCAACTAGAGAAAGCCCCGCGCTCAGCAACGAAGACCCAATGCAGCCAAAATAAATAAATAAATTAAAAAAAATACATAAATAAAATAAAATAAAATGGAAGAAGCTTAATTTAAAAATAAATAAATAAATAAGTAAATAAATTACCACTAATTTAATGGCTTAAAACAACAGCTATTTATTATCTCATAGTTCTGGAAGTCAGGAGTCCAGCGTGATGTGGTTGGGTTCTCTGTGAAGGGTCGTACCAGCTATAATCTAGGTATCGACGGAGGCTGTGATTCTCATCTGGAACTCGGGATCCTCTTTCAAGTTCATTGGTTGCTGGCAGAACTCATTTCCCCCTCATGCTTTCCATGTGGTCTTTACCATCCTCAAGCGGGCAATGGTGGGTGAGGTCCTCCTCGTGCTTGCCTCTCCATGCCTTCGGTCTTCCGCTTTTCGGGGCTCATGTAATTACGTTGGACCCACCTGGATAACCCAGGACAACCTCCCTCCTTTAAGGTCAGCTGATTAGTAAGCTTAATTACATCTATAAAGTCCCTTTTACATGAAAAGATGGTCAACATTACTAATTATCAGAGAAATGCAAATCAAAACTACAGTGAGGGGGGGCTTCCCTGGTGGCGCAGTGGTTGAGAATCTGCCTGCCAATGCAGGGGACAAGGGTTCGAGCCCTGGTCTGGGAAGATCCCACATGCTGCGGAGCGACTAAGCCCGTGAGCCACAATTGCTGAGCCTGCGCGTCTGGAGCCTGTGCTCCGCAACGGGAGAGGCCACGATAGTGAGAGGCCCGCACACCGCGGTGAAGAGTGGTCCCCACTTGCCGCAACTAGAGAAAGCCCTCACACAGAAACGAAGACCCAACACAGCCATAAATAAATAAATAAGTAAATAAAATTAAAAAAAAAAAAAAAAACTACAGTGAGGTACCACCTCACACTGGTCAGAATGGCCATCACCAAGAAGTCTACAAATAATAAGTGCTGGAGAGGGTATGGAGAAAAGGGAACTCTCCTATACTGCTGGTGGGAGTGTAAATTGGTACAACCACTATGGAGAACAGTATGGAGGTTCCTTAAAAAATTAAAAATAGAATTACCATATGACCCAGCAATCCCACTCCTGGCCATATATCCGGAGAAAACCATAATATGAAAAGATACATGCATCCCTATGTTCATAGCAGCACTATTCACAATAGCCAAGACATGAAAGCAACCTAAATGTCCATCGACAGAGGAATGGATAAAAAAGACGTGGTGCATATATACAATGGAATACTACTCAGACATTAAAAAAAAGAATGAAATAATGCCATTTACAGCAATTTGGACCTAGAGATTATCATACTAATTGAAGTAAGTCAGACAGAGAAAGACAAATATATGATATCACTCATGTGGAATCTAATTTTAAAAAATGATACAAATGAACTTATTTACAAAACAGAAAAAGACTTACAGTTATTGAAAACAAACTTATCATTACCAAAGGGGAAATGTTGGGGGGAACATAAATCAGGAGCTTGGGATGAACATACACACACTACTATATATAAGATAGATAACCAACAAGGACCTACTATATAGCACAGGGAACTCTACTCAGTATTCTGTGATAACCTATATGAGAAAAGAATCTAAAAAAGAATGAATATATGTATATGTATAACTGAATCACTTTGCTGTACACCTAAAACTAACACAACATTGTAACAACTATACTCCAATACAATTAAAATAAAAGTCCCTTTTGCCATGCAGTGTGACATTATAATGGAAGTCACATTAGATGGTGGAAACTATGGGGGTCAACTCAATATTGAGATGCTAAACCACCTGATAATAAAAGGGCAAAAGATCTGAACAGATGTTTCACCACAGATGATATATGAATGGGACTAAGCACATGAAAAGATGCTTAACATCTTTGTTGATGCAAAGCAAAAATCACTATATGATACCACTACACACCCAATTATATTGCTAAAGTGGGAAAGATTGACAAGACCAAGTGTGCGCAAGAGCATGTGGAACACTCCTACAATTCTTGTGGTAATTCGAATGGTATTGTTGCTATGTAAAAATAGTTTCAGTTTCTTATAAAGCTAAACACACACTTATCGTTTGACTTCAATTCTCACTCTTCAGTATTTATCCAAAAGAAATGAAAACATACGTCCACGTAATGATTGGTCATCAAATGTTCACAGCAGTTTTATTCATAATAACCGCAAACTGAAACACACAAATGCCCATTAACAGGTACTAAGTGAAGAAGCCAGACACAAAAACTATATACTGTATGATTCCATTTACATGCATTTCTATAAAACTCAAAATCAAAGTGACAAAGAGTAATGGCTTCCTGAGTCTAGTAGTAGGGGGAAGAGATTGATTGTAAAAGGGCAGGGGGGAACTTTTTTGGGGTAATGGGATGTTCTAGATCACGATTGTCATGGTGGTTGCATAACTGCATTCACTTGTCAAAACTCAAAATTTTCACTTAAAATTGGTGCCTTTTATTGCATGCAATTATACTTCAAAAAAGCTTGCCCCTTTCTCTGATTAACTTAAGAGTGCCCTGTAGACTACAGAAATGAATCCTTTATTATTTGCTTTGCACATAATTTGAGACGTATAGTTTATATGTAGACTGTTTATATAATATGATGTACAAAATTTATTATTCAAGGGAATTCCCTGGTGGTCCAGTGGTTAGGACTCCGCGTTTCCACTGCAGGGGGCATGGGTTCGATCTATGGTCGGGGAACTAAGATCCTGTAAGATGCACGGTGCAGCCACAAAAACAAAATGAACAAACAAAAAAACAAAAGTTTATTATTCAAATATGTCTTTTGCTTTTTTACCTTCTGGATTCCCATTCTTGATTTGTAAGTTCTCCTTTACAGATTCTATATTGTAACTTGCGTTATCCTAGCTTTTCTTTTAAGATTTTTTACTTTTTACAATGAAATCTTTAACTCATTAGAATTTAACTTTGTGTGAGGCATGAGATGGGATCCATTTAACTTTAATTCTCTTGCATGGGGGAAACCTGTTTTGCTGGCATCGTTTATTAAACAGTTCAGCCTCCAAGGGATTCAAACTGTCCTCTTATGTTTCCTGGTGGTTTTTGGGGGCTCAGCCAGAGAAGCAGCCCTGCCAGAGCCCTGAATTCTGTTTTCTCCACAGGATGGTAAATCTTGGGTATGAACTTTTTTCTCTTTAACCAGCTTGAGTAAGCAGAGCGAACTGGAATGCTTCAGGTTGGTTTTTTTGTCCATTTCACATTACTTGGCATCCACTATGTTCTAGGTTGAAGAACAATGTCCATTCTATGTTCAGTATTTTTTGGTGGAATAGGAGATAAGCATGGGAGGTCCTTGTCAACCAGGAAAAATATTCCCTTCAAGTGAATTTACTGAAGACAGGGACTCCAAAATTCAAAATAAATGAGGGGAAGGAGTGTGCGATTGAGACTTTAACTTCAAAAGTCAAATGGAAAGTTTTAAAGGAAGTATATTTTCTTACACTTAACAAAACTGATGCTTTAATTGCAACCATCCACTGATACTTAGAACAGAGGATGAAGTACTGATTTGGGAGGTGCCGTTTTCCTGTAACCTTCCTGCACCTCACACCTCATGGTCAGTCTGAACAAAGGAAGTTTAGTTTTGCAAAATATTTCAGGGCTGATTGATTTCCCCAAAGGACTCTTAATTCGAATGGTATTGTTGCTATGTAAAAATAGTTTCAGTTTCTTATAAAGCTAAACACACACTTATCGTTTGACTTCAATTCTCACTCTTCAGTATTTATCCAAAAGAAATGAAAACATACGTCCACGTAATGATTGGTCATCAAATGTTCACAGCAGTTTTATTCATAATAACCCCAAAGCACTCATGGGCTGGTGCATTGTTAACTGGTCTAACCGCCCTGTCGCCATGTATCCATGGCTTCACAAGCTGTTCTCACCAACACTCATGAAATTCATGTAAGGCTGTAGCCTTTGCAACTTTGCTTTTGCACTTTGAAATTGGTGCTCATTTACTTACATTATGTAGGCAGATGTTTTTGTGTCATCCTCAGAGACACTGGCCTGTGAGAACATGGCTGTGGCTGATACGGGGGAGACGTGCTGGTGTCAACTGGCAGGGGTGGACTTGAGATTTGATAAGTGGTCAGTTCATGAGCGGGCACTTTTGGACTGTGATGGCTTCGTTGCTCTATACAACTTCGTAATAACTTTGGGGACTCAGTTGATAACGATTTGGATGACGAGGACTCTTTTACACAAATCAACTATAAATCTACAAGAGAGGAGAGAGATACCAGGGGACTTCTCTGGTTGTTCGGAGAAAAGATTTTATTTTCAGCTGGGAAGCTCACTGGGAAGTGGTGATGGGGGATCCTAGGGGTGGGAAGAGCAGGCTAAATTGTCCTTGAAGGATGAGTTGGATTTGGACATGCAGAGATGCTGGAAGGGCATCCTAGCTAAAGGAAACAGTATATGCAGATGGCGAGGAAGGAGGGGACACGCAGCACCGCTGTGTGCTGTGCTCACTGTCCTGGGCTGTCACTCGTTATCTATCTCTTTCTGTAGATCATGAGCTCCTGGAGCTGGGGTCTTTATCTGTTCTGTTCTCTGCTGCATCTCCAGGGACCTCAGCTGTGCCTGGCGCATAGTTGGTCCTCCTGACATATGTGCAGAAGGAATGAGTGAAGGCTTAGACATCTACCTCTTTGGCTGCTGAGCTCCATATTTAGAATCCTTAAAAATCCCCAATTCTATGGGCTTCCCTGGTGGCGCAGTGGTTGAGAAGCTGCCTGCCACAGATCCCACATGCCGCGGAGCAACTAGGCCCGTGAGCCACAACTACTGAGCCTGCGCGTCTGGAGCCTGTGCTCCACAACAAGAGAGGCCGCTATAGTGAGAGGCCCGCGCACTGCGATGAAGAGTGGCCCCCGCTCGCCGCAACGAGAGAAAGCCCTCGCACAGAAACGAAGACCCAACATAGCAATCAATCAATCAATCAATAAATCTTAAAAAAAAAAAATCCACAATTCTAGACCGAATGATCTGACTCTTGTCATTTTGCAGACCTTACTCCCGTTGCTTTCTTGGCTGGTTCTGAGGCTGCTGCCATTTCTGGCCAAGTCTGCTTTCTCAACAGCAGCGGCGTTGCAGAGGGGCTCGGACCCACTGATAGAAGCTCCTGTTCCAGCGGGTGCTTGGCTGATGCCCTTGGATGATGTCACAGCCACAGATCCTGATGGCAGCCGTGATGGTAACAGTCCCAGTTACCCCAGCCATCTCGCTTGATGGGGTGACCAAGAGCCCACAGATTGCTCCTGAGTGAGCCTCTTTAGTGACAGATTATTCTGAAACCAGCCCATCTGGTTTGATCCGGAGAAGAAAACAACAAATATATGTATTTTTCTTTCTTCCTTTTGGTGGAGAAGTTGCAGTCATCTAGAAATCACTTCAAAGTCATCCAAATGCCTGAGACCCCGCGGACACAGACTCCTGAGAATCGTCTCCATCCTTGAAGGACAAGGTTCCGTCTCTGCATCTCCAGCACCAGCACAGGGCCTGGCACGAGGCAGAGCTCAAAGCAGGGAGTGTCTGTTGACTGCCCAGGTGAGGTCAGACAGGAGCCGGCCCACTGGTCTGTAGGACGTCCCACAGAATGGGTGAGTGTTTCCTGATAGATTAAGGCTGGGATTTCTGCAGAGGGAGGCTCTGCCGAGCCCATCTCAGGGAGGGAGGCTCATAATGTCCGTTCATCTGTCATTGGGATGTCAGGTTTGAGTCCTTGGCAAAGGTGGTGTTTGCCAGATTTGTTTCAGGTGATCCTTTTCCCTTTGTAATTTTTAAGTAACATGATACTTTGGGATCCTGTGGCTCTCCATGGATTTCCCCAAATCTTTCCCACAATGGTTTTGGGGTTCACTGATGGTCTGCACTAAGGTTGATTACACTGATAGTTGCAAATAATGATTTTCTACCTCTTTCAACCCTTGTACATTTATTAGCTGGCCTTCCTCCATGAAGGAGAAGGGTCTCTTCTCCTAATCACTATTTTCAGATCACTATGGACAGGATTTTTTTACTCCATGGATTCACATCCATTACTATAATTGTTTTATGTGCAAATATTCCTAAATTTGGCCACCAGTAGGAGTGTTACCCAGCAAGGGCTCACTGCCAGACACACATGGAAGCCAGTACTATGGCACTGGCTTTTGAGAAAGGAAAGAGCTTTACTGCTTGTTCAACCAGCAAGGAGACAGGAGGCAAGGCTCAATTCTGTCTCTGACTCAGGGTGAAATTTAAGGGGTTAGGGGAATTTCAAACTTGGAAGGTGATTGGCTGGTCTTAAATCAGTCCATATAAATTACTCGTGCTGCTGGAAGCTAGATTTTCCTCATTGAAGGATTTCTTGCTTCCTAAAGGGCTCTGGTGGCAACATTTCTATTGAGTTTTGCAGACTGAAGATTCTTGGTTTGGGGGTCATCCTGGAGACATGGATTCCTGTGTTACATGTGCACAGTGCTGTCTCTGTAAAATAACTCAAAGTTTGATTAATCAACCTATTTAAGGAGGCAAAACCAGTTTAAGCTGGTCAATGTTTTATGAGCTGTTTCAATCCCTTTTTCTTTGTATATTCCTCAATCTTGAGGGAAATAAGGGCTATGACTTCTCTAGCTGCTTCCTGCTGATTAGAGGCATGGATTTTTTAAAAAGAATACACTTATTTATTTTATTTATTTATTTTTGGCTGCATTGGGTCTTCATTGCTGTGCACGGGCTTTCTCTAGTTGTGGTGAGCGGGCGTTCTCTTTGTTGCAGTGCGTCGGCTTCTCATTGTGGTGGCTTAGGCTCTAGGCACCTGGGCTTCAGTAGTTGTGGCACGCAGCCTTCAGTTGTTGTGGCTTGTGGGCTCTAGAGCACAGGCTCAGTAGTTGTGGCACACGGGCTTAGTTGCTCCACGGCATGTGGGATCTTCCCGGACCAGGGCTCGAACCCGTGTCCCCTGCATTGGCAGGCGGATTCTTAACCACTGTGCCACCAGGGAAGTCCCGGAGGTATGGCTTTTTATAAGAGAAATGAAGTTGTTTTGCACGTAATTGTAAATATTTGTGAGTCCCACCCTGAACTCTTAAGTCTTGGGCAATCATCATGCAAGTGCGGGAACGCTTTTTAAATGTAGGAGACAGCCAAGTACAAGATTTGATGAGTACAGGATTAACACTAAGATACACAGAACTATGATGCCTAATTGTAACAGTCCTTCAAAAACAGACCTTATTCTTTGGGAATCCATGCAAACATGTCACAATAATTCTTTTAGAATATGATCATTCGAGACTGCACTACTACTTACTCTTAAGTTAGGGTCTCCTATATAACATTGCATAAGGGCTCAATTAGAGTTTGTTTCTAGGGGTTGCTCTTACTCTAAGCAGGGCAACTGGTAAGACCTTATCCCAAGTTAAGTTGGTTTCTTGACATTTAGGCAACTGTCTGTAAGATATGATCCATCTTTTCAGTCTTTCCTGTAGACTGAGGTCTCCATGACACATGTCACTTCCATTATATTCTGAGTGTCCCAGACACCCCTTGAGTACCTTGGCCACAAAAGCTCCTCTGTCACTTTGAATTGAAGGAGACAACCCAAAACAAGGGATGATTTCTCTTAGTAAGGCCTCTGTTCCCTTGGAAGCCTTCTCCATCCAGCATGGAAAAGCTTTGACTCAACCTGCAAAGATGGCCACAAATACAAGCAGATATCTAACTTCCTGTGGCTCATGGTGTAACAGTAAAGTCTATTTACCAATCTCCTGTTTTTTTCCCTCGGGTTTATACCGCTTTGATTATTGGGGGTGGCCCAGTTTTAGGATTGTCTCTATTTTGTACTACCTTTTGGATGGTCCTTTGCATTTGTGGGCCAGCAATAAACTTTTGTAGCCAGTGTAAGGTTGCATCCCTCCCAAAAATGGTTCCTTGATACAGATGAGTAGTAATTCTTTCCACTAAATGCTTGAGCATAAGCACGAGTCCCGGTTTATTATACATCTTATAAATCCAGTCTTCTTTGGTTGTTTGGTACTTTTCACCGTTGAAGTTGACAGTCAGCATGAAATTCCCCATCTGTCTGCCGTCTGTGGAGTACACTTCTGAATACTGAGGCTTAAACAGGGATAGATCCACACTTGGGATGAAAGCTAGGGCCTTAGGATCTGGGTTTTGGTTCTGGCCACCTGTTTTGCAGTCTGATCAGCCAATTTCCTTTAGCTATATAACTATCAGTCTTTAGGTGGCTTGGGCAATGTACTATAGCTACTTCCTCTGGCATTATAACAGTCTAATAAGGTTAGTTATCTCCTCTGCGTGTTTTTCTTTCCTTCCTGATATCAGATCTCTTTCCATATGGCCCCATGAGCAAACATGGCAGAGAACGCATACTTAGCAGCAGTATAAATGATAACCTTTTTCTCAGCTCCAAGGCGCAGGGCTCTTGTGAGGGCTCTGTGCTCTGCCTTGTGGGCAGACATAACTGGAGGGAGGGCTTCTGCTTCTAGAACGTCCTGACGAGTTACTATTGCATCCCTGGCCTTAAAGTCCCCAATCCGTGAAACTGCTCCCTTTCATAAACATTTCCATATCTAGATTTTCTAAAGGTTGATCAGTCAGGTCAGGTCTGCTAGACTAGACTCCAATTATTTGCCTTTTTGATTATATTGAACGCCTTATGTCATGTTGCCATCCAGCTTGATGGCTCATTGTCATTTCCTTTAAGGGCCTCACATAGTGGTTTAGCCACGAGTCCAAAGTTAGGAATCCAAATACAACAAGACCCAGCCATTCCTATGAATCCTCGCAATTGCCTTCTGGTGGTGGGTACAGTCACCCTAGCTAATGCTTCCTTTTGATCCACCAGTAAGTTTGTCCTTTTGATAACCCAAATCCTGGATATTTTACATTTGGTTGAGAAATTTGTGCTTTTTCCCTTGGAGACTTTATACCCCTGGTCTGCCAGAAACTTTAAAGTGAGGATTATATTTTGGTCTGAAGCTTCCTTAGTTTTACTAGCAATTAGTTTATCAGAGTAAGACTCTCTAATTTAATTGGAGATCACTTTAATCCTTGGCTAATGCTTCCCCTGAAGATGATGGGGGCATTCTTAAATCCCTGTGGGAGTCCTATCCAAAAAGATTGTTTTATATTAGTCTCTGGATCGTTCCATTCAAAGGCAAATAGTTCCTGAGACTCAGGACTTAAGGGTTTACAGTAAAAGGTATCTTTTAAGTCCAGAACTATAAATCAGCAAAACTTTCCAGATAAAGCTGTAAGCGAAGAGTAAGGATTTGGTACCCCTGGATGTATATCTTCTACAATTTGGCTAATGGCTCTCAAATCCTGTGTACAACGATTATCTCCAGTCCGGGATTTTGTACGGGCAGGATTGGAATGTTACATGGGGATTGACCTGATTGGATTAACTGGCACTTAAGACGTGGTTATCAGAGGCTTTATACCTTTCTTTACATGCCTCTTTAAAGGCTATTGCTTTAAATTTGGAGCTTTGGTGCCTGGATGGAGTTTAACCACTGTTGGGTCAGTCAGCCATCTTGGTTCTTCCTGGCCTCTGTACCTTTTCTAGAATTTTAGGGACTTGTGGTTGAGGCTCATCTCCCAACTGTAATAGCGCAGCTTAGAGAGCATAGGCTTGTTCCACAAGCACTTTAATGCCTACTTTTCCCTGGTGAAAAAGTCATTTAATTTTGTTAGGTATTACCCCAACAAAGGAATAGGGCATTCAGGCACATATAGAAAGCTGTGCTTTAAACACGTTTTGTGTTTTTTTTTTCCAGTTATATAGATTCAGAGGTAGAAAAGGGGGAGTGCACACATACAAATCCCCTGGGTTGACCTTGACTATCTAGACCTGCAGGCATTGGTCTCAAAAGATATTGCCCTGCTTGAGGCAGAGGGCTCCCTGGGTTAAATTGAGTACCCCAGCCAGTATGGGGAGGGGAGACAGGTCCCTTTTGACTGTCTGGTAAGGAAGGGCTCAGGGCTCAGGCTGGACCTGTGGCCTGAAGAGGGCTGTTGGAAGCCTCAGCTACTCGCAGGGATTCCCCCTTCATACGGTAGGGGAACTGCAGGAGGCACCCAACGAGGAGCCAGATGTAATAAGTTGAGATCATTAGGCTCTGACTCAGGGAAGCCAGGCTCTTTCTGAGGGTCTTCCCCCTGAACCATAGATCTACATGCCTTCTGCAAATTCTTATTCTGATGAAGAGCCAGTTTCATTTTGCTGCTGAAAAACATCCAAAATAATTTACACAAGTTGAGGTCGAACGTTATAAGCCCACTACTTGTACCTGCCTTCTCTTGATCTTAGAAAAGGGATAACCACAGTGCAAGGTGGAGCTGATGGTAGGACAGCCAGGAGTTCTCTCTGTGGGAGTCCATCCTCTGAAGAAAAACACACCCTTAGTGGAGCCTGAGCTTTGCAGTTGGATGAGTGGGTTTCCTGCATTGCAGCGCTCAAGAGAATTTACTTCTTGGCCAGCAAAACCACGGAAGAGCCTGAACAGCCGCCTTTAGCACGGGTCTCTTCCTCGCCTTCATGAATTGGGCCCAATGTCAACCAGCAGTCTTACCAGAAACTCACTGCCCATGTGATGCAGCAAAGTTGGCGTCACCTGGAAAACCCTTGAATTCATGGGAGCTGAAGGAAAGCACCAGGGTTTGCCAATCTATGTCTCAGAGCACATTTTATTCCCTTATAGGAAGCACCCGCGCTTCCCCCTCAAGTGCTTTCTACCTTGGCGCTTGTTCTGAGGGGTTAGCTGGCCACTCTGAGAATGGAGGTTTGGAGAAAGCACGAGCTAGCAACCCCTAGGTCAAAGGCTTAGTCAGGATCCTAGGTTTCAAACCCAAGAGCTGAGAACAGTCTGTGGATTGCAAGTCTCTAGAAAATGGCCTTCCCTCACTCCCCCCAAATGCAGGCGGAAATCAAACAGCCTCAAGAGGTGTGAGAGCAAGAACCTTAGGATTTTGGAACCAATTCCATCTCCTAGTTAGGTTTCTGGAAAGAAGCAAGCAAATGTAGTAGCGACTATTCACAACTTGGCTGTAAGAATTCCCTGGAGGAGCCCCAAGGAGAATGGACAGTCTCTAAGAAGACCAGCTTGGGTCTGAGGATTCACTTAGGGAACACTCAGAAGCTTTCCATTAGAGATGGTTGTCGAGAACCATGGCCTGAAAGTCACACATGTTACCCAACTGCCAAGGAATCTATCCCAGCAGTTCCAAGATGAAGAGCCAGTTTACCCATGTAGCCAATGTGGTCAGAGGTTCCTAATAGTTTCCCCCATGTACTTAAGGCAGGCTTGCTTATTGCAGAGGGGCCTATGAGAGTCCAGACTGTCTCACTTGCCACCTGGAAAAACTTACCCCAAGAGGAGGAGGGTAGAAGAGGTGACTGCATCACCTTGAAAAATAAAGTGAGGAGTCTTAGACTCAGCTGAGCTTGGGAGAGGAATTCAAGAGTATAGAGGTTGAAATACCCAAACCTTCACTTCCTTTCTGAGCAAGTTGATCTTCTTTAATCAATTTGGTCCTCCTGGTAGGGGACCAAAACATTTGCCTCCCCAGCAGAGATCACAGACAAGCTAATCTAGATGTCTGGGCAATTTCCAGGTAGAATATACTCAGCCTAAGGCCTCCATAGAGCCCATGGCCTTTAGCACCACCAATGTGTGTCCCTCTTGGCAAAATTTCCCCTTTAATATATATACACACACACACCTAAAAGCAGTTCAATGCTAACTACCTGCCAGTTTGGCTCATATAAAAGAGGGTTAAAATTCTCAGTGAGGAAAACCCAAAATGTGTCCAATTGTATAAACGATCTTCCCTTGCAAGAAATGGGCATAAAAATCAATTCTGTCCCCTTTCTCCTCTTTTGCAAAAGAAATTTAATTGGAAAATAGTATTGTAACTCCAAGAACCATTTTCAGGCCATTTTCCCCCAAACTCCAGCTGACATTGGGACTAGGCAGTGTTACAAGAGAACCATTTTCTTTTTCATAACTCAGTATACCATATAGAGTAGGAAGTCACATAAAACACCAAGAAGTTAATATGTTAAGACTTACAGAATAAAAGCACGTAGCTAGAACCACCATATTGTTATCAGCAAGGACACGTACAAACAGAACAAAGCACAAGTTTGCTGATAGAGTCCTATATCCAAATGATTGTTAGATACTACCTGCATTAGAAACATAATCTCCATCTTCAAAATACTTTGACCTTCTCAGGCCACTTTCTAGATGTGTAACATTTAAGGGCTATTTTCAGCAAGTCCACTAAAATTCTTACCAAGTTTTCTTTGCATTTTGGAAGACTTCTTGCTTTGCTTTACAGTTGCCTAAATGTAGGCCAAGTTTGACTACCATATTTCTTATTTAAACTGCAAGTAATTACATAAAATCTGGCCTGTTACTGCCTTAATTACAACCTTCTTAAATACCTGTTCATCTAATAACATTGCCCCACCTGTCTTGTTTCTCTAATCTCTGCCTTTTGTTAAATCACTCTAAAGACACACAGCTGTGCTTTTTAATCCGTGCTGACCACGCATTTGGAAATAGATAATTTCTCCTAGCTCCCATTTTACTGATTCTACTCCTTCTATTTCCCATTTATTTATTTTTTAAAATGTTTTTTATTGTGGTAAAAGTCACATAATGTAAAACATACTATTTTAACCGTATTTATCTGTACAGTTCAGTGGCACTAAATACATTCACATTGTTGTGCAACTCTCACCATCATCCATCTCCTGAATTTTTCACCTTCCTGAACTGAAACTCTGTCCCCATTAAACGCTGACTCCCCATTCCCCCTCCCCACCCCTGGTACCTGGCATCTACCAATGTACTTTCTGACTCTATAAATTTGACTATTCTCGGTACCTGGTATAAGTGGAATCAAACAATATTCGTCTGCACCTAATGTATCCTGTAATGCATTTTTAAGGTTAACTTAATATATGTCCTGCAAACAGATTGTACCTTCTTTTTTTTTCTTCCTATTTATTTTTAATGTGCCTACTCTATTCCTTAGATTGACTGGTACAATCACGTTTTTCTTCCTTTTTTCCTCTCTCTGTTAAAGTAGCAGGTGTACTGTTGACATTCCCCATTTTGGAAAGTTTTTCTCTCAGGATGACCAGAGCAAAATGACACAAAGCAGATTCAATAAAGTTTTGCTGCTGTCATCCAATAGTTAACCACAATTAGCCAATTCCTACCAAATAAAACAATCAGACGTAGATAACCTAGACAAAAACCCCAAAGGCCTGGGAGTCTAACCCAGGGTCTGAATATCTCAGCAGCTAAACCCTTCATATAGTCTCTCTTGGGGTGGGCCTACTGACCCACGATCCTAGCCTTGAGAATCCAACCCAAAGTTTTGACCTCTAACTTGAACAAAATCTCCCCAAGGTGGGCCTCTAACCCACAATCCTGATGAGGTTATTAAATAACTTAGGCACAGGCACATTTTAACGAGGTTACTCACCCAAAAGACCTTTGATGCAGGAGCTGTTTCTTCTCTCAAAATTGAAAGTAGCACCAAGGAGCCTGGAGTACTGCGGAGGTGGGGGAAGCAGGAACCTAAAAGCCAACCCTCTAGACAAATTCAGTATCGCTGACCACTCAGGGTTGGTGAGTGGCGCACACTCTGCTGGGGGCTATAGTGCCTTGGGCAGGTAGTTACAAGACCTGCCAAAATTGTTGCCAAAATTGTTACTGAGCGACGGCTTGCGGCCCGGCACACGTAGAAGCCAATACCATGACACCAGCTTTTGGGAAAATAGTTTTTTTTATGAGATTGACTAGCAAGGAAACGGAAAGCAAGACTCTCAAATATCTCTGTGATCCTGGGTTCAGGGGGACATTTAAGGGTTTAGGGGAATTTCAAACTTGGAAGCTGATTCGCTAGTCTTGAATCAATCTGTATAAGCTACTCATGCTGCTGGAAGCCAGATTTTCCTTATTGAAGGACTTCTTACTTTGTAAATGGCTCAGGTGGCAACATTTCTATTCTTTGAGTTCTGTAGACTGAAGATTCTTGGCTCTGGGGTCATCCTGGAGACATGGGTTCCTATCTTGCACATGCGCAGTGCTGTCTCTGTAAAATAACTCAAGGTTTGATTAATCAATCAACCTACTTAAGGAGGCAAAACCAGTTTAAGCTGGTCCATGTTTTATGTGCTGTTTCAGGAGCCCTTTTATTCCAGCTTCTGTTTCCTTGATTTATCCCCATCCTCCTTTGAGTACTTCCTAGCTTTCTGGTACAAGACAAAAATCTTTAAAAAATGTCAAAATCATGAAAGACAAGAAAGGAGGGTTCATTGTTCTAGGAGATGGGTCATGACTACCAAAGGCAAGGTACGAGTGTTTATAGGATTACAGAATTAAGGGAAAAAGCTCTAAATTTGGACTGTATATTAAACTATATTTCTGCATCAACATTAAATATTATGAAGGTAAAAATGATTAGACACTTTGCAGGAGATCATTTTTTTAATGACATCTACACTGAAGTGTTTGGGCATGAAATACCGTGTTGTTTGTATCATACTCTCAAATGATTTAGGCAAAAAAAAAAAAGGAAAAAAAATCCAGACACATATTATAAATAATACACACAGAGACTGAAGGAAGCATGGGACAGTGTTACCAGCTGGTGACTGAGATAAAGAGGGTATGATATGTGGGTGTCCATTGTGCTACTCTTGAAACTTTTCTGGAGCTTTGACATCTTTCAGAATAATAAGTTGGGGAAAATCAAATCAAATCAAACAAATCAGACAGAGAACAGGAATTGTGGTTGGGGACAAGCCTTTGGCCCTCTGCCTGCCCTGTAAAAATAGCTCCTATCGCAGCTGCCTCTGTGTGACATGAGGAATCACACACCGTTTGCTTTTACCAACCAAAGGATAGGTCTAGACAGATTTGAAGAGCAATTGTTTCCCTATCATTCAGGAGAACGATAGTAAGGCAAAGAGGGAGAGAGGGAAGGAAAAAAAAGGATGGAATGAAGGAGAGATGGAAGGAAGGCAGGAAGGATGGAAGGCAGGAATTTATTGATCAGCACATCTGAGGCAGGCCCTGCGATAGATCCGTCTACATTATTCATCTGCTTCTAACAATAACCTTTAAAAGACCAGAAAATTGAGGCTTAGAGAAGTCAAAAACCTGTCCCTTGGCCACAAAATAAAAACTGGTCATCTCAGATGATGATGTCCAGTAAAGAAATACGATTAAACCAATTAGTCATAAGAAGAGAGGGCCAAAAGTTATATGAACATAGAGATTTCTAAAATCCTGACCATGGTTTATTGTTTTTTAAAAGAAAGCTTTGTAGCAGGAAGAATTGCGTCCTTTAGGCTAAAACATCGGTAAAGACACCTGGACCTCTCACCTAGGCTAAACCTCGGGCCCAGAGGGCAAGTCCAGGAAAACTAAGAGGCTTCCTCCTCCATTTGAAAAGCTCCTAAGACTGTTAGGACTCGCGCAGGTCTCTGCTTCCTACTGTATTACAGTGTAGTGGCTGGTGCGTGAGAATTAGGCTGTTTTGTTTGGGGTGAACGGTGGGGATATGCTCCACCCTTCCCCGGCCCCGCCCCCGCTCCAGGCCACCTGCAGCCGTGGAAGGAAAGGACACGCTCGCCAGTGTAACCAGCATCCTGTGAAGATACTCCCTGATTGCGCTCCTGGAGAGAGAGAAGCAAATTAGCCAATCACGGCAGCTCCACTAACGGCTCCACATTCAGGCAGTTCGCTGTCTGCTTCCCACATGGACAAAGAAACTAAGAAAGGGACCAAATCAACATCTCAGAAAGAAAAAATATCTTCGATGAATGAATTCAAACGGAAGATCTCTTGATTATTGAAGGTGATTCTCCGAAGTCAAAAGCCGGCAGCACCTTCCCGAAACAAAGTTTCTGTCATTCCTTCAGGAAAATATGCATTCAGGGCCTGACACGACGTGTCAAGTGTGACATGAACAAACTGGAGCAAGGAGAACAAGGAGGCTCTTGATCAAACAGTCAAACAGACGTGGCAGATCTGAGCCCTCTGTCCACACCTCCTGGGGTCTGGGGTCTCTTACGATCCAGGTGACAAGAGTCTGGGAAGGCAGTGGGTGCCGTGTGTGAAAGCAGACTGAGCAGGTACAGCCAGTTTGCTGGCAGTTGAAGCCAGCAAGTTGAAGGTGGTGGGTCTGACTGTATTTTAGATGCTCCTTTCTGAGGTTGCATCACCCTGAGGGACTCCTGTCCTCCTCCCCACCCCCCCACCGCCCCATTGCAGTCCTGGACCGGGTGGAGTGACTGACCACTGGCCACCGTGGGGATGAGAAGAGGTGGGGCCTCAGGGTAGGATGAACAGTTCACGGAGGTGGACCCTTGTCTTCTTTTTGTGTGTGCTTGACCCTCAAGGATAGGCCTATTTATTACAAACTGTAGCACCCCTTTCCTTGTCTGATGGGTGAATTCAACTAGAGTCATAGGTCTGAGATCTTAGAACCACCCAGCGTCTGATGGCTCCCGAGGCAAATCATTACAGCACCCAGGACAGCTCCTGGCACATAGTGAGCCCTCAAGGCACATCCGTGCAAAGAATGAATTTTTGTCCTAGAACAAAGACCAAGCGGGCTGTTAGCGGATGGAGGGAAGCTGAGGAGGAGAAGCGGTCTTAGTACAGTGGTTTCCGGGCTCACGATCCACTTTTAGTGAAGTGGGTCTGCACAGGGGAGCCCCTGGGAGCGGGGGGCCCAAATTTGATAACAGGGATTTCCACCCAAAAGTCAGGGTTGTACATGAGATGAGACTGCAGTGGTATGTTTGTAAACTGGTGCTTTAGGAAAAAAAAAAAAACCCCTGATTTGCTGATTTCCATGGTGTCTCTTCTCTTACCATGGCTGATTCCAAGCTACCAGTTAGTAAAATTCCTGAACATTTCACGGTTGGCTCTCAGAGCTGTCTGTCCTCTGTTCACCACTGAGTGTGAGTGATCAGGTGGGTCCCCACTAGGGGGTCTCACAGCAGAGGTTGGGGGGGGCACCGTGGGGCTGTGGGTGAGCTTGTACATATCGTCACACAACAGGGGGTGTTCCGTGAAGGAATCACCCACAAAGTCACAAACAATGAGGATCTGGCAGATTCAGGCCAATTAACACCGGAGAAGAGAAACCAGCAAGGATGAGGATGAAGCAGGCTCTTCAAGAGAGAATGAGGGCTGAGAGGGTTGGGAGAGACCCCTGGGGAGGCTCCAGAAGCCTTTGAGTCTTTTTGAAAATGAGGCTCCTTTGATCACGCTGCAAAAGCCAAGCCTGGAGGGAAGGATGTCAAATGTGCTACAATTTTATCAGAAAAATGATGCAAAAAATTTGTGTTTGATTACTCTGAGAATTAGGGCACATTTGCCACTATCACCTACAAGTTGTTAAATATGAGATAAAAACTTACTTTTCATTGAATTTAGTTTCATTTTTTCTAGACAAGGCCTTTAGTTCAGAAGAGGTGGTTGAGAGCAGGAACTCTGACAGTGCCAATTACTAGCTGGGCAGCCTTCCTGTGCCTCAGTATCCTCACCTGTAAATGGGGATAATAGCACCAGTATCCATGGTATGGAAGATTGAGCAATTCAATATGTGTAGGTTACTGAGAATAGCGCTTGGTCGAAAGTAAATCCCAGATACATATTTGTTAAATTACAAAACATTTGCTATGAAGCTTTGATACCTAATTTAATTGGATTTGCCTCAAATGGCTTTTTATCTGTTTGGATTGTCCTCAGATAATAAAGACCTCATGTCATTACATGTGGTCTTTGTGGGGAAGGAAAGGCACCGTGGTGTCATGAGAGGAGCTTCGGGGGAACTGACCTGGTCCCTGGGCCAGGATGTGGGGATGATGAGAGTCACAGAAGAATCCCTCAAGGAGGTGACATTTCATCTGAGACACGGCAGGTGAGCTGTAGGTAACTAGGTGAGGAATTGGGGTGGGCGTGGGGTAACGTTCCAGGAGGAGGGAACAGCATGTGCAAAGGCCCTGAGGTGCTGGGAGCCTGGTATGTCCAAGGCCGGGACCCAGTGAACACAGAGGTGAGTGATGGGAGGTGGGACTGGTGAGGGGCAGGGGCCTGGGAGTTTGGGCTCCATCCTAAGGCCTGTGGGCAGCTTCTGGAAGGTTTGAAACAGGGGTGTGACTGGGGTCCGATTTGCCTCTTTGGATGTTTCTAGTTATAATGGGAAGGTCTCCTTATCTATGGCTGTTCTTTTGCACCTCATTCCCCACCACAGCATGCTTCATAGCTCAGAACCTGGGTGGGATGGCAGACCTCAGTTTTAGGGTCTTGGTCACAACTCAGGAGAAAATCAGAGAGATGGTCAGGATATATGCAGAAAGGAGCTCTGGCGTGGCCAGCAGGGATCTCAGAGTCAGTCAGCAATGTATCTTGTTCTGGGACTGAGCCTGATGCAGGGCTTTGAGGAGAAGCCTCAGGACCACCTGGAATCACAGGGACCATGGTTGGGGGGACCGGCGAAAGGGTCAGAATGGAAGCCCCCAGCTTTGGGAGTGTCGGCGAGCACCAGCTGGCCGGGAGGTTTAGGTCCCACTAAACTGCAGGTCTGCGTGGGGAGCGGGGAGACACAGGTGCATCTCTGTGCAAATACCTTCAGTGCCCATGGTTTACATCCCTGCAAAGTGTACAATTATTAAAATTCGTCGAGCAGATAAACCCAAGCCTCTCTGTTTCATCTGTGCTTATTGTGGGCTGGATTAACTATTTCATTAATTAACGCAAGTAGCATTTGGAGTAAAAAAATAGAGAATTAACTAAAAATAGGTGAAGCAGTGGAATTCCATCACAAGGACATTTATGAATAATTAATGGGCTGATGCAGGGCTATTTGTCAGCGACACCCTCCCCCTCAGCCTGTCGCTTTTCCCTTCATGGCACAGGCAAGACTTTGTTTTCTAGCATGAAGAGTCTCTTAATTAAATCTCATTTGTCAAGAAGGCGAGATGTATTTGTGTTTCCTCCGGCTCCCATTGTTATAAACTTTGCAATGTTTTTTCTGAAAAATGCTCCTTTTCGGCTTGAAAGAGCTGGGTTGTTGCTTTTTCTCTCTTCCACTGTAAAGAGGAAGTGCTACAAGTTCTTTGTCAGGTAATCAATTATCCTCCTTAAAGGATCCCTGAAGTCATCATCTGAAAATTACGGCTTCTGAAAAATAATAAAATGCCCACTTTAACATATTGTCACGTCAGAGTGATTTTGCCTCCCCCTCAGAGCCATAAAGCCTGTCAATTGCCCATGTTAATGACCTCTGGCTCTAGATGTGGTCACTTCTGCCTGTCACTTCTGGGGTTTCGATGTTGATGCTGTATCTCTCTTAGCTTCTCAGAAGCCCTGTAATGATGCCCCAATTAGTAATGCATCCTTCTCTTTCTCCATCTCACTCTAATTGCTCTAATTTATGTCTCTCGACAGTACTCCCACCATGTGTGTCATCCGCACCTCTGTGTGGAGTAGGCAGGTCTCAAGTTCAAGGTCCCTGGCAGGTAAACAACAATCAAAACAATTTCAAGTTCACGGACATCCTCTGCAATCAACATCAACTACTCCATCAAGAAAACAGGACCTTGGTATTTTTGGTGAGTAGCAGATAATTTATGAGCTTGTCAGCATAATCCACGGTCCCTGATCTGTATCAATATGAAATAAGAAAGCATTTAAGAGGTGTCAGGAAAATATGGCATGCCCCCCCCACCTCCTCCTCCCATTTGACATCAATTCATTCATGTATGAAATTGAGTCTTTGTGATGGTGAAGCATTAAAGATCCTGTGTAGTCAAATTAACATCATGGAACCAGAGAGTGGAAGCAGGTTATTAAATGTCCCCTACTTTGCCTTCCTTCCAACGGGCAGAAGAAAACAAACAGAAGGCTTAGATGCAAATGTGGATTTATGTCCAAGGATTCATGAAAGCAGCATAGACTGAGAAAGGGAAAGCAGGGTAGATGTCCCAGATAATTCAGGTTAAAAAGACTTTTATTGGAAGCATCATAGTCATCCAGGAGCAGCTTGTTGATTCTGCCATAGTTTCTCCATCCTTTCTTCTTGTGGAAGAACCTCAGGGACATGCCAATGTTTAGTGGAAATGTCGAAGCATCACTGAAATTCCTTGAGCCAAGGGCAGGTGTTCAGGTCTCAGCCCTGCCACCACCTGTGGTTTCACTTCCCTGCTGACCCATGGAATTATTCAAATAACTCAGTAACATCCTCCCATGGGAACCAGGGACAACCTCACCCTCTTGTTACTACAAAGCCTGCGTCCCACAGCCCCTGCTTGTTCACTCTGTTCTCAGGTGCAGCCCCCATGTGGCTCTGCTTGACATGGAGTGTCCTGCCTCCTGGGCTTTGAGTATATGTGACTAATAAACTGCTGTCAGGCTCATCTGTCCAGTGTCCGGTGTTGTGTGTTTAGCTATTTCAGCAGTTTAGGGTGGGGGATCCCTCCCTCACTGATGGGGTGAATAGGAGGTGATCAGGATACCTGTGGACCTTCAATAAGCCAGTTTCTACAGTGGGAGACGGTAGGGCTGAAAATACCTGAGACGACACGTAACATGTATCTGATACACATCCCTTACATTTTGTGTCTTTGTTTGCCACTTTCTTTCTACTTGACCATATGCTTTTTTATTTATTTATATATTTATTTTTGGCTGTGTTGAGTCTTTGTTTCTGTGCGAGGGCTTTCTCCAGTTGCGGCGAGTGGGGACCACTCTTCATCGCGGTGCGCGGGCCTCTCACTGTCGCGGCCTCTCTCGTTGCGGAGCACAGGCTCCAGACGCGCAGGCTCAGCAATTGTGGCTCACGGGCCCAGCTGCTCCGTGGCATGTGGGATCTTCCCAGACCGGGGCTCGAACCCGTGTCCCCTGCATTGGCAGGCAGATTCTCAACCACTGCGCCACCAGGGAAGCCCTGACCATATGCTTTTAAGGGCAGATATTTGAATTGTATGTTTTATTGCTGCATCTCAAACACTTGCACGATTTCTAGCACATAGTAGACCTTCAATAAATATCTATGAAATGAATAAATGAACAAACGAATGCAGTTACCAGACAACCTTGGCTGGGAACGAGTAAGGACATGGTTCTTGATGTTAGGCCTTGTGGGGGAAAATGACCAGAATGTCGTCCGCTTATCACTGCCTTGAAGAAAGCAGTGCGGAGGCAGGACCTCAGGTCTTCGCTGAACTGTAGCCGCTCACCCTCCTCTGTATCTTGCCTCCCTGTATGGAGGTGGTGCGGACGGGTGGATGGGGGACGGGGTGATCTGTCTCCTCCTTTCTCCCCACCCTGTCGCCCCCCCACCCCCAGCCTCCTCACTCACCTTGGGGAGAGGCTTTCACGGCTGCTGCCGTTGATCCTTCACTTCAGCACAGCCCAGCTCTCCCACTGAGCCCAGGCCGCTGCTTCACAGTAGGAATGAGGACGCACAGCGTTAAATTGTTATTTATACAGCTCATTCCTCTGTTCTTCAGTAAGCTTGGGGAGTCATGTTAAAGAAGTGGGGGGCTGTCTGCTGACCACAGGTCCCACACTGGGCGGCAGATCCGTCCTTGAGGGGAGATGGGGGCAGTGCGTGTCCCCATCCTGGACCAGACCGGAGACGGTCACCAGGGGGCTGAGGTTATAACCCAGGCTTGTCCTCTGGCCAGCAGTGTGTGTGTGAACAGACCAGACCTTGGAATCAGTTTCTGATTCCATAAAATTAAATCTGTAAAATGGGAAGAACACTGAGCAGCACTGATTCTAAGGTGCACC
The DNA here is from genome assembly GCF_949987535.1 of Balaenoptera acutorostrata. Taxonomy (NCBI): domain Eukaryota; kingdom Metazoa; phylum Chordata; class Mammalia; order Artiodactyla; family Balaenopteridae; genus Balaenoptera; species Balaenoptera acutorostrata. Next base: position 76,810,165 of record NC_080078.1, read on the forward strand.
CTTTTCACGTGTTAATATCTCTTGAATCTGGTTGTGTCACATAATCGATGGAGTCTCCTTGTTGCATCATAATTTAATTGTCAGTGTTTTCTTTCTTAGTGGCACATAAAACAGTGAAGCATCATCTGGTCAATTTTGTCTTCGATGTGTGAAATGCAGTGTCATCTGACAGTGACCAACTCTCATGAGGTCAAATGTAACAACACGGGGTGGAGAGACCTTTGCAAATTATAAAATGCTGCTCGGTCGTTCGCCCCGGCTCTGCCTGGAGAGCGTCCTTGGCAGACGTGCCTCCTCTCCAGGTTCCAGCTCCTCATTCTTTCACCGAGGACAGTGGCCTGGAGCTGTGACGTTGAGATTTGCTCTGCTGGGTGACGTCTCGAAAAAACCCAAGGCCGGGGAGCCCAGCCCGGGCACTTTGAGCAAAGTTCTCCTGGAAGGAAAGGATGAGATGTCTCCCAGGCACCTTCCAGACTGACATTCTAGGGTGGGTGAGGGTGTCCCTGAGGACTTGAGGAGAGGGAGGCCGGCAGAGGCTGGCACTGCACACCCTGGGGCACCACTCACGCCCGCCGCAGTGGGAACGGGGCCCCCTGGAGGTGTGCAGGGAGCAAACCGCGTGGTCACATCTGCTGGCCTCAGGGCTGCTCTTGAGGGAATGGAGGGAGAGGCCCTGAAAACGTGCTGCTCGGCACAAAGCACCAGGGGCCTTGAGGAGAGGGGCCACCGCAGAGCAAGGGGAAATCTGACAACGACACTGTTTCCCAAGAAGGGTCGGCAGCGAGACGTGTGTGTGTGTTGACTGGGTCTACACCAGGCAAATGCGGCAAGTAATTTGTTCCTGATCAATCTCACTGTGGGCAATTTAAGGGACGGTCCGCCCAGCTGGGCCGCTGGAGGCAGGTGTTTCCACGAGACTCACTGTTCCGACCCCCACACCCCTGGGCACCGACCGTAGCGCTGGAGCCGCCGTGGGGACCAAAAGCGTGCGGATGACTTGATTGGAAGCATTTGGACCCATTAGCCTCAACTTCTGGTGTGCTGCTCGCGGAGACGGTAGCTTTTTAATTTTCTAAATGAAAAATCATTTTTACTATGAAAGTGATAAATATTCATTGTAAAAAGAAATAACCCCGCGAGTACATTGTAGCATTTCAGTTGGAGTCAAGAGTCCCGAGAGTTGCCTTTTCCATAAAGATCCACCACGTGTCCCCTGCCCCCCGTGTCCCTATAGGGGAAGCTGACGTTAGCCCGGCGCCCAAGGCTCACTGTGGTCCTGTCCCAAGTGACACGTAGGGGGCAGGGGTCATTTCCGGCTGCCCGCAATTGAGTCCCCTCGCTGAAGCTGCCACTCGTCCTTTTGGGACTCACTCCTCCCCCAGGTAGGAGGGGTGCGGGGGAGCCCCTGGTGACACGTCCCATCACGAAAGCTGAGGGTCGCGCTCCTCCCTCTCCACCCGGCTTTCCTGAGGGGTGGGCGCTGGTCTAAGTCTGGCCCCTACACGCTCTTACCTGAGCTCTGTTTTGAGCAAGTGAAGGAAAGAAGAGGGACCGGAGGGAGGTCACTTCTCCCAGGCGGCGTCCTGATCAGCCCGTTCTGGCGTGAGATGCTCTTTCCTGGCCCCACGGACTCCTGTGGTTTCTGTCTGGTCCTCTGCGTCTCTTATAGTCTGTGGGGCTCAAGATCCTGCAGGGAAAGCCCACTGTGCGCACGTCACCCACGTGGGTCTCTACAGCTCCCAGCCGAGAACCTTGACCGCCCCATGGCCCGTCTGGCCATCCAGGTGAGAACACTCTCGCCACCCACCCTCCTGCTGCCAGAAGAAACGACAACCCTCCAGTGCCAGTTCTTACCAGGATCCCTCCTTTGAAACTCTGAGATCTTGTCTCCATGGGAGAAAACAAGGGGACTTGTTGAGGTAACTTCTGGGGGAGCAGGGCAGACATCCAGTCAGACCAGCTGGACCTAAGGCAGGGGATGCATTGCCCGGACGCAGGCCATCTGCAGGAAGAGGGAAGCGGGAGGTGGGGCCCAGGCTCAGGAGGGCAGGACCGAGTCCTTGGGGGCCATCAGGATACCATGTGGCCCCTCTGTCCCTTGCCCTGGAGCCGCACGTCCTCTCTGGTCATCCACTTCATTCCTCTTCTTTCTGTCCCTCTGAGGACATGGCTGGTAATGGTGGTCCCATGGTAACCCAATGTATGTCTCCTTAGTTCAGTGACCTCAAGCAGATTCTGATTGGTCCTGACCAGGTCAGGAGCTCTGCCCTCATCCAGTCAGCCCTGGGCAGGAGTTTGGGTCAAGCATGGCTGTTGGAGGTGACCCCTGTGAATGTGTGGAGAAGGATGCCAGGGCTGGGCATGTGCCTCAAAGCCTGGCCACCTCAGAGCCCTAAGGTGTGTGCCAGTCTTGGGGATGACGTGTGGGTCATCGACACACAGACCTCCCTCACCAATCAGCTGAATGGATTAAACTTCCCTCCTCTCAGCGGAATCTACAAAATTACTTTTTAATAAATGGTCTCTTTGGAAAATGCTCAGAGGAGAAAGATGATCTCTGGTTCTTACAGTGAAAGTCTGTTTCCCTTTGAGATAAGGACTGATTTGTAACACCTGTCATAAACCATTAATTTTACTTTTGTGGGAAGAACTCCAGAAGAATTTCTCTTTCATAAGCCTATCAAATTATCAGTGGTTTTGAGCAACAGTTGCCTGAGCAGTGTGTCTGGCTAACCCTCAATAATGTGAGAAGTTTCAAAAATAATTTGATTCCCTCCCCTCTACTTCCCTGCTGGGCTGGCGATGCCCCTTTAGCTGCTACATCTTGGGGTGCCAGCGTAGGTGACTTGGGGATGGAGACAGCAGCTCTGTATCAACCAGCGTGGACACTGGTGTGTCCCCCAGCGGGGACCTGGGGACCCTGTGCCCATGCTGTCAGGGGTCCGTCTGGGGTCTGAGTATAATGATGCTGAAGGTGCCATGAGTCTCCTGTCAGGCTTCCGGGGCAGCTCAGACACTCGCTCTGGGCCAATCCAACCCCTAGCCCTGAGAGTGGCCATAACACATCTGCCCACACCCCTGTCTTTGTCACATAGTGGGGCTGACCAGTCAGCATGACACTGACCACAGCTTGGAGTTGTGGGTTGACTCTTTCAGATTATTTAAATAGACGATCATGTCGTTTGCAAACAAGGACAGTTTTATCTCTTCTTTCCAATTTGCATACCTGTTATTTCATTTTCTTGTCTTATTGGATAAGCTAGGATTTCTGAATGGGGATCTCTGCAGAGCACAGCAAGTGCAAAGCTTCTGAGCTGGGTTGAGTCTGTTCTGTTTGAGGAACTGTGATAAGGCTAGTGGGCAGGAGCCTGGCAGCGGAGAGGAGAAGGTGGGGCCAGACCACCCTGGGCGTAGTAAGTTGGTGGAGAGTTGGGATGTGCTAGGGAAAGTATTAAAGGATTTTAGGGAGGAGAGTAACATTCAGGGATACTGCGTACTCTGGGACTCAGTAAATTCATAGTTTAAATGTTAAGAAGGTATTTGTATTTGCAGAGACAAATGAGATTGTTTTATAACTGTGTGATAAAATCATATAAAAAGTATTCAACCCTAGTTTTTTTCTTTTCTTTCTATCTTTCCTTTTTTTTTTTTGGTCGCGCGGCATGTGGGATCTTAGATCCCCGACCAGGGTTCGAACCCACACCCCTTGCATTGGAAGCATGGCATCTTAACCACTGGACTGCCAGGGAAGTCCCTCAACCCTATTTTCTAAAGGCTATTCAGAATGATAGATTTACTTCTCAAATTCATGACAGTTATGCATTCTAAAGCTGACAGAGAGCAGAAAATTTGCCGATTGGCATGAATATGTTAGAGATATTGATTTAAAACCAAACCACCAATTTTTACACTTTCCAAAGGAATTCAACTGCTGGGTTTCTTTCTCAAACACAAATAGAGAATGTTAATGAATGCTTTGAACATTCCTTTCCTCAAATCATTTTATAAGCTTTGATATCAGAATTTTAATCGAAAATGAAATATCAATTATTAAAAGACCTGTATATTTTATGAAAGGTCTTATATTTTGCAGAAACTGCTGAGAATATTGTGCTTTTTACCTGGTGGCTGTTGGCAACTTTAAATAACTTTTTTTCCTTCTGATTTTAAAAGATTTGCTCATTCTAGAAAATTTGGAAAATTACTCTAAAGAAGAAAATGAAAACCAATTATGATTGTACCACTCATATGTTACCACTGCTGCCATCTTGGCTTATCTCTTACTCAAGTTTTTTCTCTGAATATGGGTGTATATGTGACAAGAGCTTAACATAGTTTTTTTTTTTAATTTTTATTTTTTATTGGAGTGTAGTTGATTAACAGCATTGTGTTAGTTTCTGGTGTACAGCAAAGTGATTCAGTTATACATATACATGTATCTATTCTTTTTCAACTTATTTTCCCATTTAGGTTATTACAGAATATTGAGCAGAGTTCCCTGTGCTATACAGTAGGTCCTTGTTGGTTATCTATTTTATTTTATTTTATTTTAAGCCAAACTATTTTCTTTCTTTTTTCTTTCTTTTTTAAAATTGGGGTGTAGTTGTTTTACAATGTTGTGTTAGTTTCTACTGTACAGCAAAGTGGAGTAGAGTTCCCTGTGCTATACAGCAGGTTCTCATTAGTTATCTATTTTATACATATTAGTGTATATATGTCAATCCCAATCTCCCAATTCATCCCACCCCCCCTTTCCACTCTTGGTGTCCATATGTTTGTTCTCTACATCTGTGTCTCTATTTCTGCCTTGCAAACTGGTTCATCTGTACCATTTCATAGTTTTATATCCTGCTTTTTTTTCACTTCATGTGATATCATGAGCATTTTCTATGCTATTAAAAACTTCTTGTAAACATATTATACTATTATCCTTCAATGTTCCCTTGTCTAGACAATTTATGCAATCTTCTCCATTCTTATTTTGTTGGACGCTTGTGTTGTTTCCTTTTGCTGTTAAAATTTACGTTGCAGTAAACATCTTACTGAATAACTTTTGTTCACATTTATGAATCGCTCCTTAAGATAAAGTCTTACGTGTACAATGAGTGCATCTGGAGTTAGTGCTTTTTTAAAAGCTCTTGATATGGCCACCAAATTGTTTTTGGAGACACTGGGACTGAGAGCCCCCGCTGGTGGGCATTCTGTGTCCATGTGGCTGTGTCCTCACAGGCACAGAGTAGTACATGTTGAAAAGCGTTTGTGCAAGTCCTATTTAATGTGCTTTGTTGTTCTTTTAACTTGCAGAGAATTCATTGTTGGGACCCGCTAGTCCTGGGTTCCACCTTCTCAGGGTTGGATGGAACTGCCTTCGAGCCAATGAGGAAACCAAGTCCCCGCCCGACCGAGAGTCATTTGTGCCCCAGCAGCTCCCTCTGACGAGGAACTCCAGCACTTGGAGAAGAATTGCATCAGTGACCCAGAGTGTAGACAGGAGCTTCTCTGATCAGAATCCAAACCCGCTCCCTGATGGGAGGCCAAGGATTTCAGCTCCGGTGCTTGGTCGCCCAGAGTGGGGACGCCCGTTAGCATGTGGTCAGTGGGCACCCCGGAGACACCCCAGACTCGCCCATTCCAGCCTCTCGAGGTCGGGGTTCCTGTGGACACAGGCTCCACTGCTGAGCACTGTGGCAGGTTCTCCCGAGCACCGTGTCCTCCTGGCGCCCCGTCTTCTGACACCTCATCAGTCCCTCTGGGTACCAGGCCTTGCCAACTGCTTCACCCTGGAGGCCGGTCCCGGAGCCCATTTCACGGCTCATTCAAAAGGAAAATGAGGAGGACTTTTCCATTTCATCTGTTAAATGATTTAATTCACGAGGGACTTAGTCACCACGGATCCCAGCATGGCCCGGTTCCTGGGTCATTTTCAATTTACCACTCTGATGGAACCGTACAAACCCCACCAAGCTCTGCGCTGGGCCCCAACAGAAGTTGCACGGCCGGGCCCTAGGGGACATCTGGTCAGGGGACTGAGGCTGGAAGGGGAGGGCAGCAGAGTGTGTCTGATCGTTTCATGCAACTGATGTGTGAAGTGATATCCACAGTGATGGGATCCAATCTCCCCCGAGAAGACATGGCCCCATGGAAACACATCTGATAAACGTCTAATTAAATATTAAGAGGGAGCATTATTCCTGGAGCAGTTTAAGCCCCGGAGGACTTCAAGCTCCTGACCTTGTTCATGCCCATGTTTACGGGCAAGGACTTCAAGCTCCTGACCTTGTTCATGCCCATGTTTACAGGCAAGGACTTCAAGCTCCTGACCTTGTTCATGCCCATGTTTACAGGCAGTCATCGCCGCCTCCCCTTCCCACATCGTCCTGCTCCTTGTGGGGGTCGGTGAGGACAGCCTGGCCAGCCCTCAGGTCAGAACAGGTGACACAGGGCGTGAGTGGGAGAGCCGGGGGCTGGTCTGCTGGAGGGAGATTTGAGGCAGGGGAACAGAAGCCACGACCTGAATCAACACGCCCAGGCCTGAGTGGTGCCCCCGCCCAGCCTGTCCCACGGTCCCCAAGGTCCCCATGGTGGTCTCCCGATGGGGTTCCCTCCTGAAGCTCTTGATGCTTTTGAGGGTGTCGAGGTCCTGTGGTTCCTTGGAGGTGCTCCGTCATCTGAGATGTACCAGGAAGGCTCCTCAGGGGACTGAAGACTCGGGAACCTGTCCTGGTAAAAGGTGGTGGTTGAGTCACTCGGGATCTGAGGTTGCAGGTTGGATTCTGAGGCCTTGACAAGAGGAACCGACCAGAAGGAAACGGGGGAGCAGAGCAGCGGGTCTCAGAGGACCAGGAGCCAGGGCGTCCTGGGGGTCTGGGCAGCAGGAGGAGATGGGTAGACAGGTAGGAATCGGGGTGAATTGGATCCTCCAAGGAGGATGGACGGGCCCTTATCCCTAGGAGGAAACAGGCTCAGAGAGCCAGCGCCCACTCCAGGAGCTGGTCCCCAGCCAGATTCTACCCCCTACAACCCTGTCAGGGACCCGTTGAGTAAAGCAGGTCAAAGCTGGTGGGACCTCAGGGGTCGTTTCCTCACAGCTCTCATCCCACAGGCGGCAGCAGCAGCCCCGAGGCCCAGGCGTGATGTGACCTGGCAGGTAGCAGGAGCAGAGTGGCACTAGAGCCCTGGTCACTCCAGGATGGCCCAGCCCCCTGAATGCTATACCGCGGTCCTCCCAACACAGAGGAGGGGGTTCAGACACTGAACCAACAGTTAAAAAAATCATGTTGTGTCCTAAAGGGGAAACAAGAAAAAGCAAGTAATTGCTATATTCCATCATTACTGGGTGCTTCAATGAACACAGATTCAAAAGAAGGAAATGTAACATTTTTATTGAAGTATAGAGAAGCCTGAGGGGGTGTGGGGAAGCTAATTGGGCCACCCTTCCGTCTTCATAGCTATTTTCACATCAGGCCACATCTAACCCCCCTGGGATGATGGTAAATGCTACTTGCAGGCCCTCAAAGAATTGGTAATTTCCATATTACTTTATAAATCCTCAAAGTGTATGTACACTTGGTTTCCTCTAGCCATTCGTTTCACAAATGTTTATTGAGCACCTACTGTGTGTTGGACCCCGAACAGGGGCTGGGGGTTGTTCAGCAGTGAGCAAGGCAGGCAAGGTCCTCCTCCAAACGGGGTTGATGTCCTCATGGGGGGTTCAGCGGGAATAAGCAAGTGCATAAAGGAGTGAACCAGAGAAAGTGAGGGAGTAACGAGCGCTGAGGAATGGAAACCACGCGCGTGATTGGGGGAGGGGGCGTCACGCTGGATCCCGAGGTGGGGAGTGGGCTCTCTGGGGAGCTGGATGTGAGCTGAGCCCCGGGCGATGGGGAGGAGCTGCCTGGGGAGGTGTGTGGGGGGAGGGCTCAGGCAGAGCGGAAATGTGAGCAAGACGCCACACAGCCTCTAAATCGGCAGCACGTGGCTCTGGGGGAGAAGCAGCTGCGCAGATGTCCCTGCTCTTCTGCCCGTGGCTCTGCCCCTGTGCATGGAGGGCGTCACCGTGACGGCCAGTTTGCTGCCAACTCAGGCCCCGGGCATGAGGCCATCCCACTGGATAACTGTATTTCTTCATCTCTCCCTTCAGCAAACGGAGGGACATGGATTCTAGAACTTCACCCCTTTAATCAACAAGTTCTTCCAAGTCTCAGGGGTTTGTCCTTCAGGTATGATTTTATTCATTCATTCATGCACTCACTCACTCATTCATTCATTCCACAGATGTTTATGAAGTGTCCGCTGAGTGTCTGACCCGTTCTGAGCACTGGGAACAAAGCCGTGAACAAAACGGGAAGATCCCTCCCTGCGAGATCCGTGCATCCTAACACACAGGGACGAACGCTGACGTCAGCTGGTAACAGGGATGGTGTCAGTGCTGGTCGGTGCTTTGGCGAGAAGTAAAGCAGGGAGGTACGCACTGAGTGTGGAGGATGCGATAGGGGTGTTATTTTAAAAGTGGGGTGAGGGAGGCCCCCCGAGAAGGCGACAGAGAGGGAGCAGCCCTAAGACTACCTGGGGGAGGAGCTTTCATGCAAAGGCCCTGGGGTGGGCATGGAGCTGGATTTCCAGGCTCAGCAAGGAGGTCAATATAACCAGATAGGAGAGAGGAAGGGGTCGAGGGGCAGGGAAATCAGAGCAGTGAGGAGGGGCCGAGTCAGAAAGGCCCCAAGGTCAGTGTAAGGACTTGGCTTCTATGCTGAGTCAGGTGGAAGCAGCAGAGGGTTTAGATCAGAGGAGTGACAGGATCTGGCTTTTTAATTTCTGCCCCCGTTTGTCTCAGTAGAACTCACTTCCTGAACAAGACTTGGCTTTAGCTGTCCCAGAGCCCCAGGGCGGCTGACACACCCACTCCAGGCCCCCCCGCGCGGCTGAGTGACCCTGGGGCCCGCTCTGCCCGGGTCTCTCGTTTGTGGCATTTCTCACGTTCACCCCCTCCCGAGTCTGGCCCGTGTATGAGCCTCATTACACCTGGCACAGAGAACGAGGCTCAGCAAATGTCTCATGAAGCATCTTTTTAAAGGTTAATGGTCACTGGCGAGGGAAGAAACGGCCTCTGAACATCTACGCCTCTTTGATGATGTGGATTTTTCAGTTAAGTGAAAATGAGAGTCGTGTCTCCTTACAGGTACCTGGTCTGATTACCAAGCAGCCAAGGAGGCCTCGGGGTGTCTTGGAGGCTGGAACCGTCAGCCCGGGGTGAGCTACGAGCGCTTTACATGAGCTGCTCCCAGGTGAGGGGTGGGGGGTCAGGCCACCCCCAGCCCCCCTGCCGGCTCCACCCAGGTGAGCCCTGTGTGTGTGGAGAGGCGGTTCTGGAGGATTCCACGCTCAGGCCGGTAAGCTCCGGGAGGGCAGGGATAAGGTCTCTTCTCGGATTCATGGCGCATGGCGCATGGCTCCTCTGGCCACTGGGAGGGGACAGGCGAGGCCAGAGGCTGGAGAGGGCGGTGGCTGTGAAGTTAGGAACCCCAAGGGCTCAGGGAGGAGGTGGAGGTGGCGCTGGGGTGAGGCTGGGGCAGGTGTGGGGGGCGGCGGGCTAGGGGCGGCCCAATCTCGTTACGGTCTCCCATGTATCTTTGTGTTAGAAATACCTCATTGGGTGCAGAAGGCATTGATTAGGAAGGACTTGCCCCTCCCTACAACTGAGGCTACTGTGACCATCTTGCTTTACAAAAAGTATTTCACAAATGGACGTGTGAATGAATAAATGAATGAATGAATGAGAATCAGCTGGTCTGATTCTCAGTAGATGTAGAAGCAAATTATGGCCACCTGACCCAGGAGAATATTCAAGGGAACTGGCTCTTTCCTGAGGACAAGGGCAGGCTATTTCCTGTCTGGGCCTCAGTTTCCCTGTGGCTAAAATGAAAGAGTATCTAAGTAATCTTAAAGGACATCTCAGGGGATAAGCATGAGAGACTAGGCTGTGTGTCTTGCAACATCCTACAGGGAAAGTGGGGAAAATCCTATTACTCAGTGGTGGGAGGGGCACCCACTGGGACTCTCACCTGGAGTAGGTGGGCCTTGGAATCCTTCCTCATTGGTTTCTTCCCTCACCTTGGCCTCCCGGCCCCTGCCTGCCTCTCCAACCCCACCTTTCTACCAAGTAGGTTACAGCCTCAGTGAGCATGACAGGGACCTCAAATTACAGTGGCTTAAATAAGACAGTTTCTTTTTTGCATGAAATCCAAACCCGTAGGGTGATTCTTCTCTGGAGTTTTCAGGGTCCCAGGCTCCTTCTACCTTGCTGCTGTCACCCTTGGGGTGTGGCTTCTCCCACAAGGTGGATCACATCCCCGTGGCTGGCCAGCAGGGAGGGGCAGAGGGGACAGATGGGCACAAGCCTTCCCTTTAAGGGTGGGACCCAGCAGCTGAGCACACAGTTCTCTTTCCCATTGGCCACAGCCCAGTCACATGACCACCCCTGACTGCAAAGGAGGCTGAGAAGCGCAGTCTTCATTCTGCCCCAGCTGTGTGCCCAGAAAAAAGGCTATTACTGGGAGGGGACAGTGGATGTTGGGAGACAATATCCCAGTTGGCTCACATTGGTTCAGCCTGGAGTGACCAACTGTCCTGCTTTGCTGAGGCATTTCTTTGGACACAGAACTTGCAGTGCTAGATCTGGGATAGTTATAGGAGGAGTTGTCCACGCTGGCTTCTTTTCTTTTCCCCAAACGGGCCCAGCACGTTCCTGCCTCAGGGCCTTTGCATGTGCTGTTACCTCTGTCTGGAACACACTTTCCACAACTCCTTCCATTCAGAAAGGATTACTGGGTGCCCACCTCATGTATGAGCCGCTGTTCTAAACACTACATGCCAGGCGCAGGGTGAAAATTCCAACCATGCTTTTAACATAACAAGGATAATCCTTTCTACTCCTCCCTGGTCACTTTTGTTTCCAAATCTCCATGGCTTAGTAATTTTTATTATCCTCAGCTCTGAAAGGAACACCTCTTTCCCTAAGGCTCTGGCTGGGCTCTCACACGGTCTGATAAATCTTATATTAATAATAACCCGAAAGAAGAACATGTATTAAATTCTAAGATTATGATCTAGGAAACAAGGATTTTGAAGAGATGTGTAAGCCTAATAAAAGGAAATGTGGGGTGGAGAAAGTTTTCATTAAATAGAACCACACCTCTTGGGTGAGTTCATTGGTACAATCTTTCCGGAGGGCAGTTTGGCACTATATGTAGCAACTGCAACTGCAAATGCACAACTTCAGGCCCCAAAGTCCATTTATAGGAATTTATCCCAATGAAATAATAAGAAAAATTGCAAAGGTGGATCTCTAAGGATTTCTGTAAGAGGAAAGAAGTATAAAAGCCTAAATGTCTGTTGGCTGGGAAGCACAGATTGTTATCCTCTGCCCTGACACCAATAGGCACTTCAGATAAGGAAACAGAGGCAGAGAGAGTTTAAGCAACTTACCCAAGGTCACACAGCAGGAAGTGGCAGAGCTGGATTTGAACCAGAGAGGCGACTCCAGAGCCCATGCTCTTCCCCAGTCGGCTCTGCCACCTCCTAGGCCTCAAAAGGGAATGACAATGTCTTCCCGGGAATAACATAGAGATTTCTCTGGGAGGTAAGAGGATGGCGCAGGACTCAGAAGTCTGAAGTGTGGGACCCAGAACACCCAGATCAGGTGGGAGGCCTGTGGTGGCCTAGAGTGCTGGCTGTCCCCAGGTGGCCAGGGTGGAACCAGCTCCGCCGCCCCCTTCCCGGGATGAGGGCTGTGTTATTTGCTCCCCCCTAATCCTCCAAGCCTGTGGCCCAGCCCCAGGCCTCCAAACCCAAGACCACCCAGTTGAGACTGGAAGGAAAACCTGCCCTTGTAAGTGGAATCAGGTGAAATCTGGCTGCAAATTAGTCTATGAGAAACCAAAAGGCTGTGTCACAAGCGTGGCCAGTGTGGCTGTCACTGTCAGCTGCATGGAAATGATGGAGATGAGAGGGACAGCGTCTGTCCAGAGGGGAGCTAGAGGAGGGAATGTCGTGGACGATGGAAGGAGGACAGGCCTGCCCCCAGCAGACATGTCGTCCGCAGAGAACTGGTCCGGGACGGGGAGATGCCCCCGCGGTGGGTAGCCTGTGGTCTGAGGCCGGAACGTCGGACACACAGGAGCGATTGGTGGTCTCCTGGGAGCTGGGGGGCATCTTGGCCAGATGGTGGGGTCCTCAGAGGCTCAGCCCCTTTGTGTGTGTTGGGGGGTGATGGCCCTCTGCCCTGGCCCTCTGAAGGTGGCCATAAGGGAGGGAAGCCAAAGAGCTTGGCGTTGGACAGACTGGGAAGCGAGTCCCACTTCCCTCCAGGCCGGTGACTCTGAGCCTCAGTTTCTCCAGCTGTCGAGTGGGGCTAATATCAACCTATATGGACTGCCTGCTGGTTCGAGGCCCTAGTTAAGCACCTTTAATTCCTAGGGGCGGGAACTTTATTATCCTCATTTACAGCTGAGAAAACAAGAGGCACAGAGAGGTTAAGTCACTTACCTGGGGTCACACAGAAGCTGTCTGTGGTTAGGACTCCAGACTAGCCGGGATCAAGTGGAGCCCTCGGCACCGTGCTGGTGGCCTGGCAGGTGCTCGGGAACATCGGGTGCTGTTTTCCATCCTCATCACTGCTGCTGCCACCAAGAGGACCAGGAGTGAGACCACCGTATCTGCTCTGAGGGCTGTCGTGAGCGGGAAGCCAGGTGACGCATGTAGGACCCAGTGCACTGGCTGCGGCCAAGTCAGCTGACGGCGACCCCGTGGCAGCAGCAGGAGCAGCTCTTGCTGAGGGTGTCACAGCGGCTTCTGCCTGTTCTCCGGGCCGAGGGCCTGCCTGCCAGCTCCTCTGAGCCTGGCCCCAAGTGCGGTACCCCAGGGTCTGGGGTTCTTGGGAAGGGGCAGGCGGGCCCAGCTCAGGCCTCCCTCGGGGGCCTGTCCCCCACAGCCATGCCGGGGGAGCCGCTCCTGGTGGGCTCGGGAGAATGCCGGGCTGAGCGGCCACAGGCCAAGTTCCTGCCGTCCGGTGTGTGCCCCCAACCCCAGACCCCCGGCCTTGCAGGCTGCTGGGCAAACACCGGAGGGGGTGACTTCTCAGGCTCTAGTGGGCACGGCCCTCCTCCTGCCCCCCCCACCCCCGGCCCCGGCCTCACTGTGGGACAAACGGCATCTGGTCCAACACACCCACTACCGGATGTTTCCTGGTACAGAGTTTATCAAATCGCAGGTTGTGATGCATGAGTGGGTCTTGAAATCAATTTAGAGGGTGGAGCCTTGCGCTTAAACTCTGCAATAGACCAGAATAGAATCGATGAGGAAATATCAGAGCGCGTGGCATGCAGTGAAGGGGGGTTTGGGGAAACTTCTGCTTTGTTTTCACATAAATAGGCGTGTGTGTGTGTGGAACACCATGTGACATATGTTTCTTACTGCGGTTGCGTTAAAAAATGATTGACAGACTGTCTCATGGCCTTCGTGTCACACAAAGTGTGACACTTGTGTGACTAAGTGTGACAGTCACGCCGGGGCCCAGCAGGTCTGGGCTCTGTTGATTGCGGGGAGGAGACTGTAAAGCCTGGAACATGAAGGTTGGAGAGAATGGGTCGCGGGAGATGGCACCCGGGCCGGTGCAGCAATGAGTCCCCGGGCCGCCCCCCCTCTTCCCTCCCTGGCTAAGCCGCTCTGCCCCGTTGTCACTTCTCTGCAGCCCGTGTCCCCGCTTTCTGCTCTTCCCAGCGCCCATCAGGTCAGATGTTACCACGGTGACTGCCGGCTCTTGTTTCTCTTCTGTGAGCCTCCCTGGAGCGCCGGCTCCCCCAGGACGGGAGCCCGTTCCCCGATGCACCCCAGCTCGAGCCCAGCGCGGGGCACGGTAGGGACTCACGTGTTGGGAGGATGTCTGGGGTCGGGGGAGGTCTGCCGCGCAGGGGTGGGCCCCAGAGAGCAGCACGGCAGGGGGAGGGGCTCCTCTTTCAGAAAGTCCCGGAGTCCCCCGGTCCCGCCCACCACGTGCCCCCTGCCTGGCTTCCTGCTGCCGCCCCTGCGTCGCCCCTGAGGGTCCCAGCTGCCAGGCTGGGCTGTGTGGGAGGCCCAGAGACCGGAGGGGCTGGAAGTGAACGCCCCGGGGGGCCCAGGCCTGATGGAGTTGGGGTCACGCCCAGGTCTCTTGGCTGCGGTGCCTGTTTGTGCTGCGGGCTCCCCGGCGGGACTGGCCTCTTGATTCCCACGGACGTAACTTGCTGGAGGTGGGCACACGCCCCTTCCCAACAACCTCAGGCCCATCTTCTGACTGCGCTCTGGGGCTGGACTCCACGGGCTGCAGACAACCCCTTGGCTGGTTCCCAGAGGAACAGGCGGAATGCTCGTGGCCTCCTTCCCTGTCTGGTCTCCCTGCCCCTCACCCCCGATGGGTGTTGTTTGTGATCACCCCCCAGAGGAAATCCTTGGACTTGAAGCCTTGCCTCAGGGTCGGCTTCTGGAGAAACCAAAACAGAGACAGAGGATGGAGGGCTTTCTTCTGGTCTGTGTTTACATTCTGTGCATGCGATGCGTGTATGTATGTATGTAGGTATTTTCCCTGAGTTGGGGTGGATTTGCAAGACCGAAAAATGGGTACAAACCGGTGTCGAGGGTTTTATATGGCAGGCAGCAAGGATGTGGTTCTCCTCCCATCATCCATAATGGGGCGGGGGAGGGGGATTGCAGGACAAAGAAGGCAGCCGTGAGAGAAAATGAGAGAGGGCAGGGGGGAGGCAAGGAGGGTGAATGGAGGGGGAAGAGGAAGGAGAAAAGGGGGGATGGGTGCACGTGAGAGAGAGAAGGGAGCGAGGGGGGTCTTGATGGGGCCAGAGAAGCGGCTTCCTCAGTGCTGAGTCAGCAGCCGCCCTGACTCAGAAACTCGAATTGTCCATCCAGTGACCCCTCAGGCCTCACGGTCTCTGTTAGAACATGAAAGGTGTCCAGCAGATCCTCGGGGCCATTCAGTTTTCATCCCATATATGTGGGGCTGTGCGTGCGAACTTACACACATGCACCCACACTCACACATACGTGCCCTGTCTCACCCCTACACACTCGCCGCTCAGACACAGCCAGTCAGTGTCATTAAAATGCCAGGCCATGCCTCTGCCTCCTCGCAGAGCCCACGTGACCCTGCTGATCAGAGGAGGCCACGAGTCCGGAGGGTGAGCCCTGGCATCGGTCCACTGCTCTCCATGGCAACCTGGCTGATACCTGTTTGTAAGTTTAAAAGCTCCAGGACTACAGGAGCTCTCACGTTACTTCACGCGGATCAGCTGTTCACTATTCAGTGCTCTCGCTGTTAGGCGAGGCAGCGGGGCACAAAATTGGCATCTGCTCTGCATGTGTGTGTGGGAGTGAGTCTGGCGCACAGTTGAGATGAGGGGCTGGGGGCAAAATAGCATTAAAAATACAGCCAGTAGTAATTGGATTATAGTTGTTGATTGCTTTCAAAGTACTTAACACAGTGTATTAATCCCAAAGATGAATTACATCCAGTGAATTCTGAAGTGTCTCACTGATAGAACATGGCCTGTAAGAAGAAAGAACACCCTTGCAAACCTGATCAAATCTCCCATGTGGTCCTGACATCGCTGGTGGATGGAGGGACTAACATCCAGGTAGGAGATGTGGGAGAAAATAGGGACATGCCCATCAGACGGGTTGGCAGTGATGGTGGGGTCAGGACAATGGAAGACCCAGGACCCACGTGGTGGGACTCCAGGCTCTGTGTCCCCCGCCCTCTGGGTGTGGGACAAGGTGGGAGGTGGGGCTGGGGGAAAGTGGTGGAGATGGAGAAAGCTGGAGAGAAACGGCCACAGCTGGTTCCTCCGTCTGCAGCAGGTCTCAAAGCCAGTGTCCCCACGGGCCTGGCAGGTAACAAAAGGAGTGAAGAGGGCTGGACCAGCCACCAGCCAGCACTTCCTGAGGGATTCCCACCTGCCAGACACGTTCCAAGCAGGTTCTGGATGCCCCCCAGCCCTGTGGTGTGGTTTTGTTACCGTTTCCCTGTAGAAGGGGAAAGACCCAGGGAGGGACCCAGCAAGTGGCCTGTGGACAATGCAGCACAGGAGGTTGGGTGGCAGATCCTGGGTCTCCATGTGGGGACAATAGGGGGAGGGGTGGAGTTGGTGGCAAACTGCGGAGCACGAGCCTGTCTAAAGGGGCTGGTGCCCTGGCCTCGGTGCCACACAAGCTACCAGGAGAGGATTTGGGCGCCGAGTGGCGCCGTGTCCTGACACCTTAAGAGAATCAAAGTATCAGATGCTCAAGTGAAATCTCAAGTTTTTCACGTGTTGACGTCGGAGTCACATTTTTCCAAAAACACCAGGAGGGACAAACTCGACACATCTGCTGGCTGGTTTGGGTCCACAGTGTGACCTCTGAGTCACTGAGAGAAAATCGTTCTGGAAAGTCGTGAGCATCAAGGTGTGTGTGGCGCTGGGCTGGCTGGTGTGAGGAGGGCTTTTCCCCCAAGACTCTGTCATGTTCGGGGGCACCGCCCACCGAGCTGACGCTGCTGGGAGGGGCGCCTGCTTCGCTCCCCCCGGGGGGCCGAGGAGGGCTCTCTGCAGGGCAGGGGGGGCGGGGCCGGGGCTACAGGGAGCGGACGGGACAGGCCCTGTCCTGACGCAGCTAACAGTCCCGGAGTGGACAGTGGCCTCCACTTCCCCGGGGTTGCCCGGGCGGCTGGAGGGTCGGGCAGTGCTGGGCCCGGATTTCCACGTGGCTTCCACACTGGAGACGGGCTCATCCTGTGGGCCATGTTCCTCCCCCAGCCTCTGCGGGAGTCCCCTGACCCCCAGGCCTGTGGGCATTTGCATCTGTAGCCCCGCCCCCATGCAAACCCCCTCTCTGCCCCCCAGGCCACGGCAGGGTCAGGTTTAGGACACTGTCCTCCTGCCCCTACGTGGGCAGAGCGACCCCCCACCCCAGCCTGGATGGAGGCCCCATAACAACCGTCCCCCTCACAATGGCCATCTCTCCTGAAAGGGTCACTTTAAGAATGCCAGGTGGCAGGTGCCAGATTTTGGCATCTGAGGAGCTCGCATAAGCTCCCAGGACCAAAGCAATCCCCTTTTGTCAGCACTGATGGGGAACAACTGGCCGCTGTCCTTTAATTAGGAGGGGACGTGCTCAGCTACGGCCTCCTGCAGGGCCGCATAAACGTCCGTTAACGCAGCCTGTGCGCCCTGTCGCTCCGCGCAGACCGTGAGGGCCCACTGAGGCCAAGGGGGAGCCCCCAGCCCCAGTCTGGCTCCGGAGTCCAAACAGCGGCCAAGAGAAAACGCCAGTCAGCCCAGATTCCTGGCAGCTGATCAATCTGGCAAATTATTTTGTGCAAATTAACTCTTAAGACTGAAATCCGGGCAGGACTCTGCAAGTTCACGGGCACCTATTATCTGCTGGTTTCAGGCGCCTGGGTGCACCTGAGGGCAGGGTGCTCGTCTGCGGGAGGGAGATGTTCTGGAAGCTGTGGCCGCTGGGATGGGCCAGGCACCTGCTCTTCTGCTTCTCCTCCCCCGATGGAAGATGGTTCTGGCCGGGGGACGCGGCTCCAAGGCCTCCTCCTGCGTCTCCAGGAGCCCCGGGGTCAGGCGTGACGGGAGTGGCTCAAGCACCATTTCCCATGGTCAGAAGGGGCCACAGGTGGTGTCCTGGCCCCTCCCCATCCCGAGGGGCACCCGTCTGAGGCGGAGCATGGGCACAAAGTGAGGTCAGGTGCGCAGGACACAACTGAGGGAGGTGAGACAACAGGGGGCGGAGCACTCTGCCCTGACCCTGCTTACTCTCGCTGTGTCTCACTGTCTGAAGACCCGGTGACATCCCACCCCTGTACTTGTGTAATCTGCAGTTTCAGGAAGCCCCTAGGGGTGGGTGGGGGGGGGCGGCAGAGTGCAGGTTAAACAGGGAGAATAAGGGAGGGGCAAGCACAGGCGTAATTAATTTTTCTTGAAGAGTTGCTGGGATGCTGTTAACTTCCTTGTCTATATAAAAATGTAGGCACAGGTTCTAGGAAAACAGATGTTCTGGTGCCAACTGTGCTTGTCTTTCATGTACACCCTTTGCATGTCGGATTGGACATCCCGGTCTATTAACATTGCTTTTTTGGAATCCCACGCAACATGCTGGACTTTTCCACCCTAACAGTAACGGTGGACAGCACATACTTGGGGTCAGGCACTGTGCTAAGTGTATTAACCCATCTCATCCTGACAGCAGCCCCGTGAGGTGGGCGCTATTATTATCTCCATTCTATAGATAAGGAAACAGGCACAGAGAGCTTTCACCCAGCTAGTAAGTGGCAGAGGTGCGATTTGAACCCAGGTAGCCTGGCACCAGTGTCTATGGTCTTAATCACTCATTACAGAGGCTCCTAATGACCCCCAGGCTGCAAGTGCAGGGACTTTTGTGCGGGGGCAGGTGGAGCCTGTTTCTCTAAGGGTCCTGCAGGGTCCACTGGGAAGGGCAGGTTGGCCGTAACTGTCTCTGCCGGGAGCCCCGTCCTTGACCCCTCCCACGATCTGCTCCTTCTCCTTCAGGACTCAGGTCCAATGTCCCCTCCTCATTCCCTGAGTCCCTATTCAGGTCCACCCCCACCCGCCACTCCATCCCTTCAGCCTGGTTAAAGTTCTTCCCAGTACACGTCTCACTCTCTGGAATTGTCTGCAGGGTTGCCTTGATTTCTTGCTCATTGTCTGTCTCCCGTCACGAGGGCAAGGTCTGGGCTGCATCCCCAGGGCCTGGAACTGTGCCCGGCACAGAGCATGGGCTCCCCAGCGCCTGTGGGATGGACGACATGCGTGCGGAGAAATCCCCAAGGTCACCCCCAACCTGCTCACTCGACAGAGGACATGTGCCCTGCCCCCCCGGCTGCACTGCCACGTGGACACACGTCCTGGGCACACATGACACAGGTCATCATGGACCCTCCAGCAAGAACGAAGCCGTCTGTGCCCAAGACTCAGCTCAGCCCCCAGATCCCACTTCATGTGTATGCTCCAAACCTAAAACCGCGGCCCTGCGCCCCTCAGAGGGACACTGAGCGGGGAGGTGGCGCGTGGACAGGACCCCTCCACACACACCTGTACCAGCAGGGATGGAACATAAACGGGGGAAGGGGCATGGCTCACCATCCCCAGCCAGGACGATGTTCAATCCATCCCATTTCGCGTGGCTTTTCTCCTCTGGAAAAAGTCCTGACATTTCTTGTTTTTGGCTCTTTTAGTCTGAGGAGAGATGATGAGCCAGGGGCTGTGGTGGAATAAAAACCTGGGAGATTTGCTCCCTCGTCACATCCTGAGCTCAAACCAGGTGGCGTCTTAGGGGCTGACCGTCGGTGGCGTTGAACAAAAGTGTCACGGTCACAGGAGGAAGCTTTTCTCCCAGGAGGGGACTGTGGGGAGTTTGTGCCCATGAAGTCTTGGCTGGGGGACCTTCCTAAAGTCTACTTGAGTCCTCTCTACCAGCCCGTGGCTTTAATTGCAGAGGCACCTGGAGACAGACGGGCGTGCAGGTCCCAGGCCTGGGGCTCTGGCCTCTTAGCGGGGTGACATCTGGAGAGTGTCTGGGATGAAGTCTCCTTTTTCTTCATCTTTGCAACTGGAAGAAAGGTCCTGTCCTGACTGCTTCCAGGTGTGTTGGGGAATTATTCAAACTGATGGACACCAGGACTCTTTGCAGCGTGTGTAGCTGCTCTACACGTGCAAATTATTCCAGAACCCTAACGTTTCTAGTGCATGATGTGTCTTCATGCCTGTTTGTAGTCCATACTGCAAAGGCAGTTTCCTCTGTTGCCAAGGCTGCTACATTACTATTTACTAAACTCTGCACTTTTTTCCGATTTCACTAGTTTTCCTTAATGTCCTTTTTCTGTTCTACAATCCCATTCAGGACACCAAATTATATACACGATGCGGTTCAAACTTTTTTGAAGGTGACCGAACATTAGAAATACATTTTATATCACAAGACAATGTACACCTTTATGTAATCTGAAACAGATTAGGAACACGCTACTTATTTTTGCCAACTGGAATATACTCTGGTATTTTCTATTCTATTCTGTTCCATTCCATTCCACTGTATTCCAATTCATCCCATCCCATCTCATTCTATTCCAACATAAAAATACTCTTCAAGATGTGATCAACTGAACAACTCACAGATGGATCCGTTAGTACCTGCAGTTTAAAAACTCATCTTGCCTAAGGAGGCTCTCTCATTGATTTTGCACAAGTCATAATTCTATTTATCTTCTGGACCCACTGTGAGCTCCTTGCACTATGGGATGGTGTCTTTCTTCTTCCTCGGGCCCTGACACTGCACACTGTTCCTACTTCAGTGTTTCATAAACGCCCACTGCCTGGATGGCTTGATGCCTGAGTCCCATTTTCTGTTCTCACATTTTGACATAACTGCCTATTTTTCCAGGGTTGAATGCTCAGTAAGTGGCATCCACTTTCTTTGGAGATGTGGCCGTCAGGAATGGAATATTTGCAGGTACCCAAGCTCGGAACTAACCGGTTTGCCACGCTTGTCAAATGGTACCATGGGGGTAGGGCAGCTCCCCCCGCCCTTGTCTTTCCCCAGGGTTCTAAGACATTTTAAGGGTTAGATTTGCATGCAAACCCAGTGATTGGAAATGAGTGGGGTCTTTTCAGTTGTTACAATGTTTGGGGTAAAGATCAAAGTCCTTCAATGCCTGGGACAGTCCCTTACAATGTATCACCATGTACAAAGTGCTAATAATGTCCCCATTGAGACACTCTGACCAAGACCAACTGAGATTTGAAATAGAAAGGGTGATGGAGTGTCTGTTTCATCCCCTGTTAACTTTCCAGTTTTTCCAAATAATCAGTCAACAAGCCTCACACTTGGGGAGGCTAGTCCGGAGACAGCTGGGGGGCACCTTGTAGAGAAGAGCCTGGCCCTGGCCAGCCAGGTTAGGCTGCAGGAGCTGCAAGTCCCGACAGAGCCAAGCTCCCAGGCCCTCGGCGGGTGGAATGCGCTGGGGGCTCTAATTACCGTGGGGAGAGGGAGCCTCGCTCCTTTTGGGTAAATCTGCTGCAGTCACACCCCACACGCCTTCCTAATCGCTACCCAGCCACAAGGGGTACATCCCGCCCTCCCTGCACACACGTGTCGGGACTCTGGGCTGTCTGGGAGCATTTCCCTGGGAACAGGGTGATGAAAAACTGTCACGCTGCTGCCCCTTTGAGAGCAGGTCCTTTCTGCTCCTCCCCAGGTATCCTTACTCAATCAAGCATCACGCGCCCAGGAGCTCAGGCCGGCACCCTTGGTCTCCCTCATCCCCTCTTTCCTTGGAGATGCCTCCGGAAGGTACATCACACGGGTCCACTTTGCTCCATTTCCCTGCCTCTCCCCAGCACTAGCCACGCTTGCATCTTGACTGCCTCCCTGGTTTCCCCCCTTCTACCCGTGGCCTTTCTCAGCAGCCAGAGGGATGTTGGAAGAGAGTAAATCACACCCTGGTTCTCCGCTGCAAATCCCTTCCATGGCTCCCCTGACACGTATGTTGAAATTCTTCACTCTGGTCGCCCCCTGCCTCTCTAAGCTTCCTCCACGCGGTCCACACAGGCCTTGCTCTTTCCTGCACACTCAGGCCCTCACTTGTGGCTTTTGCTGCATTGTCCCCCCGCGCCCCGATGCTCCTTCCCTGGTTCTTGGCACTTCTAACTCCTACTCATCTTTCGGGTCTCAGCTGAAAAGACACCTCCTCCACGAGGCCTTCTACGACTACCTCGTCTGCAGAAGTCTTCTCTTTACTGTGCATCACAGCACCGCATTTTATCCTCTTAATAGTGTTACCAAACCAGGTTCATCTGCACGACGCCCAGCAAGTCAAAGTGCTGAGACGCCGGAATTGGCAGCAAAGACAGGGTTTACTCATAAGGCAGCCAAGCAAAAAAAACTATAAACACAGAGCTCAAGTCCACCTCCCCAAAGGCACTGGGCTCAGGGTACTTGTGGGATAACGAAGCTGGGCGGTCCTAGGCGTGGGAGTGTGGGAGCGTGGGGGGCGTGGGGGGCGTGGGGACTGGAAATAAAAAGGTGCGTTCATCGTAGTTCTGCGCAGGCGTAACTGAGCTACAGAGCTCTTCATGGGACACGTGTTCAAAAATGAGGCATTTAGCACGATCTGAGGGTGGAGTTTTCAGCCCTCTGAAGTCAAAAGGTCACGAGCAGACACGTATGCCCAGTTGGAGGGTGGGTGGTCCTATGCAGTCTTAACTAGCTTAGCTGGAACTAGACACAGCTGACTCCAAGTCCCTGGAAAACAAAGAACTCAGGCAAACATCTTATTGTTTAGGCTACGCGCTGCTTGGAGGACATGCCAGTCTTTTTTTTTTTTACGGGCTTCAGTAGTTGTGCCTCGCCGACTCCAGAGCGCAGGTCCAGCAGCTGTGGCGCACGGGCCCAGTTGCTCCGCGGCATGTGGGATCTTCCTAGACCAGGGCTTGAACCCATGTGCCCTGCACCAGCAGGCGGATTCTCAACCACTGCACCACAAGGGAAGCCCCATGCCAGTCTTTTGTAGCAACAGTTAAAATGACCTTGATTAGTGAAGGCAGGTTACAGGTGTAATAGATTGAAGTGATGATTACCCACGGTTTCCATAGTACGATGATTACCTGTCATTGTCGTATCTGTCACCCCAATAAAATGTCAGCTTCATGAGGGTAGGGACCACGCCTGCCTCATTCACAACAGGGTTCAGTCACTATTTGGTGAATGGATAGTAATAATAATCACAAATATATCCAGGATGCATATTATATGCCACCACTGTTGTTAAGCCTTTTAGGTACCAAACTCAATTCACGTGGACTCCAGGAGAGAGGCTACTGTCACGATCTCCAGTTTAGACAATGAACATGGAGTCACTGAGAAGTAAACTGACTTGCCCGAGGGGTCACCCCACTGGTCCGTGGCGGGCCAGGACTTGAACTTCGTGCAGACCGAATTGAGACTCTTGGTGCTGCAGCCTCACCACGCCAAGGGGATGGACTGAAAACTAGCAGTCGGAGCTGTGATTCGAGAAGGAACATGTTCAAGTAGTGGAGAGAGATAAATCTGTAAATGACACGCGTGTCAGCTGGTAATACACACCGTGGGGAAAATAAAGCAGGAGGGGGATGGGGGGCTTCAGTTTTGTGGGAGGGTGTGTTAGTTTCTAGGCTTGCTGTAACAAATTACCGCAAATGTGGAGGATTAACACAGATTTATACTCTGACAGCTCCGGAGGCCAGAAGCCTGCAGTCAGTCTCACTGGGCTAACGCCCAGGTGTCAGCAGGGCTGGTTGCTTCCAGAGGCTCCAGGGGAGAATCCACTGAGATTCCCACACTAGAATGTGTGGGACCCAGGCAATATGTATATGTATTTATACATAATTTTTGTTTCGTTTTGATTTTTTGAAGGGTCTTTGTCTACATAAACAATTTGTTCAAAAAATGTATTTTAGGGACTTCCCTGGTGGTGCAGTGGTTAAGAATCTGCCTGCCAATGCAGGGGACACTGGTTCCATCCCTGATCTGGGAAGATCCCACCTGCCGCGGAGCAACTAAGCCCTGCGCCACAACTACTGAGCCTGTGCTCTAGAGCCCGTGAGCCACAACTACTGAGCCCGTGTGCTGCAACTACTGAAGCCCGTGCGCCTAGAGCCCATGCTCCACAACAAGAGAAGCCACTGCAGTGAGAAACCCGTGCACTGCAACAAAGACCCAACACAGCCAAAAAAAAAAAAAAATGTATTTCATAGACCCACAGACATAGAAAACAAACCTATGGTTACCAAAGGGGAAGGGGGGAGGGATAAATCAGGAGTTTGGCATTAATATATACACACTATATATAAAATAGATAACCAACAAGGACCTACAGTATAGCACAGGGAACTATACTCAATATTTTGTAATAACCTATAAGGGAAGAGAATCTGAAAAAGAAAAAAATATGCATATAACTGAATCACTGTGCTGTACACCTGAAACTAATACAACATCGTAAGTCAACTCTACTTCAATTAAAAAACAAGTACTTCAAAATTCCTGGGCCCATGCCAGGTGTAGTGATTTATCCTTAAAGGTACAGAATAATGGGTAGAGAAGAGGTGTTTACATATTTTTTTTGTCCAACCAGAGCATGTGAAGTTTTTTCATAGAGTGTAGATACCATCTCTGCCTGGTCAGGTCCATGTTATCTAAGAAAAATGGAGCCAACCGAATGCAAAGCAGCACACCCCCACGTGAACACTATCAACATAATTGTCCACTTAACGGATCCGTTCACTCACGTTAACAACTACTGATGGAGCACCTTTATAGCCAAGCTGTTGCGCTTGTTATTGAGATATAGCCATGACTGAGATGGATTCATGACTGAATCCATCTGTTCTCATGAAGTTCCAGTCGATGTGCATAGGCATTATACAGGTAAACAAATAAAGACACAGATAATTTCAGATTGTAAAAAAATGCAGTAATATAAACAGATTGGGGATGGGATAAAGAGTATCTTGGGGTGGGGTTACTGCTACTTTTTAGGGGGTCTGGGAGGGCCTCTCTGAGGAGGTGACATGTGGGCTGAGTCCTGAAGGGTGAGAAGGAGCCGCCATAGGAGGTCTGAGGGAACAGTGTGCCAGGCAGAGGGAACAGCAAGTATAAAGGCCCACAGGAGGGAACAGGCCTGGAGAATCGAGGGACCAGAAGTGAGGCCAGTGTGTATAAGGCATAAGGAGTAGGGAGAGTGGTGGGCGATGGGGACATGGATAGACTTTACAAAGTGAAAGAGAAGGTAATAGAGTTGTTGTTATTACTGAAATGACAGTGGTGGGTTTTCTTTGTTTTTTGTTTGTTCGTTTTAAGTCTCCATCCCCTTTCAGTCTAGCTGAGGGGTTTCCCATGATTCCAACTCACGAAGAGCCCTCACCTTCTCCCTTAAATCTCCATCAGCCTCAGCAAGTTGGCTCTGGTTGTAACTTCTCTGTTTATCAGCAGCTCTTGCAGGTACCTTAAAATACATCCATGGGGCCTCGAAGCAGATTGAAGAATCAGAGTGTTTTGAATCAAATGGGGCTGCTGACTGATCATCATTACCTTAAAATATGCATTCTTTCTCATTAAGGAATCAAGGCGCCATACTTTAATCTTTAAGAACAAGAAATAAAACTTGATCTTTCTATGGAAACAGGAGCCCGAGGGAAATACATGTTTTATAATTCCAGCATTTTGGGCAATATTTCCGCATTCCCTTTTGTTTGTATCATTTGTTCCACTTTGCAAAAATATTTTCTCCTGCACCAGTTCATGTGTACTCATTGAAATGTGTGGAAGGTATTCACATGTCACACATATTTATAATTCTTTTCCTAATCAAATAAAAAAAATAAAAAAAGAAAATGCCTGCAAATCTTCAGTTGTACATTCTTTCTGGTAAGCACAATGAACTCATATTTGCATTCCTTCCTTGTCTCATATTTCATCCTTTTCTTTCTTCATAGTGTGTGTTTAACCCTATAAATGGATTCTTCTCCCACCCTTTTCATTCACAATCATGTGGTGATGGATGTCCATTGTCCTTCTGGTAGCACTGCACTGATTTTATTTTGGGCAAGCAATCCCTCCCCTCTTCAATCCGTGTGGGAGAGTTGACTCCACTAGCCTCCAGCTTTGGCTTTGGCCTCATGACCCAGGCCTTGACAAGCAGTGTGTTCTCCCTGTCCGCCCCCACCTCCACTCCCTTAGGTCAAAGTGACTCCTGGATGACATGTGAAACTCAATGCCAGCCACGGTTTGATTTACTGGAGAGAACACCGCGCTTTTCTCCAGATTGGTTTCTGTGAGAATATGAACCAGGCCATGGAGCAGAGATCCTCTTGTGTGTGAAGTCAGTACAGAGGAACAGAGGCAAACATTGTAGAGAAATGGAGTCTTGTAGACATGATTTGAGCTCCTGGATCCAGCCGTGCCTGAAGCCATTACTTTTAGAGCATGTTTTCTCAGCCTCAGAACTATTGATAGTTTGGGATTAGATAATTCTTTGTTGTGAGGAACTGTCCTGTGCGTTGTAGCATGTTTAATGGCCAGGTGCCAATAGCACACACTGCCCCTCCCCCTCCAATGACAGCCAAAAATGTCTCCAGCCATTGCCAAGTGTCCCTGGGGGGGAGGAGGGGCAAAATTACCTGCGTTAAGAATCACTGCCTTTGATTGCCCGTAAGTTATGTGGGTCACTAAATGTCCTTTTTTGCCAATTCCTTTTTGAGTTGGGTTTCTGTTCTTGTCTCCAAGGGGCTTTCTGCTCAAAGGAAAGCTTGACCTGTAGGATGCAGGGGGACATTTAATAAAAGGGGCTGGATGGCTGCAATGAATGACGGGACACCTGTTACCAAGAAGCCAGTTCTAGACTGAGCTGAGCAGCTTTATAGTCCGCAGCTGTATCCTGAGGGGGTGAGACAGAGAGCCTCATACCTCAGCCAGCTGGTGATGAGAAACTGCTTCTGATAGCCTCCCAGGGAGAGAGGGAGGCGTGGGAGATGGCCTAGGGGCACCTCCCACACCCTCCCATTCTCGTAAGACAGTTCTGCCAAGTCTCAGATGGGCTGCTGTTCCAGCCTTGTCCTTGAGGCATGCCAGACCCCAGGGTGCCATGGTGGCTACGATCCCTTGCAGCTATTATAGGAAGAAGGGTAATGTCTGTTGGGTGATTAAAAGACCATTTTGCCACTATAGTAACCAGTCCCAAACATGTACAGGGCTTCAATTGTCTGCAAAAAATGGGGGCAAAGATCACTGACACAAGTAGATATTTCCAGACATCCCCCCAAATATACATATTTGGCAATTTGGAGGCCTGTCTTGCCTGGAAATTCCCCCCCCCCTTCTCCCCAGTCCCTGTGGGGACCCCAATGTGTACACAATGATGATATTGGGATCCTGGCTGATGTTTCACCTGAGAGACCCTCACCCAATGAATGTTCTGGCACTCAACTGGTTTAAACTGGAATGAAGCTGGAGGTGTGATGCTGGCCCCATCTCAGGTCAAGAGAACACAAAGAGAGAGAAGGAAAGAGACTGCAGGAGACGCAAGAGGTTGGCAGGTGATGACATCGAGGTAGCAGGTCATTCGAGATATAATTCCTGGTGTTTAGAAATAATGCAGGAGGCCTGAGTCTGGGGCCTGTCTTAGACTCAAATTTCCCTTTTCTCCAGGGAAGATCCCAATTCACCACCATCTTTGATGAGGGAAAAGTTGAGGCCCCAAAGCTCCTATCCTCAGCTGGGGACTCCTACACTCACCACTTCCTTGATCTTGAAATGAATTCAGGGCTGGGACTAAGGTAAGGCAGGTGAGACACAAAAATGCCAGGGTAATCAAGATAAATATGATTTTAATGCGATATTAAAAAAATCAAAACCGATGCCAAAAAAATCCTTAAGGAACAAAATACCAAATTTTAAAATAAAGACAGTATCTGTTGTTTTACTAGGAATTAAAATTTGAGATGTCTGCCTCAAATTTCCTGGTTGCTAAACCAATCCTGTTTTTAAGTATCACAATGAGAACCATGGCTTCTTAAACAAACAAAACCCTCAGAAGCCAGTTTATATCAGAAACAAACCTGTGATTTTTTTTCCCTAAAACAAATGAACCAGATTTTCACAGTATTTTATGATCTGAATAGATATTGTGTCTGAGTTGATAGAAATGCCCAACTGAGTTCGCTGACAACGGGAACAATCAAAACAATCAAACCCTATTCCCGATTGCAACCCTTTTGGGGTTTATAAACCCAGCTACCAAAATTCTTGCAGTCAACTCAGGATCCTCACTTCCTCAGGCCCAAAGGACCCTCCCGGCGTCTTTTGACACATTCTAGAAGTGAGGAGTATTTCTCAGGTCTGCAGAAACCCAGAGAAGAAAACTCATTTTCTGATCTGAAGGAAGGTGAAAGGCATATCTTAACAGCACATTTCAAATGCATTTGTGCTCATCACAGAAGCCTCCCCAGTCCCTACATTATTTAGAAAACTGCAGGAGAGGGAATAATGAATACAGAATATGCGAGCGATTCATTTTGATTTTTCAAAAATGCAACCGAGCCAGAGAGTTTCACAAAAGATCTAAAGCCAGAATAAAACCTCTGCTGTTGGCAAAGTCAAGGCAGTAAAGAGATGATGAAGCAAAAACAAACCTGAGATTTAACCTGAAAAAAAATTGAGCATTTAAATTTTTTAAAAGGTGGAGAAAATTCCATCCAAGGGGGTCTGAGGGTAAGGAAACCGTTCTGAAAATGGGAATTCTGTGCTCTGAGCTGTTCACAGCTCTGTCCCTGGAGAGTGAAATTAGATTTCACAGGCACTTGGGGGAGTGTGCTGGTGCCGCCCAGGATTTGCGACGGGACCTCTCCACCAAGTCCTGCCCACTTGCAAGCTGCTGTCGTTATTCATGCAAAGCACAGATAATCCTGAGTGTCTGGAGCGTTTTGCATTTATATGGAACGCAGCCTCTCCCTCCTAACAGAGTGAGTCTAGTGCTTGAGTGCACGTTGGGGCGGAGGGTGACAGGGAGCATCTAGGAGACCAGCATTCTCACCAACCTCCTATTTACTCTATTAAGAAAAAACCCGGGCTTCCCTGGTGGCGCAGTGGTTGGGAGTCTGCCTACCAATGCAGGGGACACGGATTCGCACCCTGGTCTGGGAAGATCCCACATGCCGCGGAGCAACTAGGCCCGTGAGCCACAGCTACTGAGCCTGCGCGTCTGGAGCCTGTGCTCCGCAACAAGAGAGGCCGCGATGGTGAGAGGCCCGCGCACCGCGATGAAGAGTGGCCCCCGCTTGCCGCAACTAGAGAAAGCCCTCGCACAGAAACGAAGACCAACATAGCAATCAATCAATCAATCAATCAATCAATCTTTAAAAAAAGAAAAGAAAAGAAAAGAAAAAACCCATCCGGATGGATTACATTCAGTGGAAATGTTGGGAAATGTATAGAAAATAGGAATATGGTTAAAAAAAGTTAAACCTTAAAATATCTCCCAGGGCGACAAAGACTCCTCGAGTCTGGGTTTCAGGTCTGAGACAATGGATCATTGTGTCTGCCTTCCCCATCACGCCACGGTTCTGAGAGTTGGTTTGGGGAAGTTTAACAGGAGAAAATTTGGGAAATGGTGAATTGGGAGATGTGATTGTATTTCCTGATTTTCTCCCTGTCTGTCTTGGTCTCATCTATGTGGTTACACACAAGGCAACCAAACCAAGGTGGAATTGTGACTTTTTACACTTTTACCTGATTGCAGTTAGGTGGGCAGAACTGAGCTCGGCCCCAGGTAAAGGGATCCTCCTTAACTCAGCTAACAGGCCCCAGAATACAGTTACCCCAATAGTCAGAGGAAACGATCGTCTCCAGAGAAAATCTCAGTCACACTGGCATCTTTGGAAGCACTTTGGATGTTATGGAATGAATCAGGTCCTGCTGCTTGTCGCTTACAAAATCAATTACATACAAACGGTAGAAAAGAAAGGTGCTTTCCCCCTATGTTCATAGCAACACTATTCACAATAGCCTAAACAACCTAAATGTCCATCGATGGATGAATGGGTAAAGAAGATGTGGTACATATATACAATGGAATACTACTCAGCCATAAAAAAGAATGAAATAACGCCATTTGCAGCAACATGGATGCAACTAGAGATTATCATACTAAATGAAGTCAGAAAGAGAAAGACAAATACCATATGATATCACATTTATATGGAATCTAAAGTGTGACACAAATGAACTTATCTACAAAACAGAAACAGACTCACAGACATAGAGAACAGACTTGTGGTTGTCAAGGGGAAGGCGGTGGGGGGAGGGATGGAGTGGGAGTTTGGGGTTAGCAGATATAAGCTTTTATATATAGAATGGATACACAACAAGGTCCTACTGTATAGCACAGAGAACTATATTCCATATACGGTGATAAACCATAATGGAAAAGAATATAAAAATAAGAATGTATATATATGTATAACTGAATCACTTTGCTGTACAGCAGAGATTAACACAACATTGTGAAACAACTATACTTTAATAAAAAGAAAAGAAAGGTGCCTTTAATCAGAATGCCGGCAATCTGGAGAGATGGTGGACTCAGGGTCCCCCAAAAGCCACCTCTGAAGATTCGGCTTGGCCATGAAAGTTTTTTTTTTTTTTTTTATAAAGGAATATAGACTTCTTTTTTTTAATTATTATTATTATTATTATTTTTATTTATTTATTTATTTATTTATCTTTGGCTGTGTTGGGTCTTCGGTTCGTGCAAGGGCTTTCTCCAGTTGCGGCAAGCGGGGACCGCTCTTCATCGCGGTGCGCGGGCCTTTCTCTATCGCGGCCCCTCCCGTCGCGGGGCACAGGCTCCAGACGCGCAGGCTCAGCAATTGTGGCTCACGGGCCCAGCTGCTCCGTGGCATGTGGGATCTTCCCAGACCAGGGCTCGAACCCGTGTCCCCTGCATTAGCAGGCAGATTCTCAACCACTGCGCCACCAGGGAAGCCCAGCCATGAAAGTTTTTAAAGGGAAACAGAGAAGTAGTCTTGGTTAATCATTGAGATGGGGGGTCAGAGATGCCACCAACCCCACTGCGTGCAGGCTTGTGTGCGGTCTTTTCGACTTCTTGTGGTCTTCCTCTAGATGTTTTCTTATTCACACACGGAAAGAACTGACAAGTTAGGCAAGGTTTTGTGTGATTCAAAGATTTGAAAGGTGTGCTTGGGCTGGAGATGAGTAGAGCATGGGGGTGCCTGTTTAAAACAATATAGTCTTGCTAAAGTGACAAGAAAAGGGGCTTCCTGCTGAGTGTGGTTTCCTGCAAAGAGCTGCTTACATGGACTGTATTATTGATTAACTTTTGGGAGCATTGGATTTTCTAAATAAAACACAGCATCAGTCATTAACAAATCAGTTCTCTTTCACACGGAATCTCTCTTTCATAGCCTTCTTGGGGATGGTAGGTGCTTGGTGGCTCCCAAACATGATTTGAACTTTGAACACTCTTGTGGAAAATTCGAGATAAAATAAGAATCGGTGCAGAGCTCTCCAACACACACCGTAAATCATCTGTGGATCAGGACGCTTTGGGAACAAATAACAGAAACTCACACTCAAATTGGCTTAAACAATTACAAAGTACGTTAGTTCCCATCAGTCGAAAGGTGAATCAGCTATCTGAAGATGTCTTCAAGGAACAGATCATTTCCTTCTCTGCCCTGCCCTTCTGCATTGGCTTCAGCCTGAGGCTGGAAATCCTCCTGGGTATTGGAAGGCCATTGGTGTCCAGAAATCAGATCAAAGAAAGCTTTGGAAGTTTCTCAGAAGAGCAAGCAGGATCTTTCTGAGAAAGTGCCAGCATCTTGAATTACCTTGGGCCCAACTGTATTACATGTCTGCTCTCGACCAAGTCACTGTCAAGGGAAATGGGTGGGGTGACCCTTAGACCAGCACTCTAGCTGGGGTGGGGTGGGGTTGGCTTCTCTGCATTCCACGGATTGGCAGGGGAACAGGAGGTTCCTGAGACGTCCAGGAACTTGTTCTGTGAGGCTGGGTTGTAGATGCTGGTAGGTATCCATGATATCCACTACTGTCTAGGAAAAACTCACTATTCCCTACCCTCACTGAAGGAAAATTCTTTTTTCTTTTCCCACTCACTACTCACACAGATGCTTCTGTGACCAGATGTGTGGGGTTTTTTCCCCACATTGACCAATTCTTCGACACCAGCTGCTTGTCCTACAATTCAGTTCAGTTCTAAAGCCATCTGTATGGCATAAGTGCCAGATCCCACAGACTAAGGGCCCAGTCCCACGGCTGCTGCCACTTCAGGTGCCAATCACAAGTCCCAGGTTGTCACCTGTACTTCTGGCCAACAGGCTATAATTTGGGGTCCTTACAATCCCCTCCTTGGGTTTGATAATTGGTTAGCATGGCTCACAGAACTCAAGGAAATTCTTACTTTTGTTTACTGGTTAATTATAAAGGATATAGTAAAGGATACAGATGAACAGCCAAATGAGGAGATACATAAGGGAAGGTCCACTGAGTGCAGGAACTTCCGTCCCTGTGGAGTTGTTAGGTGGGGGTACACTACCCTCCCAGCATGTGGATGTGTTCACCGACCCAGAAGCTCTCTGGACCTCACAGTTGAGGGATTTGTTAATGGCGGCTTCATCATGTAGACGTGATCAATTATTAACTCAATCTCCTGTCTCTCTCCTCTCCCCTGAGGATGGGGTATGCCGCTGAAAGTTCCAAACTTCTAATCATGTTCGGTCTTTCTGGTGACCAGGTCCCATCCAGGAGCTATGCAGGAGCCCACCAAGAGTCGCCTCATTAGAACAAAAGGCACTCTTATCACCCAGGAAATTCCAAGGTATTTAGGAGCTCTGTGTCAGGAACCAGGGTCAAAGACCAACTATTAGAACAAACCAGGGAGAACATCCCTTTCAGAATACCCCTTCCCCCCTCTGGGTTGGTGTCTGACACTCAAAACTAATTTCACTTTCCTTTAAACTTTTACAGTGTGTGCCTCGTGTTCCGAGACAAGGACAGATGCCAGAGTTCTGGGAAGTGGATGAGGGCGAGGAGAGCCAGTGGGAGGAGCAGGGCCCAGGGCAGAGGGGGAGGGCATAGACCTGGCTCCCACATGGTTGGGTACCAATCCTGGCTCTGCCACCTCTGGGCTGTGGACCTTGGGTGAGCCATCTCATTTCTCTCCTCCTCAGTTTACCCACCTCTAACCTGAGCATAATTAATAACACCTGACTCAGAAGTTTGATGTAAAGATTATGATAACATATATATGATACTCCCCAAACAGTGCCTGGCATATAGAAGGCATTTTATGTGTCTTCTACAAGCACTGTCTTACAAAGTGAGGAGACCTGAGACACTTTTCCTAGCTGGACAAAGAAATAAAGATGTGCAAGTATTGCTCAAAATGACAAGCAATGACTATTCTTATTGTAGAATAATAGTAGCTCACATGTATTGTTCACTACATATAAGACATTCTTGAAATCGGTGCTCTCAACAATGCCATGGGGTAGGTACTATTATTATCCCATTTCACAGATGTGAAAACAGAGACACAAAGAAATGCAATAACTCATCCAAGTTCCCACAGCTAGTAAGGGATAGAGCTGAGCTTCAAATCCATGCAGTTTCCCTTCAAACTCCATCTTTCCTATTTCTACAGTAGGAGGGAAAATGTATGCAGCTGGGGCGGCAGAGTGGGGGTGGCAGTGGTGGGATCAAATGCTCAGTCTTTCAGATGTTAAGGCAGGAAGCCAGCAGCTTTATCTAAAGCTGATAAGAGGAGGGTGTAGAGCAGAAGACACTCCCATGCATTGATTGTGGGAGTGTAAAATGGTACAACCACTTTGACAAACTCTTTGGAAGTTTAAAAAAATTACCTGTACCTCTGTCCCCGACCCAGTAATTCCACTCCTATGTATGATACAAGAGAAATGAAAACACAAAAAGATGTGAACAAGAATACTTATAGCAGCTTCATTCATAATAGCCCCAAATAGAAACACTCCAAGTGTCCATCAACAGGTAAATGAATAAACAAACCATAGGATATTAGTACAATGGAATACTACTCAGCTATAAAAAGGGACCCACTACTGACGCACGCCACAACGTGGATAAGGGCTATTATTAATTAGAAGTCTTGCTTTCAGAAGTACCAAAGTTCAGAAGCCATCAAAAGTGGTTGATCCCGGATGTGGACTGAAAGTCAGGAGGCGGGACCAAGGACAAGTTGCTACATTTTCAGCCTTTCTGTACTTTTGGTAATTTGAAAAATCATGTACTATTTAATTTACTCACACTAAAAGGGTCTGTTTCCTCTCTCTGCCCATGGACCCTCAGTCAAAGTTTGGTTAAGGAACTGGAAGCTCCACTCACTCAAGTTCAGCTTGGAAATTTTGAGTCCAGTTTGGAAAAGATGGAGATCAAATATGTAGAATTGCAAAACTCAGTTCAAAGCCAAGGACATTCATCATCTAAGTGACCAGGACTTGGTGGCTCTATTCCAAGAGAGGCTCGGCAGAGATGGCTCATTTCTGGGAGGGACAAGCTGGGGGCATCTCACGGGAGAACGGCCTTGAGAATGAAGCCCACCCCCACAGGTCGTGTGTGCCCCCTGAAGGATGCTACTATCAGCCTTGACAGAGCCCCAGCCTGGAGCCTGTAAATGAACTAAAAAAGAGGAGTAGAGGACGTGTGCTGTCTTTCATAAATGAAGGACCCTCTAAGCAAATTGTTCCGCATGCTGATGGGCACTGCGGTGTCTGAAGGACTTCAAAATGCAAATGAAAACAAACTTTGCTGAACCAGGGCTCTCCGCTTTTGGAAAGCTTCAGATAGTGAATCCAGAACTTAACAAGAAAAGAGACCGAAAAAAAAAAAAAATAGGGGTTTGCCATTCACATTACATAAGTATTTATCATTTTACAAAGAAGCAGACCTTAGGATGTGATTTGTTTTACACAAATTCTATTTAGACACCTCCTTCCATAAATATCCTAAGGCCTGTCTGCAGGATTTAACCTGCCCGTTGTCTGTGTCCAGCCCACATCCTGGAGGGGGATGGGGTCCTCCCCTGGTTGGTCACTGTTTTATCCCCACTGCTCAGGCAGGGCCTGCCACATACAGGAGTCCAGCAGATGATTCTTGTGTGAAAGAATGAATGAAAGGGTTTTTTTTTTTTTTGCCCCAAATTAGTTTTTTTTTAAGTGCTATATTATTAATACTTTGGGTATACATTTGGTAAGACTTGGGTAATTTTTTACTGGTTTTCTGCTTGTTTGTTTACTTTGTTTTGTTTTGTTTTGGGGTCAGAACTCTTTGTAAGTAATAAGAACTGACTCTGGTTGCCAGGATAAGCCTGCTTCAAGCGCTTTTGATGTTGTGGTCTCACTGCTTAAGACTTTGCTTCAAAACATGGCTTTTTTTTTTTTTTTTTAAGATTTTTTTTGATGTGGACCATTTTTTAAAGTGTTTATTGAATTTGTTACAATATTGCTTCTGTTTTATGTTTTGGTTTTTTTGGCCACGAGGCATGTGGGATTTCAGCTCCCAGACCAGGGATTGAACCTGCATCCCCTGAATTGGAAGGCGAAGTCTCAACCTCTGGACCACGAGGGAAGTACCGAAACATGGCTTCTGAGAAGAGATGGCAGATTGTCCAGGCCTGGGTCAGTGCCCACCCCTCAAGGGGGACGGGGCGTCTTGACTGGCAGGTCCTCCAGACTGTATCCAGTGGGGAAAGCTTTGTTCCCCCAAAGAGAAGTGGGATGTTGTTACTGGAGAAAGAGAAATAACATTATTGCCTGAAAACAGTGTTTCTCAACCCAACTGACTAACTCAGCACTTCCTTTTATGACCAATATTGTCTAATGCTGCCTTATACTCCTGAAATGAAATTCATGAATAATATGACTTACCTATATGCATACTTTAAAAAAAATCAGAATATTGTCCTAGATGTAATATCAAGGAGAAATAAAAGGAAACTAACTTGTAGAATATTGCTTAGAATAAAAAATAACAAAACAATAGAATTATACAAAATTCAAGGATAATAAATACGCGCTTAGGAGTGGCTACCCTATGAGATTTAAAGAATCAGTGAGATGTTTGCTTCTGCTGTTGAAGAATAAGTCTGGATTTAAAAGCAGCGAGATGATCAGAAGCCAACTCGTACAAGAAATAAGGGAAATGAAAGAACAGATGTGGAGTGGACCCTGAGGTAAAAACTATTCAAGGTACATTAACAGTTGCCAAGAAACGCTTTGTGATCTTATGGAGTTGGGTTTGAGTTACGATGAATTATCCACAGTGTTTTTACTTGAAGGAATATCTAGAGGGGAATTAAAAAGTCATGGGGGACACAGTGGGACTCTCTTGTATGTTGCAGGAGTTGGAGCATTCCTGGGGTCCTGATCACTAAATGTCAGTGGCCTCTGTAAGAAAAAAATTGGGAAAGATTTTGAAATTCAGAGGGTATTCTGACTACCTCATCAACCCAGGTAGTTTTTGCCTCCCATTGGCTTTGACTAGGCTATCCTTTAAAGCTACAAGTTAATCTGTAGCAAACTGATAGTAATGCAAACAATTCCTGTCCATAGAAATGCACATTATATCCAGTAGGGGTTTATGGACTACCCTCCCCCATTATGGAAGAAGCCAGTTCTGCATCCATTAATCAAATTCATTTCGGCCTAGAAATGTGTCTACACTTCGGATTTTCCTTCGAATTGGTTTTAAAACCTTGCCAGTTCCCTCCTTCATAACTGAGTTAAATAAAACCTTTGACATATTCACTTCATGTTTGTAGGACATTCATGATTTTACCTTTTTTAAAAAAAATATTCTTTAACAATCTCTATCATTGTGCAACCAAAGACTAACTTCTTAACTTTGCAAACTCCCCAGATTATATGCATTGTGGGTCACTGCATTCACACACACACACACACACACACACACACACACACACACACACACGGCAAACCTAAAGAGTCTTAACCCATTTTCTTTTATCTCTACCTTGTGCCCTTGTGGGGTACTAGTTGACTGATCACTACATTGTCCCTACTTTACAAGTGTCCCACTTGGAGCTTTTAGGGTTTGAGACCCCAACCTCAAATTGGGGTCCTTGAGATCACACTATATTCAGAGCTAATATTTTTATTTAACCAAAATCCTCAGCTTTTTGCCTCTTCTGTGAAGAAAATCACAACTCCAGAGATGACCCGCCACCCCTCCACATTTATGCGAAGGGGAATTACATCCTGTGTAATTCCAATCTTCTCTGTCACGGTTGTTTCTTTGGTCTCGTGGGGTATTTTTAAGCATCAAAAGGAAAAAGAAAGAGAAAATCCAAAGAGACCACCCCCGAAGTCTGAAATCCTGTTAAACCTCAAACAAAAACAAACCCACCAGTGCTTGACAGAGTAAGCTCCTAAACAGAAAAGACCACGGTCTTAGTGGTGAGATTCTGTGGGTTCCTTTGTAACCCCGATTCCTTCCGTCTGACAGCAGGGGATGGGGAGAGTCTCGATTTTCCTGGTATTCTGGTCAGGCTACTTGGAATGGAAGGAACCCTCCCTTTGATCTTTTTAGTGCTTGTTTGTATAGCCCTGGTCCTTTTAAGGGGAAGAGGCAGAAAATCATCACCAAAAGCAAAGAGCAGAAGAGGGAAAGGTGCGTGGACATTTCTGTGCTCTGCTACTTAAAATCAGCATCCTGACAAGTTAGGGTCGTGCCAATAGATCAGGAGGTCAGGGTGAGGAGAATGAGATATCCTTCAAATCTTTACGCCCTCCTCAATGTAGGACATATTTCCAATACAGAGAAGAGTGTCTCTCGAAAGCACTTTGCTGGAGGGCTTTACGATACCAGAATAGTAATAATTGCTGTCAAAGACTCAAATATTAAAAAATACTAAAATATAACCCAAAGTGTAATCTGAATGCAAGACAGCGTATGACCAAGGCGTTAGTTCCCATATATTGTGTCTGTGGGCCTGTCTGTGCTCCTGGCACACCTCTCAGACTGCATCTGCTTCCCCTCCCCCTCTCCTCCACTCCACTCAGCTGCATGCCCCGCCCCTCATTCACTCAGGTCTCCTCTCTAACATCTAACATCCTCTCCCTTGCGAGACGGGCCACCCATCTAAAATAACATCTCCATCCCTCTCCATCTTCTTATTCCGCTTTATTTCCTCCATAACATTTTCACTTCTGACATTATATTGAATTTCTATTTTTTTTATTGGTTTTTATTGGTTTATTTTTTTATTGGTTCTTGTCATTCTTCCCATTCAAAGGTCAGGTCCAAGAGGTCAGGGATTTTGTTTTGTTCACTGTGGTAGCTCCAGTGCCTAGGACAGACCTTGGCACATGGTCCTCAACCAGTATTTGTTTTTACGCGGGTCCACTATTCTTTAAAGTACCAGCCTTGGACTCACATCCTTCTTGAGCCTCTGGGGATGGTCATCAGAGTCAGTCCCTCTTTCCTCAACGGCCTCACTGGCCTCATTGTATTCGTGCAGCCCACACATGCTTTTTCAGCCTCTGGGCATGAGGTTTTACATACACTCAGCCAGGGGACCAGATCAGGAAAGACAACAGAATCCCTGCCTCACGGAGCTGCCATCTTCCAGAAGGGCATTGGGGATGAAACATGTTACTTGTATCTCTGTCTAGTTCTTAGATGTCCTTCTAGCTCATCTTATAGTTGCTTTGATCATTTGTTCAAAAAACCATTTTTGTGGGGGAGGGGCTTACCATTTGCCAGAGACTGAGCTAGGCACTAAAAAATGAATAGATGATCAGAATTAATTTCAAAGGACTCACAGTATACTGAGTAGTGAAGTGGTAGAGGCAGACACGACAATGCAAACAGTAGTAAAGTGGGATGTGTGCTATAATAGAGATGGAGGCATTAACTTTTGGGCCAAGGATGGTAGTAGAACAATGAGGGAGAAATCAGAGAAGCCTTCACAGAAGAAGTGACAGATGCAGAGGGATGAGTAGGAGTTAGCAGGGAGAAGTGCGACTGAGAGGGAAAGCCATTTGGGCAGAGGGAAGAGTTTATGCAAAGTCTATGGAGATCAAAGAGCCACTATTGATGAAACAGTATGATGTCTGGGAAAGCGACCAAGCGTTTTAAATGATGCCTCAACTTCCCATGGCCCTCTCCAATCCAAATCAATCCAATACTGAGTTATCTTTTAAGAGTCGGCCAAGTGCCATATATACACTACCAAATATAAAATAGATAGCTAGTGGGAAGCAGCCACACAGCACAGGGATATCAGCTCGGTGCTTTGTGACCACCTAGAGGGGTGGGATAAGGAGGGTGGGAGGGAGACGCAAGAGGGAGGAGATATGGGGATATATGTATATGTACAGCTGATTCACTTTGTTATAAAGCAGAAACTAACACACCATTGTAAAGCAATTATACTACAATAAAGATGTTAAAAAAAAAAGAATAAAGGGGGTGACTT